>NC_090937.1:63395317-64006187 GCF_040938575.1 Ambystoma mexicanum
TGTCTGTGATAGGTTGCAGTGAAAATCAGTCAGCTATTTTAGTATACCTATTTTGTAGTCTTCTTTTGTGGCTTTGATTCTGGAAAGTATAAAAGCCACAATTTTGTGCAGTTTGAACCTTTTAATTGCAGAACTCACACTGTACGTATGCTTGTGGTTTTCTGTAGTCATCATCCACATCGTTCCAGTGGACCTGCACTAGATGGTTTATTTGCAGCGATGTTCCCAAGCTTAGAAAATGATCATCGGAAGGCTGAAGTCTCAGCATCTTTTTGCAAAAGGTGTATTGGTCTTCCTTTGCTTCTTTTTTTGAGAAGTGTTCTTTTACAATAAAGTATCACCAATTGTTTGCAGTGGTCTTTATGTTGGTCATTTGTTTGGGGGGTCGGGATGGGTAGGGTACCTACACTACATCGTCATCACTGCTGCTATAATTGTCAAACAAGTTTAAATGTCTAACAGGGGAGGGTAATATAAAACCACAAAAATGACAAGAGGAAAAAAGCAATGCCACAAAAATGAAAAAAGATTTTGAAAAAAATACTAGTGTTTCTACCTGTGCAACTGCTTTGTTTCCCATGTTTTCCAAGTTCACTTAACCCACCCTATCCTCTCTTGTTCTCCATGTTGACTTAATCTTCTCTACTGCAACCACCCAGCATAATCACCCTGTTTATCCTCACCCAGATTATATATCCCTGTTCATTCATTATAGTAACAGATGTTATACCTTTATTGTTACCCTATCATGTGTTTTTTTAATAGTTATAGTATGTCCACATCCTGTATACCCCTATGTAGTGTATCCATGTGTGCATACGTTTTCATTCCTGTAGACCTTTAACATGGTGTGGATAGATATGAAATCTACACTACATTGTGATCACTGCTGTCAGTTGGGCCAGACATACTACTGCCACTGTATCCTTAACTTTGTACTGTACCCTTGCCCTCTATACTGCTGTGCACTATTCTGTCATTCTTTATAGCCAACCCGTTCTTTCCCTGTTTTTGAACATCAGCCACCCTACCCTAGTTTTAGATCTCTAACCCACTGTATTTTCAGCCTGTGTTTTCTCACCCACCCTACTGCTTCCTGTGTAAGTGTACCCATTAAATGTATCATGGACTGTCCATGATTTGTCTTAAGTCTTTAATGTCCTTTGTCATAGATTGTACATCATTAATCAATACTTCTTTTATTTATTTTAAGGTGTCCATGATTGGGTGTGTGGGTAAATCTTGAGGGCCTGGTGTTTTATCCTTCTTTATACTTGAATGACTTCTTCATCTGTATGAACATATTTGAAATATTTTTAAACTATTGATGATATAATGCACTTTAAAATACTTTTCT
The DNA here is from genome assembly GCF_040938575.1 of Ambystoma mexicanum. Classification (NCBI taxonomy): domain Eukaryota; kingdom Metazoa; phylum Chordata; class Amphibia; order Caudata; family Ambystomatidae; genus Ambystoma; species Ambystoma mexicanum. Next base: position 63,396,675 of record NC_090937.1, read on the forward strand.
TGGTTGCACAGACATTTAAAAGTACTAAGGTAAAGTGTTTCTATGTGCTGAATAATATGTGGTACTTAAAATATTCTTCTTAGTCATACTTTTTATAAATATAATGAATAAACCTACAATATCCTGAATGTTGTGCCGTTTCTTCTGGCTGCTTATCTTGAGCATTTTCTTTATTCCTTCCTCTGTGTAATAGTTTTCATACAGCCACTCCATATAGTTCTCCATTCTAGTCTGGAATAAAAAAACACTGTAACTTCAGATGTTAGAATGAATAATGGAAGAAGATTACATGAGGAGAGAAGGTGAAATTGTTTGTATTTAGTTTCTGATTGGTGGACAGCTACCAATAGAACATCAAATACCTCAGAAGCTCTTCATCTATTGAACCTATAAGAGAATGTAAACTGTAGATTCTAATGCACCATAATGTTAACAGTTTTTCTACAAATTAAGTTGGTATTACCTGGGAGGTATGTGTGTTTTTAGGAAATTGTGGAATTAAAGGGGCTAAATTTATTGTTCTGTTGGATATTTAAAAATGGAGGCTATTTCAGAAGGAGAGGAATCTCATTGCTCAGACGATTGTGGAGGAATAGAGCATTTTGAGAATGGCACTAAAGGTGATGTTGAGAATATAGGTGATGTGTTCTCAAAGCATTAGCTTAGAAAATATTTCTGGTTCCATAATATTATTTTAGATGGAGTATTTGAAGTGAGAGGCATGTGTTCAAGTTGTGGGGAAATATTTGTGACTGGTAGTTGCCATTTTTTTCTTTTTGGGAAAAGGGCATAGAGACATTTTGCAAAGATTTTGGAATTATAATAGAAGAGAGGGGTATTTATCTGAATGAATATATATATTTGAGTTATATATTGCTTCAAAAACATATAGGGCCTCATTAAAAGCTTTCCGGTAAATATTTGGTATTACAAGCATGCTGGTGCTACCGAGTCCATGTTGCATTGCTGCAGGAATCAACGGTTGATTCCAAGTCAGCTTGCACGCGCATTCCTGCATGCCGGAAATGGTAACACCGGCATGCCGGTAATACCAGCATACTGGCATCCTCGCTGACGCTGACTGTGATTCCGGCTTCGCGTGCACGGACCTACCGCACCGCTGTTAGCAGTACCGGTATTGCCGTGACCGGAAATAACATGATCGCCGGAAGAGGAAGTGCACCAGCAGCCATTATAAAAACACAATCCATTGCTATCCTCAGTGCACAGGAGTCAGAGGCACATTCTGAGCACTGAAGAGCATACACAGAGATGTCCTCAAGACAACCTGCTGCACGGAGGCGCAAGCCAAGATTCAGTGAATCAGAACTGAACATGTTGTCAGACACACTGGTCGAGTACTCTGCAGAAGTCTTCTGCAATGACCTACAGTGCCAAACCCAAATTAGGAAGAAGGCCATCTGGAAGGAGGTTGCCCGGAAGGTGTTTGCGGTGGGGACAACCCTCAGAACAGTTAGGGACTGCAAAAAGAGGTGGGACGATCTACGTCTCTGTGTCCAGAACCTTCTTGTCACACAGCGCGCCCAGGGCATGGCCACAGGAGGGGGACCTCCATCTCCAATAAAACTGCATACCTGGGAGGAAACCTGCAGCAGTATAATGCACTTGGAGGTGATTGAGGGAGTTGGAGATGCGGAGGCTGGAGATGTCACATCCAATGAGGCTGGTGAGTCCCCGTAAACCCAATGTCACATCACACACCTTGTAGCCCCAATGCCAATGGGTAGGCCAATATGTCAAGTATGTTATACCCAAGGCCAGTACAGCTCTGCTGGCAGTGCACCCACCATCAACTTTGTGCACAGATGCACATCATACCTACCTGCAACCCACATCCATACACCACTCACACATCACACAAGTCCCCTGTATTGCCCCTAAAAGTTGCATCTGCAGGCACTCAGACACACATCCCCCTGACACTGCACAACTGCTATCACTGCCCTGCTACCACATGCCCAAAGTCACGTCAGTGTCACGTACCCCCACCACCAGCAGATGACAAGATGCACACATCAATGATACATTTGGTCCACTTGTCCCACCCACCATGTCCCATCCCGCATAATCAATCTCAATTTAGCTAATGCCATAGGCAGCAGACACGTGTGTAACACATCCGTGTGACAATCAGACAACCCCATGTCATACAGCTTGCGTGGCACACCCATAACACCCAAACCAGAAAACACCAGTACCCCAGGCAACAAGCACTGCACACAGCATGTACGGACACTGCACATGCACCCACATAGCATTCCCCGACACATGGATGTGTGCAGCATGCCATGGCCATCAGCATGTCCATGACAATGCACATACATCTGAAATCACTAGTACTGATGTCTGTTTGATGAATCCACACCCATCACTGATACCCTGCCTCTCTGACCCACATGGGCACATCATCTGGCACTGAGGCGGAACAGCCGACCACATCGCGGATCACCAGGGCACGCCGCCGCCGGCTGACCACCGCCTCCACCCAGGGATCCAGTGCATCTGGCAGCATAGGGGAGAGGGCTACTACTGCTGCCGCTCAGCAGCCACCTGCACCCCTTATGCAAGGCAGACTACCTGCCGACATAGGGGAAGATGGTGGGCCTGATTATATATCCAGCGACCACAGCTACCCCGATGCTGAGGGATTCAGCCCTGTGGGCCCAATGAGCCACCTGTCGTACAGGCACCCCCCCAACAGGAGTCACCTGTTGTACAGGAACCCCCCACCCCCTGCAGCTGCCTACGCACCCCCCTACAGGACCGACCTGTTGTACAGGTACCCCCCCCTGACAGGAGCCACCTGTTGTGGGCCTGATTACATATCCAGCGACCACAGCTACCCCGATGCTGAGGGATTCAGTCCTGTGGGCCCAATGAGCCCCCAACCCAGACAGCCACCACCCCTACACAATGTACGTGACATCAAGGAATGCTTGTCCAGGATGGAGGCACGACAAACATCAATGCACACAATGGTTCAACAATAACTGGAGGAGGCCTGGCTCATCTGGGAGACACTACAGGACACCTCCAGGAGGACCGCACGGATGCTGGGCCGAGCCAAACCAAGCATATACCATCTGACACAGTGGGTGAGGGAGGGGAATGTGTCAATCTCAACCCTGGTAGAGTCCATTGCCGTGTTGTTGCAGACACTTGCTGAACAACGGCACATGCCCTTGCCACTGGCACCATCTTCAAGCAACACTCCCACAAGTTCACACCAAAGCAGCCCAAGGCATAGATTGCTGCGGCTGACTTGGCCTGCAGAAGTGCACACCTCTCCACATAAACATGGATGAAAATAGGACACAGACTCGTTGTGTGTGGTGAGGGGTAGTTGGGGAGGGGGTGTGGCAAGGGATAGTTGGGTGGGATTGTAGAGGTAGTCAAGGGCAATCACAAATGTAAATAGTAATTATTCTCACAATATATATGCTGTTCCTAACAAAATCATGAGTGGACATTGATCTTTCAGTGTGAGTGCATTTATTTATGTACAGTGTCCATATCCCAGTGTGCTCAATGTCCAGTGCTGTGTGTGTGGCAGGTGCTCAAAAGTAGTGGTGTATAAGGTCTGCACGTGTGGACCCTCCATCAATGACATCATGGCGCTGTCCATATTCCTCCTCCTCATCACTCTCGTCCTCAGCCTCTGGTGGTAGCATGTCCATGTCGGGGGCAGGGGGACATTGCATCTGATGCACATTTTCTGATCTTCTGAGGCAGCGGAACCTGCAGCGAGTGCGTACATGGGCACGGTTGTAGGCCTGTTTGTGCCTGTTGTGGGGCTGCCTCATGGGGGTCATTAGCCATGGCATCAGCGGATACCCAGCATCACCTGCATGAGATCAACAGAAAGGGTACATGTCAATTACCTGGTCATTCGATGTTGGCACATGCTGTATAGTGTTAAATTGAGAAGACTAACATGCACATGCAGAATAGAGTTTAGATGACATAAGTTATTTTCCGTGTACCAGAAGGGATTCTTTTCAGGATGCATGTGGGGTGTGTCCTGTGCTGTTGCATTAACATGGACCATTCACAGACAAGATTACCTCTAACAATTTTCCCAACTCCTAACACACATGGATGTAAATGTCATTGATGTGTCACATATGAAAATCAACTATATGTCCTGGTACAACTGTACTTTTAGCATTTGAATGGTATGCATTTGTGATGTAGTGGTAGTACCGGTGAGCAGTCTTTATTACAAATTCTTTATATAGACATGCTTTGAAATCCTGACCCATATGACGAATGACATATTGATGAAATATGTGTATATGGGGTAAAGGGTTTAATATTTGCTATGGGGGATTTGGGGTGTAAAACAGTGGATCGGGTGACGCTGCCACCTTGCAATCATATATTAGTGGTAGTGAAGTATATTCCCAATTCAGATGTTTTTGTCTAGGAGAATTCCATTTAAAGGGGTTACATTTGGAAGACATGACATAGGTACTAACAGGCAGCGTACCTGAGAAATGTGCGTGCATCCCCAAGTTTTACAGAGGTGGCAGCTTCTGGATTCTCTGGCTGAGCATCATGTGTTGTGTATTTCCTTGAATGTGTATTTGCCTATCATTGTCAATATGGTGTGGTGCATTCTGGTACTTGTGGTTTTGGTTCATTGCTTGACCACATAGATGTAGTTATGTATGCACTGTATATTTTACATACATGGAGACACAGCTGTCAAGGCCTTGCGCCCTGGCATGCTACTACTTAGTTTCACCTTCAGTTGCACCTACACACTTGCACATTCCATTCCCTCACAACGCTGAGTAGGGTCACGTCCCCTTCAATGTGGGAGGTTTATTAATGTTACAGTTGTGGGTAATGATGTCCCTTGCTCTTATTCCTCATCTACCTTTGCCTTTCAATGACCTATCCGGCCTCTGGGTACTTTTACATGGATTTGGTAATCGTATCAGGAATTTGCAGTAGGAATTCTGATGGATTTATTCATCCAGTGTGCACATCCACTGGTCATGGGTGTCATACTAGGCCATTTCTTCAACACTCCACATGGCCTTGTAGTTAGACTCAGCCATCAGCCAGGTATGCTATGCTGTTCACTGCCCCCCCCAATTGAACATTCCACATGGCCTTGTAGTTAGACTCAGGCAGCAGCCAGGTATGCTATGCTGTTCACTGCTCCCACCCCCCAATTTAACACTTCACATGGCCTTGTAGTTATACACAGCCAGCAGCCAGGTATACTATGCTGTTCACTGCCCCCCCACCCCAATTCAACACTCCACATGGCCTTGTAGTTACACTCACTCAGCAGCCAGGTATGATGTCTGACATGTCGTGCCATGTACCGGGGCAACGTGGAGTTCTGCAGCACCATGGAGTGATGTGTAGAGCCAGGGAATCTTTCACAGCAATGTGTAATGAGGTGGCGGGCATCACATGCCATCTGTAAATTGAGGGAATGGTACAGCTTCCTGTTGCAGTACACTACCTGCACAGCATGTCTGACCACCAGCTCCACATGTTTGCAGTTTGCTGCTCTGATTACATTAGGCATGCCTGCAAGTGCATGGAATGCTATTTTTCTGGCATTCACCTCCTCAGCAGCCCGTGGTAAGCAGATGTGGTCCCGTACGTGGGACAGGAGTGCATCAAGCACCTGGAAGAGCACATGGGAGAAACAGGGTTGGGAGATACCATGCAGCTGGCCCACTGTGTGATGGTATGTGAATGTGCCAATAAAGTGTAGTACAGAGACTACCTTCAGCAAGGCGGAATGGCTGTCCGGATATTAATGAGGCTGGCCAGATCTTTATGTATGAGGTTCACTATGGTGTTGATGGTGTCCCTGTCTAGCCGGTAAGGTGTGGATCTGAGCAGGGGTGAGGTTGAATGGGGTGGCCCTTAATCGAGGGATTGGTCGCTGCCTGCGGGGTATGACCTGCTGTGCATTGGGGATTTGCTGGCCCATGATGGCCCTCCTTCTCGGTATCCAGTCTTTCCAACAAATTCATTTCCAACAAATTCATTTCCATCGAATTTCATTCATTGAAATGCTTTTCCATCAAAAAACATATTCATTGAATGAAATTCAATGGATTTCGATGGAATTCCAACACAAACATACTCTTAAAGTAGATTTATGGCTGTTTTGGAAATTGGGTTGTTGGGTTGCGGAAAGGGTTACATTTGGAAAATGGGCTTGGGGAGGAGGGGTGGGGATCCCTGGGGGTGGGGGGAATTTGTGGGAGGCACCCCCCTAAAAACATAAAAAGTTACAGGGACATGACCAGTGTTAAAATTACAGTTTTCAGCACTGGACAGCTCCCTGCAACGTTAAAACGGTATGCATGTTTCATCGAACTGCAATGCAAAAGAATTGGAAGTGTTTATATAAAGAAACCCAATTTGATTAATGGGTTTCGATACATAAACCCTTTTCACTTTATGTATGGCAGTTCGATGGAAAATATTTTGTTGGTTACATTTTGATGCATTTCATGTTAGTTGGTACATTTTCAATGGAAAGACTCTGAACCCTCCTTCTCGTCATGCGCCTCTGCTGCATGAGGTGAAGAACCCGCCGCCTCATTGCCTCTTCAATCAGTAGCTCTCCAGGCATGTCCTCCAGCTCCAGTACTGCTACTGCTAATGCTAGCATTTTTGTTCTGGAAGGGGTGTGGTGTGTGGAAGTGGTCATTTTGTGCTGTGGAACAGCCCATTGGGTCCACCTGTGCTGATTTTGAGCCCTGTGGCATGTTTCTACACACCAGTATCTACTTAACGCATGTTCGGCGATGCTGGTATTTCGGCCATCATTTTCACGTTGTTACCGGCATGGTTGCGTGTCCGTGCACCTTTGAATGTGCACTCACATACGCCATGCCGGTATCCGAGGCACGGCTGCCGCGTGTCTCCGGCGATACCAGCAACAGTGTTGCCAGACGCAGTGGGTCCCTTGCAATGCCAGTGTTACCGGTGTCACAACTCGGACTACACCGGTCCGGAAAAGGGTGCCGGTAGGGATATACTGGCACCACTATTTCCAGACCGACAAGCTTGTAATGAAGCCCATAGGCTCTTTTAAGAGCCACGTATAAACGTTTTTAAGTATTATGGAAAAGTAAAATGTTTTTGATGTCTTTTTTTTAAATATCTGAGGCTACGGCACAGCCAATGCAACGCTGTGCCCTATCAGGATCTATATAGCCGTGTGTACAATGATAGTGATGACAGTAGCCGTGGGTATAATGGCTGTCTATGGCCAATGGGTAGCCGCGGTTATAAAACATTGTTAAAATATATATAATATCGACATATGTGTGGGCAGTTGTCTAGTAAAGTTGTATTATAAGATGCATTTAGTGTAGTCTTTGTACACCGTTACTGTAACACTTTAAGAACTTTCTATTCAACAATAATACATACAAGTGTAAATAGCATGCAAACATTTTTTAAAGCACATTTATTTGAGGGGGGGGTGTGGTTGTGGGATTTCTTTTTCTTTTACTCCGTACAAATGATATATCTTCTTCAGTAGCCCAATTATTTGCATTATTACTGTCCATGATTTGTCTTAAGTATTAAATGTACTTTTTCATATATTGTACATCATTTTGAATATCAATCAACAGTCCTTGTATTTCTTTTAAGATGTGCATGATTGGTTTTGTGGGTAATTCTTCAGATACCTGTTTTATTCTTTGTGATACTTGAATCACTTCTTCATCTGTTTAAAAATATTTGATATATTTTTAAACAATTGAAGATCTAATACAAAATACTTTTTTTGGTTGCACAGATATTTAAATGTACTAAGGTAAAGTATTTATATGTGTCAAATAATATTTGTTCTTAGTGTAAAGCAGGCATGGTGTGACAAGTAGACACTGAGACAAGAGTTGCAAGTTTCAAAATAGTTATTGTTAAATTCAAGGGGTTTGGAAAAACTCATATCTGGCCCTATAACTAAAATGGGAGTCGTATCAACCATCAAATAATAAAGAAACAGTCCTAGTCACTCTTAGTCAAACAATAAAGGCATATACTAACAAAACCTAATGCCTGCCCGCACTGTAAAATACACTTAAATGTGATATAGTGATATGTATCTATAAAAGGAAAAATCAGTGATGAAATGAAATGTCAGAATCAGAATGGCACTATAAATCAGTATTAATTCTCGTACCCACGTTGTACAGCACCGTGTTAGGTAGCACATTTGATGGATGAACACACTTTGGCTTGGGAACACAGTTTGGCGGCTGGCTCTGCCCTCCAGAGCCTTCTTGACCCTTCAAGTCTGAGTCACAAGTTTATCGGTTTAGCCTCTCGGGTTCCTCTCACCCAAGTCCAGGTCATCCTTCAAGCTTCTACACAGTTTCAGGAAAATAGTTTCTAAGTATAGTATTTGATCACAGTTCACTATAGGTTCCCCTCAATCAGGCTTAAACCTTTTCTCCTTGGTGGGGTTCCTGTCACCAAGTTTTCTTCACATTCCACACTATAGGTTCCCCTCAGTCGGGCTCAAACCTCCTTTCGTATTATGATTTTGCTGTCAAAGACTTTCGAAACTTGGAGGATTTTCGCTCTTACCTCCAAGTGACCAATTCAACCCTCCTTTCTTTCTTTACTTCCACTTAACATATTTTCCTTGAGTTCCAATGTCTTCTGAAAAATGGACTTGTTACTTATGACTTGCTTTTCAAACGGGTCTAGTGCACCGTACGAAGGTGGCTGATAGGTCAGAGGGGATCAAGAGGCAGGGGTCCCCTTTGTCCATGATTTGGAGATCATCATCAATGACCTACATGGTGGATGTGTCAGTGCTGCAATGAGGATGGAACATGGTGGGTAATGCTAGAGCAATGCTGACAAGATGTTTTGCTCATCAAGTTTTTTTTTTTTACCAAAGCCTTTTTAATGATTCAATGGTTCTAGTCATATTCGGCAAAGATGGATTCATCAAATCCATCCTCACTAACTATGAGTGACAGGAAAGGCCACCCCGCTGACACGTCTGTGTACCGAATTCATAGCCATATAAAGTGTGGTCTGCTTTCTATGGCTGTGTGTGTAGCTTACAGAAGAAGAGGAAGAGGAGCGAGATGGAATGGAAGAGGACGTAAGGAGAGGATTGGGTAGAGTGGCTACACAGATGCGAGTTGGGAGGGTGTGGGAGGCAAGCGAGATGCAGGCCCTCTCTCTAGGTTTGCAGCAGCCGTGGGGAGGTTGAGGGCGGGGTCTATGTGGGCAGATCCCCCTTTTGAGAGGTGTGATGAGGATGGAGGAGGGTATGGGTCTGTAGATCTTGAGGAGGGTCCCAGGAGTCAGGGGAGAGGTAAAGAGCTGCATTTTGTAAAGCAATTTGGGAAAGGGGGATGGTTGGTGTGTGGGATTCAGTGAGTCAGGGGTCCTCGACTCATGGTTCGAGTGTTGCACTTTGGTGCAATCGCATAGATGCAAATCAATTATCAGTTCCAAACATTTATTAGGTTACTGAATATTTTATTTGGGGGTACAAAGAATGCTCAGATTACCCCTCCACTGACACAGTCCTCACTTATATGTGTCCTCTCGCGTTCCTGCAAAGCAAAACAACAGAACAAGGTATTCTCACTACTGTTCAGTCAGATACACCAAAGAACGTTTTCAGATATCAATATTCCCAAAATCTGAGTTCCCCTACCTGGCAATGATCATAGTCACTCAGAGTCTTTGGTTTTCTGAGTGTTCCTGATACCAAACCTGCCGCCTTTCTCTACAGCCGCAGCATGCTTTTTTCTTTCTACCACCACTCTCTTCAGAATCTCTTACTAGCCCACCAAACCACACCTCTATTATAAGCACTGGGACCTTCCCACTGAGACCTCACTATTCTATCTTGACTGGTGTGCTGTATGACAGTTTGCCGTATTGTAGTGGGTATTTCATCACAGGGCCGAAACAGAAGCCTGGTCTGGTGATATTATTCAAGGATTTCATCAATACCCAAGCAACCAGCATGGCAAGAATCTTCAGTACAGTTCTATCCTCTGGGACAATGCACCCTAATTTAAATACACCAAAGTGTCCCCAAACTCTCAAAAGGGCATCTGTAGGACCCTCATATCCTCGTAAGTTATTTCACAATCTAGATAAACCCCTTCATGGTCAGAAACTGCTCTCTTCTTCATGAGAGAAGAATCATTGAAGGCTTTGGATACAAATGCCACCTTCACTCTGATCCCATGATCCTACTGGACCTATCAGGGGCTTACACTATGGTGGACCATTTCATCCAACTAGATTATTTCAACAGAACATGGGCAATAAGGGCAGCCAACTTTTCCATCTATCCATCTGTCCTCCGCTCCTCTTCTGTCACATATTCACTCTCGTTGATCTCCTACTCTCTCTCTCAAACTCTCCCTTTACCTTCCTTTTCTATTTCTAACACACACGCGCACACACACACACCCACACCACAAAATGAGGTGAAGTGGGTCGTTGGCATGAAGTCAGCTCTCTTTTATCCACACCTGCCCATGTACGCATTAGATCACATCTATTCTCTTCAGGGCATCATGTTTCTGAGATATTTTATCATATGCAATTTCTCCTAATTCTTTCCTGAACCAGTATATACACAGCATAGCCATCGCGTGGCCTTGTGCCATGTGCTACACATCGTTTTGCTTTTGCATTATAAGATACACACACACACACACACGCATTGCACAGAGACACACATTTCATGCATGTATCCACACACTAAACATGTAATGTAATGTAAATGGTATTTTATAGCGTCCATATGCTACTATTGGTGACCTCGCTGTGCCTATGTTGACACAGTGCATGTGCCAACACAATCACACACACACACCATGCACACTCCCGCATACTCCACATACTGGGTCACAGTGCACACGCACCGACACACTGCACATGGACCGATTCACTCTCCACATATGTGCGCACCACAGGTACAAGCTCACACTGCACGTAACCATGCACATATGCCCATTCAATATCATGCACATATGCCCATTCAATATGCAACCATGAATGGATGGCTCTGGTACATTGCTTCCACCGTGGTTAGGATTCTCCACATTGTGGGCACACTGCTTGAGAACCCCGAGATGCAACCAGTAGCTGCTTGATGGAAGGAGCTCTGCTACTTTTCCCTCCAAGCATCCAGTGGGCGGACTCGCTCCATCTGCCCTGAGTGGCTCGCATCCAAGGCTGCCCGCCTGCATGGCCACCTACTCATCTCTGGATCCATGAAGGTTCTCTTTCAGTAGGTGAGTGGTATTCTCTCCCTTTCCCCCAGGAATTCTTTCTCTTGTGCCCCTCACCGTCGGCTACCTTTGGGGCGAAGCTGCGTTCTACAACGTCCAAATTCATTCATTCATTCATTCATTCATTCATTCATTCATTCATTCATTCATTCATTCATTCATTCACTATCAGCACTGGGAAATAATTCCATTCTAAAATGAGAGTACCAGTTCCTCCTCCCTTCAGGCCTTCAATGTTGCCTCAGAATTGATGATTTGCCCCTCTGGAAGGGCCGGGGTTCGGGAGATGAATATGCAGAGCAGTGATGCAAGACGAAAGGAGGCAAGTTCAGCATAGTTCCCTTCCGGTGCACTCCAAAACATGCACACCATCAGTTTCCATGTCCTACCTCCTCCCCTGCCTGTTGCATCATATCGTGCACATGACATTTCCCTGTTAAGTTAAAGACATGTACCCCCAGAACTGATTCCATTCCTTCAGTCCACCTACATGGCCTTCTGCTGTTTCACTGCATCCTCTGGGCCATGTGATCAGCTTCTTCAAAGGCAACAGAGAGGGGTGTATACTCTTGAGTGCTGTCTCTTGAGTCTCTCAGTGGGAAGGACAGAGGTATTTTAGGATTAGAACAATCATATGATGTGATATGATAAGGCATTTATAACGCGCCTACACACAAGTGTTTCAAGGCGCAACGAGGCATGGGAGGGGAACATAGGGAGGACAGACAACGATCCTACTAGGCCAGGTGTCATTCGGATTGCGCAAGTGCGTGGGAGGGGGGCAGGGACAGTGCAGTACATGGGAAAAGATAACAATAAGTAAGTAACGGCCACCTTGTGGCAAGTGCATGCGTAAGTGCAGACATCAGGTGTCAAGGGCTAGTAGGGGGGACTGTAGGGATGCAGAAACAGTCCCCAAGTGCAGAGGTTGCCAGATGGGCAGTGCAGGTGTGTGACACTGGCGGGGCGGCGGGACTTGGGCCCGAGATCACAGGGTGTCCAGGTGGCCAGTGCAGTTCCGGTTACAGCCAGGAAGTCAGCAGAGTAGAGGAGGAGAAAAAGCAGAAGCAAGAAGAAAGGTTTTGAGGTGCTTCCGGAACCGGAGATGGTTCTCCTCAAGTTTAAGGGAGGCAGGGAGGCTGTTCCAGAGGGAGGCACCAGCCAAAGAAAGAGATCTACCACCAACTCGTTGCTTGGAGAAGCGACTGGCCCTGGGGGAGTTGGAAGCGGATGAGCGGAGAGCTCGAGAAGGAAGATATTTAGGGAGAGAGAGTTGAAGGTATTGAGGCCCCAGGCCCCAGAAGGCCTTGCGGACAATGCAGAGGGTTTTGAACTTAATCCTCGCAACCACTGCGAGCCAGTGCAGAGATTTCAGTCCTGGAGAGATGCGATCTCTGGGCTTGAGGCCAAGGACAAGCCTTGCATTCCTGTTCTGGATAATTAGCAGAGGGCGGAGAGTAGAAGCAGGCAGATTTAGAAAGAGGGTGTTGCAATAGTCCAGCCTAGAGAGAACCAGAGCTCTGGAGACATTGAGCTTCTGGGGGAAGGTGAGGAAAGGAAGAATACCTCTGAGGAGGTGCAGCTTGTAGTGTGACTTCTTAGAGACGTCAGAGATGTGAGGGGAGAAGGAGAGTGTGGAGTCGAAGATGACACCAAGGTTTTTGCCTTGCAGGTGGGAGCAGGAAGAGGGCCAAGAGAGGCCGGCCAGAGAGCTGCAGGAAGGGAGGGAGCGGGTGTGCTGATGAGGAGAATCTCAGTCTTACTGGCATTAAGGCAGAGGTCATTGGCGGCACACCACTCCTGGATAGCAGACAGACAGTCAGAGATAAGGGAAGGAGAGGAGGAGGCCAAGGGTAGCCTGAAAATGAGCTGGGTATCATCTGCATAGCACTGAAAGTTGGGGCAGAGAGTGGCGATGCGATGGGCAAGGAGTGCCAGGTATTGGTTAAACAGCCAGGGAGAGAGGTTAGACCCCCTGGGGGACACCACAGGTAGAGAAAAAGATAGCAGAGAGGAAGGACCCTACTGTAATCCCCTGCTTTGCTCTGCGGGCATTATTTGAGACTTGAACATGCTTACCAGTGCAAACGTGCAGAGCAAATGGCGGCACACACACATATATGCCCCCTTTTGACCCGAACATGTGTAGTGCGCTGTGCAAATGGCAAAACGTTAGCAGCGGGGACATGGCTACACCTGAGTGATAATGTACTAGGACCCCACCACCAAATTACTTTTTGGAGCAACATGAGCGCTAAAATATTGTGCTTTATCATTCCAAAGTTATTTATTAATACAGTCAAGGAGCCTATTTATTGCAAGAGAGTTTGTTTTGACCTTGAGATATAGGCTGTATACACAGATTTAAATTCACAAAACGATATTTGTATATTATTTTGTTGTTTTTCAGTCACGGTTTTTGCTTTTAGAGCAAAACTGTAAGCATGGTGGTCTGTCTGCTCCTCTAAAATGCCCTTTTTTCGACTGTGCTGTTTAATGATTGTTGACTAGAACATACTCGGTATCCTTGAAGATGTATACGTTTTTAAAGTTACTGTTTTTTCTGGTACAATGTAATCGAGAAATGCCTAAATGTTGCCTTAGATTAAAATGATCGTCGTTAAATCAAATTGTGTTTGATACAACATGATGTGCAGATCTCTATTCAGTCGCTTGGTGGTGCAATTGCCTAAAAAATTAATGTCTCCTGTTATTACTTTAAAAAAAAAAAAACAAACCAAAACCTTTCTGAGCCTAAATAACTACATTAAGTTAGTCTGTAAACACATTTTGTGAACCATCTTAAAGGAGCTAACAGAACCTTTACATTTCAGATGAATTCATTCCTATATCAAGTATGTGCATTCCAATGTACTGATGTCTCCCCAGACCATTGTCATGTCCCCTATGCGTGTTCTCTACTGTGTTTCTCAACGTTCTCGCACATAGTTTGGGGTAAGCTTAAGCTGTAGCTTGGGCCATGTTGAGTGAATGCGGGTGAGGAATAGGGGTGATCACTACCGAATTTGGTGACCACTGTTCGGTTTCCGGAAGCTCGAAGGGAATGGCCATCCCTGGCGAGGATTGCAGGGGCTTGCAGGGGCGTGCAGGGGCACTTGCTGTGCTTTTTTCTATTCACTGTATCTGTGGTCACCGAATGTTGAAGTGTAGATGCATTTCTCCCCTTAGCAGTGGTCGAAGTGCACGAAAAGAAGTAGTGGAACTATGTTCCCTGCTGGCCTGCACCCACTCCCCACAAACCCCATCACCAAGTCTCCTCCCACACACCATACACACCCCCAACACTTGCACCTGCTGTTTAAGGGAACGTCCTGTGCAGTGCACTGAAAGGGCAAGTTTCAACTTCTTCATACACTGTTATTTTGAAACAAAACCATGCTGGAACGGTTTATATTTAAAATAAAAGTATAGCAGCTGTAAAAGGTAATTTAAAAAAGTAGAGGAGCACCGCTCCTGCTCACTTCGACCGCTGCCCCTTAGCCGCTTTACTTTGCATCTTTGACCACTGGTTTCCAGTGCCTGCCATCTTGCCTCCCAATGCCTTGCAGACGGGATTCGGTTTCCTTCCTTTTATTTTCTATCATCATTTGAGCCAAAGCTGCAACATATAAATGCTGCTATGAAAGTGAAGAAATAGCAAAGGAACAGTCGGTTGTATGGCCAATCCAAATGCAGAGAAGCACTAATGTGACTGCGTGGAACACGAGCGGTCATGCGGCTATCAGCCATTTGCATTGCTCACATTAGAGGCTATCACTCTCCAGCTCAAAAGCACAGATGTTCATGGCCATCTTAAGCATTTTCTGGGCATGGACATCTTTGGGGCCCCCCTCCACCAAACCAAAGGAATTAAGTGAACAAGAATATCTGGTGGCACCCTCCTTGCCAAACCCCTCCTCCCTTCCCCCCCACCGTGTGCATAACCCATAGGTTAATATGCCGCCTGGCAGCAATCAAAATAAGCATGTTTACTACCTTTAAGTCCCCTTACCCTCTTCATTCTTGCTCTAATCAGAATGACAAACAAGGAGCATTTGAAGGCCAACACTGGCAATCTACGAAGAGGTTACTTCTTTTCTGATATAGAAACAGGATACTTTTTCTCAATAGCATCCGGGAAGGTATGCAGCCAGTTGTATTAATGCAGGACTGTATTTAAACGGTACATGTAGCCCAGAATAGGCAGAGAACTCGCATTAGCTGCCTCAGAGAATTCAAAAGTGCTGAAGCATGGATAGAGTAGACCAATTGTAAGTAAGGAGAAAGCTACACATAGCATAGCATGGATAGTGGATGCAGATTAGAAGCCACCGGGAAGGTGTCTCTATCCATACAGACTGAAGTGGGACATGGTTTTCAAATAGTGTTGTCATTAGAGATGAAGGGAACAAGTACCTGTGGTCTGCAGTATATCAATGCTCACTATTACACTGGAAGCAACCCTATAGCCAGAGAAACCATGAATCAGGCTTTTATGATATATGGCATTTATAACCTGTCTATACACAAGTGTTTCAAGGCACGATGCTGCAAAGGAGGGGGAACAGAGGGAAAACAGAGACAACGATCCTACTAGGCCAGGTGTTATTCAGATCACACAAGTGTGGGGGAAGGGGGAAAGTGCGGGAGGGGAAGAGGGTGGTGACAGTGCAGTACATGGGATAAATAGAATAAATGAAAAGTATGGCCAGCTGGTGGCAAGTGCAATGGTACTTGCAGACATCAGGTGTCAAGTGCTGGTAGGGGACTGTAGGGATACAGAAAACAGTTTCCAAGTGCGTGTTTGCCAGGGAGGCAGTGCAGGTGTGCAACTGGCAGGGGTGGGGACCTGGGCCCGAGATCAGAGGGTAGCCAGGTGACTAGTGCAGTTTCAACCAAGGAGTTCAGCAGGGGAGAGGACGAGAGAAAGCAGAAGCAAAGAGGAAGGTTTTGAGGTGCTTCTGGAACCGGAGATGGTTCTCCTCAAGTTTCAGGAAGGCATGGAGGCTGTTCCAGAGGGAGGCCCTAGCCGAAGAAAGAGATCTACCACCAACTCGTTGCTTGGAAAAGCGACTGACCCTGAGGGAGTTGGAGACGGATGACCGAAGAGCTCGAGAAGGAAGATATTTATGAGGATCATACCCTAAGAAGGAAATCACTCTGAAGTGCTGACAATTTTGAAAGGTTTAGGCACTGGCAATTCTGAGAGGTTAGGCAATACAAGATTAAATGAGATGCCCAGGATCACACATTGCTTAAGGGGTGAAGCTGGAATTTGTGCCAACTCTGCAATTCCTGCATTTGAACACTTTCTTTTCAGGCTCTTACCATGTACTAAAACAATCTCATTTTATAAAACTGACTTGCAAAGTACACAAATCACATTTACAAACCTGACAATTTTTAAAACCAAATTATTACAGAAGGGTGTTGTGCAAAATGAGAATTATTCTAGCTTCATTCTCTCCATCATAAGGGGAAGTATATAGGTACCAGCATACCAATCGATGTGATTTAACAGATTTAATCTAGGTATGTCTTTTGTACTTTTAAGCTTTAAATACTTCCAATACAATGGCTTGTGAAATTGTCATTCATAAACGTGCAGAAAAACATTTGGCTTTTCTACAAAAAGCAAAAACTTTTTTGTGTTAAACGAGCAGACCTTAAAATATGCTTGCCCAAGCCCTACAACATCTGGTCCGATCTGGCCTGTCTACCACCCCTTCCACTCAAATGTACTACGTAAGAAGAAATATCAAGTAGTGAGCTAAACGATGCCACCAGCATGCAAGAAGGCAAACCTCACCGAAGACAGCACAGTAATGCAAGAGGTATTATATGTTTTGACCAGGATCACTGTATCGTCTGCTGACAAAGCCAGGATACAAGCATGAACACTTTGGTTCCACACTCTTTTATTCATCTCTCGGACTAATAGTTTATGCTCATCTTTGGAGGGGTTTGCCTAGGTTTTAGAACGTCCCATCTGAACAAACCAATTTGTAGACCTCCACCATACGAATGATAAGTTAGTTTTTATAGCAACCCTACCTGGTGCAGGTACATTGCTGATAATAGCACCTCGTATGTTGCTAAACCAAGTACATATGCAGGTAGGTTTATAAACATCAGACATAGGAAAGGTTCAGCCAGCCTTGCTGGAAAGTGCTCTTCAAATCTTTCATATGAACACATATCTCTGCAAGGAGTGCTTAACACATTGAGCTAACTTCTGAACCATTGTGCCCCTCAATGTATCAATATGGATTTCAACTTTGGCTATTGCACATGATCAACATAATTCCCACAAGAAGGAAAGAATTCTACAGAAGTTGTGCCATACGGAACACACAAACTATGTATTCCACAGTGAACATAGAAAGCATTACATCATTAATGGATGAAGGCAGAATGTACTTGTCACAACAGACAGGAAATAGGTTTAGCGCCACAGCAGCGTGCCATACAATCTCCTGGTTTGTGCTATTTAAGTCTGGTGAAAAATTGAATCATACTTTAGATCAGGCAGCCTTGTGGGGGCCCCCTACAAGGTGGGGCCCTGGGCAAGTGCCCCTTTTGCCCTCCCATAAAAACGTCTCTGCAGATGTTATTCGACTTCTGAAGAATGAAAGTCTTAACGGTGTTCGGATTTCATCCTCTCACCGGGAAGTTGCGCGCCAATCTCTGCAGCATGTTCGTTAACCAGCAACATACGGTTTAATAATAAAAGCGGGAAGGGGACACTTTACTTAAGAAGTGAAAGATGGAGATCTCGGTGATGCTTTTTTACTGGTGGAGGACCCAAACTGTCTGGCACAACAGCGCGCGCCAATCAAGCTGTGGCATAATCTATGGAAACAACTCAGCGATCATCGGATCTAGTGACGCAGCCCAAATTTTTCTACATGGTGGGCCTGTAACTGATACACTTGGACTTTGTTTTTTTTAGCTGGTCTCATAAAATAAAGGAGATTCATTTATGAATGGGAATGTCTTCTTTGGTGCTTTGCAGAAACCCGGCTAAAGTTTGAGGTTTTATAGGCTACCTTCACGGCATTGTAAACAACAGTTGCAACTATTGCCAAAGTAAATTGTACTCATTTTCACCTCGGCACGTGGATGAAAGGCAGGAAGGAACTGGCAAAATTGGAACATGAGCGTGCACTTTCCACGAAGATTTCTGAATATCTGCATACACTGAATGAAGCCTTTCAAATGGCACCTCCTATCCCCCTCCCATAGCCCCCTGCCATCGTTCTCTCTGCATGCCCCGCCCCCTCAACCGCCTTTGTTGCTCAGCACTGCATTGGTTGCTTGTTGGCTTTGCCCTATGTGAATTGCATACTAACATCTATAACTAAGGGCCTGATTATTTTGATAGTGGTGAAACACCAGGTAATTGCCCTTACCAGGTGTTTTACTGTTCTGCCAAATTATGTGTTTCATCTTTGAAACTCTTACCAGCTGGTTTTGTGTGACAGATTGTACCACAGCGCTCCATTTCATGACAGCTGTTCATCACAAAATCATTTCCTTCTGTTGTTCATGCCTGTCAGGGGGTTCTTACAGTGTGGCACCACAGTCTTCCTGGCATTATTGGAAAAAGCCAACACCCGTCCACTGTACAGTGGCGCAGCTGGCCTAATTGGACAAAGGCATAATGATTTTATTCTTTCAATTGAAGTTTTGGTCTTATTGGACAAAGCCAGCACATGTGTGTATTTACAGTGGCAACACTGATCTTATTAGAAAGTGCCAATGTGTAAGCTCACTTAAAGTTGATATACTCCAATATATTTGTACAGCCAACATGAAAAGTGTTTCTTGGATGAGCAATATTGTGACTATTGGACCACCCAATGATTGCATGTACTTACACAGATGCAGTACATGCCTTATTGAACAAAACCAGATGAACATATTCTTAAAATAGTAGTACTGGATGAATTGGACAAAACCAACACAAGCATATTCTTACAGTGATATTACTGGCTTTGTTGGACAAAGCCAGCATAAGTGTTTCCATACAATTTGGGTGCTGGCCTTATTGGAGACAGCCAACATGAGTTTATGCTTACAGTGGAAGTACGAGTTTTATTTGATCAAACTATAATGAGTTTGCACTTACAGTGTGACAGTACAGGCACTAATGTGCAAACCTAAAACTAGTGTATTCTTTCTGCGAGTGCAGTATTTGCATTATTGGGCGAATCTAAAAGAAGAATGTTCTTTCAATGCTGGTACTAATATTATTGGGCACAACCACCATGGGTATTCTTACAGTGGCAAAGCTGGCATTATTCGGTACAGCCATCATGTGTATGTTATTACATTGGCAATACAGACATATATTGGGACAGGCAGGATGGGTCTGTTCTTACAGGGAAATACTGGTATGTATTGGCACGGCCTGCATGGATGTGTTCTTACAGTAGCAATTCTAGCATTGTTGAGGAAAGCCATCTCAAAGCATTCTTACAGTGGTAGTACTGGCATTATTGGGCAAAGTCAACTTCAGAGTATTCCTACAGTTGACGTGTGGGCATATATCGTGGTTGAAGGCATCCTGAAAGTACCGGAAATTGCTACTTTTTAGTGTTGGTGTCCTGGCATAGTTTTGATTTTCAGTCAAAATGCAGTATTCCTCCCTTGATGTCTTGGCTAATGTCAGTCCAACCGTATTGTATTTGATTCCATAACGTGTATTGACAATATATTCTGCAGTTTGTAAACTTCGTACAAGTGGTTTACAAACTATTGCACAGATACAAGTGACACCATTACAGTTTGGAGAGAAAAAAACTCTAAAAATGTAATCTAAACAAAAGCACAGCATACTTGCTACACTTCTAATAGGAAAAGATCCAGTCAGAGGGTCTAACGAAAATATTGTTAACACAATTTACAGAAGCCAAATACTATACTATTGTGCTAGCATTAACCGAGATATCAATTGAGGAATTCTACATTTTGAATGCCATAGACAATATTATTACCATGAAGATATAATAGCAAGGAAAATGCAACAAATGATCAATTATTGTCCGTCGTATATACAAAAGTGTTTATGCAGGCTGGCGGAAACAGGCGTATGCTGTTCTTTGTATATATACTCAAGCGAAAACATTTTTTGTATGTACATCTATTTAAGAATGTTTTTGTTGTGTTTGACGAAATGGTTAGAGTTCAAATCTAATTTGTTAATGTAACTCACTGTTATGGGGGTGGTATGGAGAGGATCCCCTGGTCACCCATACTTGGTCCCCATCTCCGGGAAAGTAACAGTCACAGCAGGGATCTGTAGAGACCCTCTCCCCATGTGAAAGAGTCTGAGGTTCCGGTATACAGTGATTATAACAAAAAATAAATAATGAATAACTTTAATAATGAAAAATAAATAAAAAAATGTCAAATTTGTTATTTAATTATTTTTAATTCACAAAAAAAGTTTTCGTTATTAATGTATTCGTTATAACACATGAAATTGAGGGTTCCACTATAGACACAAGGTTCCCTAGACGGAAATCAAACGCACATATTCAAAAGATAATTTGAAAAGCCACACCCTTACTTCTCCAAATGTTCCTGCTCTATAAATAACTCCCAAGTTCCAGATTGTCATACAGTGTTGCGAGTGTGCATTGCTGCGGTAGTATTTTGACCTGAAGAGGAAATGCATTAACCAATCCATTGTCTGCTAGCAGAGTCTTCCTTCAAGGGTGATATACACGTAATTTTACCAATGACAAGAATTCCTTTCCCATTCCGACGGATTAAAAGGTTTCTGAAAGGTTTAACCATTATCAGGTTCACATGCTGTGGAAGTAAGAGAGCTGTGTCTGTCTCAAATAGTGCTTTGCAGTATCAGAAAAGATGGCAGTGAGGCCAGATAAAGGTTTGATTTGGCTGCTATAAGCCAGTAAAACCTCAGGTGGACCTGTGAGGAGCAGCCAATTGCAGTCCTTCATCAAATTCAGGACAGAGATGCAGACCCTCACAAAGAGTCCAACCATGTCAAGCTGAATGGATATTTGGAGGGTGATGGGGAGGATTTGGAGAAGGTGCCTGAGAGAGACGTTTAGAGCAGTTTGACAAGCACAGAAAGCATGCAGAATAGGGTGCAGGAGAGTTCCTGGAAGCTGGAGGATGCCAGCCAAGGGAGAACTGGGGGTGGAGGCTGGTTGAGGCCAAACCAGGGGAGGTTTGAGGAGACACTCACATGGATAGATGAGACCAAGACAGGAGGGGCCCTGACTGGAAAAAATGCCTAGGGGGGAGCGTAGAAATCTGGAGGCTGAAAGCAAGCAGGAAGTTGGTGATACCAAGGAGTAGGATTTGTGTGATACTGAGGAGTTGGCTTGTGATTATGAGGAGAAGATTGTTGATACTGAAGTGGAGGTTGGAAAAGAGCAGGAGAAAATGTGGAGATACTGAGGAAGAGTCTAGGAATAAGCAGATGAGGACTGGTGATACTGACGAGGACGTTGGTGAAACTGAGAAAGAGGCTGGTGATATGGAGCGGAAGAATGGGTTATTGAGAAGATTGGTGATACTAACGAGGAAGGTAGTTGGAATGAGTACAAGGTAGTAATACAGAGGTGAATATTGGTGGTAGTAACGATAAGATTGATGATAGTGTGGGAGAGACAAGTCTAGGAGGAGGTTTGTGGTGCACAGTAGCAGGAGATTAGAGCTGACATTAGATATAAAAATTCAATTCCTACTTTCCCCTACTCAATGAGGCATAATGAGGCATAATTAACTTGAAAGCCCAAGGAAAGGCTTGCCCAGGAACTTTTGGCAGGGATCAGGAAACTGTAAAACACAAGAGTGAGACAAAGAGAGAGAGAGGATTGGGACTGGAAGCCTGAAACACCAGGGTTCAGGAACCCCTGAAATCTGCAATCCGGTACTATCAGGAGACTTGATCCCAGACCTATCTGGAAGTTTGTTGGAACATTTCTTTTTTTCCCAGTGGACTTTCCATAGATGCAATTCACACCATGTAGAGAATCGAAATCCTGATTAGTTTAATCAGTGAAGACCAGTTTTGTTTGTGGTTTCAATCATTCTTTCACAGGCATCTCTAAAAGGGTCCATTCGAGCACTAGGCAAACTAGGCGGCTGCCTGTGGTGCTGGCCAGCAGGGGGCCCCTAAGAGCAGGTTCTCCCCTTTGATTTCATGAATTACCAAAGAGATGGAAACCAATCTGAATTAAAGTAGCTGCATAATGGCTTCCTGCAATTAGGAGATGCCTTGCTGTAAATCACAGTGCTCACATTTCTAGCAGTCTCTTACATGACAGTGGACGCAGGGACATTACCTATTGAGATATATTTTTGCGCACCACGTTACTTAGTCTGGCTCAAATAAAAACATGGTGGCCTGGCTGGAAGAAATGTTGATAACACAAAATGGAAAAAACAGGGCATTCACACCAGGAAAGTCAACAGTCATGGTAGAACTCTCCTGGAACTCCTGGCGGCAGAGCATGGGCCAGACGAAGTACACCTCACTGGCGGGAGCAGGAGGGGGTGGGGTTGATGTCAGGGCCTCATTAAAAATCAGCAAAAAGGTGTTAAAGAGCCTTATCAATATAATCTCAGAATAGATCAAAGTGTGTTGTGCTTGCAGCATATTTACTCTTAAAATATTTCAATAGTATGAAAAACCTGACAGATATTACTTTTTAAGCAATGCTGGAAGTGACGGCTTCTAATAGTGACCCCACAATTGACTTGTTGCAGTCTTTGCTCTCAAGTGGAAGTAATGCAAATTTATGCATGCAATTTTAAAACTTCTTCATGAATAAAAATACTTTATTTTGAGCACACACTATTTGAAAGTTGGATTTCTTTATATCTGGGGGAGTTCACTCTAATAAAGTGACCTCTAGGCTTCTTTTAGCTTACTTTATGTTTAATAACAGCTTCTTAATTAACAGTTACATTTAAGTTACAGGGAACATAAAACACTGGCACCCATCACCCAGACAGGGGCTATCTAACTGCCTGGGCTTGGAACCCTGAACCAAATATTCTCACATTCACAGCACAACATTCCACGTAACATCACAAGCTTCCAACATGCAAAGACAAGCACTATACAACACACCAACACATCTCCTTCCCTTTCAAATGCCACACACAGACACGGAGCACATCACAGCAATCTCAGCTGCAAGCATTATCTAGCATTTCTTGGAAAGTGAACAAAGAAGCCCAATTAATTTGCAATTTTGCGTGCTTACTTTCAAAGCAATGATGAACTGTACTGGTCAAGTCTTGCTGTCTTTGCCAGTATATCTATAGCGAGTGTGGGTAATAAATACAAGGTAAGCATGCTGGCTGAGAATATGTGCATTTTAAGGGTAAATGCATAGCACTCCACCTCCCAAAGTTGTATGCGGGTCTTCCAGTTTTTGAATGCTGGTCCAACTTTAAACTTTCTGTGAACAGTATTAAACAAGTTGAACTATTTGGAAGGTCATACTAACAATTAGATGATGGAAAAAAAGGTCTGACCCTACAAATTGATAGCACTTAAAAGAAGGGCGGAGAAACTAAAATTCCAATGGGGGTGCTGATGGCACTTTTCCTGCTCTCCAAAGAGCCACATATGCTCAGCTAAGCTGAACTGCCCTGCAGTTATAGTACATGCTCCTGCGCTGTCCCCTCCTACCAGAGACTTGCTATTAGGAATAACTGGTGTGGCAATGGCCATGTGTGTGCATTGTGCAGGCCAGCAACAGCTGCCTTTAGTACCCCGTCATCTTTACCTTGCCCTTCCAGCCACAACCTAGTAATAAGCTATTGATGAGTGAGTGCAGAAAGCCGACAGGTTTGCACATTGCACTCCCTGTACTTGCCCCTCTTCCCAGCCAGCAAACAGTGTCACTGGACTAGAGCTGCTGACTGGTTTAGGGGGTCATATAAAATATAAAAATGGAACTCTTCACATGCATAGGAGCTAGCAGGCTGGATGGATCTAGAGCTCATGCTGTACATGTTCTGCAAGCGAAACATGCATTGTCAATGCCTTTGAAGTGCATGTTGTGTGTTGTGGGAGCTTGACCTGGCCCGGAATGACCATACTGCACCTGTCCTTGTTCAGGAGGGAACCTGCACTGCCCTTGTACATGCTGTACCTGTGTGGAGGGAAGCTTGCAATAGTCCTGTTTGCGCTAGAAATTAACAATTTTTAGTGAAGTGTGCACAGGCCCATGCAATCAGTTGCTCTGTCAATGCTGTACTTGTGCATATTTGTGAGGGAAATGTGCACTTGTCCCTGGCATGCTGTTTTCATGGGACTTGCGCGGACCCTGCCCTTGTTATACCTGTTCGTGAGGGAAGCTTGCAGTGACCCTGCACATACTGTGTGTTTGTTAAGGAAGCCTGTCTGACCCTACCCTTGCTGTTCATGTTCCCATTTGTTAAGGAAACATGTAATATACTTGCCCATACTATACTTGCAGCCACTTGTGAGGGTAAAATGCATTTGCCTATCCACTCTAATCTGATATTTTTTCTGTTGGACACTTGCATTGGCTTTTTTGTGAGGCACCTTCCACTTGACCATGCTGAAGTGTTTGTGGGAGAAGTTTGCTCTTGCATCAATGCTGCGTCTGTTTGAAATGGACCCATGCACTAGCCTTGCCCATGCTGTATGTGTACCTGGTTGTTTTTGAAAGTGTGACCCTTCGCATGCTGTACCCTTTTGTGGAAAGAGTCTACGGGTCCTGCCCATGTGGATCCTGATGAATCTTGAGGAAAGCTTGCAATAGTCAGGTCTATGCTGTACCTGATTGAGGAAAGTCTGTGCTGATCCTGCCTATGCTCTGCCTGTACCTTTTCTGCTTGTGCTGGTACTATGCATATAGTCACTGTATCTGCTGTATTTGTGAGGATATCTTGTACTTGTGGAAACTTTGCAGCCCTGTTGTCTAGATTACGGCTTATGGGTGCCTGCTGCTTCTCATGCTGTACCTTCTTGGTGTGTGATAGCAACTTGCAGTGTTGCTGACCATGCATGTCTCTGTCCAGTGTGTGATGGATGCTTTCAATACTGCTCCTTATGCTGTTCCTGTTCTTTGTGTAACTTGCTCCAATACCATTATTGTACATATCCTGTATGCATGGGTGTCATTTTATGGGGAGGACAAGGGTGTTTGCGCTCATACTTTCGTGGCACACCATTTTGTCCCCCTCATTTGGCAGGGGCCCCTTTCCTTCAGAAGTCATGTCCCACCACCCAACATTTTCAGCAAAGCTCCTCCACTCACCTGCAAATTCAGTCGAGCAAAGGATGTTTTTCTGCCATCCCTGATATCTGGAAAGAGGATATGATAGGCCTACAACCAAACTGAGGTGGCTGTAGCAAAACTACAGACATCCACAGACACTCACAGGCACTCTCACCCCCTCCCTTTCAATGACTCGAGAAGCCGTTTCTGTCACTCTCTTTAGTGCCGCCTATTGGATGCAGGTGGAGGCAGAGACTTCACTTCAAAATCAAGAGTACTCGCACAGAGCCAGTGCAGTTGGTGGAAGGGAGCAATAGCCGCCTTCCAATAATGTGTGAATAGCCGCCTACTTTATGTAAAGTGGCTAACAGTAGCCCAGAAGACTGCCTCACAGAGGCACACATGTGTTTATGTAGGCTGGGGTGTGTGTGGAAATGGGATGTTTAAGAGTCATTATATTCAATTCTACTGATATCAATGTTTTTTCTTGATTCTGTATATTTGCAGTGCTAACTCTTCCAGATCTGGACATAGTTTCTAATGCAGTGTGTATAGTATATATTGTATGATTTAATTTTCCTTTGTTATGAAAGGGTCTGAGATATGATGGAGACACTGCGGCTTGTGACCGTGATGGGCATGACATGCATGTGAAGTGGTGAGGACACATCTGGAACGTGTTATTGTCTGGACACATTGGGTTGATAGTGGGAGCAGAAAAATTACCATTCGCCTAGGGTGAACCAACCTGGACCCCTAATATATTATTGTTTACCAGAGAGTATGGCCAGTCTGGTGATTTAATCCCCATCACAGAGATGACAGATGGTGCTCAGAAGTGAGATCATTGGCTTAGAGAGCTAACTCACACCAAGATTCTGTACTACACAGGAGATCGAACCTCCAACTTTGAGGTCCAGATTCCAAACACAGGGCTGTCCTAGAGACTTGGGAACCAATTCAACTATTTCCAGCCCTATTTTCAGTTCATGTGCATTGATTCTAGCAGTGATCTGTTGGGTTTTCCCACTTCTGAAGACTGATTTTCCAGTCACAAGGACTTGGATTGACCCATAGAACATCCAGAGACGAACCCCATTGGGACAAAGGTGTCATGGTCCGCAGCGGTGCCCTCAATAATGGCGCTCTATCAAGGATTTCAACCGGAAATGGACACGCATACAAACATATATACATGCAGACAGGGGTTCACCAAAGCAAAAATAAATGTAAGGGGGGACTTCAGAGACTGTGTGGGATGTGGACACTTACTTGTGTGGGGGTATCTAACTTCTTTACACTTCTAACACGACTATTCTGGTTCAGTTTCAGTGCTACAAGCAGTTAACTCTCTCCTTCACCTCTGAAGGCACACATTTAGGAACTTCTGTGAGAATGAGCAGCTTCCTGTACCCCACCCTTCCAGTCACTCCTTTGACATGCAGGTACTAACACCCCATTATGATTTCACTACCCTTCCAATCACCACCTGACATGCAAGTACTAACACCACATCACAATTTCAAATGCTTAAAGAATTATTCATACAAATGCAGGTGCCAACAATGAAATACTTTACATTATGTTACATTATTGGCGGACCTTTGTTAATAGCGCAGCAAATATTTTGTTTAATGTCTGTGTCCTGTTCTGTCCTCCCATGCTCTTTAGGTTTGGCAGGCCAAGTCAACATTGCCCAAAATTTCAGGTTGGGGGGCTAAAACCCGTTCTTCACAATGGTCGTTCAGCCTTCACATCCCCTTCCTATTCTTCACACCTCTGGGCCACACCAAACTACAGTGCTCTTTGCCTATTCACCTTTCTTCATATCTCTGGTTATCTTGTGTGCTCTTCTGAGCACCATCCTCCACCTTTCTACTTTCACCCTCTCCTTCTTCAGCCCTTCAGGTATCTATCCCCTGTTACTCAGTTTCTCTTGAGTTTATCTTGACTCTTCCTCCTTGTTCACCCCTTTGGCCAACCCATTTGTTCATCACCTTCCACCTCTCGATAGTCTTTTTTTTAAAAAACATTATTTTTGGTATTTGCAAAAACAAAATTATAACATAACATACATGGAAGTAACTGTGCTTCTATTCCTGCCTCCCCATCCTACGCCCTCCACCTCCCTCTGGATTACACCCGAGCCTGAGTTAGTAGTAGTCCGCACAGGGCCGGTGCAAGGTATTTTGATGCACTAGGTGAACTGTCTGATAGGCGCCCCCCAACTTGACCCCACCCCAGCCTCCAACCCTCTGTAGATAGAAAGAGATTTGCCATTTGTTCAGAAAGAGTGCGAAAGATGGGTTTCCACAATTAAGGCTGGGATGACGGAAAGGAAAGTAGTTACATACAGTAATTTACTAGAGAGGTGTGAAGTATGCGCAGTCACCATATGCATGAATTGGTGAATGATGAGATAAGGGTATGACTTAGTGTACCAATGTGAATTGTTGGTAAAGGGGTGGGAGGAAGATGAGATATTAGGGTAGTAGAAGATGAGAAACGTGGGGTGAGAGAATGGGAACGTGATGTATGGAGAATCTCTAGGTCTACATCAAGTGGCGAGGGAGACGATGGGGTATGTGTTAGTACAACAATGAGGAAGGAGTGGACACATGGCTGGAGGCACAAGAGAAAGGGAGGAGAGAATATATTAGGAGATGGAGTTAGAGAAACGAGTACCGAGTTAAGAACTGCAAAGTGTTGCAAGAGGGTAAGGGGAAAGGAAGGAGAAATGATGGATAGCAGAAAGGAAAAGAGTCTCATGGTAAAGACGAGGAGCAAAACAGATCTAAGGTCAGAATCAGTGAACACAAAAGGACACAGTGCTCAAACGTTGTCAAAATGAAGAATGACAGCAGTGCTCCGTGGCACCTCTTTCCTGTGCACCTTTAACAACGCCACTATATCACTACCACATGTGATTCTGCATAGCAGTCACTTAGAGTCACAGAAAGTGCCTATTAGATCCCAGTCAACAATGCATTGGACGTCAGAGATGAAAAGTCATCATAAACAAAAAAACATGCTTCCAAAATGAACACAGTTGTGAGCATCCCAGACATGTGAACATATGTATAAACACAAAGTTTTAACTCTTGCCCTAAATTTGACTACATGGTTTTTGTCCAAAACATTGACATCCAAATGACTGTCTTAGAAGTTAATGGCAATCCTAACTGAGAGAAACAGAATAATTTAGCTGAAAAAAATGCAAATTACACTAGGATCAATCTGAACTGATCAGTAAAGCTATTGGAGGCCTTATCCTGATTGGTGTCTGCCACTTGGGAAAGACCCAAACAATTTTCCTTTGAACCCTAACTTGATGATATGATAAGCCATTTATAACGTGCCTGCACACAAGTGTTTCTAGGTGCGATAAAACAAGGGAGGGAAGACAGAGGGAGGACAAGAAAAATAATCTTACTAGGCTGTGTGTCTATTTAGATCGTACGAGAAGTGCAAGGGGAAAAGGGAAAGGAAGGGGGAGTGCAAGGGAGAGTAGATGGGAAAACAGAGCATCAATGCTCTGAATAAGTCCAGCCAGCACAGCGCGTCTCTGGGTAGTGCAAGGAGAACAAAGGTTTGTAGGGTTACAGTTACAGCCCCTAATTGCATGGTAGGCCCGGAGGCAGTGCAAGGGTGACTGATCAAGAAAGGGCCTGGTACCCAGTGAGTCTTTGAGGGTAGCTTGGCAACCAGACAGCACAGCAGACGGGTAGGTCAGGTAGGTCAGCAGGGGAGGGACAAAGAGAAAGCAGAGGAGAAGAGAAATGTGTTGAGCTCCTTCCGGAACTTCAGGCGGTCCGGCTCAAGTTTAAGAGGAGCAGAGAGACCATTCCAGAAGGAGGCACCTGCAGAGGAGAGAGATCTACCCTCCACTATCTGCCTGGCGAAGCATCTAACCCTTAGAGAGTTGGAGGTATCTGAGCGAAGGGCTCGAGAAGGAAGGTATTTTGGAAGAGAGTGTTAGATGTAAACCTCACCAAAAGCTCAGACTTGAGGAAGGACAACAACAGTGTGAAGGAACATCTGCTGCTATATTATGCATATTTCAACTACCAACGTATGTTCTGCTCTTTGACATATCAACACTAAACAACTTCTTCATGACCCAGTGTGCACAAACAAGCCTGACTCGTTGTTTTCAATGTGCTTATGGTGTTTAGTCGCAAGTGACATGTGAATTCTATGTGCAATTCTTTGTACTGTTATAAATATATATATATATATATATATGTATATATATATATATATATATATATATATATACATATATATATATATATATATACACACTTTTCTTAATTTATAAAGTGCACACACACCCAGCATCATCGAGGCGCTGTTACAGAGACCAGTTACATGAAGACAGAATATCAATTACAATTACACACAGGCAGAATTAAACAGGAGGTAGCTTTTGTTGGGCTCCCCAGTTTAGGAGAACATCCACATTTTGAGAGCTCTCTGGAAGACCCAGTAAGATTCTTCAGCTCTCAATGCAGGTGGGCGGAAGTTCCAGTTTTTGGCTGCCATGGAAGAGAAAACCTTTTATCTGCCATGGAAGGGCAGCCTGCAATACCAGTATAAAAGCCTGTAAATATTTTTCTTAATACAGACTAGTTGCAACATCACTACTGACCTGTAATAAGAAAAGGGCATCAGAGCTGCTCTGTAATACATTATTAGGCCTCACTTGTGATGTCACAATACCTGCTGCTTCAAACCACACAGCAGAATTCAATCTGCCACTGCAGCAGTTAATTAAAGAAGTGACAAGATTTACAAATCCCTTTCTAGTATACTCGTTTTCTGTGACACTTTACATGATAAAATGATAAGGAACTGTTATGGTAGTATGTTTATTTTGTACAATGCTGGAATTTAACACATGAGATCGGGACTCAAGGTATTGCTTATTGTAAACCACAGAACAAAAAGAAATGTATTTTTTTAAACTGCTCAAACTATTTTTCTGGAACACATTAGAAGCTGCATAATAGATGTATTTTAATTCAAAATGTTCCTACATTTATTAACTGTATCAGCAACTGGAAGAGATCTTACAATACATTAAGCACAAGGGCAGGTATAAAAGGGGATGGCAGTGTATGGACATATATTGCAAATAACAAAATACCCACTTCCATACGTTAAAAGGATATTGCAAGTCACCTTGAAGATCCACGATCCTATAAAGGAACTCAGCCTTTGTCATGCTTCATGTTTGGTCTAAGAACTCCTGAGTGACTTACAGTATCCCTATAAGGTAGGTAGGGGGTAATTTATCTCATATATGATATTGCTCCTTATTCACAAGAGATATTCTTTAATGTGTGACACACATGGTCACTGGGTACAGGTATAAAAGTTGGTGCTGTTGCACCTGTCACATTAGAGGTTAAAGAGTCATCAAGCTCCAGGGATAACGCTCAAGACCAGGCTCCAGCTGGAAATGATAGGCCCCATTCTGCATGCCCTCGTCATGCACAGCCCCTTCCCATTTAAGGAAGACTCAAACCCCAGGGGCAGCGCAAGCAGGGCCATGTTCGTCACCATGTTCACCTCGCTGTAGATGTAGTTAAAGTGCTCTCCCGGCCCATCGTAAGAGCCTTTCAACCTTAGCACTAGTAATTGGCTCCCACATCTTGGGCGCATTGGGGGAAGCAGTGACTCTGACAAAGAAAGCTTAATAACTTTTACTAAGTGGTCATTTACTGTTTCAGCTCCCCATTTGCCACCTTCCTTTGTTCTGCTATGCAGAGGCTGATAAACCTGCCCAGTGATTAACTGCAGCCACTCACTACTCACTCCATTGCTGTAGCTAAGATTTTAGCACAATGGAGCTGATGATAGGTGCATATTTTCTAAAGAGACACCAGTTTTTAAAACATGCGCTTGCCGGCTAAACACAGCTCTCTCAAAAAGACGCTCATTAATCACGGACACGTTTCATTCTGCTTTCAACTCTATGGTGTAATGCAGTGATTTGGTTGCAGATTAATGAAGTTGAAGTTGAGGCTCATTTTATGCAACCTTAATGACGAAGCCTGGTAAATTACCAATTGGAGTTTGCATTTAAGAACTTTTTTCTCTTTCTTAATGAATACACCACGCAGCTTACCCAACTGAAGTCCTTTACCTATATTGCACTGAATTCATTCTTTCCATTGCCTATTTAACGTATTGAGCTATGTGCCTCTGGGATACAAAACTGCAGCTACTGAAACTGCTTATCCCCCAAAAACATATTTACCATTTTATGCACTGCCTTTTTCATTTTCAAAACTTAACTTCACCAGCTCAATGCATTATTATTTGGTTGGTGGATTTTCCCAGCAGAAGTCAAGGGGACCTCAAACATAATTTTGAAATGAACCCCCACTATCTTCTGCTGGCTCTGCTGCTCACTAGCAGAAGACAGGCTGCTAATTACTCTACCTTTCCAAAAGACACTAGGCACACAGAGTATAGCTCGATCAGGCAGTGTTACAGCAAAGGCCGCGCTGTTAGACAGGATGAGTGAGGGAGGAATCAAGAGAGATGCGGGGCAAAAAGGCAGAGAGAAAGAGTTAGGGAAGCAATGAGTGAACAATATTGTTAGCTAAGGTGTAGAAATAGGAGGTAAATATAAATTGGTGCAATACAATTACAAAGAGAAGAAATACTGAGCAGGCATGTAGCAACACATAATAGGATCGATAATAGAATCAAGAAAACAGGCCTACAGTGGATATGCCTTCTGCACACATCTATGCACTGCAAATAAACCTGCAGTGGCGATCACCAGCCGTCTCCTGCACACATCACAGGACTGCAGCAGAAGCCTGCACGAGCAAGCCCGAGGAGGACTGGCGATGTTAGGCAAGTTCCTAAACAGCAGCAGTATCTGCGCGTGCGTGGACCTGAACTGGCTCCACCACGAGCTCTGACATTATTTATTGATTTATTATGTTTCCTCCTCTCCCAGGGTCCCATGACCTGTCAGTCACCTCGGATTCCTGACTGGGCCTGGCTAATTGTAATTCGCAGGGCTTGCCCTGCAAACAAATCAAGGAATGTAGCATTTTTTTTTAAACACTGTTAACTGCTTTTGCTATTTTGAGGCCTGAGCTGCAAGCCTGCAATAACAGTGTAATCTTCCAAGTGTTCATATGTTGGTTGGCCACCCCTAACCGGGCTCAGCAGCATTCACACTGAAGAAACACAGCAGAAAAGTTGTGTTCAGTGTAAAGGAGGTGAACTAAAAAAGTGCTTAAATGCCGCCTTAACATTGTGCGCTCTAGGCGAATGACTAACCTCGCCTAATGGATGCACCGGCCCTGAGTCCGCGGTTGATTGCATTGTTCGTGTTGGGACATGTGTCCATGGAATTCAGTTGGAGTTCTGGGGTTGCACTTCGGGAGGACTCACTGTCTTCGGTGGACAACAAGTAAGCGATGTATGGGCCCCAGATGTCGGGCGGTCGAGCGTGCAGGGGTAATAGTTTGATGAAGTTTGTTTCCGTGTCTTCGCAGTATGATATGTCTTTCAGCCACTGCTGTGTGGTCGGTGTGGGTCCCTTTCCCCAAGACATTGCAATTCTTCTGCGTGCCAATAGTAGCAGCAGCCCTCCTAGTTTGCGCGCTATGGGGGGAAGGTGTTTGGTGAGCCCCAATTGGGTGACCTTGGGGTCTCGTTCAATGGGTATGTCTACTATTGCAGCTGTCTTTTCCAATATCGATACCCAGAAATGTATTGCTGGGCAGGCCCATGCGAGATGGAGGAAGTCTGCCGATGGTGCACCACAGTGGCCGCACTGTGGGGGTGTCGAGGGGTGGTAGTGGTGGATTCTGGTGGGGGTGTGGTATGCCTGGTGGATGAATTTTAGGTGGATTAGTTTGTATCTTGTGTTTAGTGATACCTTCTGGGTTTGTGCTAGAATATAATCCCAATCTTCATCTGGAATTGAGGTCTGGAGGGCTTTTTCCCATCTCACTTTAGGTGTTGTTGGGTTCGGGCCTTTGTCTGTTAGTAGGGATTTATATAGCATTGAGGCCAGCTTACCCTCTCCTTGTCATTGGATGACCCCTTGGAGTAGTTGCCATGTCACGGGTTGTTGCGGAAATGAGGGTAGTATGGTTTGTAGGGTGCCTCTGAGGCGGAAGTATATGAACGTATCTAGGGCGGTGCAGGCTCCGCAGGTTTTGGCCTGTTGGGGGGTGAGGAAGTGCCCTTCGATGAAGAGGTCGCCCATGATTTTCAATTTTAGCTTGTCAACCAAATTCAGGTAAACTTTCTCTGCGGTTAGTGGGACTCCGGGAATGCATTTTACTGGGAGTAAGGGGGAGAACCTGGTCTGAATCTTACATTTCAGTGCTATTTTTTTCCATATTGCTATGGTGGAGGGCACCCGGTTCAGGGTTTGGTGCAGGGTTTGTGTCGTGCCTAAAATAGCTGCTCTGAGCAGATTAGGGGATGCCAAGGCTCGCTCTAGTTGGACATGGGGATGGATGAATTGTGTGGCGTACCAGTGCCCCAGGAATTGGGCTTGTGCTGCCCAGTAATAGCGTTCTACGTCGGGGAGTGCCATTCCGCCTTTTTTTACTGGCTGTATTAGTGACTTGTAGACTATTCTGGCTGGTTTGCCCGTCCAGAGCAGTTCCAGGATTATGCTCTTCAGATGTTGGAGCTGTTTTTTGGGTACTAGTAAAGGGAGATTTACGAATAGGTAGAGAAGTTTGGGGAGTATCACCATTTTTACCAGCTATACTCGGCCCCATAGGGTGAGTGGTAGTGATTTCCATCTGTCTACTTTCCGCTGTAGTGATTGGATTCCTTTACCGTAGTTGTCTTGGAACAGGGTCTGGTGGTCTCTGGCTAATTGAATGCCTAGGTAGCGCACATTTGTTCGTTCCCATTTGAAGCCATAATCGTCTTGGAATTGTTGGGTCTCTGGGGTGAGTGGGAATATAACAGACTTACTGTGATTGATCTTTAAGCCGGAGAAGTTACCGAATTTTATTATATCGCAAATTACTGGGTTTAGGTTTGTTGTCGGGTCACATATATAAAGGGCGATGTCATCTGCGTATAGGGACATTATTAATTTATGGGGATCGAAGGACATACCTCTTTGTATGTGTCTAGCTCGAAGATCTGATGCGAGGGGCTCCATCACCAGTGCGAAGAGCAGGGCGGAAAGTGGGCACCCCTGTCTTGTTCCTCTCTGGGGATTGATTGCCAACGATCTGGTTTTCCCTAGAATGATGTAAGAGCGGGCTTGATTATACAGTAGGGCTGTTAGTTGGAGGAATCTCTTGCCGAGGCTCATTCTCTGAAGGATTTCAAAGAGAAATGGCCATTCAATGAAGTCGAGCGCCTTTACGGCGTCCAAGAGGACCGCCACCGCTTGGTGCGAGGGATCCAGTGCCTCCATGACCCCGACCATGTGTCTTATGCCGAACGTAGTATTGCGACCTGGCACAAATCCGGCTTGGTCTGCTAGTACCAATGCGGGCATCAGGGGGATGAGTCTGGAAGCTAGGATCTTGGCTAATATTTTGTTATCTAAGTTGATCAGAGATATTGGTCTGTATGAGCCGCATTCTTCTGGGGGTTTATCGGCTTTGTGTAGTAATATCATGTTTGTCTCTCGGGGGGTTAGGGGTAGTGATCTGGATTCGAGTGCCTCCTCATAGACCTGTTGTAATAATGGGGCGAGAATGGGTGTGAACGCTTTGTAGAACTCGCCTATCAGCCCGTCGGGGCCTGGAGCCTTGGTGCCTGGTAGGTCTTTAATGGCCTGGAGGATTTCTTCTGTTGTGATTGGTGCGTTTAGGGGTTCCCTTAGCATGGCGTCTACCCAGTATAATTCTATATCTACTAGATAGCGGGACAGTTCCTCCTGGGTGGCATTGAAGTTGGTTCCATATAGGTTTTGGTAGAAAATGCGGAAAGTTTCTGCTATTTCTTTATCGGTATGCACTAGGGTGCCCTGGAGGTTTCGGATTTGCTCGATCTGCGTGGGTTTTTGGTCCGCTGCTATCAGCCTCGCAAGAAGGGCGACCGGTTTCTGTTCTCTCCGTATTGGCGGACGCGGTGGCCGTGTTATAGGAATTTTAGTTCTCTGTCTGCAGCTGCTCTGAACTTGTCGAGTTCCGTCTTCAGAGACACTAGTACCTGTGGTTCTGGCGAGGTTAATTGTAATTGTTCAAGCTCTTTCAGTCGAATCTCGCTCAATGACAGTTCTCATCTAATGACCTTCAAGATACCTTGTTCTTTGGTTAGACATATCCCTCTGATGTAGCATTTCAGGGATTCCCACAGGGTCCCGGTGGATGTCACTGAGCCCTGGTTGATTTCAAGGAACAATATGATTTCTGTGCGGAGTTCATCAGCAAAAACCTGATCCTGCAGGGACCCGGACTTGAACCTCCAGTGCCTTCTCCCTTCTAGTGGGTCTGGTGGGGTATATTCGACTGTGACGGCCGAGTGGTCGGACATGGATCTGGGCAGTATTTGGCTATTTGTCCATTGAGCTTGGCTGTGTGCAGACACAAGGATGTAATCCAGACGGGAGCTAGTTTGGTGGACCCAGAAGTGGAATGAGTAGTCTCGGGACTCGCCATGTTGGCGTCTCCAGATGTCAACATGGCCATATGCCTTACAGATCTCAAGAACCTGGAGAGCAGCTTTGGAGATAGTTGTAGAAGTTGGGTGTGATCTATCCTTCTAAGGCTCGAGAGTGGTGTTCATGTCCCCTGCCCATATGATTGTTGCGGATCTTGTTTCTCCCAGGTGTGTCATTACCCAATCAAAGTTATTATATCCGTCCGTATTCGGTCTGTAGGATTTTATAATGATAAATTCTGTATTTTCTAGAGTTCCATGTACCAGAAGTGACCTCCCCTCTTCATCGCTTTTGGCTGCGAGCAGTTTGAATTTTAGGGTTCTGTTTATTAGGATTGCCACTCTCCTGGTGTACGTAGAGTAGGAGACAAAGTACCTGTGGCAACCCCAGTCTCGGGCCCATCGATTCTCTATTCCAGGGAGGAGGTGAGTTTCCTGAACCAGGGCAATGTCCACTTTGTGTCTCCAGAGGTATTGTGTCATTTTTCTTGTTTTGGTCGTGTTATTGCACCCTTTAATTTTCCACGTGGCTAGTTTGAATGTTGTGGGTAGTTGAATTTTGGATTAGTTATTGGCCGAGTTGGCGAACGATTTTGTCGTGTGATGTCTCAGTTATGTTGTTTCTGAGTTCTCGCATTCTTAGATGAGAGCCGGCTTGGGTGCCTCCGTTGGGCGTTTCCAGGTGGTGGCGGGGGGGTGCAGACCCCTGGCAAGCACGCTCCCATAACATTAAACAGTTTCCCTCCCAATCATGGGCAACCCCTAACTCGCCCATCAGCTTTCCCCTCCCAAAGTCCCCTAACATAACTTAGCTGGGCTTGGGGAGCTAGGGAACTTCCAAGGTCCAGCGCACCTTAGACTCTAATGCGGTTTTCTGAATCCGGAGGATCAATTTGAGCGGTACCAAGGGGTAATGGGCTGATTTTATAATGTCAAACACAATCCTTTCTTGATGATGATCTATGGAAAGATGGATCTCCCTTGTTTGCAGACTTATGGGTCCTGAGGAAAGAGGTCTTCCGTCAATTGCTTCCACTGGCTGTGAAAAACTTCTTGCTTCATATGGAATGTTATGACTTCTTACCCAATCTTGATCAATGAAGACTCCCATTGCTCCGCAGTCAGCGCCATTTTGATGGATATGTTCTGCCCCTCCACTTAAATATTCACCAGCTGACCTTGAATCGTATACAATCCCAGTACCCCCCTAGAGGCTGGCCATCCTCCCACCAGTGGCCTGTGCATAATCATTATTTTACTGGGCGTGCACAGTGGCTGCCAGTAGGCCTGGGTACCTGGAGGACAGGCATTGCCCCCTCGTTGCTGCTGTACATGAAAGATGTGAAACCTTGGCTACGTCTTTGACCAAGTGCGGCACTTGGTGCGCTCCTGCAGCAGCAGGATCATCTTGAACATTGTGCATGCATTGGTGTTCTATGCCGTCCAGAAATCTGTGGCGCAGCCTGTGCTGCTTTGTGGAGCTTGGGGGGCTCCTCAGCAGGTCTCAAAGGTGGGGCCCTCTAATTTTGTGATACACCATTGCACAGGAAATAGGTCATTTGGCCACGGAGACGTGCCAAAATGGGTGAAGAAGGCAGAGTAGAGATTAGAGAAGAAGGGGTCAAAATTGAAAGTGAGAGGGATGGTTAAGTAAGAATAGGGAGCTGGAAGAGAAAGGCTGAAAGATTTGGTAAGAATTGATGTGGAAAACAGACCTTTGGAACATGTAGATAAGAACAAGCCAAGCTGAGGTGGTGGATGCTGCCAAGGGAACGATCAGGAAACAGAGGTCTGAGAGTGAGAGGGACGGGGGACGCGTGTTGCTGAGCCTACCGGCCCAGACATCAAGTGGGAGAACGTTGCATAGAATATTTGGCCAAACTCTCCACCTGCCAAAAACATGCAACCTCCATCCAAGGCTTTGATCCTTGCAACATCCACTTCCAACGACCTTATTCTCTTTCTGGGACAGTCACAATAATCTGAACAGGGACCTGCTGGAGGAGGGCAACACAGCACAACACAACCTGGAATTAAAGTTTCCCTACTCCACAAACCCTGTTTCAGAGCATGGTAGCAGGTGCAACATGTTGCGAGTGCCTCGGCATCTAATAGCAGTGCTTGGCAAATGCCTAATACGTATACACAAGCCAAAACTCTTGGCTTTGCCAATGCTTGTTTTTACCAGAAATTCAGTGAAGGCTAAACATAGTGCTTATAAGTCGAGTGGCTGAAGGCAAACTTAGTTAAGACATTTTTACTACACCAGTAATAGGCTTACAGCTACAATTAAATCAGTAAGTCTCAGAAGACTGCTTTGAGAAAACTCTGACAAGCACTTTGAGTCCAAAGTTTGATGGTAAGGCTTGATTAAAGCGAGCTCAAAGAGTGACCATGAGGAGGTGCTTTGGGAAAGGAGGTGTAGGAACTGGGTGGGAATGGCCATAAGGATATGCATGGCCATGGGGAGTTAATTGGTGGGCAAATATCCTTACTCGCTGTGTGTCCCTCCTCATATACCATTTCTCCCGAGCTATACTCTAATTCAATAGTTTAGGCTCATAGGTGACGCAAGCACCACCTAGTATGCCAAACTAAAAAGCTTTGGTGACCCCCCTAAAACTTGCTACACAACTCAAAGGAGTGAGGGTAATGGAAACCCTTGATCCCGAGTTGGGGGCTAACATTTAAAAACCACAGAGACTTTGCCTTAAGTGATTTTTTTTTGGTGCCGCAATATCCACAATGCAGGAGGGGAACTCTGGTACCAACCAAACCCTCAGACACTTTCTGGAACTTTTTAATCACCCTTTCAATTTGGTTAATGACCACTGGAGTATCCTGACAGTTTGAGTTGCAATTTATGCCTTCCATATTTGTTATCTTGCATCCAAAATGTAACACTTCTCAAGTAAACCACTTGAAATAGGATAATGTGAGTGTGTCGGGCCTATTGATGTAAGAGAAGAATAGGAAAGAAAAAGAGAAGAGAGGATGGTGAGTGAGAGCTGTCCAGAGATGGCTCAGGAATGTTGACGAGCAGCAGAATACAGAATGAGGCTGGTGACGGGCTGCAGAGTGTAGGGAAATGAAGACAGATGCTGGTAAGTGTGGGGGGCACTGGCGAAGGATTGCCAGTGTCTGCAGGGGCAGAGACTGGAGGCTGATTACGGTGCGTATACAGCCTTGGGGACAGAAGGTGGCTCGTGAAGAGGGACAGAATGTGACCAGTGAGTAGCAGGGTGGGGACAGGAGACACCTCAGTTCTAGAGGATTGGAGTGGACAAGAAAGCACAGGTCAGCCAGAGGCTGGCAGATGGGCACAGTAGGAGCTGTCAGTTAGTCAGTAGGAGGTAGTGAGGTACAGGGAGAAGGGCGCAGAGCGGGGGGTTGGAGAAGAGGAGGTGAAACTGGCGGGGCAGTGCACATGAGGAGGGTGGCCAGGGGGCGCAAGAGGGGGCTGGTGAAGAGAGCAGGGGCAGGAAAAGTGCCCATAGGAGAAGGATAATGTGGTGTAGAGGGCACAGGAGGACAGTGATGATGAAGGTCAGTGGTAACAAGAGGAAGGTGTAGGTGAGAGGCTTGAACGCTGCTTTGAGCATTAAGAGAAGGAAAGACCAATGGACACAATAAACTCACTGACAGACAGTAAGACACATAGCCAAACATATATAAGGAACAGAAGGAGATGAAAAGCACAGGAAAAAAGCACATTGATGAATACTCACTCACAAAGCACGTGACACGCCACGGCACAGGCCGATGCAGCAAGAGCATTAGGTGACTGTGCTCGTGGAGACATTCAGAGGGGTCGCACCAATTTGTGGTTTGCAACACCCGTACCAAAACATGTGAAAACAAAGGCTGTACAAATGGAGGGTCTGGCGATGACATAGTCCTGCTTTTGTCCAGGAGCTTGAAAGTAAACGGCTCCCTCCAACTATCGCATTTTCTTTCAAGACTGGGAAGAACATGCTAAAGGTGCCAGGAAGGACATCAAGGAGGTTTTAAAATAAATGTGTTGCTGGGCGATACATGTAAATGTGTGTTTTGAATTAGCACGACACCTAGTGTTATCCAAACGAATTTCCATAGTGTATTAGGCTAAAACAGATCAAAAAGTAAACAGCCCATTATTACTCTACTTATCATAGTCCCAGGGACATAATTTGGGGGTCCCTAGGGGTTGCAGCCGCAACCCCTGTGGTCTTTCTTGCTACTCCTGTGGTCTCCCTGGCTATCCGCTACCCCTGTATTAAATAAAATATATATTTTTTTTTTTCACGAAAGCTCCTGGGCACTGGAGTAGCGGGGGCTCTACCACACCAGGTCTGGAGGGCCCTGAGGAGTTCTCACCCATCACACTGAAGGCTGGACTGGGGGTTTTAGCGGGAGAAGAAAGTGCTCAGTAGGTTGAGTTGACCATGACATGTGGCAGGTGTCACATGCCATGTACAGCTCCAACCCCTTCTCCTCCAGCTACCTGCTGGCTCATATACAGGCACCAGAAAGCTCTCCCATCTTCCTAGTTCCTGTATGTGAGCAGCATGGAGGAGCTGACGGCAGCCTCGAGAGACGGACCGAAGTTGGAAAAACAGGTAAGAAGGCTTTTTTTAATGTGATTTGTATTTTGCATGTGTGAAGTGAGTGTCAGATGTATGTATGTGCTATGGGTCAGTGAGTGGTGGGTGAATGAGTAGGAATGTGATAGTGTGTGTGTTTGAATGTCCTGGATGTGTCTCTGCGGAGAATGCAATGAGAGTGGATGTAAGAGTAGGTCCATGAGTGAGGGAGTGGTGGGTGAAGGAGTAGGAAAGTGATAGTGTGTGTTTAAATGTTGTGGGTGGAAACACGGGTGTTGGAAGCATCTGAAGATCGTGTGCCATCACTTCCCATGATGTCACTTGAGGTGGGGTTTAATCATATCACTTCCTGTGATGTCATCAGAGGTCCACGGTCGTATGATCTCACTTCCGCAACCCCTGGCATTTTGTTGAAATGACATCCCTGCATAATCCACAGGTGGAAGAAAATGTAACACTGTCAGAATAAGACGCCAGGGTGATCTGTGTCAAATTGAAAACGTAGAAAATCAGTATAGTGCAAGGGTCTTCCTTTCTTTTTATAGGCACTATGAAAAGTGAGTGAACACATTTTCGGGGGGTACATGTGAATTATGATATATAAAATACATTCTTTAAGAGTTTTCTTTTTATTTTTGGCAGGAGTGACAGCAGCATTCATCCAATCAGAGTGTGTTTGACACTGCCCTTTAAAGGTCAGCCAAACACCTGATTACATGAATACTGTATGGTGAAGAAAGTGCGCACCGAACTACTGCTGTAGCCATACGTGAATCCTAAATTCCATACCACACAGGAATATTTTGGCCAGTAGGCTTCACAGTCTGCCAAAACTAAAACGGGAGCAATTGTAACTATTTACCCATCAACTCATGGCTCTTACGTTTTTGAACATTTACACAATGGCTTAATTTTTCACGCATTTCTCTAATTCACTCCATGCTCGCCTTTGGTAAAAGGTGTCAGGTTTGACAGACGCAGATAGATTACTTTAGGGAACAACAAACCAACCACATATTGGTAAATTGTGCGTCTTTATCCTGAGAGCCGCCATCATTTCTAGTGATGTACCCTCCTGTCAGGGCTGCTCCAAAACCCCCTTTGTCCAAGTCAGAATTCCCAATAACAGCCCGTCGTGTTAGTTAGTCAAGGCTTTTATCAGCATTAGATATGCAAATCAAGGTTCTCCAATCGTGGGGGAAGTGCTGTGCCATCTATCCCTACTTCTTTCCGTTAGATATATATTCTCTCCAGTGGGCGAAACCCCACTCTGAAGCATTCAAGCAAATGCTGAGGCTCCAAGAGCAGTCTTCATGTTCAGCTGTTCTCATTCCACTTGTTGAATTCCATACCTACTTGTCTGGGGCCATAAAGATTTCTTCTCAGAGACAAAACATGGGCAGTCCATTCTGCCCTAAGCTCTTGGCAGATACTGTGAATGATACTTGTTTATTCAGACGACTCTGCAGCTCTCTCAGGCCTCATCATGTCACCACAGTTAAGACCATTGCTCAAATAAGAGGATACAAAGGCAAACATGTCGGTCTCTGCCAACCCCTTCTAAACTTTTAAAATGTTTGTTATATGTGCCCAGTAAGAACTGTAGAAGAAATAGCTAGATGGCTGCACTAAAATGGCAGTCTAGACAGGTAATACCACTTATCATGTTAGCTTTATCCACGAGGCCAAGCAATCAATGCCATGCCACAGAAAGAAATGGCTAGACTGTCTGTACCAA
The DNA here is from genome assembly GCF_040938575.1 of Ambystoma mexicanum. Taxonomy (NCBI): domain Eukaryota; kingdom Metazoa; phylum Chordata; class Amphibia; order Caudata; family Ambystomatidae; genus Ambystoma; species Ambystoma mexicanum. Next base: position 63,439,159 of record NC_090937.1, read on the forward strand.
CGTGCCAGTCTAGCCATGTAATATCAATTATCATGCCTGCTTTATTTTATTTATTGTTCACTACAAGCTTAATACCAGTAAGTGGTTTCTAAGCGCGGGATTGAGATTCAAATTTGTGTTGTGCCGCGTTGTCTTGCTTCCAAGACAAATGCGTTGCCCCTGAGCTAGCCATCCTCCCCGAAAATTCCAAGTAAAAACTGTCATGCCACAGTAAGAAATGGCTAGACGGGCTGCACTAAAATGGCAGTCTAGCCACGTAATTAAAATGATCTCCGGGTATCATCTCTATCTTCTATGGCAAGGTTTAGATGAGGACCGAGAACTTTCCTGCAAGGGACAACTCAGAAAGCTGTTTTACCCGAGATGCCACTAGATGGCAGGCACACACCGTTTATCTCTAATCAATTAACTAATCAGAAGTTTGCATTGAAACTGACCCGTGCAGACATGAAAAGCACACGTTTTGGTCAGAGAAAAGGCGATATACTTTTGAGGGTATTCCCTTCCGTTTTTAGTCACAAAAGTAATGTTAGAGTACCACACAAAATTAAACAAAACAAATACGATCAATTACAAGAAGGCGTTTGCATACTTGACAACATTCAGCAACTAAAAAGATGTAGAATTCTTCAAGCTTAAAAAATAATTAACATATCACATGACAGGAAAGAAGCATTGGCAATGCAAATAGTTATGGCTTTTACTGACCTTTTTTGCAAGTTGTATTTATAGGCGCCGGAGTGCAAGGAGGTGCAGAATGAGGAGGGGAATAGATCAAGGATGGAAGACCTTGAGGGAGAGTCTCATTGATGATCAGCAAGAGGATATATGGCCGAGAATGGGGCAGGGCGAGAGGATAAGAAATAGAGAGTGCGAGAGTGTGACGAGAGGGGATAATGTGGGTGGAGGAATAGAGGAGGTAGATTGGGGTAAGGTGGGTGGAGGAATAGAGGGGGTAGATTGGGGTAAGGTGGGTGGAGGAATAGAGGGGGTAGATTGGGGTAAGGTGGGTGGGGGAATAAAGGGGGTAGATTGGGGTAAGGATGGTGGGGGAATAAAGGGGGTAGATTGGGGTAAGGTGGGTGGGGGAGTAAAGGGGGTAGATTGGGGTAAGGTGGGTGGGGGAGTAAAGGGGGTAGGGTGGGTGGAACCAGAGAGAGGGGATTCAGTGCATGGTGGGGGTAAAGAGAGAAGGGGTAGGTCTTAGTAGAGAAAGAGGAACAGGATGGGTGGTGGCACTAAACTGGAGTAGGTTTAGAGAGAGCAGTAGGGTGGATGGTTGGGGGTAGAAAGAGTGTGGGTGGAGGTAAACAGAGCGGGGCAGGGTAGGGAGGGTGGGGGTAGATAGAGCAGGCGTAGGGTGTGTGAGGGTTGAAAGAGTGGGAGTGGGGTTGGTTTGTGGGGGTAGAGAGAGCAGGGAATGCCTGCAGAGAGAGCTACACACACCCCCTTGCAACCATGCACCCCCCTCCACCTACCCCCACAGACACACACATCATAATCCTCCACATGTTCCACTACTTATGAACCAAGCACACACAAAAATCTTGGAGAATGTGGCTTTCATGTATGTTATCATAAGATATGACGTTCAAAGATACCACTTCAACGGGGCTTCTGCATTGCTGCTGGTAAACAACATCGCAGAGGGCGGCACAGAAATGATGCTGAATGCCAAGCAGCCAAGCTCAACATTTTGGGGGTCATTTTCAATTGGGAGGTGCAGGAAATGGAGGCGTAAAAGGAAAACATATTCCTCTTATGCCTCCATTTTGTATTCCAGCCCATTTTCGTGCTGAGAAAAGGCGGAGGAAGGGCATGGAGCAGACTCAACCTCTCCATCATGCTTCACTCCTCCGTCTTGTGAGAGCACTTCATTTTACGCCTGCACGAGATTTTCTCTGTTGACTCTGCTTCCAATTACCACTTTACATGAGCAGGTGCATTCCATCGGAATCCATTAGCAAATGCTGCCAGCAAAGCCAAACTGGCAGGCGGCATTTACTCTTTTGCAAGAGTGAAGGTGACTTTGCTTTATTCTTCAGTTTTCCTGTCCGCCTTGCAAATGCTGAACCTTGCATGCCGGAGATTCAGCAGCACTTAAGTGCTAACGTTCCTGCTCCTCCGCGTGCAATTTGTATTTAAGTGTTGTGCGTCTGAATGCTGCTTTTCCCAACACTTTAACGAGTGTCCTAAATTTAACAGTAGCGCAAAGTCGTTCGAAAATATAGCAATGTCAGAAATGAAGAGCGCAGGTCTGATCAAAACTGGGTCGCCACCCTCATTCCAACTCCCAACAAGATCCTGATTTGAAACCAAGAATGGCTATTTTAATTAACCCCTTAACTGCTGAGCTTTAACCAAGTCTATGCAAAAAAGGACTCCCATACTCGTCCTTAAGACATCCCAGCCCATGCAATCATAAAATAACCATGCTCAGCAAATTCTTCCTTTCACTGAGTGTTTTAGGCTTCCCATCTTCATTAGTGATTATGAACCGATGAACCGTGAAATCATTGCGCGCCTTAATTGCTTTTTTTTTTTAATTATTTGTTTTTGGTTTATTAGAAAACCTTTACAAAAGAAGAGTATTAAAAGTTCAAATTTCGTACAAAAAGCAGTTTTTCCTGCATATTTAAGAATACAGAAAGTGAAAGAATAAAGCAAAAGGATAAAATAACAAGGTAAAATAAAGGCTCAGAAACCAGGGATTTAACTAAGTAGACTGATCCCCTTGACTAGAGGGTTCAAGAACATAGCTAGTCTGTTGATGGTTCCTTAAGATAGTAAACTTCTCCAAAATTTTTTACTATCTCAGCAGTTAGCATGACTTCTTGGCCAGAGATCAGTCTGTCCCAAAATGCATCCTGAACTAGGCTATCCTCTCTGGTTACAAATCTCCCCAGTCATGATACCCTGATCGCCCATGTGCCTTCGCACTCCAGCAGCAGGTGTTTGAGGGATTGTAAGTTCGGAGAGACACAGATCTTGCAAAGGCTTATTGCCTTCTCGCCCTGGTTTCTTTGGTCCAGTATTTCACCCGTGTGGGCTATATTCAGTCTGAGCCTGAGAAAGTTGTTTCTGATTCTTTGGTCCGGGAATTTTTCCAGATAGTGCGGGATGGTGCCAAGCTTTCTGTCCGCTGTCTGGAATAGGTTTGGGGGGTTAAGCCTTCTGATTCCCTCGATCGTTTTGATCCAGTCCTCCGTTTCTGATGTTTTTTTTAACTTTCTTAGGATTTTGTACGAGAGTTTCTGTTGTTAATTCCAGCCTATATAAAATGCAGCCAATCCTTTCTTCCAAGCCGAGGAGTTTTTTGATTTAGACTTTTTTAGATGTTGGTTTACATCGAAGAAAAGAGTGGATACACTGGCTGTAATTATGTTACGATAGAGGGACAGTAGCTTCCACTCCGCACGGCAATTCAAAGAGGTCAGACCCAACTCGAATCTCAGACTAGCGAGAGGAGTGCACAATGGGAGATGAAGAGAAGATTTCCACAAAGAGCCCTCAATTTTGCTCCATTCATAGTTCCACAGAAGAGGCTTTGCCTCAAGGCCATAGAGAAGGACCGGGACAACTTTACCTATGTAGAACTTCTTGAGTGGAATTATAGAGAATTTGCAGAATCTTCCGTTCAGATTTTTCATTTGTGCAATCATTTTTGATTTCTTCCCAAGAATGGAGTGTATCACCTTGTTTAAGGTTGGGTGAGCAAGGATTTCATATCCCAGGTATGTTAACTCGTCCACCCGTGGAATTGCTTTACTGTCCAAAACCCAGTTTCTTGAGGTCACCTTTTTTTTTGCATGTTTAAAAATGAGGACCTTAGATTTAGATGGGTTAATTATGAGGCCGTTCAGTTTAGCATAATCATTAAGTTTGGATAGGAGTTGTTGCAGCCCTATCGCTGAGCCATCCAGTAGCACCAGGTCATCCGCATAGGCTAACCCATGGAGTTTTCTTCCATTGATTCTCAGGCAGATTAATGATGCAGAGGCTAGGAAATCTCCAATGTCTGAAAGAAACAAATTAAAGAATAATGGTGCACCCAAGCAACCTTGTTGTACTCCCTTCAGGACTTGGATTGTTTCAGATAGATTGCCTGGTTCGTCCAATCTCACTCTGATGGTAATGTTCTTGTGGAGTTCTATGAGCATTGCAAGAAGGGGTGCTGGAATCCCCCAATTATTTAGTTTCTGCCAGAGGAGGGATCTGTCTACAAGGTCGAACGCTTTTCATAAATCAACCCATGCCCCGTATAGTGGAGAGCCTTCTTTCTCATTTGCACTTTCGCTCAACAGGTTCAGGATAAGTCCATTAAGACTGGTAGAAAGGCCTTTCCTGAAACCTGTCTGCTGAGGGGGAAGGATGTGTCTAGAGTCCACCATAAAGTAAGTTCTTTCAATATTAATCTCATAAAGATTTTGCTATCTATGTCCAAAAGGGCGATGGGTCGATAACATGCTGGGTTTCGCCTGTCACCCCCCTTGAAAAATGGAATAATAAGTGCGCTCTTCCATGATGGTGGGAAGACTTTATTCTTTAAAATTTCTTGAAATAAATGGAAGAGTAATTTTGCCCATAACTTTGGTTGGTTTTTAAGCACCTGATAAGTGAGGCAATTCAGACCTGCTGCCTTAGAGACAGAGGAAGATGTAATAAGGTCCTCAATTTCTTCCTCAGAGAATGTCAGCGACCAGGTTACGTTTGCACGAGATTTTCATGCTCGTGTAAAACAAATGGAACTCTGTTGACTCTGCTTCCAATTACCACTTTACATGAGCAGGTGCATTCCATAGGAATCCATTAGCAAATGCTGCCAGCAAAGCCGAACTGGCAGGCGGCATTTACTCTTTTGCAAGAGTGAAGGTGACTTTGCTTTGTTTTATTCTTCAGTTTTCCCGTCCGCCTTGCAAATGCTGAACCTTGCATGCCGGAGATTCAGCAGCACTTAAGTGCTAACGTTCCTGCTCCTCCGTGTGCAATTTGTATTTTTTTTAAGTGTTGTGCGTCTGAATGATTGCTTTTCCCAACACTTTAACGAGTGCCCTAAATTTGACAGTATCGCAAAGTCGTTTGAAAATATAGCAATGCCAGAAATGAAGTGCGCAGGCCTGATCAAAACTGGGTCGCCACCCTCATTCCAACTCCCAACAAGATCCCGATTTGAAACCAAGAATGGCTATTTTAATTAACCCCTTAACTGCTGAGCTTTAATCAAGTCTATGCAAAAAAGGACTCCCATACTCGTCCTTAAGACATCCCAGCCCATGCAATCATAAAATAACCAGGCTCAGCAAATTCTTCCTTTCACTGAGTGTTTTAGGCTTCCCGTCTTCATTAGTGATTATGAACCGTGAAATCATTGCACGCCTTAATTGCTCTGACCCATCAGTGAGATGGATGGAAGCTGTGCCATCAAATCTGTCACCACAGTGTCCCTTCCTGTGAACTATCTGGGACCCTTGAAAAGACACTGCACCATTGTGTGGCATGGATGCAGAGCTTCAGTGAGAAGACCAAATGCGCTACGATGGGGCTCACATGTTTAATTAGGATCAGGAGCAGACTTGGGATCTGCGGACAGCATCGCCACAGCAAGGCTTCAAGCTTGTCGCAGCGTTGCGGCCCACAGATCTTACAGTCTGCGCCAAATCAACCTGTGTAATATCACGTCTTATTCCCAGAAAATGGATTACAGAGCATTTAGGATCAGGAAAGCAATGCAGAATTGAGCGAGAAGCAACAGCAGAGAAATGTTTTCCAATGAATCAGTGACTGAAACATTGGATATGAAAAATGTGTCCGCGAAGAACGAATGTTCTTATTTGATTTTTGTCAGTTATTGACAGTGGTCAAAGTGGGCGGGAGGGAGCGGTTGGGATAGGTGCTACTCTACCTTTTTTTCTTCTAAAGTTTTACTGCTCCTATACTTTTATTTTAAAAAGAAACTGTTCCGGAATGGTGTCGTTTTAAAATAAAAGTCTAGGCAGAAGTTGAAACTTGCAATTCACTGCATTGCACGGATCATTCCCTTAAATAGCAGGTGTGTTTGTTGGGGGGGGTTGGATTGTGCGTGGGCGGGGACGTGGGGATCCAGTTTGTGGAGAGCGGGGGCAGGGCAGCAGGGATCATGGTTCCACTCCTTCTTTTTGTAGACTAGGACCACTGGTTATTGATCAGTTTCCATGCATTGGCTTCATCGCTGCCAGGTGCCTGAAAAAGAAGCCTTCTTGTTTAATGTTTTTTCCTAAGTGCAAGAAGGTTCTGGATTTTTGATAGGTTATTTGATAGATTATTTATAACGCACTTAATCCCCAGAGGTTCTAAGCGCAGACCCAGGTATTGAACCTGTGTTGCTCCGTGTCCTCTTGGTTCCAAGGCAAGTACTTTGCCGCTAAGCTATCCTGCCGAGCTGAGAAATAAAGGAGGGGGGGCATTGGTGTTGCCATACTTATGTCCTCGATGACAACGAGCTGCTGATGATAAGTGTTTACCCCACACAGCATTTTCCCTCTCTTTCCCTTCCCCTAACCCGCCCTCCTCCATTTTAAATCTGCCAAAGCTCCTGAAGTTGGTGCAAAAAGCAGCGGAGCGCTACATACATCCCAGTAACTTAACAACTGAAGCGTTGACTTGGCGATGCATCAATGAGGCTATGGTCACCCCCAATCGCACAGTTTGTATGGCTTTGTTTTATAATTACAGCACTTGTCCCATAAAAAAGAGACACACCATTTGCTATTCATCAAATGCGCTAATTTGGAAACCCGAATGCTCATTTGCATTTTCAGTGGCGATGAAATGTGTCAGACACTGGAGACAAAAGAAGCTCTTTCATCAGCAGAGTTTGGCAGGTGATCAGCCGCCAGTGCCCCTCCCCCCTCTACGGTGCACCACCGCTCTGCCATTCAGTAATATCTCATGGACATGAGAAGGATACACCTGGCATCCTCCGTTTGCATTCACATATACTTACCTGTGCTGAGGCTAACACAAGCCAATGGTTCCATATACTTACCTTTGCTGAGGCTAACACAAGCCAATGGTTCCGTATACATACCTGTGCTGAGGCTAACACAAGGCAATGGTTCTGTATACATACCTGTGCTGAGGCTAACACAAGGCAATGGTTCCGTATACATACCTGTGCTGAGGCTAACACAAGCCAATGGTTCCGTATACATACCTCTGCTGAGGCTAACACAAGCCAATGGTTCCGTATACTTACCTCTGCTGAGGCTAACACAAGCCAATGGTTCCGTATACTTACCTGTGCTGAGGCTAACACAAGCCAATGGTTCCGTATACTTACCTGTGCTGAGGCTAACACAAGCCAATGGTTCCGTATACTTACCTGTGCTGAGGCTAACACAAGCCAATGGTTCCGTATACTTACCTGTGCTGAGGCTAACACAAGCCAATGGTTCCGTATACTTACCTGTGCTGAGGCTAACACAAGCCAATGGTTCCGTATACTTACCTGTGCTGAGGCTTACACAAGCCAATGGTTCCGTATACTTACCTGTGCTGAGGCTAACACAAGCCAATGGTTCCATATACATACCCGTGCTGAGGCTAACACAAGCCAATGGTTCCATATACTTACCCGTGCTGAGGCTAACACAAGCCAATGGTTCCATATACATACCCGTGCTGAGGCTAACACAAGCCAATGGTTCCATATACTTACCCGTGCTGAGGCTAACACAAGCCAATGGTTCCATATACTTACCCGTGCTGAGGCTAACACAAGCCAATGGTTCCATATACTTACCCGTGCTGAGGCTAACACAAGCCAATGGTTCCATATACATACTCGTGCTGAGGCTAACACAAGACAATGGTTCCATATACTTACCCGTGCTGAGGCTAACACAAGCCAATTGTTCCATATACATACCCGTGCTGAGGCTAACACAAGCCAATGGTTCCATATACTTACCCGTGCTGAGGCTAACACAAGCCAATGGTTCCATACACATACCCGTGCTGAGGCTAACACAAGCCAATGGTTCCATACACTTACCCGTGCTGAGGCTAAAACAAGCCAATGGTTCCATACACTTACCCTTGCTGAGGCTAACACAAGCCAATGGTTCCATATACTTACCTGTGCTGAGGCTAACACAAGCCAATGGTTCCATATACTTACCCGTGCTGAGGCTAACACAAGCCAATGGTTCCACAGTGCTCGTGTAAACACAATGCAATGAGCTAGCTAGCCCTGCCTGGAGACCATGCAAATGGCAGTGGCGTGCAGCATAAATCCCAGTAACACAACACAACACAACATCTCAGAATTAACTGTGGAGTACATTTGGAGTGGGGAGTAATCAGCATGTGGGGCAGGCTTCACTCTTTCAATGAGTTATGGACTATTATCAGCTGGGTTGGGGCTGGATCTGATGTACCAGACACATATAGCTAATGTGTATCCTTCCCTAACATCATGGACGGTCATCAAACATTAGCTGTTCTCTTTTTTAAACTACCCATGGAAAAGTCTAAGCTTCAGTTTGAATGATATCCCCAAATTGTGGAAACAATCTGTGATAAGCCAGTTTGAATCGAAACCAACTCCCACTCGCAAAACAATGCATTCAGACGCCAGTTCCTCCTGGTTCTGAACCTATCCTATCATCCTACGCCCACTAACAAACCCCGCCCACCACGTGAGCGCCTGGAGACTGCCCTCGAGTTGTAGCGGGGCTCAGCATAAGTCAGCATAACATTAAAGCCTAACAGACGATGCGAACAACTGCTTGGTATTCACGAGAGCTTGACATTTTCTTTCCATAGTACATGCTTTAGTTTGGGTGTGCGTGGCATTAAATTATTTTTCTCAAACACAAAAAATATTTGCTGATTTACAAAGGTGTTTTACAATGGAGCAATCCCATTGAAAACTGCTTTGTAAACCATGCACCATGTCTGTTGTCTGTAAAGGGAGAACATAATGTTTGATCTGAGAGGTTTCCGTGAAGTATACGAAGGCACGTGGGCAGCATTTAATGCCCCTTATGCCTGAGTCTGCCAGTCCTCCCTCTCCTCCCCTGTTCGTCTACAGTGCCCACACTCAATGCGTCCTTTCCTTGTGTTCTTTGGTGATGTGGCCGTTTGTTTGTTAGTTAATGAGCACCACCTCCAAATCCGTTTTAGGGAGGCCCTGAGCTTGCTCGTTGTCAGGTAGGGCCCAGCCCCTTCAGCTTTGCACTGCTCAGAGTAAACAGGAAGCAGAGGAGACGTCTCTCTTCCCATTCCTGCCTAGCAAGCATGCCACAGTAGACATGGGGAAACCGGTTCTCTGCAGGTAAATTCACAGGCACTGGCAGGGGCCATCAAACTTAGGGGAGGCCCTATCCATGGAGACCATCTATAGATAGTTGCATATTGCGGCAGGGGCCATTAAATGCAGTGGAGGCCCTATCCATGGAGAAGATCTATAGATAGTTGCCTTTTGCGGCAGGGGCCATCAAAAGTAGGGGATGCCCTGTCCATGGAGAAGACGTATAGATAGTTGCCTTTTGTGGCAGGGGCCATCAAACACAGGGGACGCCCTATCCATGGAGACGATCTATAGATAGTTGCATATTGCGGCAGGGGCCATCAAATGTAGTGGAGGCCCTATCCATGGAGAAGATCTATAGATAGTTGCCTTTTGCGGCAGGGGCCGTCAAACATTGAGGAGGCCCTGTCCATGGAGAAGACGTATAGATAGTTGCCTTTTGTGGCCATCAAACACAGGGGACGCCCTATCCATGGAGACGATCTATAGATAGTTGCATATTGCGGCAGGGGCCATCAAATGTAGTGGAGGCCCTATCCATGGAGAAGATCTATAGATAGTTGCCTTTTGTGGCAGGGGCCATCAAACACAGGGGACGCCCTATCCATGGAGATGATCTTATAGATAGTTGCCTTTTGCGGCAGGGGCCATCAAACACAGGAGAGGCCCTATCCATGAAGAAGATCTATAGATAGTAGCCTTTTGCAGGGCAGGGGCCATCAAACACAGGGGAGGTCCTATCCATCGAGAAGATCTATAGATAGTTGCCTTTTGTGGCAGGGGCCATCAGAGGACCTATCCATGGAGAAGATCTACAGATAGTTGCCTTTTGTGGCAGGGGCCATCAAACTTATCGGAGGCCCTGTACATGGAGAAGATCTATAGATAGTTGCCTTTTGTGGCAGGGGCCATCAAACACAGGGGACGCCCTATCCATGGAGATGATCTTATAGATAGTTGCCTTTTGCGGCAGGGGCCATTAAATGCAGTGGAGGCCCTATCCATGGAGAAGATCTATAGATAGTTGCCTTTTGCGGCAGGGGCCATCAAAAGTAGGGGATGCCCTGTCCATGGAGAAGACGTATAGATAGTTGCCTTTTGTGGCAGGGGCCATCAAACACAGGGGACGCCCTATCCATGGAGACGATCTATAGATAGTTGCATATTGCGGCAGGGGCCATCAAATGTAGTGGAGGCCCTATCCATGGAGAAGATCTATAGATAGTTGCCTTTTGCGGCAGGGGCCGTCAAACATTGAGGAGGCCCTGTCCATGGAGAAGACGTATAGATAGTTGCCTTTTGTGGCCATCAAACACAGGGGACGCCCTATCCATGGAGACGATCTATAGATAGTTGCATATTGCGGCAGGGGCCATCAAATGTAGTGGAGGCCCTATCCATGGAGAAGATCTATAGATAGTTGCCTTTTGTGGCAGGGGCCATCAAACACAGGGGACGCCCTATCCATGGAGATGATCTTATAGATAGTTGCCTTTTGCGGCAGGGGCCATCAAACACAGGAGAGGCCCTATCCATGAAGAAGATCTATAGATAGTAGCCTTTTGCAGGGCAGGGGCCATCAAACACAGGGGAGGTCCTATCCATCGAGAAGATCTATAGATAGTTGCCTTTTGTGGCAGGGGCCATCAGAGGACCTATCCATGGAGAAGATCTACAGATAGTTGCCTTTTGTGGCAGGGGCCATCAAACTTATCGGAGGCCCTGTACATGGAGAAGATCTATAGATAGTTGCCTTTTGTGGCAGGGGCCATCAAACACAGGGGACGCCCTATCCATGGAGATGATCTTATAGATAGTTGCCTTTTGCGGCAGGGGCCATCAAACACAGGAGAGGCCCTATCCATGAAGAAGATCTATAGATAGTAGCCTTTTGCAGGGCAGGGGCCATCAAACACAGGGGAGGTCCTATCAATCGAGAAGATCTATAGATAGTTGCCTTTTGTGGCAGGGGCCATCAGAGGACCTATCCATGGAGAAGATCTACAGATAGTTGCCTTTTGTGGCAGGGGCCATCAAACTTATCGGAGGCCCTGTACATGGAGAAGATCTATAGATAGTTGCCTTTTGTGGCAGGGGCCATCAAACACAGGGGACGCCCTATCCATGGAGATGATCTTATAGATAGTTGCCTTTTGCGGCAGGGGCCATCAAACACAGGAGAGGCCCTATCCATGAAGAAGATCTATAGATAGTAGCCTTTTGCAGGGCAGGGGCCATCAAACACAGGGGAGGTCCTATCCATCGAGAAGATCTATAGATAGTTGCCTTTTGTGGCAGGGGCCATCAGAGGACCTATCCATGGAGAAGATCTACAGATAGTTGCCTTTTGTGGCAGGGGCCATCAAACTTATCGGAGGCCCTGTACATGGAGAAGATCTATAGATAGTTGCCTTTTGTGGCAGGGGCCATCAAACACAGGGGACGCCCTATCCATGGAGATGATCTTATAGATAGTTGCCTTTTGCGGCAGGGGCCATCAAACACAGGAGAGGCCCTATCCATGAAGAAGATCTATAGATAGTTGCCTTTTGCAGGGCAGGGGCCATCAAACACAGGAGAGGCCCTATCCATGAAGAAGATCTATAGATAGTTCCCTTTTGCATGGCAGGGGCCATCAAACACAGGGGAGGTCCTATCCATCATGAATATCTATAGATAGTTGCCTTTTGTGGCAGGGGCCATCAGAGGACCTATCCATGGAGAAGATCTACAGATAGTTGCCTTTTGTGGCAGGGGCCATCAAACTTATCGGAGGCCCTATACATGGAGAAGATCTATAGATAGTTGCCTTTTGTGGCAGGGGCCATCAAACTAAAGGGAGGCTCTATCCATGGAGAAGGTCTATAGATAGTTGCTATTTGTGGCAGGGGCCATTAAACTTAGGGGGGCCCTATTCATGGAGAAGATCTATAGATAGTTCCCTTTTGGATTTTACAACACTATCTAAATGAAATTCTGTTAACTAAGTCCGCACATGTTCATTTCAATCCCCCCCCTCTCCCCTCCCTGCCCTTCCTATTATCTCCAGATTTAAGATACTGCCTTTGAACTCTGTCCTTTTTAGAAACAGATCTCCATTTGGAAATGATGCCTACTGGCTGCTAAATTAAATTATTGCTTTTCCAAATCTTTATTTTTAATATTAGCATATCACTGTAGCCCTTAATTATGGCTGAGTAAATGCTGCACTGACCATGGAAAGAAAGAAGCTGCTTATTGTATCAAAACACGAAGGTGGTGAAGGATTGTGCGGTGAGTGTAGGTAAAGAGCTGCGACAACGTCACAAGTGAGTGGCTAATATCATCATTCATTAACTTTATTCGGAAATACATTCCGCAAAAATACATAATAGAAATGCCGATAGAAAAACACCTCAGAACCGGGTAAAAACGCCTTTCTAAAAGTAATTAAAACATAAGCCTCAGGCGGTTAAATAAACATTAAGATGGCAGCATCTTAACTATCTCATCAAATGGTAGATCCCACTATCCCGAGTTAGGCGGTATCCCAGTGGTAAATCTGCCGGAATAGCGCCCGATGCAATCAGTTTTACTGCCATGTGGTGCAGCGGTTTTACCGCCAGATCACAAATGGTGGTGTGAGTCTCCATTTCTTTTAGTCCATTGGACTCAATGGGACATTTCTGGTGCAATTGCTGCAGTGGTAATTGCGCCACAGTAATTAAACTGAAAATTTGTGGAAAATCCACAGATTTACTTCCAGATCAGAGCTGGAGATGAATCCTTCAACTTTCCGCCCATCTCGTGATTGGACGGTGCGGTAATGCGGCAGGAACAATATTAATGCTGCATTTTTACCGAACTCGCGATTATTGCCACCAATTTGTCATAATTGATGAACTCGATTAATTTGTACCTAGTTTTTATCGATACCTTAACATTTGTGGCCAGGCGTGCAAAACCACTTACAAAATTGCCAAAAATTATTTACTTTTGGCGTCTTTAAAACCAGAACATTTAAATGGACCTTAGAATAGACAACAACAATGTTTTCCTTAGTCTGTTGTTCCAAGGGCAGAAAAAAAGAAGTGTGCTCTGGATTCTTAATAGCCTGAGCCACACTGTCCCAAACATGTCTGGGGATAATTGGGTCTCGTGCAGAAGGATGTGACCAAGCTGTTCGGGCTGGACGGCCCCTCTGGGGGTGGGAGTAAGACTGACTTCCATATGGTCTTTCCCCTTTTGTAATGGCTTGGCAGGCGAAGAACGATGGTCTACAGGGTTGCCCAGAGCAATGCCAGAGGTTCAGATTAATTCCAAACCTTCCAGGCATCACCTCTTTTGTTTTGCTATATTGGCGCTGGCCTTGACACTCAGCCCCCGTGCCTGAACAGGGAGAGGCTACTGAATTGAGAGGCAAGTGGTGAAGCCACAAGTTTGTGATTAGTATTCTGTGTTCGTTCAGTGGTATGACATCAAAATCGATGGGATGAATATGATTGTTGGTAACAGAACTTTAACCCAAGTCTTTTGCTCAGTGTTCCCTCACCTTGTGTTCAATGACCAGCACTTTCAAGGAGGATTTAGAATGAATAACTAATCGACTGAGGATGAAAAAAACAGACCTCTTTGTACCAATCCAGTAATCTAGCCAGCATGTCCACCAGCAACGTTATTTTATTTGCCGGCTGGTTTGACCATATCTCTTTCACCCGAGTGCTCTTTAATGAATCTTCCCCTGATGGCCAGGTCTTTACTCACTATTTTAAAGCCCTTACAGTCGTGAGATCATCAAAAAAGGGGTTGTTTTTCTCACGATGGACAGTTAAATTGCTATTGGACTTTGGAACAACCGACGGGTGTTTTAAAAAAAGGATTTTCCACACGACACAAGCCATCCCTAATATGTACGCTCAACCGATTTCACAATCATATAACATTTGAAACTACTTTCGTGTGTGATTGACTTAGCCATTCGAAAGTAGGCGTAGCATAGATTCTTTCAAAAAGCAGAAATTCCATTACTTTGTTGAGCTCGACCTTTTTACCATGGGCGGCTCATATGTGATTTTACGAAAAATGAATGCCAACGTCATCAAAAGTCTATATGCGTTCTACCATGTTACTGTTGAGGTATCTAATCATAGACTTGCTCCTAAATGCTAAAATCATAATTTTTTACTTGGTAACATTAGTTGCCAGTTCTTGGCTAGGGCAACAGGATTCAAAGGTGGATACAAATTTGGTAAAAGCACTTTTCCATTTGGTTAAAATACCACCATCATCAGTGTGAGAAATTCGACCATACGCATGGTGGGCATGTGCTCCCCTGGGATTTTTTCAAATGTTTAATTCCATTTAATGATGGTAGACCAACATAAGGAAAATGTGTGGGGTGAATCCACACACATTTTCCAATGCTCACACCATGACAAACACACAGACCTGTGTACTCTGGCGTGGACACAACCTACAGGTGCAGCCAGTCTCTGTCATACTTAGTTGTATTGTGACAGCCAGGAGTGCACAATGTCATCACAAGGAAGGGGGAGGCCCCACTTTCCCCCTTCCATGGTCAGCCTAATTAACTGACAAAGGTTCCATGGAACCATCCTGCTCTTTTGTTAGGCCCTGCAGCTGGTGGCATCGATTGACATACTAATAGAGGTGCTTCAAAGAGGCCACATGTGGGCCTGGCTACAGAGGTTAACAAAGGAGACAGGAAACCCAACAACCTTTCATATGTAACTGTGTCAACCTCAAACTAGCTCCCAGCTTGTTATCAATAACAGTCAATTGTCATGTCTGGGCCTGTTGTTTGCCGCAGGCCACCCCTCCAGGGGGACCCCATTTATAGGGTACGAGAATGTGGTTTGCAGGAGCCAGAGAGTCTGGTCTTGCGTCAGCTTCAAAGCAGACCTGCTGCTTTAATCTGGAACCACAGAGAGATCCATTAACCAGAGAGACTCTTTGATGACAGCAGACAGGCGGATGTGTGTGACTTAGTAGCACAAGAGAGTGAGTCCAGAGCGCTTTTTGTTGTTTCCACCATCTTACTTCTGGGACACCCCTGGTTCCTGTTTCCGAACTTTACCTTTTCGTGTTCCAAAGCACCCTGGGATTGTTTAATTAAGGTAGGCTTTTTTGTTTTTTTAATAATTTTTATTATTTTTATTAACAACACTCCAAACATTACAAACATTGAGGACATTCGCGTATGAACTTTACATCATTATATTTACGTGTTGTGTGTCACAGTCCTCCCCCCTCCCGCCCCCTTAACTTGAGCCCCTGCTTCCATGCCACCAGCATGCGCATCTCCGAGCTTGTCTTCCTCATTAGTGCCCCTCCTATCGTCTTCACTAAGTGTGGCCTGGGAGGGTCCCACCATCGAGGCCACCAGTTGCCTCCACGCTATCAGGGGTCCCGCTTCCTCATCCCCTCCTCTATTGATTGCTTCATACCAAGCTGCCGTTTCTGCATCTGCCCACTTCAGGAGGTCTGCCCACCACGTCTCTATTCTGGGTCAGTGGGCTACCTTCCAGCCCATTGCGTTTCTCGGTTTGGCCAGGATGTAGGCCAGGTCTTTCATCTTACTAATGTGCTTCAGGTTGCGTGGTCTGGCAAAACCCCCCAGCATGCATGCCCAAACTGACTCCACCTCCAGTGTGATCCCTTTTTCGGCTAGGCATAGCTTAACCTCTGTCCAGAATCTACCCACCTCCAGACAAGCCCAAAACATATGTATCATCCCAGCTTCCACATCCCCGCACCTAGGGCATTTCTGTATCACTGAACTTCCAAACCTGGCGACTCTGCTAGCGGTCATATATGCCCTATGAGTAACATATAACTGGACCTGCTGTAGCCTCGCGTTTCGGGCCACCTTCTTATGGTACCTTTGAGCCCTTTCCCATTGTCCATTCAGCATAGGTTCTCCCACCTCCTCCTCCCAGTCCCTCCTCAGTTGCAGCAGCTCCTTGCCCACCCTAGTCATCAATAGTTCATATATGCGGGATATTTCGTGCCGAACCTCTGAGATATCATACATCGTCTCAATGATTGTATCGGGTTGCTCCGCTAGCACTGCCTCAGGCCACCTTTCCCGCACCCGTT
The DNA here is from genome assembly GCF_040938575.1 of Ambystoma mexicanum. NCBI lineage: Eukaryota > Metazoa > Chordata > Amphibia > Caudata > Ambystomatidae > Ambystoma > Ambystoma mexicanum. Next base: position 63,455,549 of record NC_090937.1, read on the forward strand.
TAATCATTCTTGTATAGGTGATGTATTGGCCCTTGTGCACCCCGGTGTCCTCCATTAATCTCTGGAAGTCTAGTGCCTCCCCCTCTTGCCATACATCTCTGAGGGTCGCAAGGCCCATCGGTTCCCAGTATCTACGGATCCCTTTTATCATTTGCAGGTCCTCCCCACATAGCGCCAGTAGCGGCACCTGCAGGGAGCATGGGGTCGGGTTTCCCACCATTTGCCATGCTTTGCTCCATATTTCCCAGCCCAGTTCCAGCAGTCTCGCCCTTCCTTGCAACCTTGATTTAGGCAACCACACCACCTCTCTTAGAAAAAAGGGGTTGGTGTCCTTGTACAGTAGCCTGGATTCAGCCGTCTCTACTTCGGACAACCACCTGGCAACACAGTGGAGCTGTCCCGCCAGGTAGTATAACTCAAAGTTCGGTAGGTCTATACCCCCCCTGTCACACGAGTTTTGTAACTTCCAAAGGGACACCCTATTCCTGGAGTTATGCCATATAAAGCCCCTGCATAAACTGTGGAGTTTCGCAAAAAAACATTTGGGGAGCATGTGCGGGATGTTCGTAAATAGATTTAGCAATCTTGGCAGGGCCACCATCTTAATCAAAGCCGCCCCTCCCACCATGGCCAGGGGTAGCCTGGACCAAAACCCCATGCTATTCCTAACGCCTTCCACTGCCCTCTCCGTATTGTATTTGTGTTCATCCTCGGCAGTGTGATATATGTCGATTCCCAAGTATCGGAATGTTCTGGTCTGCTAGGGTATCGGCAAGGTAGGTTCCTCCACGGGGCCCTCCTGTATCTCCCCAGAGGGAACATGCTTGATTTCTTGGGGTTTAGCACTATGCCCGAGAGGGTGGCATAGCGTTCCATCACCTCCAGGACATATTGTAGGTTTTCTTCTGGGAAGCGCAAGTATAGCAGTATATCATCGGTGTACAATGATATGAGGTGCAATCCTCCCTTCGTGGGGATCCCTATCTCCCCATACTGTTGTCTGAGGCAGATTGCCAATGGTTCCAGAGCGAGAATGTACAGCATGGGTGACCAGGGGCAGCCCTGTCTAGTGTGCCTACTAAGTTGCCATTTGTCCGAGATTATTGCGCCAGTTTTAACCCTGGTGATTGGGGTGCTATATATCATTTTGACCCACCTCAGATACCCCGGCCCCATCCCATATTCTTTCAGAACCGCTAGCAGCCAGGGCCACCTCACAGAGTCGAAGGCCTTAATAGCATCCAACAAGACTATTACCATTTCGCCGGGGTCTTTCTCTGTCTGTTCAATAATGTGGTGGAGTCTCCTATGATTATCAGTTATATTCCTGCCTGGGACGTAGCCTGTTTGATTGGGGTGTACCAATTTGCCAATAACTCATTTGAGACTGTTTGCCAGCGTAGCTGTAAGGATTTTGCTGTCTTGGTTGAGCATCGATAGGGGTCTGTATGACCCACAATCTGTGCTTGGCTTGCCCGATTTTAGGAGCGGAATGACCACCGCCTCCCTCAGGGACTCCAGGAGCCTCACCTCATTCAAGCGGCTCATTTACCATGGCTAGCAGCAGGAGGAGTACCGCCTGCTTGTATGTCTTATAAAATTGACTTGGGAGACCGTCCGACCCGGAGCCTTACACATGGGTAAGTGCTGGACCACTGTCTCTAGTTCTTCTAGGGTGATTGGGGCATCCAGGCCCTCTTGCTCCTGATCGTTTAATTTGGGCAATCCTATGTCTTGCAATGTTTCCTGAGTCTCCCGGCCCATCTCCTCCCCTGTGTCCTTGTAAAGGCGTTTATAGAATCTGAGGAACCCCTCGTTGACTCCCTCCTGGGTATCCCAGGTCTGGCCGTCTTCCCCCTTTACCTGCCTGACCACTGATCGTGGTGTTTTATTTTTGTATAACCATGCCAGCAACCTTCCCGGTTTGTCTCCCCCCGCATGTTGCCTCTCGATGTATTTTTCATAATTCAATTTACATAGACTGTCCCAGTGCTCCCTGCTAGTTTGTTGTAACAGAATCGCCCATTCGGCATCCTCCTGTGAGGTGCTCCCCCTCTGCATTATTTTTTACAGCTCCTTCTCTGTCTCCTGTAGCTCTCGCTCTATGCCCCTTGGAGCCCTCTGGATTTGGATATGGCTGCACCCCGTGCTACCACTTTGAACGCCTCCCATAAGGTTCCTTCCACCTGCACACTCCCTGTGTTAATATAAAAGTAAATTAAGGTAGGCTTAGCCCACACCAATCACTATGGCCCACTTGGCATTAAAAGATGGCTGGAGGCCCTCTTTTAGTGGATCACCTGAAGACTTCACAAGAAGTCAGTAAGAAGAACTCAACCTTAGACCCTGGCTGAAGGTACAGTCTGCCCCACTTCTTCAGGCCAGGATATTCAAAGAGGCAAGCAACATCCCTCCCCTAGACATCTCCCAGGGAACTGAGGGAGATACAGAACTCAAAGGACCCTCCAGCCACTACATAACCATTACCCAGCCAGCACACAGCATGCCCTGCTATTCTCTGCAGCAAGCTTCCTGGATAGGAAGTGCCAGAAGGTCTCTGAACCTACCACCAAGGACAAGGCAGCTGCCTGTAACACACTCCCGAGCTTTGGGCTGTCTGCCTTAAAGGACGACACAAGCCCATTGAAGAAGCTGAAGAAGTGCCTCATCGAGCATCTACCAGAGTCTGCCTTAAAAGACATTTTCAAGTCAGTCGAGTTCCTCGATCTACAACCGACAACAATGCTGACCGTTGTCAAGGATGTACGTTGTAAGATCGAGTTGCAAAAGATCGAATTCCAAAATTGCAAACCCCACTTGTTTGCATTTTGTAACTTTGTAAATGTATGTGGGGGATACCCCCATGACCCCTGAAGCCCATCATTATGAACTAAGTGAGCAGAGGACACCCCCACTACCCCAGTTCCCCTTGTTTGGCATTAGGGCTTTTTAACCAGACCGAATGCACACTAATTGTGCTTTCAGTCTTTTTTTCTCAGCATTTTGAGCCAAACCTATTGTCAAGCCGCTGTTGTTTAAAGACAACCAAGATGTCGAGATGAGTTTTTCCGAAACACTGATCAGCACTGAGATGATTCCTGAGCCATTGCCGCTGTGTAGACTTGCCTGCACATGTTCCTCCAGCTTTTATCGCTGAACCGTCTTGCCGCCTGATACCCGCAGCTGACTCCTGTCTCAAACTCCATCCCAGAAGCCTGCAAAGCACCATGAAGCTGACTCAACACTGTTCAACACTAGGACACCTACAGCACAAGGTACATTGTGGATCTGCCCCTGGACCTTCCCAGAAGGTCCCTCTGGACATATAAAGACCCCTGGTTCCCTTTGTACTGGAGCCAAGGAAACGTAAACTGTCCTCTTCATTCCCATACAGGGTGGCTTGTATTTCGTAGTGTTGTTAGACCGTAGTGTTGTTAGACTGTCTGTTGTGAGATAAATAAAGTAGATATGTTTGATGCAACCTTGACTGGACAGTCCCTTTTATCATTGGGTAATAATTGTATGTTCGCTGTGTTGCCATTAACCAACGATCCACAAACCTTCGGAGATAAACCTGCCGTTCCCTCTACGTTTCCAAAATTGGACAAGGAGGTTTATAATTTGCTTGTTATTCCAATCTATTCGGATCCCTCCTGGTGTATTAGAGATGTGGGCGGATTGATGGTTTAGAAACTGATATTTACCCCTGCACCACTGGTACCCTGGAAGTTGACATTTAGGGTTGCAGGCAAAAAACATCACCATAAGTCAACGCAACCCTAATTGGCAAAGACATACCATTTTCTTTCCCTTGATCCAGTCTTGCAGTCTGTTAAATAGCGCCCTTCCAAAGATGGGAGCATGTTTATTTAGAACAGAGATTGGTCAGTAAATGGTAGATAATGCTTTCGAACTGAAAATGAGTATTGTTTCGGCTGTTCTACAGCAAGATGGTATCACCAAATTAGAGTTAATGCTGTGCATGAATACCTAGAACAACCTCTTGGAGGGTAAATTCAGGAACATATAAGGCTTAGCTGTAGCTAATGGCCCAGCTGATGGGGTTGAATTGTGAGAAGCAACATAGAGAGGAGCAAATTAGTTTTGTTATTGGGAGGCATAAATGTATTCATTTAATGATTGCAAATCTCCTTGCCAAGCTCTCCAGGACCACCTCTGATGAATTAGCGTAGCTATGTCGGGGGGGGGGGTCCCCATGGCTTCATACGTATAGCACATTTCTTTTGTGCAACCATGTTTTTAAACGTTTTTCTGACTTTCCTGATGGATCAAGGTGTATCGGTTATATCATTTTTGAGGGCCTCAATTAGTTTACCTTTGAGCATTCGCATTCTTTATTTAACAAGCCTTTGGTCAAGGGGCCCTTGGCTTTGGATATATTTTGTGGAGATTTAGTGATATTTTTTTAACATGGGTCACAAGCGCACCTTGACAACAACTTGTACCATTCCAGGATGCCTATATTTTCCTAGTATTTTTCCTACTATATGTTAGGCAACCCCAAATTATCATGGAGAATACGCTATCCGGGAAGTCGTTATTCCGGTAAATCAACTGTTGATTGGCCCTGTTCCACATGGGGCACAAATAACTAAAGTCAGTGGCTATAGAAACAGGCTTGAGTGCATCACCAACATTTAGTAAATAAAGCAACTAAAGGTTTGTGGTCCCTCTCTATACAGTCCACGACCCGAAAGTTAACAACTGCATGTCAGGGTTCCAGATGAATTGGCAGCAACGTTGGAGTATCTGGGCTATCAATCTCAGTTCTCCCATTCAATGTGTGCAAATTATTGGTGTACAATAACTCAAAATCTCTGAAAATCAGCTTCATCGGGTGTGACACAATGCATTGCCAAACTGGGGACACCCAGGTCTGTTCGGTCAGGCAATAGTCATCCCAGTCTCCTGAGGGCGGGCGGGCTCAATGTTACATTAAAATGCCAAACAATAGGATACGTGGCTGCTTTCGCAAGCTAAATTGGGGCAACCGTGTCTAGATTATTTAGCAAATCGGCTAAGTGGACGAATACATCCTTATTGAGTGTGGATTTTGGCGCTTGTTTTGCTGGAATATTGTATATGTTAACCAATATTATGTCTTCAAGATCTTGGAGTTTGACGTGGATACATAATATATGGTATGTAATCAAAACAAATGTCATTGAACAACCAAAGCAGCCCTACAGACACCAAAGTAACCAGGCCGCCAGATGACCGGCCCTCAGTGTTTCTGTTCACCCTTTTCTTGAACATTGAGTAGCCACCTAGATTCAGAAAAAGGAAATGCCATGTTTTCAGAAACTCTATACATTTGATTTAGATGCCTAATTCGTCCAATCAGCACCATCTTAAAGAAAGCCTCTAAGGCGGGCTACATTCTAGGAGATAAAGAAAGATCTTGCTTATGGGTGATTTGCCATAAAAAATATTTAAACAATTTAAAGGGGGTGGGTAAAGAAAATTAGGTGGAAATCCAACAAGGGAGGTTGCCATGGATTTCCCCATGTTTTCCCTACAGTAACTGCTGAACCCCTGGCACCAGCTGCTTTCTCTTCCTGTAGTGTGCACTGGTTGGGGGAGCTCTGGCTTGTTTCCATGCAGTCAATCATTGCCATCCAGTGATGTTAGCTAGAATTAATAAAAGAAAAACGTGGGAGACTCTAACATGTGGCAAGTGATGTCATAGGAAGTGAACATATCCTAAAGTGTAAAATGTAAATGTCATCCATTTTGTTTTTCCCAATTGAGGAAAGTGCAAAGGACAAACCAGTATTTACTGAGAGAACAGATTTCCTCTAACATTACTGGCCAAGTATGTAAGGTGTGCATTTCTATACCTAAGACTGTAACAAAACATGTCCTGTACAGCAGATGGCCAATAAGAGACATTTTATAGGTTTATAATCAGATATTCTTGTGGTCTTGAGGCTGTCTGGCCTCACAGCCACGCGACCTAGGTTTGAAACCCAATGTGGCATTGGTCTTTACGTATGTGCAGCAGATTACTTTTTATTAGTTCCTTGAAAACACACAAGGGGGGGCAGCATCCTCTAAAAAATGTAGACGGTGTCCACCCACCTATTTCCTCGACTTGTACCCTGAAATGTACATGTAAACAAGAACTGCTGTTCAGCAATACAAGAAACTACCTAACTGACACCACAGTCGCATATCCATAGTCGCTGACATTTCTCGCGGAAGTGACACCTATTAAACACATTAGGAGACGTAACTTCGGAAAATAACACATGCCTTCACACAGACTTACTGTGGAACACCCGTGCATGCCCACTAGAGTAGCTTTCACAAAGCAATATTTGTGTATTTGTACCTTTTAGTTTGAATTCCATCATGACAGATGAATCACCTTTTTGTTTATGTGTGTCTCTAACGCTGCAAACATTCCCCTTCTGTTGTGGCGCACAGCTAATAGTGTATGCTTGGCGGGCAGTAATGACTCTAACACTACATGGTGCTCTAAGAGTTTTATTAATTGCTTTCCCGTGAGATCCTGCTGTTCTAAACTCTTTCAGCTCACTTCATTAAATTAATACAGTGGAAAAACATAAATTGTGTACACCTACCTAACAAGGTTGTTTTCATCACCCCATGCCACTCCACACACACTTAAAGAAAAATAGCGTAGAACATTCTAGCACAGAGTGCTCGCATACCATATTCAGGTTAACATTCTCAGTGGCATGTGAGACTACATATTCAATTTTACCAGAAGTGTCACAAAAATAGCGCTGGAAATGTAGCTCTCAACGGGGGTATGGTGGGCGGGATGATGGGCGAGCACTTGCGTTAAGGGGTTAGGTGACGAGTAGATGGACAAAGGCGTGGGGTGGCAAAAACGGTGTCCTGTTTTATGAAGCTATCTGCGTTTAAGGGACGACCAAGGTGCTGAGCGGGAAGCGGGAGGACTAAGAGGAAGGGGACGAGTCAAGCCAGAGAACGGCAGTTCCTTTTTGTATGTTTAAGGCATCGGATGCAATAAAGAGAAGGTCTGTTTGGAACCGGTGTCGCGTCCTTTCTTGTGACCTAGGGTCAACAACTGGCGATGAGGTGTTTCCCGCATGCTGGTTCTCACCACTACTCTAGCTCCGTGATCCCACTGTGCCCGATCCAGCGCAAGGCGATCCTGCCTCCGCTGCTACTTCCTCCTTTCCAGGGCGATCCCGCCCCATCTCTGAATACTTGATGGGCCCTGCTGTACAACCGCTCCACGGCGACTCCGCCCCAACCCCATCCAGGCTGTCAGCAGCCCCACAAGTTGCCGGCAGCAACCCGCCAGTTGAGTCCTGAGGAACTACTTTCACGGTGATCCCGCTGCACGCGCATTACAACACAGCTGCATCTGCCGTCCTCGGCGATCCTGCTGCACGCACTTCTAGGCAGCAGAAGTTGCCTCACCAGGCGATCCCACCATCCACATAAGTAAGGCAGCAGAAACTGACCCACATCAGTGATCCCGCCGCTCACATGGACCACTCAGCAGGAGCTGCTGTTAGCATGTGGTCGGCACCAGCACTGACTGGTGGAGGAACACAGAGAATATTGGTCTGCTCCAGGGTGGACCACCCAAGCTCTGAAGATCCTGACAATAGATCCACGCATGAACACCATGCATCAGACAAACATCCGAGGTGCTGTGTACACGCTTTTCCCGGCCCAAAGTATGACTCCACCACTGCTTTAAAACCCAGAACCTGAGCCTGCAACACAGCCACCATGAGCAGCCCAGGGTCTCCGGTCTGCCCAGGGCTACAGGCCCTTGCCGTGCCACCCACTTCCAAAGTGGCCTTGCTCCTGAAACCACTTCTCTTTACGCTGATGCCACAGAGCGACAAGGGGCCAATGTGGATTGAGTGGGTGAAGAACTTTAACCACTTTGTCAAATCGGCCGCTGAGGATAAATCCCCAGCACTTAGTGACATGTTAATCAACCTAGTGGGGGGGGGGAATTAAAACCACTGTGAAGACCATACCCACAGAAGACAAAATGACTACATATCCCTAATCAACGCTCTTAACAAAAAACAAATAATTGAGCCCAACCGTGACTATGAGCGCTGTGTGTTTGACCAATGCACGCGAAAATCAGAGGAGACCATTGATGAAAAGCACTCACTGCCAATTCCACCTGTTCTCCACAGACGAGGTGCTAAGACTGCGCATAATTGAAGGGTGCACATCACCCTCCTTCGACAGGCAACTACTCAAAAGGCGGTTGACCATCAACGAAGTTATTGAATTGGCCAAGATATTCTAGAGGGTCGATGCCCAGGCTGCCTCCATAGAAGGAAACCCGGGACCCAAACATGAAAAAATCTAAACAATTGCTGCTATCCAGCCACAACTACAGAGACTGGGAGACCGGGGGATGCCTATGGGAAGACCAAGCAGCCAGGTACCACCCCAGACACACAGACAATGCTACCAGTGTGGAATGTACTTCCTGCATTCCAGGACTTGCCCAGCCCTTACCCAAAAGTGTTCCAACTGAGGCAGGGAAGGACACTTTCAGTCCGTCTGTATGGAAGGGAGACCATTTCCCACGCCCCAACCAAACACTCAACCCTAGGGATGCCCTATAACCGACAACCCCCACCATCGGGATACTCACAAAGGTTTGACCCAACACACTACCAATGTCAATGAAGATACATAAGGGCGCTAGATTAAACACCACCCCAGGACCTGAACCCAAGGATATGACCCACATGACCCATCCGCCAGCTACGGCGATGAATATGATGAACCCTGCACCCATGTAAGCAATATGAGGAATAACAGTACTACTATCATTATGACTATGATGCTGAATACAACCAGACACAACGCGATGAACGCATCAGCCTCATCCAGGATGATCGAGAGGCGAGGGAAGCACCCAGGATCTATGTCAATGTAGGAAACAGACTCAACTGCTTCCTGATAGACTTGGGCGTGACAGTGAACATTATGGTGGAACAAGGGTTTCTACAGTTGCTGGAAGGACCAGAGCTCAAAAGGAACAACACAAGGATATTCCAATAGGGCGCGGCACCATGCCTATACTCGATAGGCCAATTTTGTCGGAGACTGAAGCACAACAGGCACACACTTGAAACCATTATCCACATCACATTAAGCCTGACGAAAGGCAACTGCCTACTCAGTTACCAGACAGCAAGCTGCCTTGGAATCATCGACATCTGATTCCAGGAAGGGGAGGTGATCCAGTCAACCACAGCACCATTTGTTCAACGGAGAATCTATATGCTATCCCAATTGTGGTCATCCAATCTACATTTCCAGACCTATGCAAGGTTCTCGGGAAACTCAAAGGAACACTTGTCAAGTTACATATAGATGAAAACATCCGCCCAGTCCCCGAACACCCAAGGAGGGTGTGTTTCCATCTGCAAAAGGCTGTCTCACAGGAACTACATCAACTACTCCAAAGTGAGATCATAGAACCCGCCACCAGACCCACCCCGTGCATCCCACCCCTGGTAATTGTCCCGAAAAGAGAAGGCCAAAGTAGACTCTGTGTCGACATGTGAATGGCCAACATCGCCATCTTCTGAGAATTACACATAGGCCCATGTATCGAGGACATAATAGCCCAGCTGAACAGAGCAACCACCTTCTCTAAGCTGGACCTTGTGCAAGGGTACCACCAACTCCAACTACACCCGGACTCGAGAAGTATCACCACATTTGCCACACATGAGGGACTGTTCCGCTACCCCCAGCTGAACTTTGGTATCTCCTCTGGAGCGGAAATTTTCCATCAGGCAAGTCATCTGCCCGATCAAATTGGCACTAAATTACAGCAATGAAATGTTAGTCTTTGGCATGTCACAGGAAGAGCACGGCACATATATGTTAGAAACCTGTGCTGCTCTAACACAATGCAGGCCTGAGACTGAATCTGGAAAAATGCAGGTTCAGCAAGAAGAAACATCTTTTCAGATCAAGGGATGCCGCGGACCTCGAGAAAGTCAACACCACCACTGACCGACAAGCTCCAACCCAAGTGGCAGATGTAAGTTCGTTCCTCAGCATGGCCTGGTACTGCGCAAGATACATCTCACATTACGTGACCCACACCAAGCCCCTGAGAAGGCTGCTACAAAGGGACATCGATTTCCACTGGTCTGAAGAATGCCAAGTGGCATTCGAGAACATCAAAAAGGCACTCGCAGAAGCTCGACGTCTCGCATACATTGACCCCACTTGGCACACAAAGATCATCGTAGATGCCAGCCCAGTAGGACTGTGGGCCATACTTGCCCAGACCAGCGGAGAAGATACACACCCCAGGCACATAGTCGCTTATGCAAATAGGTCCCTCTCGCACACAGAATTGGCCTAGTCCCAGGCCGAAAAAGAGAGCCTTGCAGCTGTCTGGGCGTGCAAGCATTTTCACAATTTCATCATCCTCAAGAAGTTCACTCTGATAATCGACAATCAGGGCCTGCTCTCGCTATTTGGAAACCCTTGCACGAAAATGCTGCCCAGATGTGAAAGATGGGGCCTCAGACTACAGGAATACGACTACAAAATCATTCACAGACCGGGGGGTTGACCAGAACCAGCAGACTACATCTTGCGCCACCCGACAGGTGCCCCAATGACAAGGGAAGGAGACACTGAATACATGAACTATGGTGTAGCCAATGCCCTACCACCCGCACTGTCACTGGACGCTTTTGAAAGCGCATCAGGAGCAAATTCATCCATGGCCCTGGCCATCGACAACAACGCGATGGATTATCGATGCACCATCAAAAGTCACCCAGGGGTTAGTAAAGAAGCACTAGAGAGGCTTGAAAAAGTACATAACGAACTAGCAGTTATAGGATCGCTCACTACTGCTGAGAGGGTGCAAGCTAGTCATCCCTGCCACTCTCAGAGCCGAAGTCATCAAAATGGCACACGAAGGACATTGAGGGGCTGACAACATGAAGAAACAGCTACGATGCAAAGTCTGGTTCCCATTCATGGACTCACTGGTGGACAGCTGGGTGAAGAGCTGTTTGCCATGCCAGTGCTCTGTGAAAGCGGAAGCCCCCACGCCACTGCAGGCCACCCACATACCAGATCGATCATGGGTCTGAGTAGCCAATGACTTCTATGGACCCAGGAGTTGGGAGACTATCTGCTTGCATTTATCAACGAATACTCCCGATTGCCCATTGTGAAGAAAGTGGCGACAGCAGCATACCCCCAGGTAGCTGCTGTTTTCAATGAGGTACTCAATGAATGGGGCATACCTCGCAAAATCAACTCAGACAATGGGCCCCCATTCAATAGGCATGGCTTCACAGCATTCCCAAAACACATGGATTTCACCCACCAGAAAATCATGCCTAGATGGCCCCAAGCCAACGGGATGGCAGAGCGCTTCATGTCATCTATCAAGAAAACTATCCAAAGATCATACATTAAAGCCATACACCTGACCCAGGCCTTTTGCAGAATGCTCAGGGATACCCCCATGAGGCCACCAACAAGCCGCTGGCGGATATAATGATGCGCTACAAATTTCACACCAGGCTTATGAGAAACACAGATGATCAAGAGAGAGTTGACGAAGAAATCATTCTGAGAGACACCATTGGAAAGGAACGTGCCAAGCAAGACACAGACATCAGAAGGAGAGTGGACCCCCAAAAGTTCCTGATAGGGGACAAAGTCCTGGTCACACAGACAACAAACAGGAAGACGTATGCAATGTACTCCCCAAGCCCCTTCAGGGTAACAGCCCTTGAAGGGTCCATGGTGACGGCACAGAATGCACCACCAGAACTGCCCAGAGTGCCGGAGGATGCAAGAACGGGTGATACGACCGCCCATGCGCCTAGTGGAAGAATGTTGAACACGACCTCAGAACATTTGTCAGAGGGTGGTGTTATGAGGCTCTGTGCCTTTTAAAGACAGCCAAGGAACCGAGCGGGAAGCGGGAGGATTAGGAGGAAGGGGAGGAGTCGAGCCAGGGAACAGCAGTTCCTCTTTGTATGTTTAAGGCAACAGATTCAATAAAGAGAAGTTCCATTTGGAACCAGTGTCGCGTCCTTTCTTGTGACCGAGGGTCATCATGCTGGAGTGCTTTTCATTTTGTTGTCTTCTATAAAATCAGATTTCAGTTTAGATGTAACTAAAGTGAGTGTTTTGGGAAGGTCTTCCTCTTGCAAATTATAAATATTCTAGAAAAAAGCAGAGCAGAGGCGGCCCGTTAGATATTTCGGTCATTGTCATTCCTGAACTGACATTTAATATTGTTATACAACTGTTCCACACATTCTCAACGTATAATACATAAAGAATACAGATACCTATAGGTACAATACAGTAACGTGTATGGTTTCCAAAATATACATACAATGGAAGGCTCGGAAGACATAACTATTTAATGTAGCATAATAATTGAGTCAAATCTACCTCCCTTACTTTGTTTGGGATCTGTAGGACACTGTTGGAGATGGTGATAATGACCCCAACGTGATCTAGCATCAGGCATGCTTATGTCAACATATATGCATACCATAAGAGGCTTCAAAAACATGGAAATTGAGTCCACATGACTTCTGAAATGTTACGTTAGTGCAAGAAATGAGCTATTTGTTTTGGCCATTAAGGTTCTGCCATTGCCTTTAAGAAGCATATAATAGATGCCTATTGGGGCGGAAGGATAGCTCAGGTGACAGGGTTGAGTCCCAGATCCGGCGCTTACACGTTATAAAAGAGCAATTACATATTATGATGTGATAACTATGTAGCACACTTCCCAAAATGTGCCTATGAAGCCAATGCTTAAAGAGAGACAGCCAGAGAACAGGGATGTGGAGAGGTGACATCCCACATACCAGACAGATCAACTAAATTGACGTAGTGATCAATGGGGAGTTAAAGCTTTTCCAGACAGACATGTACCTCCTAAGCAGAATTTTGACATAGTTTTACTTGTTTCCGGCTCCGTGCCCATCCTTAGCTTCAAAGTTCGGATCAAGTACAATTCACAGTAAAAAAAAAAATGAACAATCCTGGAACTGTGAAAATGGTTTTAGAAAGCAGTAGAACTGTGAACAGTACAAAAAATAAAAATATAAATAAATATGTAATAAAAGTTTTGGTACTCAGCTGATGTTAATTTCCACTCACATCAACCTCTGAATGCTACCAGCCACCAAACTGATATTCCTATCCTGGTGAAATGATAGGTAAGGAAGGTGTGGGCAGCCACTACTGGTCTCCACTAAACTGCCCGGCCCTACCCGTACTTCTATTAACCACCAGGCTTAACATGCTCTATCTCTGTGCAACCTTAGATTTTCCCCTCTTGAGGTTAGCTGTAAATTGTGTTTTGTGAGTCCTTGCTGTGTGCTCAAGGCTAACTGATGTGTTCTAGGTACGTTTCCCCCTCTAGGATCCCACCCCACTGTTCACCGCTGGTTAACTGTTATGCTCCCTAGGTCTGTTTCCCCTTCTAGGTTGGTATCTGTTGGTAACTGTGTTTGCTGTGTTCACTAGGCTCTCTCCCACTCCACGATGGTTACTGTTGGTTACTGTGCCTCTGCTGTTCCACTAGGCTCTCTCCCACTCTCTTGTTTCCCACTCTTCGGTGGTTACTGTTGGTTACTATGTCCCTGTTGTTCCAGTAGGCTCTTTCCCTCTCTCTAGGTTCCCACTCCACTGTGGTTACTGTTGGTACTGTGTTGTTCACCTGCCTTGCTTCTTCTTGTTGTGATCCCTACTGTGTGATCCCCCCTCCTTTTTCTGTGCATCTCTCTCTCTCTCTCTCACTTCCTCCAACTTTCCTCCTGTCTATAGTGCTCTTGATTTTCCCTCATCTTCTCTAACTACTCCTCTATCTCCTATCCTATCCCTCTCACTAAGTCTGGAATAAAAGAGTTCAGGAGGGATATCCTGGTCTCCAACCCAGGCCTTCCTATCACTGATACCTACATCAGTGCATCCACCAGACTCTCACCGACAGCCTCTTTGTTGTTCCTTCGCCAGTCCTACGGACCCCTCATATGGTCTCTCTTCTCTATCCTTTCTCCTCCTCGCCCATTAATTGCGGCACCCGGTGGGAGGTTCTCTTGGCCTCCTTCCATTCCTCCAAAGCTTCATCAATGTCTACCTAATGGTACCGTCATGGTCCATGGCTCTCAGCCCAATCTCCTCCTTCGGGATAGGCGTATCCCATGCCTTATCAACTTCTTCCCTTCTCCTGCTACTCTTTCTAATACCTCTCTGGCTCCTAGGCCACCTCGATCCTCCTCCGCTGCCTCTCTGGCACTACCTCCTCCTCCTCTCTGGCCCCTATGCCACCTCCACCTACTGCCACCCCCCCCTCCTCTTGGGACTCTATGCCACTTCTGTCTGCCGCCTCTGTCCACTCTTGGGTGCATCTGCGGCTTCTGCTGGGTGTACCTCACTCCTGTACCCTACCCCGGAAGTCTTTCAAATGTGGCAACCTGCTCCATGTCGCCACTCTCAACTCTCGCTCTGCTGTCAAACACTCCTCTGACATCTGCCACATCCTCAAAGACCTTGACCTGAATGTCCTCGCTCTCACCGAGACATGGTTCATAGCGAGCTCTGTCACAAGTTTTGACACACTACTCCCTGAGGGCTACAAGATCCTCTCTGAGCTCAGAACCAATGGGCCCAGAGGTGTAGTGCCCCTGATCTTTCCAGAGTGGGCAGGGTTGTACTGGGATGAGAAATAGGCCCGGTGACCCAAAATAAAATGGCCCACCCCTCACCTCTAAAAAGTGGCCCATCCCTCACGACCCTTGACCTCTGATGACATCATCGGAAGTGATGTCATTTGCCGCCACCCCAAAGTGACATCCCGGGAAGTGATGGAACACAACCTTTCACCACTTGACAAAACAGGAAGTGGCATCAAATAGCATTGTTTCTAAGTACACTACGGAAAATATGGCTATCATGTCACTAATGTGATATACATTTCATACAAGAATGGATCACCATATGCATCATTAATATCTGTGTGTATAGGTCCATATTGTCAAATTACTGTGAATCCAAGCAGACGCCGAAGGCCAAATGATATGTTATTGTATAGCACTTAGGCTTAAGCTCTTTTTTATAGATCAAATATGCATACAATATCACCCAACCTGTGTTGGTACTCATTTATTGACCTAGGAAGGATGAAAGGATTTTTAGAGAAGAAAAATGAAAAGTGAAAAATAAATTTTTTTTTTTTCAATTTCTTTTTGCCAAACCTGCCCAGGCATGGCCAGAAAGCGGCCCCAACTCGCCAGGCACGATTTCACGGACCGAAAGGCAAAGAGGCCAATCCAACCCTGAGAGTGGGTCCCTGCTTCTGTTATTCCAACACAGGCATACTCCTGCTTTGAATGCCTGGCCTGCAGGCTCTCTATCTCGCCTGGCCTCTCTGTGACTGTGGCCACCATCTACAGGCCACCTGGCCAGGTCGCCCTCTTCCTCTCAGAATGGGTTGACCTCTCCTCTTCTCTCCTTGTCTCTACCTCTCAACTCCTCCTCCTCTGATATCTCAAAATCCACCTGAATGCTTCTAATCCCACCTTCGGGCTCTTCTGTAACCTTTGCAACACTCTCTCCCTTTCCATTCTACCCTCTGTTCCGACACACTCTGATGGACACACCTTGGATGTTCTCATCTCCTCAGAAATCCCCCTCTTTAACCTTCTCACGACTCTCTCTTGGACTGACCACTTTCTTCTATCTTCTCATCTGAATCTTCTTGTCCCCAGGCAAAGCATTCCCCAGCACAGCCACCTTCCTTCTCGGTCATTCAGTTCACGAAGCGTAGATGCCTTTGCCTCTACTTTCTCTGCTCATCCTACTATGGCAGCTGACTCACACTCTGATACAGCCCTCTCTAACCTGCATCTTTATAGCTCCAACACTTAGGACATCCTTGCTCCGCTCCTGTCATGAGAATTTGTCTGAAGTCTACCTCCAAATCTAACTCTTGGGATGACTCCAACCTCGCCACTCTAAAAAGCAAGTGCAGGGTGGATGAGAAGAAGTGGAGAGCTTTGGGAGAAACCTCTGACAAACTGGCCAGCCGCCTGCTCCAAAGGCAATACAGACTCTCTGTCCTCTCCAAGAAGAAGCTCCAAATTCAAGCCTGCATATCTGCAGCCTCTAACAACACGGCCAAACTCTTTAAAATCTGCAAGGAGCTGGGCAATCCTACTGCAGTCTCCTCCTCTCATGTTCCCACCCAGGCCCTCTTTACGGCTCTGGCCCCTCATTTCACCACCAAAACTCAGGACATGTTGTCCTTGCTTTCCTCTTCCTCTCCCTCTACGTCTCTCAGGCCTCCTTTGGCCACCTCTGCCTCTCCTCTTCCTTTTTCCTCCTTCTCTCTGATAACACCTAACAATGTTTCTATACAAGTCCGATCTATGAAAGTGTCATCCAAACAGGTGCGCCACTGCTCTTCCAGAACCATCAAGGACAACATTGCCACACTTGCTCCAGCATTGGCTGATTTCTGCAATCACTCCTTTGCCACTGGACCCTTCCCCTCTCTCCTCAAGCAGTCTCTTATGCACTCCCTCCTAAAAAAGCCTTCTGCCGATCCTACCTGTCCGGCTAACTATCGCCCAATTTCAATCACTCCTTTCCTGGGCAAACCCCTGGAAAAGCTAGCCATCTCCCAGCTTACTCTCCACACTGAATCTGTTGGTTATCTCTGTGATCATCAGTCTGGCTTCAGAGCAGCCAGAGGCACGGAAACTGCTCTCCTGAACACCCTTGAAGATTTGCTCTTTAATATTGACTCCAACTCTCCCTCTGTCCTCATCCTCCTTGATATTTCCTCTGCATTTGACATGATCAGTCACACCACCCTGATCAATCGTCTCTGCAAGTACCTGGGCATCCTGGATCAGACCCTGGCGTGGCTGACCTCCTTCCTCCTGGAACAACCCTGCCAAGTCCAATTTGGGTCCTTTCTCTCCACCACCTCACCTCTCTCCCACATGTGGTGGCTCCCAGGGCTCTATCCTGTCACTGTGGCTCTTCAATGTCTATCTGGCCTCTTTGGCCCACCAGATCTGTGTTATGCAGATGACACTGAGCTCTGTTTCAGACTTCCCTCAGCTTTTTCTCCTGCCTCGCCCATTCCTGACTTTCTATCCATGATTCAGGATTGGTGTGCCTCCAACAATCTCTGCCTTAATGTAAGTAAGACAGAGATCTTTCTCATTGGGACCCCTCTCTCACCCTGGCCGCTCTCTTTGTGTCTCCTACCCTCACCTTCCTGTGAGGCAAAAAACCTTGGTGTCATATTTGACCCCACGCTCTCCTTCTCTACGCACATCACGGACCTTGCCAAGAAGACCCACTTTCAGCTTCACATCCTACCCTTTCTCGCTTTCCCCCAGAAGGTCACTGTTTCCAGAGCTCTGGTTCTCTCCAGGCTGGACTGCTGCAACAGACTCTTTCTCAATCTGCCTAATTCTACTCTACTCTTCCCCCTCTGCAACTAATCCAGAGCAGGACTTATCCTCGGTCTGAAGCCCAGGGACCATATCTCTTCAGCCCTGAAATCTCTTCAGTGGCTCCTGATGGCTGCAATGATCATGTTCAAGACCCTCTGCATCGTCCACAAGGCTATCTGGGGTCGGGCCCACACTACATCCAACTCTCTCTGCCAAAATACCTTTCTTCTAGAGCCCTTCGCTCAGCTACCTCCAACTCTCCGAGGGTCAGACAGTTCTCCAAACAGAGTTGGGGGGGGTAGATCTCTCTCCTCTGCAGGCGCCTCCTTCTGGAATGGCCTCCCTGGCCCTCTCAGACTTGAGCCCGACCACCTGAAATTACAGAAGCGCTTCAAGACCTTCCTTTTCTCCTCTGCCTTCTTTCTATCGCTTCCTTGCTAACTTACCTGTCTGCTGTGTTGACTGGCAGATTTGTACTCCATGACCAGTCCTCCTTGCACTGCCTCCCGGCCTACTGCGCACTTTGCGGCTGTAACTGTAACACCTACAGCCCCCTGCCTCCTTGCCTCCTTGCACTTACCCAGAGCCGCGCTGGACTTACTCTTAGCCCGCTACCATGATCGCACTTTGCCCCTACCCTCTCCCTTGGACTTCCCCCTCTCCCTTCGCCCTGCACTTCTTGTGTCACACTTGCATGATCTGAAGGACACAATGCCTAGTAAGATAGTTTGTCTTGTACTCCCTTTGTCTTCCCTCCCTTGTCTTGTGTACAGGCGCGTTATAAATGACATATCATATCATATCTGTCTAGAATATGTAATCGGAGGAACTTATCATGCTCTTTGGTCAATTGTTATGGTAGATACATACACCAAACACCTATGTGTGGTTCCCGATTCTGCCATGTTATTTGATGTCAAATTCAGAGCACTATGCAAACTCATCCGTCCTGCGAGCACAGACTATTTGTTCCATGTATGTTTGCAACTACGGATGGGTGAACCTTAGTAAAGCATGAACTGAACTGAGATTTAAGCAGACGTTTCCCTTGGTTCTTTTTTGAAATTTGAACCAGTCAGTTTGACACTAATTGCTTTCTAAAATTTAAACTTACACGACAGGGCAGTGTGTTAGGGCAAAGATGAAGAAGCCTTGCTAATACTCCTGAGAAACGTATTTAATTTTCCAACAAATGTATGTTGGTTTGCCAGTATAGACATTGATTGCTAAAAGGCTACCGTTGACTGTGATGTAAATGTCAAGCATTTTAGCAGAGACTATCTGCTCCTTTGACCCCCTCACTTTGCACCATGTTTTTGGCCTGCTTGTGGACTGCAGCAGCTTCAGGGTAACATCCCGTGCAGTCCCCAAGTTAAAATTGTTGCTGACAGCTAAGATAATCTCTTTGCCTAGCCTGATCAAAAAGCAGAATATCTGCCCTGCATTGATGCCATTTTCTTGTACACTTTAGTTGCACAAATCGACACAGTGCCTGGGCCTGATCACAGCGCATCACAGTGAAGCTGAATAAACTCAACAAGACACCTAAATATTCTTACGAACAGCCACTAAGGTCATGTCATTGACTTGAATAAGAGAGCTATTTCTTGGAGGAAGCTGGTGTCTCGGCGAACCCCTATCTTAATATCTGGAAATAGATGTCAAGAGAGTGTTTTGTTTGTATATATTCAATAATGATTATAAGTGTAAGCAGAAAGGTGCCGACACATGGTCAGTGTTTCTCGTTGAGGTGCTTCTTCAAGGCAATACAACATATATACAAACTGGTAAAATACATCTTTGTTTGAAACTCTTTATGTATGGCTCCAGTTTAGTGTGACTGATTAATTGTGGAAAATTTGGAGGCGTCGAAAGTTAAGCCCTGAGCTTGATGGTGATATGGCTTCTAAAATTCTTGTTTTGGGGAATGAATCAGTGCAGTGATAGGCCAGAATAGTTCTTGCAGCAGTACATAATGGTGTGAAGAAGATATCCTTAAGGATTATTTATTTAAAAAGAATAGTAATGTCCCTAACCACAGTAAAGTATCATTGCTACCTGAGACCATTCTCCCACCTCTGTAAGCCTTTTAATAAGCAAGAAATCTGGTGGTCTCCTCCCCCTCTTCGCTCTAGGCGACAGTGTTCTTCAAGAAACATTTTCCAACAATACTTGTATGTTTATGAGACTTGAAATTTGGTGCATACTGTTCTGTGTGAAAACAGGCATCCTCGCATATTTGTACGCTTGTTGGCTCCTTCCTTGGAAGGTGCGCCAGCGCTGTTCACAAACCAATCACAGTTTGCAAGGCTACCCTGCGATTGGTTACATTCACACGCAGTTTCTGGGTTCCTACAGAAGCGGAAGGAAATGATTTTAAAGACTGTGCGGCTCTCTTTTCAATAGACTACTTCGTCTTTCTTCGTCTTTGAGAAGCATTGTGGCTTCCTTGTTCGCTTGTGGGTTGCTGGCTTTGTTAGCTTCACTTTGTCTCCAGATACGACTTGTGGTTTTTCCCTGAAACAAGTTTGGTGATTGGTCTTTACTTTTGGTCTGTTTTGTTTTGTTTTCCTGACTCTCATTACTATTAATACTGGAGTGGTTTTAGATTGGTTACTCTTTTTGGCCCTTGGATTTCTGGTGTCCAGAATTCAGTACTCTTACCTGTCTCCAGCACTGTCACCACCCTCAGATCTCCCAGCCTTGAGAAATTCCCACCTCCGGACTCCCTAGGGAACTGCACTATTGTGCTTCCATAACCTTGATGGATTACTTTTTGCAGAGTGGTTGTACTTCCCTCCATTGCCATTTGGGATAGTCCCCGCCGAACAGCTCATGGACTTGTTGCGCTGTGCACGACCAGGATCTGTAACATCAATGGATGGCATTCTGGCCTATTGACCTTGCCTAAAACCATTAAGGAGGGAGCCTCACCACTAGGTTTCCCGAGGAACACACTCTGCCCAGGTGACTTGGCAACTGGTATTCTTGGGGATGTAGAAACATAGTTTTGGGGGATTTAACTTTAATCTCTGTATCTGTCTAATTTCCTTTTCATCATCATCAGCAAATCATTTTATTCAACATTTATGTCTTAGAGCGATGTATTGTATACATACTTTTAAAAAACATTCAGATTACAATTAAAATAACTTAAAAGATATAAGAATCCATAGACAATGCATACAGAATATCAAGTGTTAAATTACTCACACTTCTACCCTTAGTACATCCATACCCTAAAATACTTTCCAATAGTTGATTAGTCTTGTGCTACAATTCGTTTTTCCTCAACCAGGCTCTGTGTAAATATTTGCTTACTGCTTTCGTTAGCCTAATATCATCAATTGATTTGCAGAGAGCCATTGCTATACATTCAATATTTCGCTCTTGCTTGGGGGGATTGAATAGGCTGATCTTAGGCGACAATATTATTGGCAGAGGAATAAAAAAATGCTCTGGTTATTTAAATGCCAGACATTCCTCTGGATCTGATTAATCCCATTTGTGTAACAGTGCTGAGATTGGTAAACTGCCAAAATGGAAATGTATTACATGGCCTGCGGTAGCGGCCGTGTAGTTATGGTTAAGTTGCTTAACTCACAGGAAGAGCACTTTTTGGGCGTCTTATAACTTTGCTCCCCCTGGACGAATCTTTACCAAACTTTTCAAAAAAGTATATGACCCAGTCTGAATTATTTTGGCAAGTCTGGTGAGGGTTCATCAAGGGGGGGGCAAAGGTATAGAGGGCTCCCAATTTGCATTCTTCCATAGAAGCAATGGGATGGTATTTGGCCGTAAGAAGCCAATAAAATTGGTGTTTTTCATCCCCAAAGTGATGACCGGGGACAGTCTTATGATGTTCGCGAAGACTCCCGATGTCCAGGGACATCTATGACTATTTTTGCATTACAGGGTTGGTGAAAAGCCGTTTTGGATGGCTGATAACTTTGGCGGCACTCAATGAAACTGCATGAATTGGAATTTTATTCTAGACCTGATTCTGAATGGTTTCGCAAAGTTTGGTGGGATTCTGTCAAGAGGGGGCAAAATTAGAGGGGGGTCCCAAAATATTGTAAAGGCTTATACATGTGGTGCCATTTGATGAATCTACACAGAAGTTTGCAAAAACATTTTAGATCTAGATATACATGTTTTGTAAAGTTTGGTGGGATTTTGTCAAGAGGGGGCTGCATTAGAGGGGGTTCTCAACATTATTAAATGGCCTATAACTTTGTTGCCATTTGACGAATGTGGACATTCTTTGATGTCCTGGGTGTTAGTCTTAGCAGTGCATGGTGGCCAGTTATGGTTGCTTAACTTACCATAACTGGCACATTTCTGAGGTTTTTTCGGTTTTACTTGTAACTATAATGTCCCTTTAACAAACTTTTTTCATTGAATTTCCTAGGTTTTTATTAGTGCAACAGCTTTGGTTTTCCGTTGAGGTTATTCATTTTTATCACCTCTACAGGGACATTGGGAGGAAAGTCTCATTGACCTCCTGTAGGACCCCCTACAGTGGGTCTCAGACATTGACACCTACTCACCCTTCCTCTTGCAGATCCTGAGATGTTCATATCAAAAGTATATCAGTGTAACATGAATGTAACTGCAACCTAAGCACTGAGAGTAAGATGTATGCAACCGTAACCTTATGCAAGAGTAGTCTCTATGAAGCAGCACGTAACCCTATGCAAAAAGTGTGACACATAACTGGAATGTAACCTTAAGCAATGAACATAACATGAATGTAACTATAATTGGAGCACTGAGAGCAACATGTATGAAACCGTAAACTTATATAATAAGAGTAGCATGTATGTAACAGTGCCTTGATACCTAAGGGTTTAGTGCGGTATACAAGTGCAAAAAAAAAAAAAATGATGACTTGTTAAAATCCAATTACAACAGGGAGTGACCAGATGGACACTTGAGGAGTCCCACAAAATAAACCTAAAACAGTATTTGATTGGTTGATCTGCCTACCCAGAGTAACACTGGAAGAATCATTGGCCCCCATTAAGGCCTGCTGAATTACCATCAAGCTCATGTACTGTTACCACCAGTCAGTCAGGTAGCATTACCATGCGATTATGAGTGGTGGTATGGCAGTGGTGGTGTTGCAAATGTTGGAATGCATGTACAGTGTCCCAGCCAGACAAAAAGGTTCTGGTTGCAACATCGTGGGGGCAGAGTGAAGGTTGTGCCGCAGACAGCACATACATTGTCTTCGGTCTGGTACATATTAGATACTCACCTATAGCAACATAGAAAGAGTAATACATTTATTAATGTTGTGGTTGCAAAGGTCATAGATAGGGCAGTATTATAGGCTCAATGTGTAGTTGATGTATTGAAGTGACATAGGATAGCATTATGTGCGGGAAGGACTTGAAATAAGCAAAAGATGGAGTCAACCAAGCAGTGTGGTAGAAGGAAGTTTGGTGCGTTAACTTGGCAGAAGTGTCACCATTTTTTAAGTTAATGCCTACTATATGATGAACAGAATATAACACAAGCCTTGGTGTGGAGCTGAGGCTCTGGAAGGTCAGCTCTAAGAACAAATCCTCTTTCCTGTTCCCCAGGAGAGAAGCCGAGGTCAGAGGCACACATGATGCGCAGATAAGCACTAATTGTATCCAGCTTCGTGGCCTGAACGTGGTGAAAATGGAATGTTAGTTGGTAGAAGAGTAGGAAGGGATGCACCCTCCAAAGGACACATCCATGAGAATAGGGCACGAGGCTCTGTGATGCCAATGAGCTAGGTGCAGATTTAGAACACTACTGCCCACACGCTAGAGCAGACACCCCATATGAATTACATCTAGACTCACAATTTAAGCAAACAAATCCTCAAAATTCAGACTCAAGAGTGGCACCCTGGTCACATCAACCCTGGCCAGCTGGAGTTGGGAGGAGATGAGGGGGAGCTGTGTCTGGGACATATTGTGATTTGGGACAGAAAGAGCAGCAGTGATGCCAATACATTTATTACAAGGGCAGGGGTGCCGCTTGTGTGTGCAATGGCATCTAGGTTAATGAGGAAGCCTATTGTCTCATCAAAAGGACGGTTGGAACCAGAGGGTGCACATCACAAAATGGTCCCAAATTTACAAACCTATTGATAATAACCCGCCAATCATATACCTGTGTTTGACAGTGATGATGTAGGAGACCACGTTTCTAGGGGAATGGAGTTAGTGTAGATGTGGCTAATCGGTCAAGGGGCTACAGGGGGGATTAGTATGTTCTATGGGTGGTAGGCAGTGAGGGTTGTGGGATTATGCTGTAGTCATTATTATGCATAGTATTGTTAATTTGCAGAACTCTCAATATATAAACTGTAAATCTTTGAGATAAGACAAGCTCTGTATCAGCCGTTTGGTCCTACGGGACTGCCTGACACCCTTTTTGCATGTAGTACACCTTGTTTTCCTTTGCAAAGAAGTGCCGTGATTATTTTATCATTTGCATTGTTTTTATTCCCCAATTTTCAGACAGCCTTTCTTTCAATTTGGTGACCCCGATATGATCCCAGACTCTCTGTGAGGTCGGGGTAGTCCCAGCCATGCATTCAGGGGTGCAGCACCCATCTGCGGCAACCAGTCACTGTGCATGACTTGAAGAGAGGTTCGCAGGTGCTGTGTTGCCAGAAGGCCTGTCTGTTCTCTGGAATGGGGTGCTGCTCCAGATTGTGCAGGTCATTGGCGGACCCCGTTCGAAGGAACTGGGGAGAACGCACAGATGTAAGTGCACCTTTGCGGGAGAAAACAATAAGGGGAAAGTGTGTTTGTGCGTGAAGTGAGTTGATTGCAAACACATGTCAGTATATAATAGTTATGTATAAGGTGATGTCACAGTATATATATTGAGGTAAAAGATGATGGGAGAGTAATGGGAACTTCTCTGATTGTAAAGGAAAGGCAGCGTTGCAGAATAAAATAAGGAGTGAGGTCCATATATGGAGGACCTGAGAACTCTCCACTAATCACATGGGAGTGTGAGGAGGTACAGTCCCTCTTCCCAAGGCAAGAGGAAAGAGGAAGGGTCTACATCATTGTGCAAATAAGTGTGATTCTGTTGTGCAGGTTCATTATATTGCGGCCCTAGGGTCCCTTTGCCTGGCAGAAGGAAAGCATAAGGTGGTAAATGCCCTTTGTCTCAAAGTGGAGATTGAGGAAGGCTCTAAAGCATTGTGTATATATTTGTGTTCTTATTTATTTGTGGCGTATGGTGTTAATATTTATTTATTTTATTTTATTATTTTTTTGATTTCTAAAGTGCGCTAAACCCGAAGGCATTGAGGCGCTGTTTTACTTAAAACCGAGCTAAAAGACAGAGCGGAGTGTGAACATGATCCCTGGTGCAATTTTGCGAAAAACCACATTTTTAGGGTTCTCCTGAATGCCCAATACGATTATTCAGCTCTCAGGGTGGGTGGGAGTGAGTTCCACTGTTTTGCTGCAAAGTAGGGAAAACTTGCGCCACCAATTTATGACCATTTGAATTTCGGTTCTATCAGCCTATTAGTATATGCCAATCTGAGGGGACTGTTAGATTGAGCTCTGGTGATTTTCTGCAACAAGTAGGGAGGGGCTAAATTGGATAAGCACCTGTGTGTAATAGACAATCATGGGCCCTCATTACGAGTCTGCCGGTAACCGGCTGGTGCTACCGGCGTGTTACCGACAGACTCGCATTACCGTTTCTGACGCCTGATATCCCGGTACTACCGGGATATTACAGGTGGCGGAGGAAGGGTAAGTCCGCATTCCTGTGGAGTCCAATAGGACTCCACAGGAATGGGGATTCTGAAGCACTGACACTGTTGGTAACGGTGCCGGTGCTTCATTGAAAAATCTGCTGGTAGGGGCAGACTTGTAGTGTGCCGGTCAGGAAAAGGTGCTGGTAACTGTTGTTCCCAGCACTTCTTTCCAGACCGGCAAACTTGTAATGAGGGCAATGTCTTGAATATGATTTGTTCTTGAATCGGAAGTCAGTGAGCATTTTCCCTTGTGGATGATATGTGATACCATCTTGGAATGTTGAGAGCAGCTTGGATGGCGTTTTTCTGGATCATCTATAACTTTCAGATGTTATGACTAGAGGTGCCGGCAAACAAGGCGTTGCCATAATCAAGGCTTTTCCCTATGATAGCTTGTGTGATAGTAAGGCAACTGTCCTGAGAGAGGACGGATCTGCAGGCATTAATTAGTTTTGTCATGTAGGCGGAGGATTCAGCAATAGCATTCACTTGGCGCGTGAGTGATATTGATTTATTGTGGTGAGAAGTAATGGTGGTTGAATTTTGTGGAGAGTTGTGTGGGGTATTTAGTGTGTGGTATGAGGGGATGAGGGGTAACAGGAAGGATGGACAATAGTGGGAGGGTGAGGAAGATTTGTACTGCTGGATCAGTGTATAGGAAGTGAGATTGCTTTATGAGGTTAGGCTTGCTTACAACATTAGTTCCCTGACGCCATTCACATATATTTATTTATTTTATTTATCTTTTGCATTTATAAAACGCACTGGCAGCCCAGAGGCATCGAGGCGCCGTTACAAGAGTGTGTCTTAGTTACAAAGTACATACTTTGCTTACAGGTTACAAACAGCATAGCAAAGTTACGGTTACATGGGTAGCAGCGTAAGGTACTTACAGATGATTTAGTTGCATGAGGTAGTTCCTTCCAAAGAAGGAACAAATAATGCAGATGATTTGAGTCATATGTACACTTATCTGGTGGCAAAATATAATGGGAAGAAGATGAGGAACAGAATGGGCATTCTCGTGCTCTGGAGAATGGTAGAGGATTTGGAAGATGTCCCTGAGGATCCCAAAAGAGGAGCGGTAGTTCTACAAGTTCCTTGCATCATCTCTGCCACTCCTAGTGCCACAACACTATCCTGTGAGGAGCCTGACCCACAACCCCTACAACACCCACAGCCCACCACCCCCACAGGGGTGCTACCCCATGCAAGCAGCTGCAGGGTACACTACCCCCTGAGTATGTGCCCCCTTCAATTTCACGACAGCAAGCACCTGCAACTTTTGAAAATGTCCAGCAGCCCCAAGCAGCGAGCACCCTGCGCAACCCATTAGTGATGGAAACAGAAAAAAGGGCACAAAGAGATTTTGAAACAGCGCTCAGAAGGACAGAAGCAGAGCTCGTCTGAGTAACCCAGGAAGGGGAGAAGGGCGAAGAGCGCCGATAGGTATCGAGAAGTGGACAGCAATATTTTATTTAGAATTGACTGCTCTGTGATTAGAGATGTACATGTTGAAATGAAGGATGATGGTCGCAACTACGTAGGATATCGGGAGGGCAACAGTGAGCAGATAGTTTAGCTTATGAATCCATCCAATCAGATGTTGATGCAGAAGTAGCGGCAGAGGAGGAAGAGTGGAGGCCAGATTAGGAACCGGCAGAAGCGGTACGTCTAGAGTGATGCCAAGAGTAGAGAGTTTGCGGGGCCCAAGATTAATTGCATGACCAGGTTGTATGGCAGTGGTTAAAGTGGTTCAAAGAAAGCGAGGGAGAAGTGGTTAAAGGGCAGCAAGGGGGGAGAAAGCTGACAGTGAAACAGGTGGGAACACAGTTTCCATTGCTACACAAATTCCCCGGCAGAGCACAGTATGTGCACTGGCCGCATATGGACAGAAACAATTTGATTAAGGTGTTGCCCTCACTTGCCGAAGGAGCAGCAAGTGGACATACGCACTGCAGGTATTACCTTGGCAGCCGGAGATATGAAATGCTTGTTTTCTGCATTATTGGGGGACTAAGCAGATGACTTTGGAAAAAGGCAGGATATCCAGAGGTATGGATGGGTGATGACAATCATGATGGGGCACATTTTAACGATTGTCGAGCTAGAGTGTGGGCTGCCCTAAGAAAAGCATATCCTGACACACCAGACATACATTCAGTAATGGCGTGCACTATGAAGGAAGATCAAGGCAGGCAAAATATATACTACAGATTCAGGAGATGTGGAGGGCTGAGATGGGGCATTGTGGGACAAGACAAATGCAATATTTTATTGTATGTTAAAGAAGGGACTCCCAAAAGATGTACAGAAGGATTTGGATATTGTAGTAGGGATTGAAGTGAAGGAATGGCCAGACATTTAGGTAACTATAGTACATCATTGCAAAACACGACAGGAAAAAGAAAAAGGAAGTAGCAGATAACGCACAGAAGGCAGAGGTGAAGTTAGTACAAAAGAAGTTGGAAAAATTGAGTTTTGAAGGAGCAGTGATTATGGGTTCACCCATACAGCAGGTGGAAGAAAGGACGTCTCTGGTAGAAGTGAGAATGGCATCAGAGTGGACCGAAGGAGTGTTCCAAGGGTATTCAGACAACCAATGGAATCAAGGAGGGCACCAGGGTGATTATCAGGGAGGTTACCCAGGAGGTTATCTGTGGGGAAGAGGAGTGTTTCAATGGGGCCTAGGAAGGTAGAGGTGTAGGACTTGGCAGGATGGGGCTGAGATTTGGTGGGTCAGGACTGTGATGGTCATGTGGGAAAGTGGGTCATTTTGCGTGAGAATAAAGGAGCAGCCAAGTTTATGCATATAATCCCAGACCGTATCCAAGTAGACCGGCAGCTCCAGTTACATATCAACATCAGTCTGGGACGATGCTCCCAAGTGTATCGTATGGTGCGATGCCCGTGCAAGTGCCCTAGCATTATGAATATCAAGCACCCGCACTCCAGCAGATGCAACCTCCAGCACCCAATAAAGCACCAGTGTACGTGCAACACCCAGCCTCATAAGTTTGGGGCAAAAATGCTTTTGCATGCACGGCCCAGTGACATCTTACACAGGGGCGAGTATGTTTGGCCGTAACCCTTTCGTATTCACAGGGTCAAACACATATCCTGATTAGGACAGTCCACATAGAGCCCTGACGTGCCCAGTTCTGTCAGTCACCACTGACCAGGAAGAGGAACCCATGGTAAGTGTGGATATGGACAAGAAATCATTTGTTTTTATGGTTGACACAGGTGCAATGAAATTGTGCATAAAGCAAGGGTGATTCCCCTTATCAGGTAAATAAATGGACACACTGGAATTCTCTGGGGCAATACATTTTGTTACATTCACAGAAGATTTACCCATCAAGAAAGGTAACCAAGAGGTATTAGCACCACTATTGTTTTCAAAGGCGACACTACATGACCATTTCATTTTTAGAAGACGGCTTTGAGAAACTTGACGGCACTCTCACAACTACTCCCCGGGTATCTTCTGCTCAGGTGGCCAGGAAAGGGGCACTGCTTTTGGATCCTGACCCTAGGGGCAACTACAAGGGAGGATCACCTGTTTGGAGGGTACTTGGCGATTGGGGAGAGGGTGCCTGGAGATGAGACATGGTATCCCCCCTTTCCTAACACTGACATACCCTACCCTCCCTTAGCCTTCAGAGGGTATTACATGCTTCCTATAGAAAACACCACTCTAGTACTCGGATGAAGAAGCAGAGTTTGGAGGAAAACAAGACTGAAGGTCAGGCATGTCCCATTGATTGGGCTAAATGCAGTCAGGCAGGACAAGCCAAGGACTCACAGCTGAGGCCCCTTATTAGTGCTCAGGTGTATAAAGGGTGGAACACACAAGAGAAGAGAGAGAATTCAGAAGTCCGGCCCAACCGGTAGTGAACCTGTGGAGAGAGGAGCACCGAGATGCTGGAGTATTTCAGAGCAAAGCAGTCTGCAGAAGGGTGGCGAGGAAGCTGTGTTTCCAGGGAGCTGACAGACTTGGAAGAAAGGATCTGTGTGGATTATCAGTCACTTCATCGTGGCTGCAAGGTGCTAGTTTTCTGGGATGGAGAAATCATCAGGAGTGCCTGAGAGGCAGGAGATGGGACCGTGACCTCCAGCACAGCAGGACATGTGAGCAGAGAAGCAGTGGGACCCAAGAACGCGACTGGTGAGTTTATTGCATTACAAGTAACCTGGGGCGCTTGCATGTGAATGTTGCTAGCTACATTGTGTCAGAATGGGAGGGTCGGTACAGGAGGAAGGAGGCCAACCACTCCAGGGCCTGATCCATTATGCCTAGTTTCTCGTGGAGTCGATTGGCCTCTGGCAGTTCAGCTCGAAAAACAAATCCCCTTTCCTGTTCCCCAGGAGAGAAGCCGAGGTCAGAAGCACCCATGGTGTGCAGATAAGCACTAATTGTATCCAGCTGCGGGGCCTGAACGTGGTGGGAATGGAATGTTAGTTGGTAGAAGAGTAGGAAGGAAGGCACCCTTTGAAGGACCCATTCATGAGAATAGGGCATGAGGCTTTGTGATGCCAATAAACCAGGTGAAGATTTAGAGCACTACTGACCTCATCCCATGGCAGATACCCCATATGAATTAAACCTAGACACAGAATTCAAGCAAACAAATCCTTGAAGTTCAGACTCGAAAGAGGCATTCTGGTCATGTCATGCATGGACACCTGGTGTTGGGAGAAGGTATGTGGGGAGCCATTTCTGGAAAGTCTTGTGATTTGGGACAGAGGGTACAGAGCTGATACCAATACATTTAGTACAAGGTAGGGGGTGTAGCTTGAGCTCGCCATGGCATCTGGGTTAATGAGGAAGCCTATTGTCTCATCAAAAGCAAGGTTAGCCTCATCAATTTACTTTAATTATGTCTGGAACAGGAGGGTACACATCACGGGATGGTCCCAAATTGACAAACCTATTGATAAGAACTCACCAATCATATTCGACAGTGATGATGTAGGGGACCATATGTCTAGGAGAATGGGGAAGTGTAGATGTGGCCAATCGGTCAAAGGAGTATAGGAGGGATTAAAATGTTCTATAAGTGGTAGCCGATGATAACAGTGGTGGGATTATGCTGTACTCATTATTATCCATAGTATTGTTAATTTGCGGGACTCCGGCTTTATAAGCTGTAACCCTTTGAGATGAGACAAGAAGTTTGGTTCTACGGGACTGTCTGAGGCCCATTTTGCATGTATTAAACCTTGTTTTCCCTTGCAAAGAGTAGGAGTGATTATTTTGTCATTTGCATTGTTTTTATTCCCCGCTTTTTGAGCTGCCATCCATTCATGGTTAAACCCCCATTTTTGGAGTCCATCGGACTGCATGGGATTATCAATGGATTTACTCTAAGGGGCAAATCTGACGAGCTTTGGAGTTGAAAGTAAGGATTTATCCCTAGCAAAATGCTGACAGTACATCCTCCACTTTATCTCTGAATCTATAACATGGCAGTGTGGTAATGAAAGTGGGGCTAGCAGAACTACCACCACTTTCCAGCTGTTTTCACTGCACTGCAGCACTCGTAATGAGGCCCATTGTCCTTATTATAAAAAGGAGTATAAGAGGGTGAAGAAAGCTCATGAAAGGAGAAAAGCTATACGAATTTTCTGCAGTATCACAGCATTAAGATACAAGTATAGCAACTTCTGATGAGAACATACAGCCCACCTCATGATTTCCACCAAAGCCCACAAGATAACAGAAAGATGACAAATGGCTGCACTTTCCCTCTTTTCTCATTTGAAGAGAGTGATAAACTTCCATTGTTGCACGTTGGAAAGCTTCGGGTAAAATGGATTTCTCTGAGCATGTGTAACTAAATACATTTTACGAAAGGAGTGTGGGAGTCCCTTTACTGAGAACAAAAATGGCTCATGTACCCTGTTCTATGAAATTTCTTCTGCTCTGGCGAGTCTAAAACCACGTTTTAGCTCACTGCACCCTTCACAGAGGAGAGATACCCATTTGCATATCGGTCTTTGTCCCACCCACAAGGGCAGTGCAGCACTGAAATGCTAGGCAAATCTTCTGTGAACAAGAGTATCAACAGCAACCCCAGACCCGTGTTTCAGCCTTGTTGGGCCTCCTCAGTGAGGTGAAGCTGAGCCTCCTAAGGCACAGTGAGCAAGGGGTCCACGTCTGGATCACCCATTTTAACTTACTTAGGGTGAAACCCCATGTTTTCCAAAATTCAAAAGCAGCGTGGGAGCCCCTCTACTGAGAACCAACATGTGTTAAATATCCTTTTCTATGGCATTTCTTTCACTCAGGAGGGTCTCCGGCCATGTTTTAGGTCACTATACCCTTCACAGAGGGGAAATATGCATTTGCCTATCAGTCTTTGTCCCACCCACAAGGGCAGTGCAGCACCGAAATGTTAGGCAATTCTCCTCTGACCAGTATTACCATCAGCAAACCGAAACACTGTTTGGGCCTTGTTGGGCCTCCTCAGTGAGGTGAAGCTGGGCCTCTCCAAAACAAGGGGTCCACTGGATTAACCTTGGTTGCTTAGGGTGAAACCCCAATTGTGACAAAAATCAAGGACTGTGGGAGGCCCTCTACTGAGAACAAACATGGGTCAAATACATTTTACCCATGCATGCCAGACCCAGTGGCTACTTTGTGTGGCCTGGCAGAGCCTGGGGCATGGTTGAAGGAGTATAAGATTCAGGGATCCCCTCCCTTGACCCGGCAGGCACTGCCAATTTTCAAGCCCTCAAGACTCCGCTGCTGCCATGATGTCTTAACAATATTTAACCCCTTAAGTGCCAGGCTATTATGTAAGTCTATGCAAAAAGGACGAGCACTTATACCATTTTCCCATTTTTTGTTTGAGCCTTCTTGTACGTGATGACAGAGCAGAGAACTCAGAATCTGCAGCAGGTGGACCTACAATGCAGACATGTTTTCAAAATATTTCCATTTTGGCTCACGCAGAATGCCCTGGGTTTGTTTAATTTAGGTGTAAAAGGTCTGTCCAAGCAAACACTAATTTCCCATTTCCTATGTATTTTTAACTATACAGCCATGACTAAGGTTGTGTGACTTTATTCCACATATGTTGCATTTGATTGTGTTGAATGCCTGTTCTGTAGGAGTGGAATAATACGGTTTTGATTGTGCACTACATTCTTGATGTCACTCCTGATGCATTTTATACACCGCATTTGTTAGCAGTGTTCTGTGCTTGTTGTATGCCTTCAAAAGGATTTGTTGCTAACGTGATGTGTGCTGCCGTGCACACGTGTAGCATGTCCTGTTATGGTGTGTTGTTCTGTTTGTTTCTGCGTCAATGAGATTTGTGAGTGGTTACAGTCTGCGTGTCATGTGTGCCTTGTATGCTTCCGGTGAATCCTGATCACTGCCTGCAAACTTTGTCTGGAGGTGGCATCATGCATGGATGTGCTATTGCCTCTGTGCACTGGTGCCTGCACACCTACACCAGGTGTGCACGGGGCAGTGTTTTGCTTCCTTTGCGGGAGTACGTTGTCAAATGTCTGCACCAGTGTCTTTGCGTAGGAGTAGCGAGTAATATCCTTGTATGCCTGAGAGTGATCTGATAGGTGGCTTGCTCTCCTCTAGCCAACGGTCTGCCCTACTCTAGCCAACGGTCTGCCCTACTCTAGCCAACGGCCTGCTCTACTCTAGCCAACGGCCTGCTCTACTCCAGCCATCTGCATGCACAGCCTCAACGTGTTGGTGAATATCCCATTTTCTGTAGTTTAAGGTTAAGGTGTTTGGCTCATTGTGATTTGTTGCTTCCATTTTCCTGATGATGTCTTTGCTACTCATTTCTGGTCTCCTACTTCTGCGTTTACTTTGTTAACCGTGGCCTACTCAATCCGCTGCTATATTTTAGCACTCTGATTGCATTTAATTTCCTCGTAGTAAAACACTCAATCAGGATCACTGTGATTATAGGACATGGTTCGAGGTAAAGTAACTCCTATCATTTGATTTAAGGTTATTGCAAGTCCCTGGGAAGTTTCGTGACTAAATAGAGGAATGAAGCCAAAAGGCTGACTTCTGTCATACGGGCATAGAACTCAGAGGTGACTTTCAATATCATGATAACATATGTTAAGGGGTATTTTATTTCTTATAAGCACCCGAGACGGGGCGTCATAGGTCTTCCAGCCAATCAGGTAGCTCAGAATGTGGGCTTTACTTCATAGCATTGCCTGAGTTCTGTCGGGCAATGGCCGCCATGGAAGCGGACTAGGGACTAGTGGAGTTCCCTTCTCCCTTTTCCATCGTGGACCCCTTGTTTTGTATTTTTTTTTAACTTTAGAAACGGCTACCAGAAAGCACGCTGAGATGCTAATAGCGGTTTATAGTGAAAAGACCGAAAAAAAAATCTCGAAAAAAAGGTCGAACCAAAAAATCTCGAAAAAATCGAATTTTTTTTTCAATACATTTTTTTTTCGACCCCCCTTTTTTTCAACCCCCCTTTTTTCATTTTTTTTATTTTACCCCATTTTTTTTCTTACCTGACCCCAAAAATACATATAAATAAATAAATACAAAATTCAATTTTTTTTTCGAGAATTTTTTTCGATATTTTTGTCATTCGATATTTTTTTTTCGGCCTTTTGACTGACCACCGCTAATAGCAATGAATCCCTCTGTGTGAGGCCATTACTGGGTCTGATAATGCCGTCACTTTGCTTGGGCCTGCAATTTAGCACCGGGGGCATTATCTCACTTAGTAATGTCCCCGCATGTCAGGGTTTATTGCTTAATTATACATGTCAACAACGTCATTCAGTTTGAAATGTGGTCTCTTGCTCACTTTGATGCAAGAGATTGTTCAATTGTTGATACATATATTGAATGTAGATTGGGGCTCATTTTCAATGAATGAGTAATTTG
The DNA here is from genome assembly GCF_040938575.1 of Ambystoma mexicanum. Classification (NCBI taxonomy): domain Eukaryota; kingdom Metazoa; phylum Chordata; class Amphibia; order Caudata; family Ambystomatidae; genus Ambystoma; species Ambystoma mexicanum. The sequence goes on from NC_090937.1 coordinate 63,489,705, forward strand.
ATGGCAGAGACCCGTTACGTTTGCACTGCAACATAAACAGCTCTCCGACACCCACTTTTCATCATTTGCACTGCAGGGTGCAAATGTAAAGGGCAAAAGGTGGCGCACAAGCGTGTACCCCTTCTTGCCCTTCACATTTTTAGTCTGCAGTGCAGCCAGGCAGCATTTAATTTTCATTGTGAGCACCACTTGCCATGCTTCATTGAAATTAAACCCTCCCCGACATGTGGGCGGGTTTACTTTCAGCTGGGAACACTGCTTACCATGCACCCATGGTAAATAGTGCTTCCAATTGAAATTAAAGTCGGGGAGGGGTTTCATTGTAATTGTACCCATTGCCTGCCATGCTTGCATATATATATATAACAAAAACTTAGCCTAGGACTTATTCCTTACTGATCATGACACTGTGGCATTTGAATTCAAGGTGAATTTAAGGTGGACTTTTTCAGATCCTCTCTCCTCTTTTAGCTGCGTGGAACTACTTTCCAATATGCACTCTGCCTTGATGCCTAGCATATTTGAAAGCGCTCGAGTTAGAGCAGTGCGCAAAGTGTTATTGCAAAATGTGATTAGTGATTTTATATGCTGTTATAATAAGGCAAGGGCTTTCTCATTTCCGGTCTCAGCTTCCTGACGAATGGGAAATGGTTAGCTGCAGTTTCTGGATATAGCACTAGACTCGCACAGTATGCAGTGTTTGTCTAAAAAAAGTCCTTCCCGTGAGAGCATTGTCCTAGTTTAGTGCTCCTTCCATTTGTCTAATGTATGATTATCACCGAGCGCTGCCGCTGAACACTAATATGACCCATTACAAACCGCTTTATGGGAAAAAAAAGGACATAACTACCTTAAATAGAACACGCCTGAGAAATACTCATGAGCAGTGCAGCTTGTTATGGATGGCCCGGCACAGCGGGGAATCCACTATCTGCCTCTTGGGATCACTAAAGTGCCTTTAAAAGCAAATCTTGCTGATAAATGGTCAGGCAGTGGATCACTAACGAGGAGGATTATATCACCTTGTTGTACCTGAAGGGATGCACCCAAGGGCACAAGAGGAAGCTGGCTGGGGATCTTGCGCTTGCGGAGTAGAATTCTGGACACTATGACCTTGCAATGAATGGGCGTCCTTCCTTCTTCTGCATTATTCACTTTGCCATACATTCACTTTGTCAAATGTACCTCTTCGTAGCTTTAGTTCGTCTGCCTTTCACTTCTTCTAACATTCACTTTGACATCATATGGGGAGACCCTGCCCCGTGGTGCCACACACCCAAACCGATTCTGATAGCCACGTTACAAATGAAGAAAGCTGTGCACTGTGAAGCGCAAAGGCTGTGTAGGCATAGCACTGCGAAGAAATAGCAGGCTGCCAGAGGGTGTTATTAAGTGACATTCCCCAGCAATGTGGGAAGTGGGATCCAGAAAATGCCTCTTAATTGTTATGCTTGCTGAGAATGTTCATGCCAATGCCTAGCAAAGGACACTCTCCTTGAACTATTGCCATATCCTTTCTTGAATGATGGGACGGAGATCCTGGAATTCAGCATGTAGAGGCCTTGGGGTAAATGCACTGCTTCACTGTAGAGGTGAATTACAAATAAAGAAGGCAAAAGAGCTGCAGATATAAAAAGGGTGCATTTGTACCTTTTCCTGGTTCATCTGGCTGGGCGATATGTTCTGCATGTTGGCTGTGGGGCACTGTCTCAAGCACAGAAGAGCTGTTTTCTTGCCCCCCCGCCCTCCAATGCGGAATTATGTAATCGTGCAGCTTGAACCGCCATTGCTATGGCACCGAAGCGTGCCACGGTTCACAGGCTTCATGCTCGGAGGGAAACCCTGAGGTGGAACTTCATGCATTAAGGCGGAACTTGCGAAAGTCATACTTGAGCACTATTGTTGGCTGCACCTTGGTATCAGAATGCTGCAACTCCCTCTCCCCATTTACGACTGTCTTGTGTGTTGGAGACTTGATGAATTGGAACCCGGCTTCACCCATCAAAGGTGGCATCCCTAGGCATGGAGCAATCTTCAAGGTACTGTGGTGAGTTGGATGAACTCCCCACTCTCATTTAATGGGGAGCAAAACATACGGGAAGGGGCTAACCTGAGCGCTATCTGGTGTGGGACAAAAATGGGATTGGAGAGGGCCTCACTGGAGCCTTGTCCCCCTATCAGATCAGGGGGGCTGAAATAATTCCCTAAGTCCCTGTCGCTGCATTTAGTTGCCACCACTACAGCAGACTGCATGACCCAGTGTCCCACTGGCTGTGGAGAGGAGGATGACATGGAACAAAGGTCCGAGGATTATATATAAATATCAGGGGCCCCTGAGAAATGCAACAACATTTTTCCTAGGGTAACCCAGCCTGTCAGTCAACCATAGGACTTCAGTTCCTAAAAAACCTCATGTGGGAACAAAGTGGTCGACAGACGGCAATGACAAACGTCCTCAGAGTGGAGGCCATTGATCAAAGGGCTTCCAAGATAGCACCATAGACACCTCTGCATCAAAGCTTATAGAAGAAAAAAAAACATTACCAATCCCAGGGAAGAAAACACTGTAGGCTTTGGAATAACCTATACAGAACCAGCTTAGAAACAACAAAAAAGCCTTGTGGATACAAAAGGGGCAGAAAAGTTAATTGAAGGTCTTGGTCCTGGAGGAATCTAATGTGCCGGCTCACACAAGGGGAGACATCTGGAGACTGGAGGGACTACTGCCTGGAGGAACACAGTGTAATATTATAGAGGCTAGGCAGAGAGTTGGAGAGCTACTATGCTCTCGAAGCCCTGGTGGAGGAAAAATACCAGAAAAGCCTATAAGCCCCCATCAAGTGCTTTGAGAATTGAACAGCCAGAGCCAAGGGGTTTCCACCAGCGACCCCTTGGTAAGGCTGAGTCCTGTGGCAGGAGCGTAACTGAATTCGGGACGACTGAAAAGAACCATGAATGACTGTGGGAGAAATACCCATTACAGCCAAGGCCAAGGAGGGACCTGGTGTGAAACCTGAAGCCAAGGTCCAGGAGGGATCAGTCTGAATCCTGAAGCTAAGGTCCTGGAGGCACCTGTCGTGAATTCTGAAGCCACATTCAAGGTGAGACGTGTAATGAATCCTGAAACTCAAGGTCTAGTAGGGAATTCTCATAAATCAATAGAAGTCACTTCGGGCCCGAATGAAACCAGGGCCAGAAGTGGTGTTTTGTAAACTCTAAGAGAATCAAGGGTCAAATCTGTTTTGTGGCCTTAGACTTGGAATGGACTTTGAAGAGTAGGTTTAGGAACTGTTTCCTTTGGACAATCATTGGAACTTTATGTTATTAGCTTAAGGTATGCAGGAGTTTAAGGACTCATAAAGGTCAAGTTTGTGACTTTTCTGTGGGCCAATCATTTGGAGATTTCTTTATAAGAAGTAGGGCATCCATGACCGGGGAGGACTTATTAGAATAGGTTTGGACATGTGTGTTTCATCATAAGGGGAACCTCTGGAGCACTAACAAACCACCATTTAGTTTTACACACCCTAACACATTTGTATTCAGAAATCCCTCTTAAGTTGCAGGGTTTTCCCCTAGTCCTCTTAGGAAATGATCAAACCTGAATCCGCAATCCTGTCTTTATTTGACCCAAATAAAGATGTTGTTGGAAAAATACTTCTATATTTTATTAGCACATTGAAATCCTTATTGACCTCCTTCCTGCCAATCAGAGTGTTTAGAGTGTAGTCAATAACTAGTGGTATTGACTGCATTGTGTACTTTCTGTTTTCAGAATCAGATAGGGTAAGAACTACGGAATTTACAGGCAAACTTTTGTTTCAACAAGACACTTCCTCTATGGGATGACCTCTTTTTTGCTGCAACATGCTAATTAACACACAAAAGAGAAAAATAAAAACATTGGAAAATGCCTTTACATTATTGTAGAGAACCCATTTACTTTTACATGACACCTCATGCATGCTCATTTTAAACCTGCCAGTTCAACCAAGTTGTGATTAATATGCTTAACTTGAAGACAGCCATGTTACTTAAATACTACAAAACAAAACCACATGTAATTTACTAACTCAGTTTCTCTATTTACTTTTGTCACTCTTAAAGAATCATTTTTTACTTCGACACGAAATATGCATTGTTACTACAAACATGTGCTGGTAGCCTTGTAGACCTCTGGAGGGGTAATTAGCGCTTGGGATAATGACCCTTCCCCAACTCTGCATTGCCTTGGCCATAACTTGGTGTCCGGTCATTATCCTGCAATAACCACCCCTCCCTCAGTCTTTATTGCTACATTATTGCCTCGATATCCCCACAGTGCAGTATTCTTTTCTTTAGAGAAATCAGTTAGGTAATTTCAGTGTTTCCAATGCTTTTGCGGGGTAAAATATAGCTCCTGAATGTCCAAAATAAAAAGAACAGGCCAGTATTTAAGAGTGAAGCTGACTAGTGCTACCCATTGGAAAATGCAGTCAAGTCCCATAACACTTCTAATTCTGACATATGGCCTAGGACATGAACAGAAATAGGCCTCTATCAACTTTACCAGAATGTACAGGTACTCAAGTGAAGGAATATGTGACTGGAAACTTAAAACAGCTAGATGTGCCCAATGCACGGCAAGAGACAAGGGTGGCTGCAAATGCTGCTTTCCTAAACCTATGCAAAGCTATAGTTTCTACTTAAAGAGACAGATAGCAGCATGTACATTATCTTCATTGCTGCACAATACTGTGATCCAGAAATCTAAAGTGAAGCAAAGCACTGTGCATTTGTCACGAATAAAAACACATACTTTTAAACATTAAAATGACATAATTTAAAAGGAGAGGCCTACTTGTGGTAAAAATAAACACTGGTTTCCTATGTTAACTATGGCCTATGCGTGAACAATACCGAAGGGATATTCATGTAATTTCAACTGTAATATTAAAGAAATACATTACACATGGACAGATTTAAAAACTGCAGCAATGCACACAGAGAAGCTAAAAAGGAGAAACAATGCATTATGCAAGATACTTGGTTTCATCATATATAATTTGTATTTGTATTTATTAATCTTATATAGCGCTTTATACCAAAGCGATGACAGCATCACAGATAATGACAGCATGGACAAAGGAAAGCCTGTTTCGTTGGTGTAGATTTGAATACTGATCCCTGATATAACTATGGCCTGTCTGTGGGGATAGAGTGAATTCATTTCTGCTAATATTACGTTAAAAAAAGATAGAATGAATGAACATCAGGTCTAAATGTAATCTGAAATGCAACATGTGAAACATATAGTGCCAAGGGGAAATGTAATTCCTTTCGGACCAATCAGGTAACTGCAAGCTGTTTGATTTCCTCCACTGAGCTGCTGGGTTCACCAAGGCCACCGGCCTGCAAGTTCAGTAAAATCAAAAGAAACACAATGCTAGAGATTGAATTTCTGGGGGATTGTTGATAGCACCGCCATACAGACACACCCTTTGAGGTTAGGTTCCCCATAAAAAGTGCAATTAGTTCTGAACAAAGTCCCATTGAAATCTGAACTCCAGGCTTTTTTGGAGCTGGGCCTATCAAGAAGATTGTATGGGGGTCAATTAGCTGCTGATACAGGTTCTGCAGAAGTAACCTTGAGGTCAGGCTTCCCATAAAAACTGTACATTGAGCAATGAGCAAGGTCTTTGAAGCCAAGAAGGACATGTTAAGATAAACACAGATAAAACAGATGGCTGGTCACATGTTTTCAGGGAAATGGAAACCTACCTACTCAGGCTATGTGATGCTTTGCCATTGATGAAACATTGAATACAGTTTTTCCTTAAGAAGAGGAGCAGCGTGTGTACGATAGAGCCCACCATGGGTTCAAATGAAACAGGAGAAAAAGCCCATTGTGATCCTGTAAAAACAGAATTTGTGCGATAAACATAACAGATGTAATTAAGAAAAAATGTATTTCAGGCCTTCACATGATTGAGAGATATTTGAAAGTTGGTATGAGGGTGAAGGACAAAATAAACGTTTGTATGATGAAGTGTCATATATTTCACTAGTGCGGTCTATGAGGAAATCAAGAAAAAAGATAACTCCGCTCAGGAAGGGCGTGCTGAGGTAAAATTAGTTTAGTCTGATTCACCGTAACATATATAAAAATATATATATATATATATCATCATGGAGTTATTTGAAGGACCCAGGGAGTTATTATAGTATGATATTTTTCAGAACAAAAGATACAGGAATCCTTGTCAATTTGAAATTAAATACGTATTCCCCTCCCTCAGCCTACATCATACATATCTCTCAACTCCTGGTCCTATCAGCAAACAGGGGGTGTGGTGGGGAGGGGAAGGGAACAAGGTAGACAATCCCGACCGTAGGAATCATGACAAGGTTGCTGTGTCAGTAGCTATAGAAAAGGGCAGGTTTGCATCAGAACTGGGCTTTTTGTGAAGTATTCCGGGAGAGAGCTGGTGCTGGAATCTTGCTAGGAACAACTAGCAGAGAGGCCTCAATCCTTGCAATGGGGACAGTGGCTGGGACATAGAGAAGCTAGCTGGGACCCAAACCAGAGGAGCAGACGGAGTCTGGGTACAGGAGTAAATCCTTGACTGAAAGCCCTTGACCAGACCTGTGCTGTCCTCAGAGGAGCCCTGCTGTTTTCCCTGACCAAAGTCTCCCATGTAAGTAGATATCCCAAAGCCATCAATTGTGTGGGGAGCCACCTGCCTTTATCCCTTTCCATTAGTGGGTAGAAGGGCGTGAAACTGGGTGAACCCTTTGCACAATTTATTAAATCTTAATCACACTTTTTTCCCAATTAGAAAACCAGCCCTCTTTTAAAATTGCATTGTGTTGGGAGAGGCCATCTTTAAACCTTCCCATTAAAGTGTGGGGAGGGGGGAAACTTTGTAGACCCTTAGCACATTTGAATAAAGTAAATCAAATAATTCACATATAGAAAATCACGGGATGAGGTTTGTTAGATTTCGAAACTAATAATAGCTCATGCCCAGTGTGTTGGAGCCGGTATAGCCAATAAAGACCTGGTTGACTGTCTCTGAAATCCTTGACATCCACATAGAAAGGGGGGAGTGTCCATCATCCCTGAAGGAAGTAATCCACAAAACACCACCTTTCAGGTCAGGGTGGAAGGTGCAAAAATGAAATTCTTCATTCATTTAAAATCAGAATTACAAAGTATTGCTCTCATCTGTATGGGTGTTGAAAAACGAAATTCCTTATTCCTTTTGAATCAGAATTACAAAGTATTGCATCTCATCTGTCTGTGGGTACAAAAACAAATTTTCCATTTTGGTTCCCATTTTTCTCTGACCCCAAGGTATTCAGTCCTGCCTTTTATTTTCAAGTTTGTTGAAAAATTATTTTCATTTGAGTTCCTTTCTCCCAACCTTGTCTTTTAAATAATAAGCCCCACATGTTTTTTTCCCATTGAATTCCTTTCCCAAACAGCATCTTTTTAAATCAGCAGCAAAACGATTTTTCAATTGTGCTCACCCTCCTTTCACCTTGCCTTTAAATGAAAGGGGTCATATTTAAGTGAGACCTGGAGGCGGGGTTTTCGGGAGAAAAGTATTGTTCAAATTAAGTCAGTTCTGTGAATTTTGTATTATATTGCGAATGTTTTTCATTGGTTAATTCAAAATTCAATCTGGTCTAAGTTGTTATTGCATGTTCCAAAATTTCACCTGTGTTGTTTTATATATCCGAGTCATAGTTGTGATTTTGGCTGTTGCCACACCATTGGTGTCTGATGTTAGTCTGTTGGTCAAATCTTGTGTCACGCTCACCTGGTCTCCATGGGGGCATAGCACGTAGCCGTACGAATGATGTCTGCATTGGCGTAGCTCTGGTGGCATGATGATGTCCTCTTCCCTGTTATCACCCCAGGAGATGTTTTTCTTTGAGTTTTGTGAGGTTGGCTCTCCGTCCTGCTTCACTTTCAGCAGGGGCTCAGTAAACTCAGTCTTTCCCCGGACACAGTTACTTCACTGGTCCAGAGTGGCTGTTGCTGTGTCTGGAATATCAGGATTAAGCAGTTAAGTCTCTATGCCAATGGATGCTTGGTATAGGTGCTCAATGTCTTTATTTCCCAAGGTTTAAACGTGTTTTGTCTTTCTTGCAGGCACAGATTCGTACGGAGGTTTGGATGAAGATTTGACTCTCCTAGGATGCTGGGCAGGTCACCTCCAGGTGAGTATTAGCGCGGGTGAGTGGCGCTGGATGGCTGAATAATTGTTCGTTTTTGTTTTGTGCGCGACTAACCTGCTGTTTTCTGTTCTTTCTAATAAGGCACGGCACGGCGCCAGGATGATGGATGGAAGAACCGCTCCGACGTATTCCTGAGGAATGCAGATGCGCGGGTGAATATTGGAGGCCTGTGCGGATGCCCTCTTCCCAACAAAGACGGCGATCCGAAGATCATCTGAAGGCGAGACCTATGGATGAGAATTGCAGGTAAGGCCTTTGTCACTGTAATAACACCTGTTCTTCTCTCTTTCTTCTTTCAGGCACCGATGGATGGAAATCTCAGAAGGGGCATGGCTGTAGAAGCTCAAGGACAGAGCAGACACAGTGAGCGTTACGCTGCAGGAGTGCAGAATAGCGCGAAGCGTTTTCTGCCTGCAGGTTGTGGCTTAAATAGCCTTGCAAGTAGTTCCAGGCAAGTAGTCCCTTTACCACACCCTGCCTTTCAGGTAAAGTAGTCCCTCTGTCACGCCCTGTATATGCAGACAGGCTCAGCCTCACTAGGCTGAGTAAGTAGTCCATATGGTTCAAACCATCTTATGAGCCTGGTGCCAACGGCGCCAGGACTGAGTCCAGGAGGTTCTGGGACGCTCCTTTGCGGCTTGATAAGCCCTAATGGGTGTCAATGAATGGTGTGGGCACATCAGTTCCAGGGGTTTTGGAGCATGCACCATGACATTAATAAATATACATTCGTACTATACACCGGCATGGTTCCTAGTCCATTGGTCACACCACTTACTTGCTGGGGTTGGGTGCGAGACGGGTTAGAGGCCTCACCAAACTGAACTTGAATAAACAGTGCTTTATTGTGCGCCACCTTGCTTGCATTTTGTCACCCTAACAATAATGAATATGCAAACATGTTCATAGCCCCTGCCAAATGTAGCAGATTTTTTCAAAATGAACTGAATTTTACTCCACTTGAGTATACCCTCTCCCCCGGGGATAACGTTATGGCCCAGGTGGCCTCAATATGCTCCACAGAAGGTTTTCTCAGTGTGGGACATGTGGATAGAGGCACAGATTCGAAGAAATAAAATGGCTTTCAAACTCAAATTAATTACGGTTGGCAACCACAAATCTGGTAACCGGTTGCAGTTTAAATGTGGGTCTCTGGACCCTTGTGGGCTCAACAGAAGGAATATCTATATTTTTCTGGTCTATAAAAACACTTTTTTCGATTTTTCCCCAACACAAATAGGATTTAAGTTGAACCAGGTCATCATTTATATTTAAAGTTAGGTTTTGATTCTACCATCATTTTTCTGCTACGTGTTGGTGGAAGTTCTCTACCGCAAAGTATGTGGTATTTGGTAATTGTGTTATCTCCCATCCGTCGGCTACCCTTACTGGAAAGTACCACAGTTTTGGTGAAAAAAGACAATACATAAATACAGTGACATGTTGCAAGTCTTAGATTACTAAGGTTTCCCTTCAAATGCTAATGAAATCTAACAAGCAACTGATTAGGCCTTATTGAAAGATGGGAGTTCTCAGATGCTAAACAGTAAATTGTCTTTCCATTTTCCGTTGGCCTGAAATCAGTGGCCATGGTTTTCAAAGTTTTGAAAAGAGCAATGCATCCCTGATTTGCAGTTAAGGTGCCTGGGATATATGATAAGTCAGTCAACCAATAGAGCATCCATCTTCACCAAGAGAAGTCAGTTAAACATGGCGACAGGCTTACCAGTCATCTTGTCTGAGGTGTTAAATGAACGCTTTGGCTACTATGACACCACACAGACATGTGGATTCCCTTTGTACTGTGGGTACAGTGTAGCTAGGAACCTACTGGAGTCACACGTATTTCTGTTTTTTGCAACAGTCGTGAGTGACGGTATCGCACTGTTTTACCAACACCCGTTTTTTCAAAGTCATTTTCAACGAAAATATTACTTCGATGTGGGTGGTTTCGGTAGGGAACTCGTCAAAATAAAAAAAATAAAACTAATCAATGAGTTATTGCGAAGTAATTTCGTCGTAGAAAATTACTTTGAAAAAAAAGCGTGTCAGCAACGGGACATGGAACCGTTGTCAGGGCTCCTAAAGGTATAGTACTTCAGAATGACACCCTCACAAAAGCAACCAAAAAACTCTTCACCAGCCAGGATTTTGTTTTTATTTTTACAGACAAGTGGGCATTCACAATGCCCTGGAACTCTCTCTTATGCTCATGATTGGAAAAGTCACAATGATTTTGCTGAATCCACGCATCTTGAAGGAGCCAGGTAACAAAATCAGAAATATCAAAGGAATGAATATCCGCCTCAGCTTCTTTACCTCTGCCTCTTGCTAGGCTTCTGACGCACCTGACTGTGCTAACCTAAAGGAGAGGAAGTCAAAACTATAAACTATGAACAGCTGTATATTAAAGTTACTTTTGGCCATTATAAAAGTGTGCTTTCTTTTCAGGAGTAGGCTACACGAGGGATTATAAAAACTGAGCGGCTATTTTACCATTCACTGCTAAATGCGAAACCTTTTACGGTGATTTCCCCCTACTTGCTTCGTCACCCATCTCGTGTTTTTAGAAATGATTTTATTAAGCTAAAATTGAACCTATTTATAACTAATGAAGATAGTGGGTAAAGAAGCAGGATTTTAAGAAAAGAACAGCTTGTCAGTTTTGTAAAGCAGTCATAGGCCCTCATTACGACCCTGGCGCAAAGCGAAAAACGATGGCGGTAAACGATTACCGCCATCGTCTTCCGCTCGGGCCGATTACGACCCGTGACCGTAAACTACGATGCCACTAGCGGCATCGTAGCTAACGCTGCCGCTGACTGCGCCAAGGGCGCGCGCACGCGAACATCCACACCGTACTTAGCGCCATGGCGGAAAGGTGCGGGAATGCCGACCCAAGCGGACATGCCCCTAACGCCATCACCCAGGCCGTTAAGTACCTTACCGCCATGGTGCAAATTACGCCATCGCGAACCAACCGTAAAGGGCCATGTAAAGTGAATGCAGCTGCCACAGGTGCACAGAAACAGCACAGGTGAAGGCAATACAGACACAGGAAGTACAAAAAGAGCACACCCCACCCCTTCCCACACCCAGTCACACTCCACAATGATACCAATAGGACTAGCAATGTTGGGGCTGGAGGACCTGATAGCAATGCGAGTGCTACAACAGCAAATACAACAACTACAACTACAACAACAACAACAACAACAACAACAGGCTGCACAGAGGAGATGCAGGAGGAGAAGGAGGGCAAGGCAGGCCCAGCAAGCCCCACCAGCACAGCCAGTGCCACCACGCAGGCAGCCCCCAATCCCATGCATCAGACCCAGCCCATTCAACCTCACCGCTGAGCAGATCCACACCCTGTACCGACTGGACCGGGACACCATCACCACCATTGTGGACATGATACACAACGACATCGTCAGCATGATTGATACACCCACTGCCACCCCCCCATACTGAAGGTAGTGTCCGTGCTTCACTTCCTGGCCACAGGCACCTATCAGCACACAGTGGGGCACTTGCATGGCATATCACAACCATTATTCTCGCGTACACTGATGCAAGTGCTCGATGCCCTCCTCAAGCACACAGATGACCACATCTCATTACCACGGTCTGCCCAGGAGATTGCCAACACCAAAGTGGGTTTCCATGCACTGGCCGGCATACCTGGTTGCATTGGTGCCATTGACTGCACCCATGTTGAATTGGTGGTCCCGCATGCCATGGAGGTACCGTACCGCAACCGTAAACATTTCCACTCAATCAACGTGCAAATGGTCTGTGACTCCAACAGGATCATCACACATTGTTGTGCCAGATTCCCCGGATCAACCCATGACTCTATGATCCTTCGGAACTCAACAATACCACACTACATGGAGCGACATGCAGGCCCAAGATCCTACCTACTCGGTGAGTCTAATGACATGAGCATGGAAATGCAAAGTGGGTGTTGAATGACGTACCAATGCATATTACATCTGGCAGATACAGGGGGTGGGTGCAACTAGCAGTAGCCAGATCATTCCCTGTGGCAGCACTGACGTCAACAGAGAAGTGTACACATCATGCCTGACCTAATCATCCCAACATGTGAATGAAAGTGCATCCCAAAAACGACACAACCATTTGCAAGTGCATTGTGCAAATTGTGGCCGCATTGACCCTAAAGAATAACACCAACATGCACGTCACCATGCACCAACTACAGAAAGCCCTGTCCCCCACAACTGCGCACAAAGGAGGCACATGACAGACAGGGACATCAATGCACCACTACAAGACCCACAAACTGTCCCCATTGACACCAGTAATGCTCACTGGGGTCATAATGAGCCAGACATCGATGTTGCTATCATGTGAGCTTCAAGCTCACAGGACACGTGCAAGGTCACATGAATGACGTCCTGAACGGACACAGTGGATGGCCACTCACAAGGCAATCGTCCTCCCTGCATTGTGTTTTAGCATGCAAAGCAGTACATGAGAGCCATGAACACATACTGGTTGCACAGTGTAAATCCATAACCACAACTCCAATTGGTGCACAGTAACTGTCAGAATCAAGGCATGGTTGTGCGTCATGTTCACATATCAATCTCGTTCCTGACACATTCTTTTCTCACATTTTACAGGTGATGCGGGCTATCCCCTGAAGAGGTGGCTCCTCACACCAGTCCGGAACCCATCGAACCAGCATGAGGAGGACTACAACCATAACCATGCACGTACCCGTGTGGTGATAGAGCATGCTTTTGGCCTACTGAAGGCACGTTTCCGCTGCCTCAGCAGGTCTGGCGGGGCACTCCTGTACCGCCATGAGAAGGTTGCAAAGATCGTCATGGCATGTGTCATGCTACACAATATGTGCATCAGACGTAACGTGCCTCTGCCCCCTGACGCAGAACCACAACCACCTGATGATGGGGATGATGATGATGGGGATGGGGCAGCACCTCAGGGAGGCAGCGATGCACAGGAGGGCCATATAATGCGTCAGAATGTCATTGACCGATACTTCTAGCACACACAGCGAGTGTGTGACATATGGATGGCACTTGGGGCACTGTGTGTGTCTGGTATGTCAACACTGTGGACTGTAACAATAAAGCACACATACGCAATGAGCAATGTCCACACTTTTAGTTTGTGATAAAAGAAAAAGTGTATTGTACTACTGAATAGGTATAACAGTACCCCTCCCCCTCCCCCCTGAACACTCCAACACACCCAATACCCCCCTCCCCACTGAACACTCCAACACACCCAATACCCCCCTTCCCCTCCCCCCTGAACACTCCAACACACCCAATACCCCCCTCCCCCTCCCCCTGAACACTCCAACACACCCAATACCCCCCTCTCCCTCCCCCCTGAACACTCCAACACACCCAATACCCCCCTCCCCCTCCCCCCTGAACACCCTGCATACATGTGACAATGCCCGTGGTGAAGTGAGTATAGTTCAGCACACTATTGACTGCCCCCTCTCCCGGAACCTGGGGCCCCCCTGCCTGTGCTCCTCAGGGTCCTGGAAGACCTGCGGAAGGGAGAGGCTTGTGCTGAACTTGCAACCGAGGATGTACCGGGCTGCTCAGTACGGCATGTGTCCAGAATTGTCTGGATGAGCTGGCTCATCATCTGCCGCCCTGCAGCAAGTTCGTTGCAAATGTCCCTGCTGGCAGTTTGGATGGCAGCCCTGATGCCATCAGCACTCCTCTCCATGGCTGCACTGGTACTTACACATTCTGCTACATGCTGCGTGAGGAGTGTGCCCAGTGCTTCCTGCCTGTTGGCAATCTGCTCCAGCGACAGCTGGAATTCTGGCCCAATGGGGGGTGCCAATGGGGGACCAATGGGACTACTCCCATCTTCCACAACTCCCACTGGGCTTGGAGTTGCTGGCCATGAATTAGCTGGCGATGGGCCCTGGGTGTCATCTCCATGATGGCTGATAGGGGATAGGTGTGGTGAGTGCAGTTGTGTGTTGTGGTCAAGTCCGGTATCCTCCACATCACTGTCGGAGCAGGCAGCGATGGCTGCAGTCTCCCCAACAGTACTGCTCCCTGCTGACGCATTGCCCTCAGTGGGCAACAGTGGCTGTGGTTGGGCTGCAGGTGCTGTCACGACCCCTTCCTCGGGGGACTTTGCTGCCCTGGGCACTTCAGCCTGGCGTGGATTCTGCCTGGGTCCAGCAGAGGTGGATGCATGGTTCCCCTCTCCCACTTTCCTGGCCTTCTTGGCTGGGGTGCTGGTGCTGTCGTCCCTGCCAGTGTCCGATTGCGAGCCTGTGGTGGAGCAGAGGAGGGTGACTGTTATTGATGGTTCAGCGGACATTGAGCAGGCATTGTGAAGAGTGAAATGGATAGATGGTGGAGTTAGTAGCCCGTGACATACAGGTTGCCTCCCTTTAGGTTCGGTTTTGCATGCAGGTGTGTGTCTGCCTACTGTACAGTGTACATGCTGCATGTGGGCAGGGTGTGGCTCATCTGCTGATGTGTTGCGTCTGCCACATTGTGATTGTCACGTGCAAGTGTATCAGGGTGTCTTGCAAGGCTGGATATGAGGCACCTACCTGTGTCTCCAGATCTCGGGGCCCCTCTCTCCATCTCGCCGACACCTTCGATGCACTCAATGCCAATCAGAGAGGCACATGTCTCCTCCCATGGCTGCATCTTCAGTGGGGAGTCTGCTCCCCCGCCAGTTCCCAGGGCCAGGTTACGGTTGACAGACATAATGCCCCGGACCCTGATCCGCAGGTCGTCCTATCTCTTGCGGCACTGTTTGGAGGTGCGTGGGGTGGTTCCAACAGCACTGACATGTTGTGCCACAAGTTCCCACACCTCCTTTTTGCGGCCTATGGCTGTTCAGGTCATCTCATTGGAGAAGACAACATCAGCCTTCTCCTGGAGCGTGTCTGCAAGCATTTGCAGTTCCTCTCGACTGAAGCGCTCCTGCCGCTGCCTGTCACATGCCTTCTTGACAACTTTAGGCATGGTTGGTTGTGGAAATGGGTGGGTTATGGGAATGTCAGGGTTTGAGGGTTGGTTGTGGTGTGGTTGGGTAGGATGGCAATGGATTGTGTTTTTTAAGATGGCCGCTGTGCTGTTTCCCGTTCCGCCGCGATTACGCTATTTCCGGTTCCGCCTAATTGCGGTCACCGCTAATTACGGTGACCGCTGACTACGCTCGGCGCAATGATGGGTGGCGGTAGGTCACCCTGCGCTGTTTACGAGGGCGGTAAGGGCTGTTTACGGCATGGCGTAGTTTACGTTACCGCCATGGCGTAATGCTCGTGCGCGATGGGTCGTAATGTGGCGCTCTTGTCGCCATCGGACCATGGCGTTAACGCTCATTACGCCATGGCGGTAATTTCAATCACTTACCGCCTGAGTCGTAATGAGGCCCATAGAGACTCTTAAACACCTGGTCATTGAAGGTGAAGCATTAGTACCCGGCGAGGGTCAACCAGAATGTAAGAAACTGATTGGTCCTCGCCAGCTCCATACCTCGTCGGGAATTCCCTAGGCCGAGATTCCATTCCTTCGTCCCCGGTGGGGCCCGTGGCAGCCCCTCAGACAATGAGGAGGCTCGAAGCGGGGCCTCCACACAGCTGGAGGGAGCCTTCGTAAGTTTCTTTTTTCTTTCTCCTCCCTCCCCTGCACACAATTCCCTCTCCATCCTTCCAACCCCACTTACCTTCCTATTTCTGCCTTTTCGGGTGTGAACGCGCTGGGAACACTTCTGTTCCAAGCACGTCCGCTCCCGATGGCCACCATGGAACGGGAAAACGGACTCCGTTTTCCCTTTCCTGGTGGCCATTTCCTTGGACATATATTTTTTCGCTTATGAAGAATGCGATTAGTAACCCGGTCTTGCGGGCTGGGGTACTAATGTTATGCTATGTTATGTTATTTGGCATTTATATAGCGCCTTATATATCATTGAAATGATCTCAAAGCGCTGGTAGGTTGAACGCCCTCGGGAACCGTAGTTCAAGTCAGTAGAGAGAGAGAGAGTCATCTAATAGCAATATGCCCCTCACCGCGGGTGAATTACTGAGTCTGGCAATGCCCTGGGGCCTTCGTTAAGGCCCTCGCTTTGCTCGGGCCTATAACTATGGGCCCCGGGGCATTACCTGACTCAGTAATGCCCCCGTGGCTCGGGGCATATTGCTTAATTATCGCCACTGCAGCGACACTGGCTAGGCAAATTTGTTCTTCAGGACTACGGCCCCCATCCGGACAATTCTGGCTCAAAATGCTAGCAGCTCGTCAGACTACACTAGCTATTGCTGTATTAGCGTTGGTTAAATAAAATATTTGTTTCCAAAATTAAATTAATTTGTGTCTTTTGAAATATGTAAACTATGTTGTTTATGCGGTTATTGTTAAAACTGATTTCTTTGTCCAATTATCATTTCATCATCAGAAGATTTTAATAACTGAAAAATGGTGTACTCGAAGTGAAGAAGTAACATTTCTTGTATAGCACATACAAAATGCAAAAGAGTGTACAAAATATAAAAAGTGTATTGAACAAACAAAAGAGTAAATGTCAGTTAATGTCGTTATTAGATAGTCAATACCCCATGGAGTCCTTAAAACTATCAATGTTATGTTATGTATCTCTGTGGAATTCTTAGAGTACCGCTGCTCCTCTTGGCGCAGGGGATGAAGGATTGTGTTTAATCTTTAATGCAAATATGTAGTTTGTGGTAAGCCACAACCAAACTGACTAATGAAAATAGACGTCTTAACGTTTTTCTTAGTGCTAGAAAAAGGAAAATGTCCATGAGGGCCATTGGGATAGAATTCCAAAGAAGGGGTGTCCAAAGCTGAAAGAGCTTTGTCCATTCCCTGATTTTGATTTATAGAATCTAGCTACGATCCTCTGAAACTCTGAGGCAGACCTGAGTGCTCTGTTAATTGTATATCAGTTTAGGCTCTCATGGGTAAATATTGGTCCCTGTCCATATTAAGACTGGTTTGATATGCACAAAGTTTTAAACCTAACTTGAGCTGAAACTTGAGCCAGGGGAGGGAGTTAAGTGATGAAGCTATAGGTTCTCCAATCCTGGTTCATCTGATAGCACGAGCAGATTATCTGATTGCAATGTTAACTGAGGATAGCACAGGGGCAACGTGCTGGTCTGCATGTTGAGCAACAAAGGTTCGAATTCCGTATCTGTGCTTAGAAAACTAATTTATGTATTAGGCCCGTTATTTAAAAAAGTTGAAATACAAAAAAATGTACTAGTTGTTTAAAATAGATGCATTCTGCCAAACAGATCTACAAATCCTACCAGTGGTACATCAGCACTTGGATAAAGTGGATAGTTTTTGTCAGCCAGACTCACAACTTGAGAAAACGTATCAGTACTCACAAAGTATGCAGAAAATACCTGATTGCTTGGGTCCTGAAGTAATATCTCACCTGAAGGCAGTGACATCTTCCTCCTTTTTTGTGTCCAGCGAGTGATTACAGGCCTTTCATAATATACCTCCTGCTGATGGAGGCAAATGAAAGCTAGGTCCCGTTTGCTCTCGCCGGTCTGTGAATGCTAGAACTAATCCAGCCAATTCTCGAAGTCTGCCAGTAAGAAAATCTCAAATGCCGACGCCTATGGACACAACCACAAGAGACTTTGTCATGGATCATAAAAACGTTATCACTAACATTGAGAAGCAATGAGAGAACGAACCGAGAGAGCCCCTCCGTAATGAAAGTATTGATATGGCTTTGCCAAAGAACAGGGATGAGGGTTGTTAGAAACTCTGATATGAAGATCCCACGTAGGCTTGAAGTAGATGACTGGTGTCCTCCTGTGGGTCCACGGTTAGATCGTTTTGGCCTTGCACATTTTGGATTTACTAAGAGATACATATCCTAAAGTCCCAACTATGGATGCGTGTACAGGATCAAGACCCAGCTTAAGTAAGAGAAAGACATTGGGCCTCATTACAAGTATACCGGTCCATAAAATCGGTGCTGGTAGTACCGTACCGTCACCTTTTTCCAGACCGGCACAATTCCGAATCACTGGTGTGGAAACACCGTCACCCCAAAGTGACACCCACTGTGCTACCGCACTCGGTAACACTGTGACCGTAAACAGTGGAACGAGTCACCGGACATCCCTGAATTACCGTCACAGCGGTAGTACGGGCACATTTAGAGTTCCGCCTACACAAAAACACTGCCATAAAAATGGCAGTGGCAACGTGACCACCGCGCCTGTAATACCGGCACCATGGAACAGGCGTTAAACAGTGCCACAAGAGAAGCAACAGGCCCCAGGTGTACCAGTTCAGCACAGCCGCCCATAATTGACCACTGGAAATGTACAAAAGGACCACACCCAAACCCAACCCACCTCCCAACACAACCATGCTGGCAGTCGCTGTAGCAGCAATTGGGCTGGGGAACTTGCAAGGAGCTATTAAAAATGAAGCAGCAGAGAGGCAGAGGAGGTGGCGTAGGCGCAGGAGGTGAACGAGAAACCAGCTGGCCATGCCTAACATCAATGTCCAGCAGGTAGCACCCCACATCAGGGCCTCGCCCAGGAAACTGACCTCAAGCCAATTCCACACCTTGTACCAGCTTGACATGGAGACCATAAAATCAATAGTCACCCTCATTAATGACGACATCAGCAGCAGGATAAACATACAAACTGCAACCCCCCCCCTTATTGAAGGTAGTGTCGGTACTGCACTTCCTTGCAACTGGCACATACCAGCCTCATGTCTTGTATGGTGCAAACAATCTGTGTTCCGCACCCGCAGTGCACAAGAGGCATGACACTGCTGTGCACAGCGGCCCAGTAGGCAGTGTGCACATGGAAGCACATGCTTCTTTCTCACCAGTGACAATACTACCATGTACATGTCACCATTGCGTAGTGTGGCACTTCATGGTTAGGGGGACTTTCGATTTGCCGGTACATGGATTCCTGTGACATAGCAAACTGTCATGGACCTCATGCAGCGGTATGCCAGGTGCATGTAAGGTGTGTGCCTATTGTCCCCCTATCCCCAATACGCAGAGGTCACACTTGGTCCTTCTGCTAATCCAACAGCAAGGTGCACTGTGGGGAGTGCCTATTTACTCCTCCCTCCAATACGCAGAGGTCATGCTTGTTAATTCTACTCACCCAACAGCAAGGTGCACTCTGGGGAGTTTCTATTTAACCCACTGTCACGACCCTCGCCCAAAACCCCCTCTGGCAAACCCATTGGCCAGGTGGAGTCAGGAATCGGGCCTCTAGAGCCTGGCATCGTCTTCGAAAGCCCCCATGGGGCCAGTCCTGGCACCTATGGCGCCAGGCTTATACACCATGAACAACAATGTGCTTGAGAACTACTTTATTGTATTGTCAGCCAACATGAAGGCATCCACATAGCTTGGTTCTTAAGAACCAAGCTATGCGGTCTAGTGTTTTGGGTGTGGCAGGCCTGGAACTACTTTCCCTGGTACTACTTTACCTGGGCTATATAAACCACACCCTGACTTCAGAACATGCTTCGTGTTACTTTGCAGCTTGCAATGTGACGCTCACCGTGTCCAGCTATTCCAGGGGGGCATAACATAAGTCACCGGAGAGCATGCAGATGTGTAATATACTGAAGTAAAAACCATAGTTTGCCTGTATATATTGATATATGTGTAATATAAGAACATGCTTTTGCCTAGCATATTGATAAAATAACAGGGCTGGTAAGTGCCCCAACATGAATGACCACGAGATATGAATATATTAAGTTCCCTTTAAAGTATTTCAATAACTGTGCTGATGACGCTGAAAAGTCATCAGTAGTATCTATCTACTTATCTTATATCTAGTATAAGAAACACGTTTTGTAAGTCAAATTGGCTGGCTTAACCAAGTGTTAATTTGAATACATACATGAGTTTACTGTGATTTGTAACCACCACTTCATTCAAGATATTTCACATGCAGGACACGCATGGAGCTTTCAAATCAGCCCCAGCTGTTCGATACTCAGGGGACACAAGTTCCTGCTGCCACTCAAACTCCAGTGTGCATAAATGGAAACAAGGACCACTTCTATGCAATGAAAACCTATGTGAGACCAACATCATGGAGATCCCAAGTGAGACCAGCAGCGCAGTAAGAAGGAGACGCTGGTGTTCGGTTCGGAGAAGGGTAGATTTGAAAGGAGGGGGACATCTTCATAGGAGGAGGAGATATGTGGTTAGAGGAGGAAAGTAGTAGTAGTGTGGTGCAGAGAGATCGCATATGGTTGCAGACAGTGGGAGATGGTATTGTGTAGAAAACTCTGATGTCTGTAAAGGAGGAAGGTTCTGTAATGGAGGGAAGAGATATTGTTTTGATGCAGCTGGGAAGAGATATCACTGAGGAAAAGAGAAAGGGACATCACCTGGGAACGAAAAGAGCAATGTTTTGTGTCAGAAAAGGAGAGAAGACATGACAGGAAATTCTATCGGGGAGAAAGAGAGACAAATAGGGAGTTATAAAGGAAGGAGAGGAAGGGGGGAAATATCCTGTTGGGGAGGAAATGGGAAGTTGGTGAAGGGAGAGATATCAAATCGGAGAGGAAAGAGACAGAGGGCCTCATTCTGAATTGGGTGGAGAGGTAAAATAAGAAGGTAACGCTCTCACTGCCACATGTACCGCTCCGCCCAATCTGAAGTTGGGACCGAAAGTGGGAGTTTTACCTCCAGCATTTTGCTGGAGGTAAAAATCTCCCCTTTCCGCCCAGTTTTGGCGCTATTAGCACCAAGAAACCCCCATTGGGTCCAATGGGAATGGAGATTTACCTCCCCACTGCAACTCGGGATCTGGCGCAAATTGCGCCGGGCTGAGATGCAGTAACGCTGATAGCGTTGGGCAGTATACTAGCGCAATTACTGCTGGGATACCGCCCAACTCAGGATGAGGCCCAGAGTCTTTGTTATAGAAAGGAAGGAGAGAGATAACATTTTGAAGAAAGAGGTAGATACTCATTTGAAAAGGAAGGAGAGAGATGTAACCTTTAAGTGGAGCTAAGAAGGAAACAACCAATTATTGATTTGTTTTGAGGAGAAGGAGAGTTAAAGGGACCATGGAGGATATTGCTGTGAAAGATAGGAGTCAGCCTAGAAGGAAGTTGTATTGAGGAGAAGGAATACCATCTGAGGAGAGAGCACTGTTGGCAGGCGGTAGAACACAGATACCATCAATAAAGAAAGAATGAGAATGAGCCACTAGAGAGATGGATAAAACTGGACCACATTAGGGAGAAGAAAGAAGAAAAGACCAACACTTTTTGTAGCAAGGATAAGGAGATACCTAAACACTATGTTAGGCCAGCAGGGATTGCAATGGCATGGTGAGGGACAAGAAATAACCAGAAGAGTAGAAGGGAGTGAAGGTGGGAGTATGGTCACAGTTCCCCACTGAACCCCCCCACCTCATGGCACACAAGACCGCCTTGGAGTTGTCGAGATTGAACCCAGCTCGGTAGGTTGCCCTTGCCGCTCTGCAAGGCAGTCCCAAGGAAAACCCTTACAAGACAGTAGACAGGTGAACCACAGAAACTCTTGCTAGCCAACAACTGTGGGTACACAGCTGTGTAAAACCGGCAGCACGAGCCGAGGGTGAAGGGACAAGATGACTCCTCTTGACCAAAAATGTAAGGAATAATGACACCCTCTTTAAAGAGGGAATACTTTGTTTATGCCCTTGGGGTTTGCAGAGACTTTAGACACGTTGGGCTCTATCAGCCAATGCAAATAATGTTACAGCTACTCGGTCCGGTGTTATTAGCACCTGATCACGAGAAGCAGTACAGAGGTAAGTTCCCATTCCCCATTGGGTTTATTGGACCCAACGGGGTTGGGGGCGCTGTTAGCACTGGTGCAATTAGCGCTGCTCTAATAGTGTCGAAAAAAAGGTAGAAAGTGGGGTATTTTACCTCCCGCAAAAAGCTTCCGCCCAACGCATTTAAGGGCTGATGCCAAACTCGTGATGAAGCCCTTTGTTTTTCACCCATTATGGGATTAGGAACTACGGCAATTGTATTTGCAACAGCCATGTGACAGTTGGAGTTGTATAATTTGGGAATACTGAGCACTTAGATCCCAAACCCATTTAGAACACTTCAGGAGTCTCTGTTCTTCTGAACCCTTGTTTGAGAAACCCACAGGACCATTAATTTATGTTAAATCCTGACAAATAAATGTAACATCTTGAAACCTTATTTGTCTTGCCACCATCATGACTGTGACAGAATGCTATATGGTGAAGGTAGAAACACCTGAGCATTGCTTTACTTTTAAATTATCCGGTTCATTTTGTTTCTGAAAGGGAGGCCTACTAATCTGACACCCCTTTCATAATAACTCCATGCCAGAATTATAGTTCAAACATGTTACTTGCTGATATAGTCTACTGACACCCTTAGCAACAGCCCTTCAGTGTCACAGGTGCAGGACTGTGGATTCCTGACAGCTACTGAAACACAAAGAGATAGTAGGCAGAAATTGATATTTTACTTTCTGCACCTCTGATACAAATTTTAATAACTTCGTAACTTAGTCAGCTTGGTGGCATGTTAAACTTATATATAAACCATGCCTAACTGTAGCATGGTAGCAGAAACGATCACAAAACTATACACCCACAGCAATGAGTGTGAGCTGGGCCCAGCTAGGACAGGGCAATGTGTATTAACCTTCTGCCCTCGATGTCTCCATAACTGCCATGTGTAAAAATGGTCTGGAAGCTGCCGTCTTGAACTCCCAGAAGAAGTCCAACCCCTTCTTTTAGGGCAAAGGAACCCTCCCCACATCTCCTGGGAACCGTTGCTTAAAAGGCAGCCCTGACACAACAATGCCACACTCACGCCAGGGTGCTGACCACTGTAATCCTCTTGAAGTCAAAAACAAGGCAAGGGGGCTGAGTTAGAGTAGCCAGATGAGAGAGGCAGGCATGGAGAGGGGTTCCAGCATCTTGGCTTTTGCTAGGCCTCTCTACAACTTCCTGTTCCCTCCATTACCTGCCAGACAAGGCCCCCTGGGTAGACAGAAGGCATCCAAGGCTGAGGCGAGCTCTTCCCTCTAATTGTCTGTATGGAATACAGAGGGTGAACTGATGTGGACCAAAACCTCTCTGCTGGCTGTTTCATTGGGACCAGGATCCTGCCCAGGAGGTGAAAGAACTCAAGTATGTGCAAACCTACCTCTTTGAGTGGAGGCGCAGAACTCAAGGACCCACCTTTTCCTCGTGACCCTGGATAGGGTTACCCAGAAACCCACATGTCCTGAAGGAGCTTGGGCCCTATTTTCATGGCCTTGAGACATCTGCAAGCTGCTGCAAACACATTTAAAGAACTTCACGCTGCCACATTTAAAGCACATGCTGCTTTTGGCACTCATCAATGCTTCAAACTGCTGCACTTCAAGCTATCAAGACCCCATCTCGACCATTGCCGCAGACCCACATGGATCAACTGGATTGCTGGTTCAACTCTTTTGAGGGAACCAACTTACCCCTCTGTCTCCCCTTGCTCCTCAAACCGAGACTTTAAGACACCATAACACCCCTCCGCCTGCGGTGTGTTTCATGTTTGTTTCTTGTATTCTATGTATTCTGTATTTTTGTCTCACAATGTAACTAGCACCAAGATATCCAAGGGTTCAGTGCGCTGCAACAAATGCAAAAATAAATAAATACATTACCTTCTGATTTGAATTGTTGGAGGCCATCAACTCCACTGTCATAAATGTCGACTCGACCCAACTTTAGCCCGCACATCTAACTGACTCAATGCTGACTCACCAGTGGGAGAGCACAACTTGCAATAACTGGACATCGGTTTGACTGCAATGAAAGTGCCTAGAAGCCCATCACAATGCTGTCAAACACCCAAAGCAAAAACTAAAATATTTTGAAGAGGGCCTGGACCCCATGTCCATTTTATATGGCCATAGTGTCTTCGGGCCCTCTTCTGTACCTTGCAAAGACATATCCTTGAACAATGGACATTGTTGTTATGTCCCTTTTCTGAACACCCTTGCTTATCAACCCAGAGTGCCCTTTCACATCAAAGTCTGCATTATCTGTGTTTCTTTTACAGGGGTGGATTCCTAGTGTTTTAATTAGTTAAGACACTGGTTTGCTTCCATTGATTGTTTTATTAAAATTTGTATTTTCCCAGACCTTGATTTGATATTTTTGTATTTATTTTTATTTTTCCAATTTCACACTTGTAAAGCGCAACGTTCGCCCAAAGTCTACTTGTCACCCTAAGCAAGTATAAAGAAAGAGCTGAAATAAAAAAAAAAACCTTTAGGGATCTCCTGAAAGGTGTGTAGCAGTCCATCCTCTTGAGGGCTAGAGGGAGAGAATTCCACTGGACGCCAGATGCAACCTAAAAAGACCGACCACAAACCCAAGACATCCTGAAGCAGGGGACCGGCGAGGCACATAGAAACTGAGCATGCAGATAAACCTCCCCTGTCCCATTCAGGTCGTGGAAAACCAGACAGAGTGCCTTGAACTGCACTCGTGTTGCCACTGGTAGCCAGTGAAGACTTCATAGAACCGAGGAAATATGGAAACAGCGAGCAGTAGATGTGGCTACAAGGGCTGCAGAATTTTGTCAAATTTGTAGGTGTCGGGTCAGATGGGCAGGCTGCTCAAGGAACAATGACTTGCAGTCATCTAATGAAGACAGCACTAGTGAGGAGACCACCAGTGCCCAAAGATGAAGAGGTACAAACGGAGAACCCTGCACACTATCTTTAGTTTGAGATGCCCTGCCTGACAGATTGCACCAACCTGGGCAACCATTGATAGACATGAGGTGATTTTTACCCCCAGTTCCTTCACGATTGACACTGGGGTAGGAGAGGGACCCAGCGATGCAGGCCAAAAGAGAGGTAACTTGAGAGCAGCCACTTCAGATGAACCCACCACCAGAACCTCTGTTTTTTCCCCGTTCAGTTTCAGCCGGTTGGTTGATAGGACATTCTTGTAGGTCATGGGAGAGTGGCTAAGTCTGACAACCGTCTGTGGTACCGCCAAATCCCGGTGAACCAGGATCTGTGTGTCGTCAGCATAGGCATAGCAGGAGAAGCTGGGGAAGGGATAAGCTCAGTGTGTGTCTGAACATAGACATTAAACAAAAGGGGGGAAATGGCAGAGCCTTGGGGGCACCACAAGGAAGTGCAGAAGTAGTAAAGCAGAAAGGAGTAGGAGAAAGAGACTGGGAGCGATAAGACAAGAAAAAAGAGATCCAGGCCAGCACAGCCCCCGAGAGGCCAGCCCAGCGAAGCAGCTCAGCAGAACTGCATGATCGATGGTATCAAAGGCGGCTGACAGGTCAAGCAGAATTACTGCCCCTGTGCCGCCTTGATCATGCAGTCAAGCGAGATCATCTATCACTGAGACCAGAGTCCCCGCAGTGCCATGACCTGGCCGAAACCCCAATTGAGATGGGTAAAAAAAGAAGATTTCGCCAAGAGCATGGTGAGAAGAGGACAGACCAATGATTCAAGCACCTTCATCAGAAACGACAGTAAGGAAATAAGCCGAAACTTGTCCAGCACCGAGGGGTCAAGTGTGTTTTTTTTCAAAGGGGTAATCACCAAAGCCTGCTTAAGAGAGGCTGCAACAAATCCCGTTTTTAGAGAGACATTAACTGCTAGTGCAAATATCCAGACAATCTGAAATATCACCTCCTTTAAAACCCATAAAGGGGTGGCATCAGTGAGGGAGGCTGATTTCACCCTACATGAGGCCACTACAATTACATACGGGGAAAGAACTGGGAACACATCCCATATAGAGCCATGCGGAGCAGCCCCTAACCCTGACAAAATTTGGGAGGAGGGTAGCTGAGAGAACTGGATGTTCCTGCGAATATCAACAATTTTATTTTCAAAAAATTATGAAAGGGAGTCACATAGACATTGCAAACCAATTATGTTTCATCCATTGTACTAAAACTGTTTGGGTTGCTGCTGTCATCAGCTCAAATCTCACCTGAAGATACACCCAGACTTAAGTCCACACTACCAAAAGTGGTGGAGGAGATGTGCATGTTATAACTTTATGATTGGGATCATGGCAGGTTTAGTAGTAGCGTGGGGCTGAATAGGTGGTTCAACCACTACCCATCCCTGTACTTTGGTAGAGCAGTAGCATTTTGTGCCAAGGACTGCGTGTTATAAAGTAAACTTATTTTGTTTGTTCCAGGACAAAACTTACAAGAAGTGCACAGGAACAGATGGATGTGCAGTTCTCACTCACCAAGACTGCTGTGCGGGCGCAAATGTGCACCCGGCTGCGCAGTGTACAGCATTATTGATTAATACATTTTGCTTGACATCTCCTTGAAATGACTTAAACATAGCTTGTTTTTTCTTTGAAATGAATTGGGACTGCCTATTTTATAGCATTTTTGTTTATGTGGTCTGTCTATTCTTATGAACAACATTTTTTTTAAAACGAATGTCCACTTTTTCATGTCTGGTAGTGCATTAAGCATACAGTATTTACCCAGATGTGCATAATTTGCCAAAATGCATGCAGATCACCAAATTAGATATTTTTTTTAGGGGACAATCATATGTTGTTTTGTGAATTAGCCGTAACCTACACATGCATAGGGTACTTCTTTTCTAAGGAAGACTTAGTGCCGGCAAGGGGGTTGTAAATCCAACCGTGAATGTTTACTGCATTAAGAGTATGAGTGTGCGAATAGTAGATTTAAGTTACGTATTGAGAAGAATACCGCATAGTTAGACAAGTATTTGTCCTGAGCCGAATATGGAACTGAATAATTGGCTTTTTAATTAAAAAAAGTTATAGCGGCAAGAAAAACACTTTGTAAATTAAAAACACACTTTAAAAATGTGCATCCATTTTTTATTGCCTTTCTTCTTTTTTTTCTTGTCTACAGAAGATGTTTGTGTAAACCATGAAAGGAATACACTATCAGAAAATAAACTGTTCAATAACAGCACAGTTTGTATGTTTTTACTTTCATAGGCGTCGCTTGTTGGGTGGGGCTTAAGTAACTAAGACTAGCCCAAATGTATACCATGCATGTCTGCAATCACTGAGAGGGGAGATTGGCATGTGTCTACTTTTACTTTCAAATATTCCTGTTGGGCCTCTCCATCTTTAGCCTTCTGGCTCCAGCAAGGCACTGAAACACAAAAAGAGTGATTACATCAAATAGCGCCCTGCTGGCTGCTAAAGGGCACCGAAAATAAAACAATGCAATGCTAAAGCCATGGTTTCTACATGTGGTACTCACCAGGGATGAAGCATTTGAAAAATGTATTTTCATTAATAGATAGTATTTATTTTATTTGTTTGTAGGGTATGCTTGCAGTGTTTGGGGCATGGTAAAAATATATTGGGAATGCTGACTCGTCCATGGTTCTCAGCTGATCCTTTAGTGAAGGGACAGTACTGACTTTCAGATCCTTAATTGCTACGTGCATGCATGTTTTACTTATTTGATATACTTGTTGTACATCCATTTGGTCCAATGTTTCCAAATTAAATTGTTAATTTGTATCTTTTTGTCTTTATTACACAAATATCCTCCTTTTTTTAACTCTCTAATCTTGGGAGGATTATTTCTGGTGCAAACAGAATGCAGCATTTTGGCAAAAAAAAGTTCTTTTACTCAATTCAAAGAGACTCATTTTGGCAACATGCGAATGTTGGAGGGCAGAAATTGTAACCTATTTTTCGATATTGCAAGCACATCTCTGCCGCAATCACACTTTCCACTGAGCTATTTTACTCAGGGCTTGGAACTTACTGGGTTCTCTGCAACAGCTATATTAATCCACTTAGTTATATTATTTGGATTGGGAATTGGTGGGAATGGAACCGGTAACTTTCCAATTTCTCACGTAGGTCTTCAACAAAACACAAAGCACCTAAAGATAATACAATTTTCCAATAGCGACTTTGTAAACTATTGATCCTGCTCAATGATTTTCCACTGTAAAATACTGGGAAGAACAGAGATACATTCCAATTATTGAGGGTTTCGCTTCAGCCCATCCCTCCCCAGCAAACCACCAGATAAAGGTTTGTCTGCCCAGTACATGAAGGGCAGGTACTTGTTGGATACTTGTTTGATGATCCTTTTAAAAGATAAACATGACATGGCTGAATGATTCTAGGCACTGTCAAAGCAGTACTTAATGTAGTTTGTAGGGAAACCTATTCCGCTTTGAATGATTACTAATTAAGTATTCGGCCCAAGGCAAATATCTAATTTTCAGCCTGAATTTGGCTGAATACATACTCGAAGTGAATTTCGGTACACTCCTAATTAAGAGGGATGCTCCTGCGGGTTACAACAGTACCGCCCTTCTTCTTCTGCCTGCTTGTAAAAACTGTAAAGATGGCGCTGAAGTCGTGTGAAAACATTCACATCTGAATATAAGACTGAACTTGCAGATGCCAGGGGCGGATGCACAGCAACCAGTGCAGCTGTGGGGTCTTATTGTCAGGCTGTGTGCCCATGCAGTGGGGGTGCGCGAGACGATTACAAATGAACGGTTACTGCTGTAGTATTAATTTAGATCAACGAGCAATCATCAGATAGAGGTTGCAATGAAAGAAACCTTTCTAGTTGAGATGGCCTTGATTGGAGCAACCACTCGAGATAAGATGTACACAGTGTTTAGGAAACAATGCCTGCTGATGGCTATTCAGCAGGCACATTCGAATAGCAAGTTTCGCCTCCGTCTCTCTGCATCTGAGTCCTCCATCGCTGCTCACATAAACTCACGCATTCACATGGTAAGTCCTCCGATAAATGCCTCTTTTTTCAAAGGGTCATTGAAAGCATTCAGTTGAAAGAGGTCTGTGTGATGAGGGAGTGGCAATATATTCTGTAAATGACAGATATATTCATGGCTTTATCTTAGAAAGGATGCGACCGAAATAAATATTGTATCTTCTGTCCGTTCATTCACTCCCTCTTCTCACAGTTGTAAAATGGAGCCGAGTACACTGATCTTGAGCGAGCTACAGGTTCAGTGGAGTGTTGCATAACAGGAACGCAGCGAACGGACATACAATAGATTGGCTCCATTTTGGGCTGATAGCCATACAGTATTGGACCATGTTGTCTAGGTGGGGTGCCTATATGTGAGTCACCTCTATCACTGGCATACTTAACTGTTTGCTCTCCAGCTTTTGCGTTCTATAGTTTCCAGGGACCTTGTTTTTTGGCTTACTGCACAAAAACCCAGACTCATTTAAAAGTGGAAAAGGTCGCTTTAATGTGACAGGCCAAAGCTTACAATCAAAACGCTTAACTGGCTCCATGGCCTAACAAACTAAATAGCTATTTGAACAATCAAATAAATAACTTAAACATTTCCCATTTCCCCCCAACAATTAAATAATTAAATAACCCATTTCTTCCCTAATGATCCCTTGGATCCTACCGTATCCTTGCCCCTTTTCCAGGCGTCCCGCTTTCTCCCCAGGGGCCATGCCCCTCCAGGCTCAATACCTGATCCCCCGGGGTGACCTGCTTGTGCAAACAGCGCCACCCCCTCCTTTCCCGTGTCATTCCCCCATTGTGCTTCTCTCCCCCCACATCAAAAGGGGCCATGCCCCCGGCGCCCCGACCAACTTTGACCCCCTGAAACTACCCCTCTAGAACCAAACTCCTCTTACCTGTGACCTGCAGCCAGCCTGACCTGCCACATCAGCAACAATATTACACACACCTTTCCCGATGCCCTGACCTGTCACACCAAACTACCATCCCTACCCTCTTAACAGACCCCTAAACCATAAACCCCCCCCTCCCCCTCCTAATCCTCTGACGAACGTCCCCCTCCTATTACATAACTAACTTCCCTAAACAAAATGAAGGGGTGGGAGGGCGGGACAATCGCCAAGTCCTAACCGTCGCCTGCCTCCCGAACCTTCCCTGAGCCCTTAAATACCCCGGGCAGGGCGCTCTGCACCCAACGGCCACTCGCTGGCCGTGTGCAGCGCCAAAAAACTCCCCGGAGGGAAACGCTTCGCGTTCCCCCCGGGTCCCCCCTTTTGGCTTACTGCACAAAACCCCACACTCATTTAAAAGTGGAAAAGGTCGCTTTAATGTGACAGGCCAAAGCTTACAATCAAAACGCTTAACTGGCTCCATGGCCTAATAAACTAAATAGCTATTTGAACAATCAAATAAATAACTTAAACATTTCCCATTTTCCCCCAACAATTAAATAATTAAATAACCCATTTCTTCCCTAATGATCCCTTGGATCCTACCGTATCCTTGCCCCTTTTCCAGGCGTCCCGCAATCTCCCCAGGGGCCATGCCCCTCCAGGCTCAATACCTGATCCCCCGGGGTGACCTGCTTGTGCAAACAGCGCCACCCCCTCCTTTCCTGTGTCATTCCCCCATTGTGCTTCCCTCCCCCCACATCAAAAGGGGCCATGCCCCCGGCACCAGAAAAACCCTCACCCGAGGAGTTCTTTCTGCCCCAAACCCCCCCCTCCCTTTTCTACCTCAAACTTTTCACCCAGTCTCCCAGCCACGAACCCAAGTCCGCAAGGTAGTAACTGTTCCCGTACATGGACAAGTGTACCCCATCCTCTCTAAAGATAAGAAACCCCTCATATGTTATCTCCTTATGGTCCATGACCCTCACTTTCACCGACGCACAACATTTTTCCATTTCCCTGTTTATCCCCTTCCTAGCCCGCTCTATTGCTCCCTCATTCCTTGCTCCCCTCCAAACTCTTCTCGGCAACAACTTCGTCCACACCACCACCGCTTGAGGCCACATATCCCTAATCCAACCCAAGTCCCTCTTCATTTTTCTCAGCAGAGCCACCCCCGTATCCCTAACCAGGTCATTCTCCCCAGCATGCAGCATCACCACCTGAGGAACTCCATAGCGTTCCCTCATTCCTGCCAATATGGGCAGCAGCTGATCCCAACGCATGCCCCCCAAACCGTGCCACCTCACCACCACTTCCTTATAACTGCACCCCAGCTGTCTACCAAACACCCTTTTCTCCGCCTCTTTGCCAGCCCACTTCACAATTGAATGTCCAACAATCCAAACTTGCGCCAACTCCCCCTTCCTTTGCCCAGCATCTGAAACAAAAATTACAACACATTACTGACAAATCATCTGGTTACAAAACAAAACAACTTGCCCCCCAAGTCCAACATCTTTCTTCAGCAATCCCCTTTCCCAAAATCCCTAACGTAACCCTTGTATTTTCCCGACCTCCAACGCCCCAAGCTTTTCACCCTTTCTTCCGAAAAACCCAGTCTGCTACCCTCAGATGCTGCGCCCATCCTAAAAGAATGAGTCCCAAACTCCTCCCCCTTTTCTCCTACCCTGCCCAGCGCCTTACGCAACACCCCCAGCACCTGCGCTGCTGTGACCGGGGATCCATCCGCATGCTGGAAAACCAAACCTACGTTAACCCCACAGCGCTCCTTCCACACCTTACCCACCTTAATTGGGCATAGAGCCTCGCTCCCTCGACCCAGCAGGACCCAAGAGCCCCTTCCCTTCTGATCCGTCTTGGACCTTTTAATTTTGATGTCTAAACCTTCCTCCGTAATTTGCACATCCTCCCACCGCAGCCCCCCTACCCCCCCTTGTCCCCGGACCAACTCAGAAACCCTAAAGGCCCCAAAAAATAACCATGTAAAACACGCCGCAAACATTTCCCCTTCCCATACTGACCAGCAAACTCCCCCCAAAACCTCAATCAACCCCTGCAGCAATTCAGCCGATATCGGCCTCCTCTTATCCTTATCCCTCTTACTCTCCCTTGCCCATCCTTCCAACATCCTACTTGCCATCTCCCCCCCACTTGGTTGAAAACCCCAAAACCATTTTCCGTAAAAGGAGATCCCTGCTAGCTTTCCTGTTATCGTTGCCCTTGACCAGCCCCTGTCCATGCACCTCAGCAGATAATTAATAACGTCGTCCCTCCTCCGCTCTTCCGCATCCCATCTACCCCTCCAACTCCTAGCTCCTCCCCTAAAAAAATCCTCCCAGGCCCTCCTGTATGACTTCTTGGATGCCGCGGCCAATGAACCCTCCACCAGTGCCAGCGCTCTCAGCTTCCTATCTTTCACAGCTCCTTCGGAATCTGCCGCCCCTCCCGATCTGCCTCTGGAGCCAATCCACAGAATCTCTGCCATTGAAAACGAGATAATGCATCAGCGATGCCATTATCCTTCCCCGGCACATGTGTTGCTTTAAACACCACATTCCATTCCATGCAACGCAGGACAAATTCTCTCATCAGCCTTGCCACCCTCTGATCCCTCGCTGACTGCCTGTTCACCACATGGACCACGCATTTGTTGTCTACATTGAAATTCACCTTCCTATTTCGCAACTCCTTCCCCCACAACTCCAATGCTACTAGTAATGGAAAAAACTCAAGGAATGCTATGCTCCTCCCTTCCTTCAACCATCTCTCCGGCCATTTCTCGGCACACCATTTTCCCCCCCAAAACACTCCAAAACCACCGGCCCCCGCTGCATCCGAGAGAATCTGAACTTCCCAAGTCACTGGATCTCCCTGCAACCACATTGACGTTCCGTTGAAACTCTCCAAAAAGCGCAACCAAATCCTGCAATCCTCCCTCACTGCCCCCGATACTCTTATCCGGTGATGTGGGCACTTCGCTCCCGCCATGGCCCTTGCCATATTTCTGCAAAACGTCCTCCCCGGGGCCACCACCTTACAAGCAAAATTCAGATGCCCAACCAACCTCTGCATCTCCACCAGCATCATTTTCTTGGCCCCTACCGCTTTTTCCAACAGTACCACCAATTTGCTCACCTTGTCGTGCGGCAAGCGTGAGGTCATGGCCACTGAATCCAACTCAATTCCCAGGAATGTTAACACCACTGCCGGCCCTTCCGTCTTGTCTTCGGCTAATGGTACCCCAAGCTCCTCCATCAAGTCTTGAAACAACTTTAGCATTCTTTTGCAATCCTCCTCCCTTTTTGCCCCGCTAATGAACAGAAAGTCATCCAAATAGTGCAACACACTCTCCCACCCTGAGCTGAATGAGAAAACCCACTGTAAAAAAGAGCTAAATCGTTCAAACAGCGCACAGGAAATTGCGCACCCCATAGGCAATGCTTTGTCTATGTAAATACGGTCCTCAAACTGCAACCCCAACAACCAAAAATCCTCTGGA
The DNA here is from genome assembly GCF_040938575.1 of Ambystoma mexicanum. NCBI lineage: Eukaryota > Metazoa > Chordata > Amphibia > Caudata > Ambystomatidae > Ambystoma > Ambystoma mexicanum. Next base: position 63,523,157 of record NC_090937.1, read on the forward strand.
TGCACTGGCAATAATCTAAACGCCGCCTTGATATCGCACTTGGCCATGAAGGCCCCTCGCCCTTCCTTCCTTATTAGCTCCACCGCCTGGTCTACACTCGCGTACACAACCCCACACTCTTCCGGGGCAATGAAGTCATTAACTGACATACCCTCCGGCCACGACAAGTGATGAATGAGTCTGAACTCCCCCGGGGCTTTCTTGGGCACCACCCCCAATGGAGATATCACTAAGTCACCCGGTACTTCATCAAACGGACCCACCATCCTGCCCGCCGCTATTTCCTTGCTCAATTTTTGCCTTACCACCTCCGTATTCTCTCTTGCTGACTTCAGATTTTCCGCCCATCGCCGCACCCTTGGACCCTGGTAACCTAATCTGAACCCCTGCCCAAAACCCTCACTCAAAATCTTAGCCCCTTCCCTATCCGGGTAAAATTGCAACCATTCTTCCAACACCCCCACTCTAATTGGAGTAAAAGCTTTTCCCCCCAACCCCTTTTCCTGCACCTCTCCCCCTTCCCCTGTCTCCTTGTTGGAAACACTGCGTGAGAGGGTGTTTTCCCCCGCACTTGCTGCACTCATGCTTGAACCTACACATGGTTCTTGCCCAGCTCTCCTTATTGTACCCCCAGCATGCTGCTGAGGACTGGCCCCTGCCTCCTCCCCCCGCCCCTTCATGGGCGGGGCGACCAAGAAAGGGCCGGAAAGGCACTGGCAGCCCGCTCGCCGTGTGTAATGTCGGGGCGGGCCTCGTTGGGGCCATCCATTGCAGCCAAAGATCCATATCTATCTCCCCCCAGACCGCCTGACTGTCCTCCGCCATTCTCGCTCTAAATTCCTCGTCATACCTTACCCAGGCAAAGCCCCCAAAGCTCGTGAAAGCCTTCCTTATTACATCCATGTATTTAAGCAGGGCCACGCAACGCTCCGGGAATTTTTCGCAATACACGCTGGCATAAATGATAAACGCCGACGTCCAATTCTCAATGGTCACCGGGACCCTCGGGCGTGAAGCCAGCTCTCTCTCTTCCTCCTTAGACCCCTCTTTCGCTCTCACCTCCCTATGAAGCAATTTGAAGACATCCACAAATTCCCCTCCCTGTATCTTCTCCCTGGTCGCTGCCATTAAATGTGCCCCCAATGGTTTCGTTATCCCCATGGATGGCAATTTCTTCTCCTTTCCCTTTACCTCCACCTCTTTATCTTTTTCCGCCTGCACCTCGAGCCCCAATGGCTCCACCACTTTGTCCGTTTGGACCTCCACTGAGCAAATGTTCTTTTCAACCCCTTCGGCTCCAAAGGCCTGCACCCCGACCTCCTTCATCACACCTTCAAGACCACCCCGTTCATCCCCTAACCGCCTATTTGTAACCCCTCTCTGCCATGCAGATGACATTCCCTTTCCCGCTCACCTCTTTCCACGCCTGCCATCCGCGGCCTGGCATCCACACCGGTGCTCCTCCTCTCCATTCTTAGAGGGCTCCTGCTGCGGGGACAAAACATGTCAGCACAATCACCCAGCCAATAATTCCCTTGACCCCTTTCACCCCGACCCCCTTGTACTTCCCTTTCCCTGTCCCACCTTGAATTTCTTCTCTCCTCCGCCCTTTCCCTTTCCGCCCTGTAATCCTCAAATTCCCATTGCCCCCCGTATTCCTCCCAACCAACTTCATCACCCCTTAAATACCATTGAGGATGCGGGCTCCTGCCCGAGATGATTTGCTGATCTTCTTCCGAGCCCGGGGCGTCCGCCCCGCCACTCCCCTGACGTCTTCTTGGCAGGGCTGTGGGAACCTCTGCCTGGTCCTCTTCTCTTGGGCGAGGCGTTCCGACCTCCACCCTGACATCCTCGTTGCTAGGGGCTGTGCCGCGCCCTCTAGGCTCTCCTTGCACTAACCGAGGAGGGGCCGTACCGAAACCCTCACCCTCCATCTGTACAGCGGGGGCTGCGCAGCGCCCTCCGCCCCCACTCCTCCTATCCGGGGGGGCCGTTCCGCGCCCCACCCTACCCTCCTCAATTGACGGGGACCTCTCCCTCCTTCTCCCACCTGCGCTCTTCTGCAGGTATTTACCCCCTCTTCCTCTCTGCCCTGCCACCCCCACCTGCGCCCCACCCCTGCCCCCACTGGTGTTCCCTCGGTCCCTACCCTCTCGAGCGCTCCCCTCTTCCCTAGAGCTATCATACCCTTCCTCCCTCCCTGGCTGCCCCCCAGACCTCCTTAAACCCCCCTCCGCCCTCTTGTCCATCTCCCTCCTCATCTTCCTGCCCCTAGATTCCCAAATCTCCCCTCTCCCTGCCGTAGGGGTGCAAGCCACCACAGCCGCCAATGCACCGTCTGCCGCCGCTCTGCGCTGCGGCCGGCCCCCACCGCTCTCCTCCTCTCCCGTAACTTCCCCTACCGCCCCTTCCAATTGGGCTTTAGTTGCCCTGCTAATGATTTCCAGGGCATCCACCAGCCCCTTCTTGCTCGCCCCCCGGCCTGTCATCGTGCACACTAAACCGCGTGTGCCCAGAAATATACCCCCTCAAAAATGCCCTAATTACTCTATGCCCCCGAGCCGGGACCTACCCGTGGACTAGCACCCTTGGCCCTGAGAAACCTCACAACCTCACAGTAAGCTAACCGCCCCCCAGAACCACAACCAAAACACACACCTAGTGTGCTCCCCTGTAAATAACCTCCCTAATATTGCCAATTAATAGCAGCAAAAAATTTTAAACTAACCTTCCCTAAATAGTTTTTTTTTTTTTTTTTTATTATCTGCTACCCTACTGCTAAAATGCAGAATATAAACTAGTATATATTGTTTTATTTTTTATTTTTTTATAATAAACCTGCCAAACTAACAATTTGTACCCTCTACCCTCTCCCTCCCCACCACCTGGTCCAGAAACCCAAAGCGGGAGCCCTGAAACACCCTATAGCACGCACTAGTTAGCGCTTGCTAACCGGCAGAGAACACTGCCACCTGGCCGTGTCCCGACAGCACCGCACTCCACCAACCACACCAGGGACGCGGCTCCTTTAAGTGCGCTGCCCAGCCCCCTTGTGAAAGAGCGCTGCTACGCGCCCTCCGCACACGGACCAAACACTCGTAAAGCGGCGTGGGAAACTAATCCCTATGGGGCGCCGCGGAAAGCCGTTGAAGGCCGCTGAAGCTCCGCTCCCCCCCGGCCCCAACGCCCACACGCAACCGCGGGCCTGGGCCCGGATCACTAATCCCTCCCAAAACCCGCCGAGAACCACGGAGCCCCACGCCCCCCGCTCGCGGGCTACCTCTGACGCGAGACGGAAGCCCGAAGAAAACCGGTAAGCCGCGAGGGGTGTCTTATTTACGGCACCCCTCCTACCCCGCTAACACAAGACGAACTTATTTATTTATTTATTTATTTATTTATTTATTTATTTTTTTTAAATAATACCTACCCGCCCTCCTGCTATACTAATCCCCTACCTCACCTGCACTAACTCGACAACTAGGCCCAAGGAACCACAGGGAAGGCTCGGGAGCGGGCAACGGGACCTGACAATCGCCAAGTCCTAACCGTCGCCTGCCTCCCGAACCTTCCCTGAGCCCTTAAATACCCCGGGCGGGGTGCTCTGCACCCAACGGCCACTCGCTGGCCGTGTGCAGCGCCAAAAAACTCCCCGGGGGGAAACGCTTCGCGTTCCCCCCGGGGCCCCCCTTCTCCTCCTTCTTGAGAATACCGAATTCAGGATTCTTTCAGTAAATCGACCTGACACAGTCTGTCTTTGGTTTCTACTATTTGCTGGCATGCCGATATCCACTTTCCTATATTGTCTGTCATTGAGGCCTATAAGGCTTAGACTAATTCCATTTTTTATGGTGTTTACAGTAGGTCTCTCACACAGCCAATTCCACAGCACAATTTCCCAGCCCTGGTCTGCCGCAAAGCTCTCTCTCAAGCCATGCTACCAGTTCCCTTAAACCCAACTTTTTCGAATACTGCAATGAGAACTCATATTTATTGAGACAGCAGAGCTAAATTGTGAAGGAGTAGCAAGATCTGCTATGCTTTGCTTTTCTTTTTTAAGACAAGTATTATTTTGTCAGGATTTAATTAATAATTGGCATTATGCATACTTTATATCTAAATGTAAAGAACATTAACTTGCATATTAGTAACTTTTGTTCCAGTTTTAAAGATTTGAAAAAAATGAAAGAGGGAACCCATGAAAATTGGATCTGATCAATACAAATAATAGTTTAGAAGGCTAACATAAGTGCTTTAAATGCCATCTTGAAAGAAATCAATGGTTTGTTGGGTGTTCAAGGGACCATTCCTGCCTTTTCAACTACAGCTAACCTGTGCAAATTAACGTAATTCTCCACAAAAATGGCGTTCAGTTGATTATTTAAGGGCGTACTTAGTGAACACCCCTTGTTCAATATCTACAGGTGCCTCCAGGTACCAGTATTAGGACAGCATCAGATGCAGTGCCAAGTGAATGGGGTTGCTAAGACAATGAAACCCAAATGCACCTGGATGATGAAGAGAAGAGGTCAGAGATTTCACAGAGGAAGGTTTTGTTGGGCCAGGGTGGCCAGCAGATCAGGAGGGAATTGCCAGTCTCTGTGGGTCCTAGTGGAAAGCGGCACATCAGCTCTTTTTAGGAGAGGGTTCTTGAAGAGTGCAGGGCCCTGATGCTGTTTGGATTACTGCAAGACCTTTTCCTGTCTTGTCTTTGAAACCATAATATTGAATGCAGTGGCCCGAAGAGATGAGAATATAAAATGTGCGTGGCAGTGAGCTATGTCTCTTTGATAAAGAGCTTGTGGAGGCTGTGTGCAGCGATAAGGTCAGTGTATTTAAGTAGCCCAATAGAGCACACAAATCACATGGGAATGTAAACGTTTCTTCAATCTACATGAACACATAACCCCAAGATTGGTGTCATGACCAAAATCCCCCAAACTAGATGACATCAGAGAAGAGGTGAGCAAATTGTGGATGACAGTCATAGTGTTGAGGAAGACATGAAGGTCTGAGATGTGCAGCAGACAGACGTAAGAACATGATGGAGGGAATGAACTGGACCTGTGCCCGAGCGACTCCTACCTTGCCAAACCGCTGATGGAAAGGAGACAGGGCAGGCTGTGGAGATCACAAGCAACCTCTGAGAAAGAGAGCAAAGGGAGAGTCGTGAAGAAGCCATCACAAGTTTGCAAACGAGTTTGAAGTGAGAAAATCAGGCCGCAAGCAGTTTTGGAGGTGGAGACCAAAGGGCGCATGTCAAAGAGGTAAGGACGATCCCACACGCAATGTCATAGTGGGAATCCAGACCATAAGCCACTTCAGAGATGCAGTTGTAGATAAGGAGAGTTGGAGAACCAAACCCATGGCTGAGAACAAGGCCACTCTGATAGAAAGCACCAAGTGCTGAGAGTGGGCGAGAGAAGCTGTTCTCAGAGGTGACGGGCAGCAAGATTCTGGAGAGGGCTGCCAGGTGCAAGTGGTAAAAGAAGGCATTGGGGTTGCAAGAGCCCAGGAGAGAGTGGAGGAGAAACAAAAGGTATGGTTCTAAAGCTCTGAACATGCACACAGTGGCACTGATAAAGCTAAAGGTTCCAGAGACACATTGCATATTGGGAATTGAGATTCCAGTTCTCCAGCCTAAAGAAGGGGCGCTGATAAAGACATGAAAAGCAAGGAAGAATTGCATACTGGGGATAATGGTCCCGAAACTCCTAATGTCTACATTGTGAAGTGCTACGTTGCTTCCTGAAGCTCGATCCATGCACAGTAAATAGTCTAAGAAGAATTATATTAGAGCAAGGGCGCTGCCAAAATCAGGAGGACCAAAGAGAAATGGGGGTTATTACGAGTTGGGCACTATTCCATCAGTAAAGCTGCCAGAATACTGCCCAATGGAATTAACATTGCCGCCACATGGTTCAGCGGTTTTACAGTCGGATTACAAGTGGCGGTGTAAAACCCAATTTGTCCATAGGACTCAATGGGGCATTTTTGACGGAATTACTGCAGTGGTAATTCCACCACAGTAATTCTGCCAAAAATGGTTGGAAAGTTGGCGGATTTACCTCCAGCTCATAGCTGGAGGCGATTCCTCCAACTTTCTACCCAATTTATAGTTGGGCGGTGCGGTAATGTGGCGGTATATGGTAATACTGCTGCATTTGAGCTGCACCGGCCAAATCTGTTACTGATGATCCCACTACTCCAGGCACCTGAGCGGGCTGAAAAGTAAAGTGAATAAATAAATAGAACTAAGTGACAATACCGTAGTGGACATTTCATGAACATTGTGTGCTGATTCTGAGACATAAAACACAAGCAGTAATTTCATGTTAAGGATTGTTGTCTAGCTACTGCCCTTTGAATACCCTGTAATCACTGATAAGTGAGATGAAAGTGCATAGAAGGTCACAGGCATTTATTACAGAGAGAATGTTGTCTATGAGAAAATCTTCAAGAATTAATGAATGAAGGATTTTACTATTCAAAGCCAAAAATAAGTTAGAGCCAGAGGTTCATCTGATTCTGAAATCGCTATGTATGAAGAATATATTAAGTCTTGTGTATACTTTTCTAAATTAGGTATGATGTCATTTGTAAAACACGACATCAGAGGAGTCTAAGAACAGCACAGTTCACATTGAAGATTGCAGTTATTGTTTGCTGAGCAGGGAGTCAATGAAGACCAGCAGAACATGTGTACAGTTACGTGATAGTGCTGATCAGTTGAAAAATAATAATTTGCTATTTGTTAGCACTGTCAAATATACAACATAGCTTGAGATGGCAAGGCGGAGACATTCAATCCTCTAAGGCCCCAAACCCGGTTAGGCCCAAAAAGCATAACTCCTAGAATCATTGTTTCACCCGTCCCCATTTGAATACTCCCAGCCATTCTCCTTCCTGTCCCTCTGACTGCTATCTTCCGCACGGCCATCCTACTCAGATAAAATCCTACAGTTCCCACAATCCCTCTTGTTTATTTCACGGCCCCGGCTATTCCCATTTGCCCCACAAACCCTACCAATCCTGTCCCTCTGATTATTTTCTGAACAACCAAACCACCATAACAGAACACTACCGTCCCCACGATCTCCTATGTTCAGTTCTTCACCCCGATCAGTCTCGTCCATTTAACAAACTCTCCAAAACCTACCCTTCTAAATGCACCCCAAATCCAAATTTGAAGGCTATATTTCCATGCATCACTTCTTTCCCTTCTGATTTTGTAGGATGTTTGGAAACTAACCGATTTTTCTGATACTCCAACCCCTTCCTTTTCTGACATGAATACTGGTTTATGTTCTTGTAATAGAACTGTGTACCTGACCTGTCTCGCCAGAAAGGTCAGGCAATTAAATTGAACCACACACACCCTTTTCTTTCCCCACAGAGACAATAGGTGGAGCATGAGAGTGCAGTACGAGCAAGGTGAGTACAGCAGACAGCATGATGAGATGGCTATCACGTGTCAGTTCAAAGGAAGGAGAACAGCGGCCGGAATCGAATGGGTGGTGAGGAGAGAAGTGACCTTGCCCTTTTCATCCCAGGCCTGTGGAACCTTTGTGGAAGAGAGCCAGAGACTGTGACCAATAGCAAAAGTGTCCTGCAGCAGATGTCAACGGTACACAGGTGAAGCCTATGCTGATAAGCAGGAGTGAGGGTAGCTCCCACACCCGTGGTACTGACCTTGACTCCAGAGAAGACAAAAGCCAAGCGGTTCATCATAAAAGAACACAAGGGGGGTTGTCCTGACTGGAACAGTCAAAGCTAATTGCAATTTATTGGGATGCAAATAAAATTTGATATGTATCTGATCCCCTGTTATATCTCTTATTTGTACATATCCAGGGGCAAGATGGGAGAGCACGAAGGAGAAAAAATATACCACAAGTACTTAGTTAATATGAAACTGGGAGTATTTTTTATTTTCTCTCCTTAGTCAAATGTTCACTTTTAAACAAACCGAAATTGCATAGACCCATAAGTAGTACAGGAATTACGTTATACAATTAAACAAAACAGAAACAGATTGATGCATAAGTGTATCATCAGGTGACATTCTAAGAGAAAAAAACCTATATACACACAGACATCTTATCATGTTTAGTACATTTCATGTTCTTCTCATTAAGCACCTTAGATGGATAAAGGGTACGTGGCACGTGTACCTCTATCTAATAAGACCAACAGAACATTTTATTGCTCTAACATAGAACCTTGGATAGGTCTAACAGAAGCCAGGCTAGAGGGTGACCAAAATGGATCGACGTCACTGACATAAATCAAAACCAATTGTAAAACGGGGACCTATAAACCCCAAGTTGGGGAAGGGTCCCTAGACGTTTCGGCTAGACAGTGGATCACAGCCTTCTTCATGGAGCCAAGGTTTGGAGGACCCCTGTAAAAGAGGAAGGGGTGCTATAGTTAAAACACCTTATGTGATGGTAGGGCATGGTATACAAACAGACTCCAAAAATAAAGTTAATAAAAATGCATACACAAGTATATACTGATAAAATAAGGACGCTCTGGTAAACTCATATTGGTGGTCAAGTACTGACCTTACACAGGACAAAGTCCTGGGTGATAGCCAACTGGCTAAAATGAAAATCCAGTGGATGACTAGTGGAAAATGGTGATTGCTTCTGGCAAGGTGGAGCTGGAAAGCAAGTACAGGAGAAAGTAAGGCTCGTGTGTGAGGAGGACCCCTGTGGTGCAGTTACAGACAAAAGATAAGGGTGAGAAAGCAGGCAGACGGGGATTGTAACTGCGCAATTACCTGGAGTAGAGAGTTATGACCCCGGCGCCTGGGCAGTTAAAATATCGAAGAGCCCGAATGGCCGGCTAAGGTAACTGGAGGACCGCGGTGGACTGGGACCGTTCGAGTCTGTGGAGTGAAGACCAAGATCAGCTCGAGTCTGTGACATAAATAAAAATAGCAAGGCAAAACACCTGGCCTCCCATGGGTGGTAAGGGAAGCGTTGCACTCCTAGCTAGTGCAGAGGCAGTAAAGAAGGAACCCCAAATACCTGTAATATGCGAGCTGCGACAAACGCGTTCGATTTTGGGCTCGGTGGGGCACAGAATGAAGCTGTGTACGCCGTGTAGACCCGCGCATGCTCAGATGTAACAAACTACTAAATCTCTGCGCATGCGCGTGGGGAGTGGTGCCCTTGCAACAATATGTTTGCGTGGGGGCGAGCGGTCCAGCTAGTGCAAAGGCAGTAAAGAAGGAACCGCAGATATCTGCAAATTCCGAGCTGCGGCATACGCATTCGATTGTGGGCTCGATGGGACATAGGAAGAAACTGTGTCTGACGTGCTGTCCCGCGCATGCTCGGATGTCACGAACTACTAAATCTCTGCGCATGCGCGTGGGGAGTAGTACCCCTGCAACAATATGCTCGCATAAGGCTGAGCAGTCCAGGGCCAGTGTTGCCTCTGTGCGTGTGACATATGCGGCCCGCAGCGGAGGCGGGTCGGGAGACAAGGGGCTGCAGGTGTCGCCAGGGGCTGTCGGAGAGGCAATCTCTGCAGAGCCAGCGGGGGTCGCGGGGAAGGAGCAGGCTGAGCCCAGAAGGAATCCCATCTGGACCCCAAAGGCGGCAAAAGCAAGTATTAAAAATGGTGATAGGGTTCTATTTGATTAAGTCCTGAGGAAATAGATTGAAGTTTGTATACCCACCAGCTTTCTTTAAAATTGAGAGAATTGGTAATGTTGCTGGTATTGTGTACTTTATCCGCAACCCACCACGTAAAGCTGTCTGGGCCATGTTGCAATTCAAGGAAATGTGATACCAGAGGGGCCGCCACAGTTTTACAACGTATTCTCGAGCGGTGTTCCCCAATTCTTTTATGCACTGGTCTAGATGTTTGACCCACATAGCGTAATTTGCAGGGGCATTCTATGATGTAAATTACATTGCAGGTCTTACAGTTGGAAAAGTGCTTGAGTTTCCATTCCTTATTGCCAATCATAAAGGAATTCATTTTCTTTGTCTGCTTGCATACAGTGCAGTTCCCACATGGGTAGTGGCCATTAATCTCTCTCAAGTTCCATAGGGTGGATCTGGTACTTGTTTTGGTTATTCTGGCATGCGTAAGCATGTCTCTTAAGTTCTTGGATCTTTTGAGTGCCATTCTTGGCAGCGGTTCCTGGGGTAGGCTCAGTTGTATAAGTGGCCAGAATTTTCTAATTGCTCCTCTGAGTTTAGTGGTGCTGGGGCCAAAAGTGGTGACACATGCCATGATGTCTTGCTGGATATCCTGGATTTTGGGTGTGAGGAGCGCTTCTCTTGGTGTAAATCTTGCTCTCTTCTGGGTGTCTCTAAGAAGTTTTTTGGGGTAGCCTCGAGCTTTCAATTTGGTTTCAAGGGCTGCTGCATTTATTTTGAACTCTTCTGTATCGGTGCAATTTCTGCGTACTCTAAGAAACTGGCCATAAGGAAGGTTGTTTCTTAGATTGCGCGGGTGGTTGCTTTTATAATGGAGTACTGTATTGCGATCAGTTTCCTTTTTGAACATGGTGCATTCCAAGGTATTATTCCCAGGTCTAATGGTGAGGTCCAAGAAGTTGATGCTAGTGTTACTGCTGTTGATAGTAAATTTTATTTCTTCCGTACAGTTGTTGACCCATCCAAAGAACTCTGTGAGGGTAATAGCCTCTCCTTTCCAGATAAAGATGATATCGTCAATATATCTGTGCCATAGCATAATGCTGTCAAGGAATGGATTACATGTATTGAGGACATGGTTGTATTCATATTCTGACATGAATATAACTGCCATACTGGGGGCGAAGGCTTCCCCCATGGCTGTGCCGCGAATTTGCAGGTAGAAGGTTTCTTCAAATTGGAAGAAGTTATTCGTGAGGGCCAGTTCCAGTAGTTCAACTATAAAGTTAATCGGGACTCTTGTTTGTGACATGTGATGAGTGAGATGGTGCCTGATGCAATCGACCGCTGCTTCTTGGGGGATGCTTGTGTAGAGGCTATTAATGTCCATGGTCACTAAAATATCTTCTGCAGGATTAAATGGTTGATGTTCAAATTTATTTATGGTTGCCATGGTGTCACGGAGGTATGTGGGAGTTTTCTGACTCAAAGGTTTTAAGAAGAAGTCAATAAATTGGCAAATAGGTTCAAGCACTGAGCCACATCCTGACACAATGGGTCTGCCCGGGGGTATAGTCTGATTTTTATGAAGTTTGGGTAAGGCATAGAACGCCGGAATGCGTCCCTCAGAATTGTTGAGAAAGATTTCTTCTCTGTCCGAAATCCAGTTATTCACCATGGCAAAATCAGTTGCCTCTTTGATCTTCATTTTGATTTCTGCTGTAGGATCCTTTCGAGGTTTTTTATAGTTATTCTCTACATTAAGTAGTAGCAGCACCATTTCCTTATATTGTTCTTTGCTTTGGACAACAACTCCTCCTCCTTTGTCCGCTGCTTTCATCATAGCCAGTGAGTCGAGGGGAGAACCGATCAGAACCGAGCTGTGTTGAGTGAGAATCGCAAGGTGGCAAGTTTTGTAACAAAGCAGATGAACTTTGAATGAACTGTTAAAAGTGTGAAAGGGATACCAGTTGCAGAGAGAAGGCGGCACCACGTGGGTTTTAACTTGAGAGACACTGGTCGAGCCACATATGAGAGAAACTACAAGTACCAGAAGACCACAGGAGGGCCAGGGAAATAGGTCAAAGTGGTCATACAGAGGGTCAAGCAAAATCCCCATACAATCGAAAGACTTTGATCTACAAGTGGTTGTGAAAGAAAGGGAAGTGAATCCCACAACAAAAGTGAACATTGAGAAACCAATAGAATTGACTCCCGTTAAAGTCAAGAGGGGTCCGAGCCCGAATGAGGGAGATCCAGGGGTGAAGCTGTCACCCAAGAAGATAAAGAAAAGAGGGGTCTGAGCCCAACCGAGGGAGATCCAGGGGTGAAATTATCACCCAAAGTTGATTGATAAAGGAACTGTGATATAATCTGGATTACAATTGAGAAGGGTCAACGCCCAGAAGAGGGGGACACAGGGGTGAAGTCATCACCGGATGTGAAATATCAGAATATCAGAATACGATTGAGAAGGGTCAGCACCCAAAAGAGGAGAAGCCAGAGACTTCAAGCTCCCATCTTACCCCGTGTCCAAAACGTGGAGAAGGGAGGCCCAAGCTACCGCATCCTGACATATTATTTGAGAACACTTCTTTCTTTTTTTTGAGAATCATTTTTGTATTATTTGTGAGATTTGGCAATAGGTTTCTTAGTATAGGCCTTTTTGATTTGACACAACATCACTAGGACTGCCTTTATTTTTCATTTCATGGTTGACGCTTGTTCCCATCTTAGATTTAGGTTTAGAGTAGGCGTTTTTCCACCCTGCATACAGCATTCATTATTCAATAAACACCCTTGAACTGTGATCACCTGTGTCTGTCTTACTCGTTGTCACCATGAGTTCCTCACTTCGCTCTATGGAACTATCCCCATTAAGCCTAATTCACTCACCCTTTGAGTTCCACCCTGGGATTTCTGATGCTGTGCCTGTTTCTATGTCATTTTATGCAAGCAGCACCATGTTCAATGACGTCCTCACCCCCAATGTCACCCACCACGTCATCCTTTACGTCATCACGTTGCTTTTGCAATTGGTACGCGCTCCCCGCTTGGCAGTGTTGAATATGGACCTATAAAACAGCAATTTTCTCCATGTGGTTTAAGTGATTTCTTGGAGTGTTCATGCCATTACACATGTGTGAGATTGGAGATTAGCTCTACCCTTGCAACTAAAACGTTGTCATCTTTCATTGATTTTCTCCATCCAATGCCCCACTGTTTTTTTAACTAGGACGTTATGTCTTGGGGTGTAGTGGCCTCCTGGTTCTGCACCATTCAGCCAAAGGGTTATAAAATGCTGGTGATCAAGGGTGGGGGGTTGATGGACCATACCATCTATTTTTTAGGTTGTAGGGCATATACCCTTGATAACTGAAGGACAACACATATATCAGGATTGATAAAGTGGACATTTTAAAGCAAATGTGATATTTTAATTTTTATATGTATTGTGACCTAGTTCCTTTTGTGAACTTTTCACAAACTTAACAATAAATTAACAATTCATTAATAGATTACAAGGCCAAGAGAGATCAAGCAGCAGATTTGATATCTCCAAACACCAAAGAGTTGATTAAAAAGTTAAAATATTCAATGGAAAAAGAAAAAGAAGAAAAAAGTACAATGAGACATCCTACATCTAAAATCATTTATATGTCAATGAACATCTATCGGGCCTTGACACACAAATAACACGAACCTGTAGTAATTAAAAGGAAGCAGGAAATAGCACCACTAAAAACCACAGTGCTGCAAATTGCCAAACATAAGGTTTAGCTACTAAAATATTTTGCCATACAGTTTCACTAGTTTATAGCCTAGAAACATTTAGTAGGTGACCAAAGAAATGTAAACGGTGCAAGTTATGTGCTTGACATCCAAGAAGTAATTGAGATAAAGTTTCAATTTGATTGTTAACATCATATTTACGAATAGTTTTGTCTGTTCCCAAGGACCTCGTTAGTAGGAAATAAATTCAAGCACAACCTTAAAAATTGCAAACGCCAAAAGGCAATGGGGAATTTCACTAGGTAGTCAGGCACTGTAATAAGCAATTTCTCGATCACCAAAAGCTGTGCAAACTGTTTATTGGCTTTCATCTCTTCAATCATCTTAATCTTGTCAGTTTCCCACATCTTTTCATTTTGACTTTTAGTATATTCATCATCAACATCTCTACGGAAACATCCCATTGCTCCAACACCAACAAAAGTGTAGTGAACAGCGTGTTGAAAGCATTGTTAGTTGGTTGATTCCTAAGAACGTTTAGCATAGGGTGCAAGGAATTTACAGGCACAATGATTATCTTGGAGAGTACAACCAGTTTTTTCCAGTTAAGAATAGCCGACAATGATAGCAGCCCCAACTCGTAGCTAAGTAAATGGTGTGAGACACCCTTAGGGAGTTTAAGAATTAGCTTCCAAAAGTTACCCCCAAAGCGGTCCCAACCCATCTTGCCTGAAACGAGCATGACTTCCGCCCTATAAATTATCATAGGCACCACTTTCTTTTTTTATTAAATTCTAAAACTGTAATGAGTGAAAACTGACCGTACTTTACATTGACAATCGCGGCTTGAGCAGCTGGATTAAGAAATTTAGATTGTAAACTTTTGAGCAATCGCAGATTATTTAACCCAGAAAATAAGTAAAAACCTAGAACCGTTGGGACTCTTTCAAGTATAGTGTTATTAAAATACCACTTAAGCTTAGCATCAGACCTTTTCCTTCTAGGTTTAAAAACAAGGATTTTGTTTTTATATTTAGAGTTAAATCATTATTTTGAACATATCACCCCAACACAACCAGTTGACCCTGAAGACCAACGGATGTGAGATCTAAAATTGCCAAATCGACAGCATATCGCAGCCAGTTGATCACCGAAGGTCCCAAACGTGGAGGAAATTGCGACATTGCATTAAGGTCTCTCCAATGTTGGAATTAAATGGATTAAAAAGCAAGGGTTCCAAAACTCACCCCTGCTTAAGCCCTCTATTTGTATTCATCGCTGATGATAGACAACCCTGTTTGTTCCGTCTCAGCTTAATGGTAGTGTTTGAGTAGAGAGCTTTCATCATATTTAATAAAGCTAATAGGCAAACCCAATTAAGGAGTTCATGCCACAAAAGTTCCCTATTCATGATGTCAAACACTGTTGAAAAATCACTGAATGCAATATAAACGGATCTGTTTCTAGTAAAGGCATTTTCCTCGATTAAATTGAGAAGAAAAAACATTTAAAGAAGTTCCGGTGCCTTGGGCAAAACCCATCTGGAATATTTCCAGGCAAATCCATCCTCGTGCCCAAACAACAAGTCTCTTTTTTACAATAGAGGTGAACAGTTTGCTAGGCCCATCCAATAATGCTATTGCGCGATAGTTGTTGGCTGGGTTCTGTCGCCTTTCTTAAATGTTGGGACTAAAATAGAGAGACCCCAAGGAGGTTGGAATTGTTTTAGATGCAAACATGTCCTTGAAAACCATAAAAAGAAAATTGGCCCATAGTGAGGGCCTCCTTTTAGCATAAAAGGGGTTCTGAAGTTTTTACATTTACGAATCAATAGTTCTATATCCTCCTTATTGAATGGTAGTTGCCAAGAGTCGACATTAGAAATATCAGCCGGCAAGGGATATGTATTCCTTTGCTGATAAACATCCTGAACATGACTATTCCTGTTCAATTCAGAAATCAGATTAAGTTGAGCGCTCACCTGCCTAGGTGAATACAAATTAAGCAATATTAAAGAATACTCAGCTAACAGACAGCGCCAAAATGATATTCACACATTGTGTTTATTCATGGTTGCCCTTGTTGTTGATGACACGTGTTTCGGCTTGTTCATAAGCCCTTCTCAAATCAGGGCTTGTTACATAGTGTAAGTTAATCTTCAGAGTATGAAAGATCATGTAATAAAGGATAATAAATTCATGTACATTGCGTAATTAAGCCATAGAACACAAAATAAAATTAAAAAATTGGAATATTCAATGTTAATTCATATATCAGTGTTTGAAAAAACAAAGTTTTCATAAAGTCACAGAGAGAAAAGGGTTGATGAAGGGGAGGATTTATGGGTTAAATAATAGATATAAAATAAAAAAGCAGAAAGAAGCAAAAGTGAACATAATTAGTGAGAGTAGGTTTAACCCAGTCTGCTATGTTTATAACGTATTCATTGATATATTCATGAACGGTCGGTTGCTTTACCTTCAGAGTCAATGGGCCTCATTAGGAGGCTGGCGGCCGCTGAATGAACGGTGCCGGTAAGGGACCGGCACCATTAATTCCAGGCCGCCATATTACGAGGTCTGCAGCGGGTCCTGCTCTGCACACCTGGCCAGACCAGACGTGCAGAGCGCGACCCGCTAGCAGTCCAGGATGCTAACAACGGGCCTGTCATTAACGGGCCCATTGTTAGCATCCTCCCCATTCCCATTGAGCCCTATCGGGGCTCAAATGGGAATGGGGATGTACCGGGTCCGGGTCCCGCGAAAGGGATTTACCGGGCCCTCCAAGGTCGGAATGGCTCGGTAAATCCCCTTTTGCGCGAACAGGACCCGAGTTTGACGGCAGCCATGCCCTTATTAAGGGCATGGCTACCTCCAAACTCGTAATGAGGCCTAATGGGCTCCATTAGGAGGCCGGCGGCCGCGGAATGAACGATGCGGGTAAGGGACCGGCATCGTTCATTCTGGGCCGCCACATTATGAGGTCTGCAGCGGGTCCCGCTCTGCACGCCCAAGTTACAAAATTCTCTGAAACTCTTTCCACTGATTTGTTTTAACATATGCTGTGTGTCCCTTTGCAGAAGTAAGCTCCGGTGTTTAGAGCAACACGCTTCTATAATGGCATTTTAATGTTTTGCACAAAGGTTGCTACATTAGTAGAATTCAACGTAAATCTAGTGCCTGAATATTTGATATTGAGGTCAAAATTGTACCCCCATTGATCACTGCAAGGGGCCGGAACCTGGGACAGGTTCTGGAACACAGACAAGTGAAAACGACATCAACATAACACATTCCTTTGTGGGGACTTGGGGACTACACAGTACTTAAGAACCAGCCTGCATCACCTTCGGAGAGCTTAAGCTTTGGTTGCTCGTCCATTCGCTAGTCTAGAGGGAAATTTGGCTGGTGTGCTCTGTGCTTCTACTCTGCCATATACAGGGCAGGCATACAGATACCCACCTCCAGTCTTTACACTGGTGTATTGCATTGTGGGAAATCCTTGTTTCTGAGGAAAAGGACTTATAGGTTTTTAGTTGTTGTGATCTTTACGATTATGAGTTGGGACTTGTACATGAAGCTGTTGTGATAGCGAATAGGATTCAGAACATATTAATTTAAGACAGGGTTTTTAACACCTTCTGGGATATTGGGGTAAGTGTGCATGGATATTTTCTCAGTGAATGAGCTCCAGAGCCCCCTGCTAGGACTGTGAAAGATCTACTTCCCATTTATCTCTTCTTTGAGGAAGGAATGCCGAACAATCTGAGTTGTCAGATTGGTCAAAATTGGGTGAGCATTTGCTGCAGAAGTCCAGCTCTTTGTCTTGGTGGGTTTAGTGGCCAATGGTGAGTGATTTAAACTGACTCCGTTGGGAGGGCGAGGAGTCTGTGCAGGTTCTGGTAGATGTGACCTTTAGGTGGTTGTGCAGGAGTAGTCTGCATGTTCTGTACACTTTGAGGTATTTTTGTGAAGAAGACTGCCAGGACCATGAAAGGTCCAATGGCATAAGGAAGTCAAGGTAGGACCATAGAGATTACGCCCAGTGCCTTTTGACTGTATGCCATGCCGCTGCTCCTTGGCCTGCATAAATTCTAGGAGAAAGGGGGTGCTTTGCTTTCTTACTGTATTCTGCCTGTGTTATGGAGCAGATCACTGACGCTTTTACTTCCTGTAAATCGAGATTGTGTTCCGGCCTACCCAATAGTGATGTGCTACCAGGGACCTAGTCCTTCAAAGCACAATTTGCCAGCAGTAAAGAAAAATGCCTTGCTCCCTTCCCTTTAAATGAACACTGAATAAGCATTCCGAAGCAACGCAGCATTCAGAAGCAACACAGAGATGACAAAAGAAGAAAGAATACAAGAAAGGAAATTAAAATATTTAAGGTAGCATCTGTTGTGGAGGCTCCCATACCACAGGGACCATACCCACCTTGTTCTCCTCTGCTGACTTGCTTGGTGTGTGCAGGTTTTATCCTTCCTGTGTTAAGAGACTTCTGCAAGTCACCCTCTAAAGTGTAACAACATAAAGAAAGGACAAAGAAGGGATGGTTATTCACCAAAATGGCAGGGGTATCAGAGGTGACTTCACACGCCTGATGACATCACATGAAGTGACATCCCTGAAAGAGACATCACATGGCCTTTGCCCAAGATGACACGAGCAGAAGTGGCCTCACCAATGTTAAGAACATCCCTATAAGTGTAAAATAGATACTGAAGCAGATAAAGGCTACTTTTACCAACAATATATTAAATAGGTTGATGTCTTAGTAAGCCATGCGCACAGTCATGATATGCCTGGGGCACTGCCAGCAGGCCATCATTGACCAGGTAAATCTCTCAGATTATTCACCTACACCAACAAAGTGCACAATACTTGAAAAGGGAATGGGATTTGTATCCACGAATTACCATGACAGATTTACCTTTTGCCAAGAATTTGCCCAGTTTATGTGGAAGATCCATTTGTTCCAACATTTCCAAGGAACAACATACGAACCTGAAGAATCTGACTCAGGGCTGCAGAATAAATCGGCTTTTTGTGTACCTACTCAACTACAGAGCGCGGAGGCGAAGACTTATGAAAACTGCGTCCCACACGATTTGGGCAAATTAGAATTTAGCTTAACAAATAGGAACACATACAACAACACCAGTAAGAAAGAAGATGAAGCAATGAGAAACCTCCTGAACAACGAATCGATAGTTATTCGTAAGGCAGACAAAGGGGGAGCTACTGTTCTATTAAACCGTGAAGATTACATAATCGAGTGCAATAGACAACTTCTGGATCTCAGTAGTTATAAACATCTTAACCAAGACCCGACCTCCACTCTACAGAGCTTAATCATTAATAAAATAGACAAAGCAGAACAAAGAGGATGGATTACCAAGAAAGAGGTTAATTGCCTTAAAAAGGATAAACCACGCATACCACAATTCTACACACTTCCCAAAATACATAAATCCATGACTAAACCGCCGGGTCGTCCAATTGTTTCAGGGGTCAAATCTGTATTACAATCCCTGTTGAAGTTTGCAGACACCTTTCTCCAACCTATGGTTTGCAAAATGGCATCTTTTGTTCAGGACACTACACAGATAATCAAGGAAATGGAAGAACTACCTTTTGACCCCACTATTGAAATTTTATTAGGGTTAGATGTGGTAGCGCTATATACAAGCATTCCGCAGAGAGCATCCGTCGAAATGTTGGAAGAAAAACTCCTTTCTGATCACGAAGTCGGCTCCAGACCAACCTCTTTTATACTATTGTGCACGGAAATGAGCTTAGTGGAAAACTATTTTCACTTTAATGGTGAATTTTTTCAACAAATACACGGTACGGCTATGGGAGCTACCCTAGCCCCGAGTGTAGCAAACCTATATATGGAGGCTTTCGAAATCAACAAAATTATGCAAACATCTAATCCTTTTCTCAAATATTTACGCATCTGGCGCAGGTACATTGATGATATTCTCATTATATGGCGCGGCCCAAAAACTGCCCTTGAAGAGTTTCTTGTCTGGATAAATACTAAAGACAGATATCTGAAATTCACATCGAACTACAGTACCAACAAACTCGAATTTCTAGATATCACAATCATGGTAGACCCCACGAAGAAATGCATCTTTGTCAAACCCTATAATAAACCGACAGACAGAAACTTGTTGCTACACTATAGTAGCTCACACCCAAAACATGTAAGGGATAACCTCCCATTGGGCCAATTTCTGAGGCTCAAAAGGAACAGCTCCAAGAAAGATGACTTTGCTGAAGAAGCAGGCAAGATGCAGGCCAGGTTACTCCAAAGAGGCTATCCGAATATGATAGTCAGGAAAGCACTCAAACAAGCTAATAACAATAATCGTGAGTCTCTATTGGAATACAAAGAACATTCTGAAACTAAGAAAGATCCAAAAATAATTTTCGTAAATACTTTCAGCAACATGTCGAATGGCATCAAGAAAATGATTTTGAAAAACTGGCCAATCTTAGAAAAAGGAGAGATACCAGTGCCCAGACTTGTTGCTTTTAAACGCAGCAAAAACTTAAAAGAACAAGTCACAAGGAATGACGTGATGTTAAGACCTCAACCTACAACGAGCCTGATTCAGATGTGGGGCCTTCCAAAAATTGTGGGACATCATCCATGCGGCCAGTGAGTATATTGTAAATACACAGCTAAGAGCACTGAAGTAGATATAGGTTTAAAATTCAAATGGCAACAGAAATTACATACCAATTGTAACTCGACCATGGTAATGTATGCAATTTGGTGCCCATGCGGGAACATTTACATTGGAAAATCAGACCGGAAAGCAAAACTCTGCATTGGGGAACATAAAAGCTGCCTCAAAAATCGGACTAAAAATGCCCCTATGGTTGAACACTGGATAGAACACCAGCACACATTGGAAGACTTAAAATGACAATACTGTATAAATTGACACCCAGTATGGAAGTCAACAGGGATAGAGCAATTCTATTAAAAAAAGAACAACAACTTCTTTTCCTAACCAACAGTTCCAGGACTGGCCTCAATGAGAAATTAGATTGGAATTTATAATCTTACAATTCCACACAAAGTGCAACATAAACGAACATATCAAACAAAATAGACTTACTAGCATCGCGCGCGGCTCCTGGCTGACTGCCTATCCCCAATGAAAGTTGCTTTTAAGTCACAATAGCAACACATAGGAACAGTAACACGAGAAATAAATGAAGGGCAATACAAGACTATGGGCCTCATTACACGGTAGGCGGTAAGGGTTTACCGGTATTTTACCGGTACCGGTAAATCCTTACCGCCTTACTACGAGGTCCCTTTGTGGGTTGGGGAATTTAACGCCTGCTATTTGCAGGCGTTAAAAACCAACCCACAAAGGGACCCAGGGAGCTAATTACGGTACCGCAATTTGCGGTGCCGTAATTAGTGCCTTCCCCATTCCCATTATGCCCTATGGGGCAAAAATGGGAATGGGGAAGGGCAATGGTGGAAGGGGGAATTACCGCCCCGCCAACCTTGGAATGGGGCGGTAATTCCCCTTTCCACCAAGGCGGTGCCGGTATTTTACCGGCATGAACCATGGCGCTAATATCGCCATGGTTCTCCGCCTACTGTGTAATGAGGCCCTATGACTAGTCAGCTGAGTATGCGTCCACTTGACGTACGCTCAAAACACAGGTCACGTGCTACGTCTAGCTAAAACCCATTACCAGATAAAAGTCAGGTTATTTAGAGAACCTTTCAGCAACGGCACTGGGAGCACAGACGGAGTCCACAGGAGGATACGAGCACCGCAGTAAGATCTAGTTTCTTTGGGAAATAGTAATGCAATTACCCGAACTCCGATTAGTTTCTGCCATTTGGACACAGACATTTTTTTCACTTTAATTTAGTGCTGAACAAGACGAGCCATAGCAGCTTATAATTTCCAGTTGTTAGCATGCCGTGACTCTGACCCGGTCTATTTACGTTTGATTTTGATCCGCACACGCCTTCAGTATTGCATGTGAATACACAACTTGGTATTTCTCTGAGATTTCCAGGGACTTTTCCGTCTCCATAGTATCCCAACG
The DNA here is from genome assembly GCF_040938575.1 of Ambystoma mexicanum. NCBI lineage: Eukaryota > Metazoa > Chordata > Amphibia > Caudata > Ambystomatidae > Ambystoma > Ambystoma mexicanum. The sequence goes on from NC_090937.1 coordinate 63,544,602, forward strand.
TAGCTGTGTTTTTACACCACACAGGCGAAGAACCAGCACTTGTATGATTCCTACAGCCACTAAAAGACAAAAGAACACCGCAGGGTACCCATCCTGAGTCCGGCCTATTAACAACAGAATAATAGAGAAGCACACCAGTACAGCACAAAACGGCAGTGTACTGTTCCATCCATAATGCATTTTCAAATGCACGAGGAGTGGTAAGCAGCACAATTTACAACTGAATGATCTACCATGAATAATATGAAATATGCATTTACACAAAGGCATTATGCCTTGCTCCCCCGTGTTTTCTTTTGGCAGAATAGCCAGCGGTACTTTGCTCTACGCTGGATTTCAGCCTCACGGACCCAAAGACTGAATTATTCGAAAGATTGTACTTCGATATTCCTCGTGAACCTTCTTCAATGACGTAAGTGGCGAATCCTACACCTAGTTTTACTATACTGCTGCCATTATGTACCCTAGCCAGCTTTGTTAATCGTCAGATCCCTTTAAGCTGGCACTTTGGGCTTTTAATCTATCCCGCACAGTACTACCATCAATGTGACTGTTTGGGCCTCTAGTCTATTCTCTCTGAATGCAATCACCTATATGAGGTGCCACCGCTATCTTGTAGTCCACTTATAGTGATGTACCAACCAGTTAGGGCGGGTACATTACTTTTTTGATCAGTATTAATAAACTAGGTCGATTTTCTAATGTTTATTCTATTCTATTTGTGGAGAATGAATACATAGGGCATTCTTTATTTTTACCCTGAGTTGTTCCCTTTTCAGGTATGGAGTCCCTCCCTTGATGCTGAGTCTCAAACGAATCTTGGACCATTCATAGGACCAGAAATGTTTTGGACAATCAATCCGCATGAAAACGTGCATTAAGCCTTTGTATTTGCTATTTGGCTTTCTAGTTAATTTTTCTTGTTTGACCTTGCAATAATCAAATTGTGGTTGTTACTGGAAGAATTGTGCCCTAACTAATACCATCCTTAGGTTATTATTTTTGGGTTTGGTAGATGGCAGACTACCCCTGATGAATTTCTGTCCACCTTACTTACACACACGTCCAGAAAGAAACATGTTGGGAAAGTGATGAAAGAATGAGTATGTTTGAATTTGAATTAGAATGAATGTAGTGCGTGATTAAGTTTATTTTGGTTACACCGTACAACACTACCCCGGAGTGACCCCAATCCTGATTCACTCCCAGTTTTCACACAATCTGTTATTTGGCATCTGTTGTGAAATCTTTTTGTGTTTTTTCTGTTTATCTGCTGTTTTACCTCCTAATTTGTAGGTGTACATGTTATTAGCATTTGCACTTTATACCATTTGTTTGGTTAATGAAGTTTTTTATCTTTGATTTTGAATACACCTCTGGTTTTAATGATGATTTAATTAATAAATGATATATATTTTTGCAAACTTGTTTGGCATCTGTAATGCATTTGTTGATTGACACTGCAGGTATTGGGACGCCAATTGAAAAAGGAACATAACAAGCCCCTTGGCACTGTTTTGTTTGCTGCTCTAGGCTTCGCCTAAAACTATTGAGGATGTGCTAAGCAGAGGGCTAATAATCTTCTTACCTCCCCTAAGGTGTTTTTTCGCATCATTGACCAGCAACATGACATTCATATCAGTACAGTCCCCAGTAGCCAATTTCTGCCAAAGGATTGATCCTTATTCAGGAAAGATGGGTTTACCAAAATTCATTCTCACCGAACGTGAAAGAGCAGAACCATGGCCTTCAGAATCCTGTGATCGGTGAACACATAGGGCCTCATTATAAGTTTGCCGGTTCGGTAGTAACGACGCCGGTAAGCTACCGGCGCTGTTACTACTGGACCGGCAAACTACGAATTCTGCTCGCGGGTGCCTTTTTGCCCACCAGGTTTGACCTGCTGGGCGTACCGGCACCCGCGAGCAGAGCATGTCGGATGCACCACCACCATTCACGAATAGTGCCGGTGCATCCGGCTTCCCCATTCCCATTTGAGCTCTATGGGGCTCAAATGGGAATGGGGAAGAATATATTCCGGCACCCGCGAATGGGCAATTACCGGGTCCGCCAAGGCCATAATGACGCGGTTATTGCCCATTCGCGGGTGCCGGGGTAAAAAATGATACCGCCAGTATCATAATGAGGCCCATAGTTATTGAAAGCGAAGTTCACTTTCAATAACTACTGATCCCCATGCAAATAAAGGATGCAGAATGGGGAGCAAAGGCAACGAGGTAAGGAGTGAATGGGGGAGGCATGGGGAAGTGGGGCTCAGGGGTTTTTGGTGGGTTGGGGGAGGGGGAGTGTGGGGGAGTCATGGGCAAATGAAGAGTGGAGGTTGGGGGGTGAAAGATCAACCGAGGTGTTGGGGACGGTCTAGGGATAGGGATGGATGGAGATGTGGAACAGGGGAAATAGGGAATGGGTGTTAAACCTCTTTTTAAAGAGATGATGGGGGGCAGATTCAGCATAATGGGACTTGGTGGGTGGGACGGAACACTGTTCAGTGCCAGGAATTCGGTCAGTGGGATCTAGTGGATAGAAATTTGGGAGTCAGCATGAACACCGGGATCCCTGCCAATGAATACCAGTTATAGCCGTACATGTCAAATGCCATCATATTCTTAATGCCGTCTCACATTCCCAGATGCTGCCAAAATGTGCAGCCCTGCATGGCCATGTACTGCCATGAAATGCTATATTCAGCCACATAATATAAGGTACTGTTAACTTCTTCTAGGTACAGCCTTATATTGAAGGCACATACATCATATGACAGAGACATGCTTGCATACCCATACATATACTGCCATCATATGCAAAGTGGAGTCTCACATAACCATGTACTGTTGTGCCATCTTATATGGCCAGGCAGGTCACCCTCATGTTAGGTCTAGCCTCATATTGCATGTACAGACATCATTTCCTAGAGGCAGCCTTGCGCCAACATGTACTGTTATTATATATAAAGTGCAGCTGCAAATGCATACACACTGTAGTCATATGCTATATTTGACCTCAAATATAAGATATAACTTCATATTTAAGGTCCAGTTATTATATCTAGAAGCAAGCTCATATGGAGACATGCTTACATCAAATTTCAAGTGCAGCCTTATTTACCAAGATGACGCCCACATTACTTTTTACCTTAAGGGGTTAGTTTATAACATCAATGGGGATAAAGAGGCCCCCAACACATAGGCTCCTTTGGCTGATAATACAAAACCTTTCTGGAAAATGTCCACGTAATAAATCAAAGTTCAAGAGAGGAAACACATATTCTTGGTTTTCAGACACATACAGTAAGTACAAGGCATAACAGGTAAGGGTCAACAGACCACCGGCCGCCCACACCTTGCCATTCCAATGCTCCTTCTCCAATTGTTACTCTGATATTCTCACACACACCCAGTGTTCAGTGCTGACATCACAGCCACCCACACACACCCAGGTTCCATGACATCCCAGATCCAGCGAATCACCCCAATACATGAGATCACAACAAATCTCCGTCTGTTAAAGCACACAACAATAAGAAGGTTATTACTAAACCACAACACTTCAATGGAAGACCTGACTAAACATACATATCTACAAACCTCGGACTTACTTTATCAAATTTTGGCTGTATGTACTTTTACAACTGTGCACCTCTCTTGCATTGTTTTTGTGCCTCCTTTGAAAATCGAAATTAGGTTGTGTTCACTTTTACATTTGTATACCTCTTGTCTCCTGAATTCTATTCCTCTCTGGATTGCATTTATGCCTTGTGACTATTCCTACTAGGTCACCTGGTGAGTTACCTACAACTCTGCTGAGCAGCCTCTTTTCTTTTCTTTCATTCCTCGACTATCCTCTGCCGTCCCATGGCTCTCTCCATCTCACCTATCTTCTCTAACTGCTACACTATCACCTATCCCCCCTCTCTCACGAAATCCCGTAGGAAAAAAGCACAAAAAAGACAACTTGAGTGCAAACTTTGGTTTTCCCATCGCAGACACCTATGCCAGTCCTTCCGCCAGAGAGGTTATCACAGGTATCCTATTCTCTGTCCCCTCTCCGGATCTCTGTGCCCCTCACTTCATCTCCACTCTCTCTCTCCTTCCACATCCTCTACCATTAATCGTGGTACCAAGTGGGAAGTCTCCTTGGCCGGCTTCTCATCTTAACGATGCTTCGTTAATGTCTATCACACAGGCACTATCCTGGTTCAGGGCCCACAACCCAAACTCCTTCTCTTTCACCGGATCCTGCCCTCTCTCATTAATGTCCTTCCTTCTCCTGCATCTCCCCCTTACATTCTTTCTCTCCCTCCTCTGGCTGGTGTACCACACTCCTGTACTCCACCTCAGAAAAACCTAAAAGGCAGTTACCTCCTCCATCTGGCGACTCTCGATGCTTGCTCAGCCAACAAACACTCTGCTCACATCTGCCTCCTTCTCGAAGACACTGACCTCGACATGCTTACTCTTACCGAGACATGGTTCAATGCCAGCTCAGTCACTGCTTTTGACTCCCTCCTCCCAGACGGCTTCAAAGTCATCTCAAAGCCTCGACCCCACCACACTAGCAGTTACAGCTGGCTGGCCCTGGGTGATGGGAGCCGGTGTTTGTCTCTGCTTATGTCCTTAATGTCTTCATGCGGAACTGTAACTATTAAGATGGAAATAAACTTACCTGAAGAGGTCTTAAAGAGCCTGGAACCTGCTTTTTAACAGGGGGGTTGCCTTAATCTTCCCTGAGTGGGTTTCTGCTTCCATCTTACCCACCCAGCACCACTCTTACTTAGAAAGCCTGGTTTTCAAGTTGGTCATCTCTCCCACCTACACCCTCACCATTGCTACTATTTAACAGCCTCCAGGTGCCACCACCCCGTGCCTCTCTGAATGGGCTGATTTCTGCTCTTCCATACTTTCATCCACCTCCAACCTCCTGGGTGATTTCAACATCCAACTGGACTCCCCTAGCTCTGCATCCACTCTCTTCACTGACCTCACCTCTCTTTCCCTCTCCTTTCTCCCTTTGGCCCAACCCACTCAGCTGGACAATCTCTGGACACCCTCATACACTCTGACCTTTCTCTCCCCCCACTAGTCACCCCTCCTGGTCAGACCACTCTCTCCTCTCCTCCCAACTGGGTCCCTTTGGCCCTCTGACCTCCCCCCAAAAAGCCCTGCCAACCTTGTTCACTAATATCCACCTGATGAAATGAGTGCCTGCTGCTGCCGTCACGTCCACCTTCATGCCCCGACATCCTCTACCCCTGACACTACCCCTGACTGTGCTCTCAGCAACCTCCACCTTTCCATCAGCAACACTCTCTATATTATTTCCCCAGTCATGAGGATCTGCCTGAAACCTGCCTCTAAGCGCAACCCCTGGTACAACTCCAAACTTGCGGCCATGACACGAAAGTGCAGGGCAGCAGAATGGAAGTGGCAAACCTCAGTATCATCCTCTGACAAACTGGCTGCCGCCTGCTCCAAAGGCAATACAGACTCTCCACCCATGCCAAGAAAAGAGCCCACATACAGACACAGGTTTCCAGTGCACCCAACAACACTGCCAGACTTTTCAAGATCTGCAGGGAACTAGCTAACCCTTCTGCAGTCTCCTCCTCCCCTTCTTCTTCCAGGCCCTCTGCAACGCACTGTCCATACACTTCACCACCAAAACTCAGGATATGAACACCCTTGCTTCCCACCCTCCCAACCCATCCCACACCCCCTTGTCTGCCTTGGTGCCTCACCCTCCTAGTGCCTCCTTCTCTCCTGTCACACCTGAAGAGGTTAATGAAGTTATCTGCTCCATGAAGGTCTCTTCTAAACAGGATTCCCCTTGCTCATCCAGGACCATTAAGGATAACATTGGCCCTCTGACCCCGCACTTGCTGATTTCTGAAATCTCTCTTCTGACACCGGATCTTCTCCCGAAAGTACTCCCTTGCGCTCCCACTCCTGAAGAAATCTTCAGCAGACCCCACCTGCCCAGACAACTACAACCATATTTCCATCAATCCCTTCCTGGGGAATCTGCTGGAGAAGTTGGCATTGCCCCAACTCAACTTTCACACTGAACTTGTTGATGGTCTACACGACTATCAATCTGAATTCCAAGCATCCAGAGGCACGGAAATTGCTCTTCTGAACACTTGTGAAGAACTGCTCGCATCTCTGGACTCCAACTCCCCTGCTGTCCTCATCCTTCTTGATCTCTCCTCTGCCTTTGACACAGTTAACCATTCCATCCTCAGACAAAGGCTCCACGATACCTTTGGTATCTTGGAACGGGCACTGGACTGGCTGACATCCTTTCTTACTGACCGCTCTTCCCAAGTCATCCTGGGCACCTTCTCCTCTCCTGCTGCCTTCCCCACCTGTGGTATCCCCCACGGTTCTATCCTCTCCCCTTGGCTCTTTAATATCTACCTCACTCTGCTGGCATGCCTCATCTCCTTCTCCTTCAACTTCCAGTGTTACGCAGATGTCACACAGCACTTTTTCAAACTTTCTGCTGGCCCTCTTGCACCCTCCATCATCCCTGACTGCCTATCTGCCATCCAGTTCTGGTGCACCTCCAACGATCTCTGCCTCAACACCTGTAAAACTGAGATCCTTCCCATCGGGACCCATGCTCCCTTCTTCTTCCCTTCACTCTGGCGTTCCTCATTGGGCTCTCCTACTGCTCCTTCTTCTGAAACCAGAAACCTTGGAGTCATCTTCGACTCCTCTTTCTCCTTCCTACCTCACACTCAGGACATTGTTAAGAAGTCCCACTTTCAGCTCTTCCTTCTCAAAGGAATTCTCCCTTTCTCACTTTCCCCCAGAGGCTCAATGTTACCCGTGCCCTGGTTCTCTCGAGGCTTGACTATTGCAACAGCCTCCTCTTGAATCTACCTTCTTCCACTCTGCAACCACTCTGCTAATCCAGAATAGGGCAGCAAGACTTATCCTTAACCTTAAGCACAGGGCCTGCATCTCTACTGCCCTAAAAAGTCTTCACTGGCTCCCGGTTGCTGCACGGATTACATTCAAATCCCTCTGCATCATCCACAAGGCTGTCTGGGAATGGGGACCACAATATCTTCAACTTTATCTTACTAAATACTGAAGGTTAGGTGGTTGATCACTTTCCTCAGATGGCTCCCTCCTATGGAACAGCCTCCCCCTGCCTCTGCGCCTTGAGTAGAACTTCCTTAAATTCCGGAAGCTCCTCAAGACTTTCATTTTTACCTCCTCCTTCCCATCTTCTATTCTCTGCTAATACCATAGTTGCTGTGATTGGTGCCTCGGGCCCTTATGCATCCTCGGGCCCCTGACCTCCTGCACCCAATTAGCCCAGCTCCTGTCTACCGTCAACACTTGCCTTAGCACACCGTTCATCCTGGAGGTTCACACTTGGACCTAACGTGACCCTGACCGTGTAGCACTCAACAACCCAAGCATTTCATCTGTGGTTCATCCATGAGTCCGGACTCCCCAGCATTTACACCCTTTTCCCTCTTCCTTGCTGCACTTGCACATTCTGAATACTCACAAGGCATAGTAGGATTGTCCTTCCTTCCTTTTCCCTTCACTGTTCTTGTTAAATAGTTTTGTAATGTATTTAACTCCATTGTTCACTCCCCTCGCCCTGTGGGCGCTTTGAAACAGTATTTTACTTGCTGTATACACGCCTAACAAGCAAACAACAAATAATTAAATATATAAATAACCATGATCACATGACCAGCATATGGACGCACAAATCACTTACCCCGCAATCTACTAGGCAGAACCCAATTATACCCACATCTCAATCATCCACAAGAGCCCACCAAATAAGTTGCATTAGAGGATTACAACAAGGACACAATGTGAGGAAATCTGGAATGTACGTCACACACCGATTAAGCCATATGACACACCCATAGCATGTTCAAATAGAACACCACCATGGAATGGTGTAATAACCTGCAAATAACTACACCACACACTCTTCAGAAAAGATTGGAAAAAATCATGCATCATGCAATACGAGCATGCCCTTGCATCCATGGACATCCATGCCACAACAGTTGCACCTAGAACTAACCCCTCCTATATCTGCTCCCATGGATAAATAATCATCCACAGTTTTCCGGTGGCACATGTGGCATTCAGCCGCTCCCAATCTACCCATCACCTATGTAGACTTAAGCTAAACAGACATACACCACTGCTTGTGATCTATGTGATGTTCAGCCGCATCCGAACAAGCCGTAAACTATGTCGATTTAAGACTAAGAGACGTAAAGCACTACCTGTGATCCGCGTGGCATTCAGCTGCACCCACCTCATGTCACGCTACTCCGAAAGACCACTCATCTGGCATTCGCCGAGGACAGCCTACAAGACTGGACAAACCTGGCAACACTACATGGGCGCGAATACACAAAACATTAACTTACAAGTGCAACAATGACACGGCCCTGTATTAGACCCCCAAAAGTGAGATCCATTGTAATGACATACCACAACCCCATGTTTCTGTGCGAATACCTCACACCAGCAAGTTCAAGTTTCCATGAATTAAAGTATAAGTCCCAAATCGTGAGTCAAAGTTCAGGAGCGAACAACTACACACTCACAAGTCCAATATGAATTCTCAATATACACACAACCAATTGTTATCTAAAATAGGACCACCCCATAAGCACACACCTCCAAATTCCCTGCCAAAGAAAAGGAAGGCCCCACCTGACATAGACATGCAGCTGGGATATACTCACAACAACATGGTATTAATAGCCGGGCTTCCATACCCAAATATTAATCCTTTACTGACCTGAGCCCATCGCAATACATATGAGGCCATCCCATATAACATAGAAAACAGCATTTATTATACAGGCCCCACACTCTAAAAACTGCTATACCAACTACTCCTCAATCTTGAGGTGCTTCATCAGTTGATAAAGTATCCACAAATCGGGATCCAATTCCCTTAGGTTCCTGTAAAGCGTCTCAAATACTAAGACATACCCTCGTTGCTGCCTACTGCTCCTAGTAGATGTAACACTCCCCACATTTATTGGGAATATTGACACGGCCTTCAAAAGTCACACAAGTAAATGATATGCAGGAGATGCATTATTTTTTTTTTACCTGCATGGCTTTGAGACATGTGCTGCACTCCTTATTCAAAAGGGTGACCTGCGCGTTGCTGGGCGGCTGGTTGGCATTGCAAATGATGTGCTGGCCAGCCCACTTGCGTGCATCAGCGTCAGGTGCACCCTCGTAAGTCATGGAAGCGCATTTCACAGTAGAGGGCCCTTAAAGGGCATGTCAATTTAATTTGCTAACACAACGAAAAAAAGCATTTCTATCCCTGTTTGGGGGACAGAAATGCAAGTGGGGTGGCAGTGACCATTTCATGCATTGTTATGTTCCAAACGAGTTCATGGGAAGGTGTTTGTTTTCAGAGCATTTTAAAACGAATTCCCATTTGGGAATTCGAGTTGTGCATAATAAGTGTGCAGAAATGCCATCTTATTTGCATAAATGCACAAAAGGGGTGACACAAGGCATCTGTATGATGAGCATTTAAGACACATCCAGCTGCATTTTGTGCATTTTGCCCCACATTTTTGATGTTGCTGAAAGAGGTGCACTAGGGCATGTCATCGCCCCAAAAAAAGTGTTGAGAATTGGGCCCTAAGAGTTGATTACCTATCGCGCCGATTTTGTGACAATCAGTATGTCTATTGTGCTACACATTATAACTGCATACACTGCTAACAACAGTGCCTTTTAGTGAAACACTTAAAAAAAAAGTGTATCCAGCATTATTACGCCACTAAAAGAATGGCAAGAACCCAGCAGCCCATGGCGGAAAAGACAAGGCATGTGTAATGTATTACTTAAACTGCAGACGTGTTCAGAAGCTGCGAAAGCTTGCGTCTGGGACTGCCTCCATACACAGCCCCATTCTCTAGAGGCACGTCCCTTTGCATTTACCCTGTACTCTTCAAGCCAGGGATCGCAAGGGCAGTGCCAAGTGTACCAAAGGGACAGCCGGGGTAGCTGCCGCTACCGCTGGCGACCCTTAAATGCTGACCCCGCAGGAAGCCAACCTCGGCCTGCACAATAGACAAACATCAGGCAGAGGGACACTGGCGCAAAAAGTGACATCAGAGTTTCACCCTGTTCATGAATAAAGAGATCCAGGACCAACCATCTCATTACAATACTACATCTACCTTTGGAGCCAAGGAGCAGCCTAGAAGCAAAAAACTAAAAATAGTTGCTCCGGAGCTGTGCCCACATCTCTAGCGGGTCAATCCACGATGGTAAGGTAAGGTAATAGTGCCACTTAACCTTTTGCATTGTTTCAACTTCAATGGCATGAAGAACAGACTGGAGAAGTTATCCAAACCTCTCCTTTGTTGAAATGTTCATTTAATTAATCAACACAGCCCCATTGCTTTTGATATTTCAACATTGACAAAATGTACTTCATGGTGAGCAGGATACGAATTCTAAGATGACTTTGTGGACAGTATTTTGATAGAATGTAAACCACTATTTGATATTTCAGAAGAAATAATATCTTACATTTATTGTCAAGTTGCATTTTCAGCTGGAATTAACAGAAGTTTATGTTCCCTTGTTAAAGTGAAAAAAGACCCCAGTGTGCATCGTTCAAGTTGAGGAAGTGTAAATAGCCTTGCGCGGTAGCCTCCCTTCTATCAAAATGGCCACCGATGTAATTGATTACGCAGCCATGAAATGTTCTAGACACGGCAGAAGTGGCGTCACGCAGGGCGGTGGATCCCCTACGAAGCTGCCATGCATTTTGAAAGCCACGAGTGAACAGAAACTGGTACTTTATTAATGCCTAATCGCCCAGGTGGGCTGTGCCCAATCTATTACTGAAGTGCACTGACAGGACAGAAAGGAGCCCGCCACATAACAGTGGGCGATCTTGCGGCTCGGTGCCAAGGTAATAAAAATCAATCGGATGATCAATAGCCTGCCTCGCCCGCCAGGGCCGCCCAGTCCCTACTGTCATGCTTCTGCCGTAATTAGCCCCTGATGAACTTTAAATGTTTAATGGCTGTGAAATTGCATTTCTACGGAGACTGAACGCATCTGGATGAAACGCAGGCTGTTCGGCTCCGTGTAAAACCATGCGTCGCTGAGCACGACACTCCAAATAGAGACGTCAGAGAGAAAGGGTGCACGTTCTCAGACTATTGCTGAATATACTTTGATAAACCGGGCTTGCATGAAGAACAACATCACATTTCTTTGCAAATGTACGTCAGATCAAGCATGTTGGGAGCACTGACAGGGATATGGAAATACACTCTTTTTTTCTGACTTTCCACACTCCAAAAGAGTATGGCCCACATATTGTCCTGGTGACAGAGAAGAGCCCAAACAAACTCCTTGAAGAGGCGATCTTCCAGCAGTCGACAAGTAGAGAGAGCACCTGGTGCAGCCAAGCCAGCAAGAAGAAAGTCAGCAATTGGATCCAAGATGTTGGCTGGCATGTTTAAAGATTCCACCCAGAGAGGCAGAACTTCACATCCTACTTGCCACTGAGCATGCCCAGACCTGTCATGTAATCTCTCCCTCCAAGCAGGGTGACATAATTTAGCTCAAACTGTATATAAGGGACAGTTCCCATGACAGCAAGGAGAGGGAGTTCCAGACTTCAGAGGTGGTGAGGGACGAGTGGATGTTTGAAGGTAGAGGGGGAGCTGTGGAGACAGCTAGAGGTGAGAGTGGAAGAAGCTGAAACATCTGGAAGGACAATGGAAAGATGCGGGACGAGAGCAGGAGAGGAGGCTCTAGGTAGTGAAGGGTAAGGGATGAGTGTGGACGAGACAATGGGGAAGAAGAAAGGGGTAAATGAGATCTGTAAAAGAGAAGAGTGTCAACAAAATGGTGGAAGACCACAACGGAGAAGAGGAGGGTGAAACCAGTGCTTAAGAGGAAAGGCAGAAGACCAGTAAAGGCAAGGATGAATGATGAGGGAAAGAGGAGGAAACTTTGTGTGGAGTGAGGAGTAAGATAACTGGAGAGAAGAGGAGGCTGGTGAAGATACCTGGATTAGAGAGGTGGGAACGTGATTAAAGGAATTGCTTCTTATCAAGGGGATAGAAGAGGATACAGCATTGGGGACTAGAGTCAAGACCTCAAGACAAGGCATTTAATAAGGACCATTGACCATGCCGGAAGAGAAGCTGAGGTGGCAGACTCTTGGGTGAATCTCTAGTGCTCACTTCCACTCTGGCCAGCCCTAGCTCTCACCTTTGCTCAGGCCTAACGTGCAGAAGCTCTCCAGGAACTGAAACCCAGATGAAGAATGGAGAATGGAGCTGTGATGCTGTATATTAATACACACTGTGATGTATCTCCACGGCTCCACTAAGCCATTATTTATTAATCCATAAATTACAGAACTACAACCCGACATCCTTACAAGCCTCATCTCATCCACAGATATTACGGACAGCACCACAACCGGTGTCAATCCTGATGAAGACCAAAACTCAGACAGGCTACAATCCAGCCCTCCTGACAAACAACCCAACCAAGACCGAAGGAAACAGGCGTGAAAATCATTCCTCAACTCAATGTGATGAAAGTCCAAAACTCAGTAATATTGCCGGGGATAGAAGAATAGGGGGTGACAGAGGCCCCCCTCCTCTTTGTCCCTGAAAGACCTACCAACCACAACAGGCTCGCTGATGATACAGCCTTTCCTCATGTTCCAAAAAAAGAAAAAGAGGAAACTAAATAGAATTAGTCCAAAGAAGATGACCATGGGGAAAAAAATCCCCAAATGTACCTATGCACATGAATCAGTCTGCTCTATATTGATACACATTGTGATGTATCTCCACAGCTCCACTAAGCCATTATTTATTAATCCATAACTTACAGAACTACACCCCGAGATCCTTACAAGCCTTATCTCATCCACAGATATTACGGACAGCACCACAACCGGTGTCAATCCTGATGAAGGCCAAAACTCAGACATGCTACAATCCAGCTCTCCATGGCCGAAACACACCCGTGTCGATCCCCCGTGACACAACTGAAAAAAACCCTCTTTGTGTATGTTCTGTATATATTGTTGTGTACACCCTGTGTTAACTACGCCCCGGACCATTTTCTGTCCTGGGTGCACTTTATTTAAAAATAGGTCTATCCGACTGTCATGTGTCTGTGCCCTTTGGTGGAGCCTTTACCTCAACATCATAGAGGTTGATACTTCCCTTGTATTTCCACTGTATATAATCACAACTGTCTGCTGTCTTTCGCTTTCGTGCTTATCGAAAGTTGTGTAAACTAATTAAGAAGAAATGTGTGTTCTTGAAATAAATTTATATGTTCAGAACCACACGTTTGACTGTAGGATCTCTCATCCTGATTTTTTTTATATTTATATGTGTACCCTCCTGGGTATATCAGGACCCCGCCAGGCACCCTTATATTAACCTTATTGGAGGGGAAGTCAGTGACGTCTGATGAGTGTTGGAATTATGTGGTCATATTTGTGGTGATGTTTGATGAGGCATGTAGTGATGTGAAGGATGCCTCTCATAGTTGCTGTGCTGGTAGTTAATAGGCAGGTGAGCAGGACGTTTTCTTCATTATTATGTTGTGTGTCTGATCGTTGTTTCCAACATATTTGAATTTAGTTTCTTTTCTATGTGATTGTCTATTTCGAATCCCAGAGATTTACAGAAGGTGTCATCTGTTAGGTCAAGCCTTCAAGGTTCACGCCCAACAGCCAGGCATGGATGTGGGGGTGCTCTGTGTTGTTGGTGATTAGCAGGAATTCCATCTTGTTAGGGTTTAGATTGACGAATGCGCTGGACATACATATCTGAATCAAGGCAAGGCAGGTATTGACTTGGTGGCTGTCTTTGAGGATGATATTTTCAGGTATAGTTTCAATCTCATCTTCATATTGTTGAATGTGGAAATTATGGCTTATGAGAAGGGTTTGCAGGGGATCCATGTAGAGTTTGAAAATCATAGGTGAGAGGATGGATCCCTAGTGGTACTCCATAGGTGATAGGTTACCATCTTACTTGAGGTGCTTCCGGTTACAGTCTCACCTTTTCCAGGCCTTCACAAGAACAAACATGACCCACCATTGTTCTCATCTTCCTTTTGCTTCAGACACTCAGGTGATGTGTGCACTGGTAGCTAAGAGTTAAGAGGGAAACAGCGAGAACCTCACAAGGAAAACAACAGAAAAAAGCACTCTGTTATTGGCTGCTGTGTCGGGGAGAGTTCATGTGAGCTTGCTGCATTTGCATTGGCTCATCAACAGCGAAAGAACCAAAGCTTGGAGGCAGAATTGATGAAAGGAGTAGGTTTGAGCTGAAAGCTGGAAAAGACAACCAATGATTAGTCCTTAAATGTGGGAGGAGTCACGCGACCGTTCTATGTTTGCACTAGATGAACACACTTCAAGAAAAAAACTTTTATTAGAAGAAAAAGAAGCAGAACCAGAAGGAGAAGTCTAGTACTTCAAAAACGGTGATTGGCTCCAAGCAACTCTGTTCCTTGAAGCAGGAGTTTAAAGATGGAACAGCTGAAAGTAACTGGGAGATTCTACCGGCGTGTCACTGATGGGGAAGCCAAGCTGCCAGGTCCACAGGCGAGCAGGGTGTCAGCAAGAGAGGAATGACTGCAGGAGCTGGTTTGCCATGCTGGGATCGCAGCAGGAAGAGAAGAGGACCCTTCCTGGGGACCGCAGGAACTGAGAAGCAATACCAATGCTGCCCGAACACGGAGAAGGGCTCAGGGGTGAAGCAGGAGCTGCGAAGGATGTGGAAGCTGCCAGACGAAGCCGTTACACCCATGAAGTGGAGGCAGGATGCTGGGGCGCTTCTGTATTTCTATTGCATGAGGTCCTGAGAAAGCCAGTGAACCCTGAGAAGGGAACTGGGGTCACCGGGGTGCTTCAGTAGCTCCATCAAGTTCCGATAAGTGCCAGTTACATGAGTCAGGTGACCACGAGCAAGGAGGTTGGGTCACTGGAACATTTGATAAAGTAAGTGAATGAAAGTAGCTTTGAGACACAATTTTTTGATAAAAGAGATACAGAATATTGGAACTGTGTGAATACAAGAAATACAAGAATAAAGAGAGAACTTGGTAGGGGAGCTTACCAGGTGTCTGGACATTTGATAAAGGAGGTAAAAGAAAGTGGGTTTGAGACCCAGTGTTTTGATAAAAGCGATACAGAATATTGGAATTGTGGGAGTACAAGAAATACAGGAATTAAGAGAGAACCTGGCAGGAGAGTATACTAGGTGTCTTGTGAGTCTGGGACCTGCACTCAAATTGTGTAAAGGAACTATATGAGAGAACCTGGCAGGAGAGTATACCAGGTGTTTTATGAGTCTGGGACCCGTGGTTCCTAGTGATTCCTTCGACAGCCAAACCATCGGCAACCATACCATTGACAAAAAAAGCATCAAAAAAAAAAAAAAACATCGAATGCATTTTTTTTAAAATGGGGGAGTTCCCCCATACCCCTTTTTCAAAAACATTAAAACACATTTTTACTAAACTGAACCCTTTATCATTAAAAAAATGCATTCAATGGTTTCTTTTGATGCATTTGTTTCAATGGTATGGTATGTCGATGCTTTGGATTCGATGCAATGACCGGATATTGGTACCCGCAACTAAGATGCGGTACTTTGAAAAGAGAATCCCAAGGAAGAGTCATGCCCCTAAGATTTTGAATTAGAATCTATATATATAAAACACTTAGGTATGTTTCTGTACTCAGATGATACAATTTATCAGTGCTAGGTTCCCTCTGATTTCCAAATAGCAAAGTGCACTGCTGTGCGCCCTTCCATTTCAACAACAGCTATCATTTTAACAAACAGAATGAGAACGGATCTACGCGGTCCCCTTTACCTTCCACTATCACAAACAATCAGAATAATTTCAAGTTACTTCTTTCCACTCACACTTCTCTTAACAAAGGGCATGGCGGTTCCAATATCAATGAACAGTTAATTACAGTTTTAATGTTTCAGGCTGTAAAGAGTCAAATGCTTTAGGATGAATGCCTCTTCACAAGCTAAAACTGCAAGTAGGTGCTGTAAATATGCTACTATGCAATCTTATGCCATCACAGGGACTCTTCAATGGAACAAGGTTGACAATTGCGTGTGTACGACGACAAATCATTGAGGTATGTGTAATCGATGGATTAAACTTAGATACTGTTCTCACACCACGCTTCCCTCACATTCCATCTGATACCTTTCAAATTAAAAAGAAGACATATTCTTATGCGTTTAGCCTTTTCAATAACCATTAATAAGACACAGGGACCCACGTCCCCTTCATGGAAGCGATCTGTGGAAATCTCCAATATTTAAGAAGGGGGGCAGAAGTGACCCTATGAAATACTCAGCAATATTGACCTTTAAGATATGCTAGAATGGTGTATGTTATGCTGGTAACAGCTAGTCATTGTGGAAAAGACTTGGGGAAGGGAGTCATTTACCCTTGATTGATTTGCAACACCAAGAGTAGGGGGTTAGTTATCCTCTTCGGCTACAAAGAACTTGGTTATTCCTTTTTACTTTGGTTTTGGCAGGGAGAAACTTGGGGAAGGGAGTCCTCCCCTGGAACTGTGAACATTGTACATTTGGAACGTTTGCTGGATTTATACTTTTTTTTGGACTTGAACGTTTGTGCACTTTCAAGCCAAAGACAATACATTTAACACCTTAGAACTGCTTTTAGAATGTGAGGGCTACGATAGGATTTTGGACACAGGACATTTTATCTTTGGACATCTTGACACATCTTTTTGTGGTTGAGGTATGGAAATACCTCCTAGATTATTGACAGTGAGTCATTTTCCTATCCCTTTATTATTTCAATAAAAGTCTATAGCCAACATGAGTCCTCTGTGTCCCCGTCTCATTCCTGGTTTCTCACATAGAGTTGTGGGTTATTTTCCCTGATGAATGTATTCATTGATTTGCAAGGACATAAACATGTTGGAAAGGTTTATACATCTGATTTTTTCACATGCATAAATTGTTTTTAAATCAAACTTATTTCATTTTCAATATTGTATATAGACACACAATTCATGGCACATACTTTCTAGTCGTGATTAGTTTGCATTAGTCATGCTGTTTTTCTTCTCGTGGCAGTTCCGGCTTTAGATATTAGTTTATCATATCTTAGTCAATTCTATGCACATTCAGAAATCACATTTCAGTACAAACAAACCACTGCATGATACTGACCTTGTGGATGTTTTTATATGCCCTATTTTGAGAATAGATTAAAAAGTACATCTTTCACAGAATGCAGCATGTGGTGCACACCTATGGCAAAATGATCATCATGCACATTACAGGTACATGATATCCCATGCCAACCCAGTGGTCAGTGGTATTGCATGCGCTTCTTTGAGGAGATATGGGGGCCCCCTAACCAGTGCTCCCAGATGTGTCTCCTCATTTTGTATTACATCACTTTCTGTAAATGAAAGGTATATGCTTAGTGGTGCTGCAAGCCAATTCACACCCAAATAAGGAGGCCCTACTGATAAATCACAAATTAAAGATTTGGCCATTTCTGAGGTGATAGCAGAGAAGGGCAGAGAAATGAATCTAATCAGTCCTCATCTGAACAGCAGTAACTTGATAAAGAAACAGCAGGTGATCGTAGTGAGATTTTAGAGGATTTAGACTATGTAGATGCTGATCCAGTGGAAGGTTTGGCACAAAGTGAAACCAACATGACGATAGACAAGGGAGTGAAAAAGATAGTAGGTCAATGTTTTAATATTTTGAGTTTACGAATCCTGAAAAGTACATCACCAGTGGTCTGACACAAACACAGAAAAAACAAATAGTAGTTGTTCATGACCAGAACCGACCTCAATGTCATCTGAAAAATGTAGAAACACAGAGCACCATGTTTCAGGTTCAAGTACTAAATCTTCCATTGTTTGGAGCCAATTTGAAATCAACCCCTAGATATTATTACAGCTGTCTGTACTAATTGTAAAAGGGAAGTGACCCATCAAAAACAAGTAGGTTGATTTACCTCAACTTTGCTTAAGCACCCTCTTAAACAATATTATGCAATGATTCTTTCTAACCATCAAACAGACAGCACAAAGTGTTGTGGTCAGGCAACAATTTTGGTTGAAAATGTTGACAGTGCTTCCAGAAGAGCTGTATCTTTCGAATGTAGTGGAACATCACTTCACTAGCAAAATGTTGGTGGCAGTTTAAAAGTAAAGATATGCCAGCCATTCAATATTGATATTGAGAAAGACTTTCTCAATTACTTAAGCAATAAGCCCCAAGCAGGGGGGCATTACTGTTTCAGGTAATGTCCCTGGGCCCATAGTTACAGCCCCAGTCGAAGTGAGGGCTTTAGCGCAGGCCCCGAGGCATTACTAGAAGCATTAATGCCCTGCTGAAAGGGGCTTATTGCTATTAGTACTCCCCCCCCTTAAGACCGGGGTACTAAAAACTATAGTTTTTAGTTGCAAGATACTCTGGCATTTCACAACTGAAAAATGAAAAAAAATGAAAAATATTGCCACCTTTTCCAAGGTCGGCCATTGAAAATAGTTAAAAAAACAAGTAAACATATAAAATGGCCGCTTTGGAACAGGAGAAGATACTACATGTATCTCCATCTCTCTTTCCATGATGGCCTTTAAAAAAATTGGAAAAGAAGAAAACAAAGACAATGGCCACCATGGAAAGGGAGAAGGGACTACACATAGTCCCTTCTCCCTTTCCATGATGGCCACTCGCAGGTGGGACGTGGCGTAAATGGGCCTTGTCAGCGAGCTAAGGACCAGGAGAGGGCCAATGAGCTTGCTTGTAACATGCTCAGTGACCCTTGCTGGGTATTCATTTGCATTGTGATACAAAATGCTTAGCCAGATGTTTTTTCCTTTCAACTGTTCAAGTTCTGCAACTGCAAAAAAAAGTGCAAATAAATGTAGATTCTGCATTGAGTGTTGCCGAAAACCATACTGTACATATAAGAACAGACATGCAGACCTCTCCCATTGCTGTACATTGGGTATCGTTTCAACCTGCCGACCACGTAATCTCATTTCAAAGGCCTTGCCTCTAAAATGTTCCCCCAATAGCAATGCATGCAGAGATACATAGAACACTGAGTCTCGCTTTTCTGACCAAATGCTTCAACTCCTTCAAAATTACGAAAAAGATTTAGCAAACTGATGGCCACTGAAGCTAGCAACCTCCATGACGCTCGGTTTAAAATGTCACAGCTACTGATGTGCCTGGAAGTTCTATCTCATAAAAACATGCTTGTTTTCACTTTTTGAGAAGACATGGAAGGTTTGGCAGGATTCTGATGAGGTTACTGGTAGCCAACCTGCCACTTTCATACAACATCATCAGCGAACAAGTAGGAGTACAAGTTCAGATACCAGACCCATGGAAGGAAGTGATCCACACAAGACGCAACAAACAGCACCTTTAAGAACATGTTTTTGCTACAAGCTACTCATTTCACCTAGGACAACACAGTTTTTGTGTCAAGAGAGCACTCTATCCAGTATACTGTTGACAGGTATCTCAGGGTAGATGCCGTGCCATTTGACATGGATCTATTCTTGCACTGGAGAGAATAGAAGCAGACCTGTAAAGTTTTTCATATACACAATGACCCTTAACAGTTTTTCAAGGAGCAGCGTTGCTACAAGGGATGAGCCCGGCTGGCACCTAATATTTCTTTGGATCTCTAGAATATCAGAATAGTCCAGCCAGACCATGGGTTTCATTCTGATCCACAGAAAATAAGTCTAATCTCTATGTCACTCAACATGGTCACGGAAATGTAGACAATGATTAATGTTAATATGGGTAACAATAATAATAACCATTATTTGTGTGCATAGAGGTAAGAGGAATAAACTGGGATTCTTTTTCTTTATTGTTATAGTTGATAAATCAACTTTTCAATATAAAAAAATACATATAACATTAGAAAAATTATGGCAATTACAATTACAACCACCGTTGCAAATCATCCCTAATCACATAAAATATTATAATAATATAATATCCACATCTACACTAACACTGATTTTCCTGTCTATTTACCATACCTATAATGTATTTACATTAAAATAATAAAACAATGAAAGACCAGTCAAGGACAAACAATCCTGCTTGCTTACTTTCCCAAGGCCCCATCCAAGGATACAATCAACCGACCAGAGTCACAATTTTCTCCCTAAATTAAAGTTACCATATTCTTCGGGGATGATTTGCCCAGTATAAAAATAATAGGACCATTTCAGTACAACATCAATACAATTGCAATTATTTATAGCCATGCATCTTTAATTCAATATACCATTAACATTGCTATTCCCCAGCACAGATATTATCATCTTTTAATTTCAGGGCCAGTAGAAAATTGACTACTGCAATTCTCACTTTAGTCAGCCTAGTGTTGTAAACATACCACCATAATGATTCATTCATAAGCAGTATATAAGCTTCAAAGTGTGGTCTAAAGAACAAAGTTCTTTTATCAAATAAAGAAGGACATACGTATTAGATGATGTAATGTTTCGCTCACATTAATATCTTTACAGAATCTACAGTAATTAATCTTTTCTGGTAATAACTTCCATTTAGCCAAAACTTCCCTGGTGTGCCAGACGTTAAACCTGAATCTCAAGAACATATCTCTATATTTTGCTCCTGGAAATTTCATTAGGTACGATTCAGCTGTTCTTAACTTTTTTTAATCTCTATCTTATAAATCACTGAATTTTTGGTCTTTACACATTGATCATAAGTGCTACACCAATCCCATAGCAGAATCTTTCTCTGAGCCTTCATTGGATTATTTATCAACAATTCCTCTGACACATTAGCATTCTGTATAAATTATTGAACCTTCCGTCTCCATATAGCTATTGCGTAATGGTCTGTTGTTTTTATGTATATAGACAATATGTGCATGATAGATTTCTCTTCTACCGGTATTATACATTTGAGATACATGCAGCACAGTTTCCACATACACATTGTATAAAGCGAAGTCAGCCTCAACTCATATCGGACCAGACATATTGACACAGATTTGGGCAACTTCAACAATGATTTCCAGAAAGAACCTTCCAATGTTGCCCAAAACAATTTATCAGTTCATGCCCTTGAATCTGCACCATATATCACTGTTGGTACAGCTTTCTGACAATAATATATGACTATAGGTTTTAAGGAAAACATTCCATATTTGTAACGCAGCAGTGATGCCTGAGCAGTAGCTGTTTTCATTTTCGATCTTAGTTCGTTAAAATATGGTATATCAGACTCTGAGGTGTTCATATTTAGGCCTAGATATTTATATTCTCTCACATCTTCTAGTCGCTGAGACTGTAGATGCCAGGAAAGACGAGCTGTCTTGTTTCCATGTTTTGTTTCCAACTTCATAGTTTTTGATTTCTTCACATTTATAGTCAGTTTATTCTCTCGTACATATATTCCCACCACATCCAACAATCTCTGTAATCTCCTGGCTGTTTTTGCCAGCAGCACCAAGTCATCAGCATAAAACAGCCAGGGGATCGCGACCGGCGAATCTGACACCACACTCCCGAATTCATCTGCCAAATCTGCTATGTAAAAGTTAAACAACGAGGCAGCCATTCGGCATCCCTGCTTCAGTCCTCTAAAAGTACAAATACAGTCAAGGTGCCGTCCAATGAGATTCGAACCTGAATCGAGGTGTTCGTGTGGAACTCTTGTATCCAATATTGCAAATGTACCGGGCACTTTTTAGATGACAGTTTTCTAAATAATAACTGCCTAGACACAGAGTCAAAGGCAGTTTCAAAATCTATAAATGCCATGAATAAATTTTGTTTCATCTGCTGTTCGTGTTTTTTAATAGCATGAATGACTTGTAGATTGACTCCCTGGGATTTATTTTCAATTTTTGATTTTAGTGGGATTGTTTAATGTTCTATTATATTTGTTTTTTTGTAGGGGAAGAATAAAAACTGGAGAATACAAACTTGGAACCTGGCTCAGGTGGGTCTGCCTTGCAGCGGCACAGAAGCACTTCATATGAGCCCCCATGCTCACCCCTGCCTTTTACTGTCTTACTCCTGCATGGCAAATGTTGCAGACCTGGAAAAACAACTCCCAGGCCAATCGGTGGTCTGTGTGTTCTTCTGGCGAGAAGACTTGCATGCAGGTTACTTGGGCCTCTCCTTGTGTGGGTGGGGTGGTAGGTGAATCTGCGGCTGAGTCACCTAAACAGACTTTGACATTATGGCCCTCATTCCAAGTAAGTTTGCGGGTATCCTGCTGGTAATTCTGCCGGGATGCCACCAAAACGGAATTAGCATTCTCGCTGCCCAGTATTATCGGGATATTATGGCCGGCAGGAATGCCGGTAACTTCCTATTCCATGGAGTCCCATGGAGGTAACTGCAGCATTAACTTTTGCAGTTGGGGGCCTGATCTACCGCCAGGTCGTGCCGTTTGGGGGAGAAGACAATTTGTTGCTACAGCAGGAAAACTTGACTGGGAACCAGAGTGCGTGCCTTGTCATCATTTTTTACACTATGTTCCAGGAGTCCCGGGCTCAAGAGGCTGCAGCACCAGGGCCATCATGCCTTACTATGGAGAGCCATAAACATGGTTTTCCCCCTCCCCCTATCAGGGGTAAGATTTGTGCTTTGGAAGGAGTTGTTGCCCAGTCACCTGCAATTGAAAAAAGTGTGAGAATACAAGTACCAGAATCCTTAGAGACATCAATGTGAATTAACCTGAAACACCTGGAAAAGAAATGCAACTACACACACCTGAAAAGGAAAAGAAACACAGCCTCCCTGATGATTGATGGAGTCAAGAAAACGTTTGGAGGTGAAGACAATTTGTTGCTACAGCAGGAAAACTTCACTGGGAACCAGAGTGCGCGCCTTGTCATCATTTTTTACACTATGTTCCCGGATTCCCGGGCTCAAGAGGCTGCAGTGCCAGGGCCATCATGTCTTACTGTGGAGAGCCATAAACATGGTTTTCCCCCTCCCCCTATCAAGAGTAAGATTTGTGCTATGGAGGGAGTTGTTGCCCAGTCACCTGCAATTGAAAAAAGTGTGAGAATACAAGTACCAGAATCCTTAGAGACATCAATGTGAATTAACCTGAAACACCTGAAACGGAAATGCAACTGACACGCCTGAAAAGGAAAAGAAACACAGCCTCCCTGATGATTGATGGAGTCAAGAAAACGTTTGGAGGAGAAGACAATTTGTTGCTACAGAAGGAAAACTTGACTGGGAACCAGAGTGCGCGCCTTGTCATAATTTTTTACACCATGCCTGGAGGTAGATCTGTGGCCCCCACCGGCAAACTTGAATTTCCCTGGTCCAGTAAAAATGCTGGTTCCGTAATTACCAGCAATTTTACTGGCATTTTTCCAGACCGGGAGACGTGTAATGACCCCCTATGTCTCCTATCTGGGTGCCTCAGCATGCATGTCATAGTAATATGTGGGCCTTTTTCCAGCCACCACGTCCCCACATACCATCTTAGGCAGCCTTTTTGTTTTGGGGTTCTCTTGGTTCTTGTGGTACTCCTGGAATTCACAAACTCCTAATTTGACCCCTCTTTTTGCCAGCTCCTCCCAAGGATCTGCCCTTGGACCTCTGCTCTTCACCCTCTCTATATCTGCCCTAGGAAGACTTATCCTTTGGCTTTCACTACCACCTCTTGACACTGATGACACAAATCATTTTCTCCTTTCCTCCTTTACCTCAGACATCTCAAAATGGATTAGCAACTTTCTCATCGCAACCCGTTCTCATGTTGAACCGTTCAAAAATGGAAATCATTGTTCTCCTGGCTTCCGATTCCATTCCTACTCTGTACTTTCCTATATCCTTCCTGCCTGACCTTCTTGCTTCTTTGCCCAAAGCTTGCAACCTTGCTGTCCTTTTTGATTGTGACCTCTGACTGCAACAATTTATCATTACCACCGCTTCCTCAACTCCTTCAGTCATATTTGGGTACATTTTCAATTCGATGAACAAGACCGAAGATGCCACACATTGCTTGTGAGTCAGCCCAAAGCAAGTGGGGGTCCCGGGGTGTTTCTGTGACCCTGCCAAAAGCAATTTGAATGTTATGAGATTGCTAATACAGGAACAACAAAAAGATTGTTTGAAATCAGAAAAGGAAAAGTGCAGATACAAACCCCAACGACCTATGAGTGCGTGAAATGCAAGTATGGGGAAAGGCTTGACAGGACATTGAAACCAACAGATATAGCCAAGAACAGTATTTGCAGTTTTGGTTATAAAAGGGAACTGTAAAACAAAAGAGAAAACACATTGGACGTCTTGGCATGGAAGTATTCCAGGCAGTTGGAAATACAAGAGAAGTTCTGGCAGGAGAGTACACTAGGCAGTTGTAAGTGCACAAAGAGTCCTGGGAGGGGAGTATACCAGGCAAATTGCAAACCTACAAGAAATGGTAAAGAAGGACAGTTTTTGTTAGACAAAGAAGGAACTTGTGTTAAAGAAAGATTGCTACAGAACTTTTTAACGAAGAGGAATTTTGTGGGTTAAGGAGAGACACAAAAGAACTGTTAGAATAATAGACATTGACATTGTTATCCCATTGAAGAATCGAGAGGAACGAAACAACCCTCTTTTCTTTTATCTTGGAGAACATTTACATTGGAGTCATTCTATTTTTTCATTGATGAGCACTTTTTGCCAATACCAGGTTGAAGACATTTCCCTTCTCACTTTATTAGTTTGTTTGTAGTGTGAGGGCCAGGATAGAAGTATTTGGACACAGGGACTCCTCCTTAGAGCAGGGGCAGAGAGGCATTTTCCCAAACCATTACAGTTGAATAAAAGTTTTTAAACAAAAACATGACAATTTTGTGTCCAGCTTTAATTTCAGTCCCCTCACAGCTTGTGGCCCTGCTGCCATGATGGGTTGGGAAGTTGGCCAACTTACCATTTTCCCATTGTCATGGATACAGTGTGCAATACCTCAGCTTATTGATAACAGTGGGCCCCACCTATAAATAGTCATAATGATGGGTTTTTGAAATATCTGTAATAAATGTATATAATGATCTCATATCAAGTTTGTATACAATAAATCACTTCTTGCGATTTCATTAACAATCACTAAATCATAACAAGATCTTTACCATAGAAAATCCAAATAAAAAAACTACCCCTGTTCTCATCCAGGAAGATTTGACAATAACTCTACCCTTTAAGAATTTCCTTGCCATTTCTTCTAATTTCCATTGTTTAGCAAGATACATGTTTCTCAAGAAAGAACACCTCCAAAAAATAATTACGCTAGTTCAAGGACTTGGTGTCTTGTGTACTTTTCGTGTTTGACAGTAACGAATCAGACAATAATTAGAGCTTTAAAAACACGAATAATGTATCTCCCACCGGCCCATCTCTCAGTTGCAGCCAATCAAAAACCATGTGTATTACATCCACCTTATTATGACCTTCAATTGTGCAACACCTTATTCAGGGAAATGTAATCATCCACCATTGGGCCCTTTCTATGGATATGGGCAAAGCCAGCATAAAGGCTTGCTAGTATGACAATCTCCTTCCCACCTTTTATGACAAGTAACACGCTGTTTTGTATTACTATTCCTGTTATTGTAATACAACATAAAATAATTCACAATAAGAGGAAAACATCCCTTAAACACTGTTGTAAATTTAGGCTGGCTATAAAATGTGCACAAAATACTAGCATCACTTATTCAAAACAAACCTCAGCCATTCTTTCGGCAGGTAAATTATTGTTCTGAATAATAGTTCGCTAAATAGGTGCACACTCACAGGGAGTAATCTCTTTTAGAAGAATTTGAATTTTAAAATGATTGATGGACATCTGTAATATTACTTTTGAGAATGTCACAAAATCACAATCTCAGGAAAACCAAAATAGCAAAGGAATCTTCAAGGCACTCAATGTAGGACTTAGATCCTCTCGTAGAGAAAATACCTACATTTCCTTTTAAACAAAATGTGCAATGCACTTGCTTTTACACCTTCCATTTATGTTACGCCGCTGTACAAAATAACCCCAAAGTGATGCTACTTTGTTGTATTTCACATGCATTTCCATTAATTAGAATATAATGAAAGCTAATTCTGAAAATAAAATGTCCACCTTAGCATAGCATTTTGCGATGATGATTTCTTTTTAACTAAGCAGTTCAATAACTGTTATCCTGTAATAGACAATTGCTCTCACCTCCAATAATTGTATAAAACACCTTATTTTTCTTTGAGTTGCACAATACAAACTGAGAGCGTGAGCACAAACACACACACATGCAAGTCCTTGTACAGATGTTCTAAATGCTGTGACGTATACCAATGTTGAGTTTGTGTACTGCTATGGCATGATGCGTAGGCATACAGAGCTTAGCATTAACATCTAAACTGTCCAGAATTTCCTCAATAATATTAGTACTGTAAAATGGATCTTCCCATGTGTTACCATCTTGATTCAAACCTTCAAAAGAGGCCTCTATAAAACTTGTAGGATATATTGAGATTGTTCCCCTTTCGTCAACTTTCTATTTAAAAATACATTCCGACATTGGAGTAGGGGAATACAACCTCACCACTTGTCAGGAAATGTGTAACCTGAAGATATTTGAAAAAACCCATTTCGATTCAACCCATATGTGCAAGCTCTCTGTAGGAAAGTGTGTACTCCATCCTGAAAATATACTTGCATACTTTAAGGCAGTATCAGACCAGCAACTAACAAAACTACCTCTTAATATGTCAGTTGGTGCCCCATTATACCATAATATAGCCTCATAGACCGAGGGAGGGGTCATTATCATGGGATAATGACCTGATACCAAGTTATGGCCCGAGGCCAAGTGGAGGGCCATACATTCGAGGTCTATAGGGCTATTAGCACACAGTGGTAATAGCAATGGATGTTTTGGAGTTTTCATGGTGAGGTAAAAACATTACTTTAATAGTGAGTAAAGTAAATAGACAAACACACGTTTTTTATTTTGTAGTATTTACAAAAAGTTGTCTTCAGAAATTAAGCATTCAAATTGCAAACTTAATTAAACTGCAGGTCTAACATGAGCATGCATTAGGTGTTTTGTAAAAGTGATCTATTTCTGTAAAGAAAGTGAAAGCATTTTCTCATGCTTTAGCTTTCTCTTTGTTGGGTTTACTTTGTATGTTGCAGAAAAAAAGATCGTCCCAGAGAGGAAGTGTCTTGTTGAAAAGAAACTTGCCTGTAAAATAATTCTGCTCTACCCTGTTTGCTTTTGAATACACAGAATGTTGGGAATCCAGTCAATATCAGTAATTAAAGATGGTCCTCTGAACATTCTGATTGTCTGAGAGGAGGTCAATAATGATTTCCATGTGCTAACAGTAAATAATAATGTATCCTTGTTATCTGAAACTCACCACATAGCTGCACCCAAACATGGGTGTATACCCGGAGAATTTTGAGCCATATCCTTTAAAGTACCTACGGCCACAATATCTAGTATCTCCACATATTTGTCCCTGTGCACATTTTGAATGTGAATGATGTTGCAGGCAACAGCAATGCCTTTGGCCTGGAAGTTTTGATGAACCTGTATTGTGAACTATCAGGAGTTACAGACATTTGTAAGTTGGCCCTATTCAATGATGGGATGTTTTGTAGCCTTCACTGACAACAGTCACAATAGGTGAGAGCATGTAGAGGCTATGCTACATGGCTATGTTGTTAGAGCATAAGTCACACATTATTTACACGATGGCAAGGCTTATGTGGGATGATGTTGTCAGCCACATAATTAGCCTGGTTGTCATGTTGCTAAGGAAGATAGTTGTCAATAGCTCTTAAAGAATGATGGTGGAAGATCACATACAGAACCTGTCTTTCCTAACTATGGTCAGGTGACTCGGCCGATGCACCGGACAGTAAACTATGGAGGAGGAGTCTTTGCACGACATGGAGTCTGCAATATTGGCAAGAAGAAGCATACTCTTGACGATTTTAGAGGATGATTGACATGGAACTGCTCAGTAGCAGCAAGAAGAGAACCCCTTCTGGAGCACAGCAATCAAGGATGAGAATGAACAAAAATGAGATTAGGAAGCAAATGAGAGCGAGGGACCACTGTCGTCAAGTGAAACCGAACCAGATGGAGTACTGATGGGTGAACCGAACCAGAGGATTGACGTAAAAGAAATGTAGCATTAGAAGGCCCAAACTGGGGCACAATGGGGAGCCTGTGGAAGGAAACCCAATGCTAGAGCAGATGTAGAACATTTAGCTCTCCAGATGGGCTGCAACTCCCATCACCCTTAGCCATTAGAGGATCCAGGGTGGTGTAGGTCCTACCATTTCGAGAACAGAAGGTTGCCCACCAATGAACTAGAGACAGAAGATGGAGTGGAGACTTGTGTATTGGGGGGAAGCAAGCCATACCCAATCCTGAAGATGTGACAAATGGATAAAACACACTACATGCTGGAACATAGACTGAAAGTTCCTAGAGCACACTGAAAGGTTTGACTACAGAATGGCATTTTTATTTATTTATATGTATTGTTGTTTTGAGTTAATAATAAAACTTTTACAACAAAATACCTTCATAAAATATAAATCTTTCTTAATATTTCCATAAAAATTGATACTTTAACATTCAACTATACAGTGTGCAAACTTCCATATTTCATTATACATTTGATATCATGAACTAAGAACAAACTAATATAGCCATGTTAATTTGTTTAACTCACTTCAAAATTAAATTAAAAAATAAAAATTCTTTCTGACTAACTCCTACACAAACTACAAGCCTCAATATAGCAGATCTGTGACAAAGGCACATGTCCATAACCCAATATTGTTAACCTAGGATCAGTAGGCATTCCCGATGGAAGAAGAAGAAGAGGTAACTCTATCTGCCATACATTATAAAGACTAATCATCATAGCTTGTGAAGATGTATTTAGAGAGTAGTTCCAGAAATTCACTGAGGCGATAGCATTAAACCGATGTAAATATTGTCTATACAAAGAACAGTAAACAGCCTCCATTTTGGGACATGCAGTAAGGATGTGTTGTACAGTTTCCAAGTTTGACCATATCTCACAAATTCTGCAGGTACGCTGATCAAGGGCCATTGTCCACCTTGCTCCGTGGGTGGTGCTAACCGGTAATTGGTTAAGGCGCAACATTAAACGAAACCTGCGTACTTTAGGGCATGGACATCTTATTAGACACAATTGAGGAGAAGGTTACTTATGGTCAATTCCTGCAAGATATTGGTAATTATGTAATAAGCTTAATCAGCTAAAACTATCTTCCCAATCTTTTAGTTTAGCTTTGTTTTTAAATACTTGTTTTATAATCTCGTAATTCGCACAAAAGGAGCGTTTAAATGACCAGTTCAACTTAATGTAATAAGACAAACAGCTAGTAACATAGAATGAAACTGTTTTTTTACTGGATTTCAATGGATCAACAACCTTTCCTATCATAAAAAGCAGTTCGCTCTTAGGGTGACATGGAGCTTTTAAAGGGAGAAGGGTGCGACAGTATTGTATCAATGCTCTAAGAGAAGTCAAACCAAAAATTCAGCTCTTATATAGTTAATTGGACATGATGGCGGTAGACACAGCACAGTCCGCCAAAGGTATCCCTCTACCTTATCTAGCCATTGAAGACAACCCATAGTAACTGCTTCTAAGCCATAGAACACAACCGGTATAAACCATTGGGTATACAACCTCATTATTCCTCTCAATGTGTAACCACCCTAGTCCTTAACAAACTTTCTCACTAACATTGTTATCTGTCTTGTCTGCATGATCCTACTATCTATTAAGGAAACATATCCTAATCTACTATCCATTTTGACTCCCAGATATTTATAGGAGTCAGTGTAATCAATAGTACCCCAGCTGGTACACATAGTAGGCCGATTGATTTTTCTGGCAGAAACAAGCATGACCTTAGTTTTCTTTAAATTAACAGTCATTCCATATTCTTCAGAAAAACATCCCAACTCTTCAAGTAGAGCCTTCATTCCGTAGATGGTATGATCCACAATAACGAGATTGCCAGTGTATAATAAAGCTGTGACATTAGAAGATGCAAATTTGACAGGATTAAGGGCACATTTTTCCAGTCTTCGTATGAGCTCGGCAATATATAAATTAAATAAAATTGCTGCCACGAGGCAACCCTGTTTAACATCCTTAATAATCAAAATTGGGCACAACAGGGAGCAGCCTCTATTGTCCAAGTGTATCCAGGCACTGTTGTTCTGATGCAACTTGACTAGAATCTCGAGAAGCCATTCTGGGCATTTATGTTGGCGCAATATTTCCCAAAGTTTATTTCTATCAACATTATCAAAGGCTCTACTGAAATCTACAAATGTTACATAGATCGAGGGACTGTGATGTTGTTTAGCTCTATCAAAAATAGCATCTAGTAATCGGATATTAATCAGTGAATTGGAACCCACACGAAAACCTGTTTGAAAGGGATGTAAGATGTTATTAGAATTAGACCAGTCTTCGAAATGATTCCAGAAAATTGCTACAAAGATCTTGCTTGTGGTATCTAATAATGAGAGTAATCGATAGTTCTCAGGATTATTACGAGAACCAGCTTTGAATACAGGAATGAGTATGGAAGTGGACCAGGACATGGGGATAGATTTTTCCTGGCATACTTTTTTGAATAAGGACAACAGCAAGGTAGACCAGGTCTCGGGATCGGATTTAAACACAGCAGAAGCAAGACCATTAGGGCCTGAGGCTCTAGAATTATTCAATTTTTTAATTATAACAATAATAGTGTATCGGGTGAAATATAAGGGCCATGGTCCTGTGATTTCAATATCCAGTTCTACCATGTTACTATCAAACATGTCTGTGAGAAATTGTGTCAAGATGGGTTCAGCTATTGCATTAAAGGCCTGAGGGGTGGAGTTACCTCGTACCCTGTTAAGTACTTTCCAGATGGATCTATTCTCACCTTTTTGGATGACCCCTATTAACATCTGCCATTGATGATTAATTTACATAATGCTGTGTCTTCTACACCATCCCTGATATCGGTATTGCTTTACGCAATATTGCATATTCATTTCCTGCCAATATGGTCTGTTTCAATTTACTGAGCTCAGAGCGATGGACACGTCTGGCAAGCACCACTTTTCTATCATATGGACGAAGATGGGAGCACTCCACAACTACAGTAGGCTGCTTTTTGACTGAGGCAACATCAATTGATAAAGATCAAATCAACGATTCTATTTCATTACAAGAGAGATCTTGTTTCTCAGATAGTAACTTAAGTTTATTCAGTTTATTCATAATTTTAATTTTAGTATAGTTCCAGGTTATTTTCCATCCATCATCCGTAACCCCGATATCAATGGGGCCACGAGTGGTGGTGTTATCAATTCCAATTTTTAATTTGACCAAGATCAAAGCATGATCACTATAAAATGGAATAGTGACTTCAACGTCATAGATATGATCTAATGTGGGCAAATGACCACATATATAGTCAAGGGTGGCCACTTTCATCACCAGTTTCCATGTGCATTTGCCAGGTGTGTCACTAATGGTTCTGCCGTTAAGAGGCCAAAGTTTCCAATCACGTAAGAACTTATTCCATGATCTACCTCTATAATTGCAGTTCCCCCTAGTCATAGTATTCGTCTTGGCAATATTTTCATACACCATCTTCATAGTCGATACTCCACAATTTGCATTTAAATCTCCACCGTGAATGATCATTTTGTTTCCCTCTTTAAGCAACCAATTTGTAAATGCCTCATCTAGTGACTCCTGTATTTGGCTGGTAAGATCATTAGAAGGGAATCATAGATGTTAATGATAAGAATGTTAGGTGTAAAATTCCCTTCTTTGGCTCTTATTTGTACAATCAAAACATTGTCACTCAATATTCAAATGTATTCTACTCGAATAAAAATCATAGCAGATACCAATGAACAAACCGCCATATGGGCGACCTTTCTCTCCTTTTTTTAGCAGATATTTGAAATACACAGTGAGAATCAACATTTAAATCAGATTGCAACCATGTTTCCTGTAAGAGGAATACAGGAAATTTTACAATGCCTTTAATGGAATCACTAGAACAGATGAAATGAGAGTGTCCTCTGCTATTCCAAGAGGCAATGACCAGTTCTCATGGCAAGGCACACTCCAGTTTGGTTAATAATTCTTTTAACTATGTCCAACCGACCACATTTTCATCTTTTGTCTCCCCAGGCGCAGATTTTACAGACATAAACTGAAGAGCATTTATAGTATGAACTCGGAGAACATCTTGGGACAGAGTAACTGAAAGAAAACAATGTTTGTTTGTACTGGACTGAAGAACCCCTACCACATATTGAGAAATAAATATTGAAAGAATACAATGCATGCTGTATCTAGTAGTTAGAACTCCTCTGGCTTCTTGAGAAGGAGACATTGAAGTATTACAACTGATTCTGAAATGGGGATTCGAATTTCTCATTCACATTAAGAAAAAAATTGAAGTATTACAATGCATGTTATACTCAGAAGTCACAGCTTCTTAAATCTTCTGAGAAAAGGGAGACCAGTGACAACTTTACACTGAAAAAACAGGGGGCAGACATGACAACTCAACAACAAGTTAAAATATTCAGGTTTTGTTCCACTTTGTGCCTGTGGTCATGTGTTCATTTCATTGATTTTGCCACAGTCCCAATTGTTCTGGTGGTCGTGTTGTAATTGTAACATATTGTAGTTAAACGCCATTGCCATGCTTTACTAGTAGTCTGTCCTTCCCACAACCTATGGTAGAGTATGAATATCCATGCTGTACTGTGATGGGATTGTAGCCATCAAGTACTTTTATGTTGTCAGGTGGCCATGTTGGATTACTTGTTATTTATAAGGACTGAAATTGCATTTTGTGAAGTTTGGGTGAGATTTACAAACTGTTGAATTCTCTTGACACTTTCACCTTATAAAAAGTTGCTCCAGCAATTCCGCCTATTTTCTGTATGGTAAAAACAGTATTATAGAATTACTGCCACCCTAATTTTATTGGTGTGGGTTCAAATTTGGAGATTTGGTGTTTAGCTATTTATCGTCCTTTGTGCAATTATCAATTTTCGCTGGTGAATTCTCGGTATCAGCAGAAGGACGTATTGAGGACTTATTGATTGTTTAGAGTACATTTATGAAAGTTGGTTTTGTTTCACGCCATTTAGTGAGCAATTTGTGTAGCCATTTTTGGTCGACATGTTGTTTTAAGAGGGCATTTTGGAATTCCGATCGTTTGTCTTTAGTCATTTTGAAGGACGCCTGGACTAGGATTCCCCCCAATAATCCTTCAGCATCCGAACAGTTGAAACTACGTTTTTCAGATGACCTCACTCCTCCATGTTCATCTTCTGAAAATGCACTTTATATATTTAAATTATGTGTAAGCTGTTTCTTTATAAAAGGTGCTATATGTAACGTAGTGTGCTCTATGGTAGAGCAGGACCACTGTAGCAGTGTGCATTGTTTTCATTTTCTACAGAATTGGTTGCGAAAGTAAGATGTAAAAGCAAAGCAATGGCCACTTATGAGTGATTTTTGTGCCCCATGGCCGTTTGCAGCCATTTGGAGGCCGAGGCAGACTTCAAAGGGCACCTGCTTGTATCCCAGATTGAGATTTTCATTAATACCTTGGAATCGGCCTGTATTTGGCACCTGCCTAAAGCAAGTGGATTCCATAGGAATCCATTGTAAAGGCTGTCTGCAAAGTGAAACTTGCAGGCGGCTTTTACACTTATTTTACACTTATTACAAAACTGAGAATGAAAACTAAGAGCAAAGGCGATTTTGCCTATTTTTACTCTTTACATTGAAAATTGCATGTAGGGCACCCAACACCATGGAAGTTACAAAATGACCCTCATATCGTTTTAAAAGACATCATTAACTTGGGCGTGGGGATAGACTTGAATGATGAACCCGCTTCAAAATAGTATTTTCTTTTTTATGGTGATAGCTGAGGGTAATTGACTAAGGGCCTCATTACGACCCAGGCGGAAAACCAGGGTGCTAAAAGCACCATGGTCCATGCCGGTAACTTACCGACTCCGCCATGGAGAAAGGGGGAATTACCACCCCATTACAAGGTTGACGGGACGGTAATTCCCCCTTCCTCCATGGCCCTTCCCCATTCCCATTTTTGCCCCATAGGGCTCAATGGGAATGAGGAAGGCACTAAGTACGGTACCGCAAATTGTGGTACCGTACTTATCACCAAGGTCCCTTTGCGGTTCCCTACTTTAACGACTGGTGTAGACCAGCCATTAAGGTCGGGTCCTGCAAAGGGACCTCGTAATCACGCGCTCATGGGTTAACGGAGCCGCAGCCTTTTACGGCGCCGTTAACCCATTAGCGCCAGGGTCTTAATGAGGCCCTAAATCTTTGAGGATATTACGTGAGTAATGTGTAAGACTGCAAGGTCGAAAAGCAGGGATGTTTTCATACATTTTTATTAACTGTTCCCCCAGTTGATGTTAGAAATGAACACATATACTGACAAAGCCAATAGGTTTGGCTTTACAAATATAAACGGCAACATATTTAAAAAAATAAAATAAATATGCACTCCTCCAAAGTCCAGAAAAGCCTTGCCCTGTCCATTTTCAAAGCTAGAAAGGTTGGCTTTTCCAATGTCTGCCTGTTATACTCTGTGGTTGTGTGGCCTATTGCACAGCACACCACCATGAGGGATAAGTTTAAGTCGCCCTTCCTTGATCACATGCATAAGGGTACCTTGACATGGAGGGTCTGGTATTATTCCCTAACTTACGTAGGCAATCTGGGTTCTACCAACCGCTGTAAAAAGAACCTCTAAAAGTTGAAGATATATTGGACCTCTGCCCTCCGCATTTTAGCCTGTGAGCCTACTTCTGTAATGTTAGCAAGCAGATGAGAAAATGGTATTTTCTCCTTTACATTGTTAATAGTGGTTAAGGCTCTTTTCTAATTTAGGGCCTGATTCACAAAAGGTTTTCCTATGGGATTGCGCCATTATAAAACTCGTCCATGAATCAGGCCTTTAGGCACTGTATTCTTGAAAATGCTTGGGTGCAAAGTTAGCAGCCAATCGTTGAATAAAATAGAAACGGGCTTGCAAACAGCTGCAGTAAACTGTACCCGGAGAATACAATGGATGCAAATGGCCGTAACGTTCCTCACACAGGACCACAAACAAGGATGCAAACGGTCATTGTGATCACCACGCAACTTTCATATCATGAAAACTGGGTGGTTCTGCCAAGCTATATGCCCGTCTTCAGTGCACCTTTTAAGTTGAACTCCTTAGGGCAGAGTCTCTCAAAAATGAATGCAAATGAAAAAAGCATAAAGGATGCACTTTTTCATCGGCTTTCACTTTAGAAACACACAGGTCATTTTCAAAGGTGACCTGTGCATTTCAAGGGATCTTGAAAGCAGCCCCAAATTTGCAGGAGCCAGCCCCTTGCATACGTTAATGTAGGGGTACGCTCCAGCCACTAATGTATTACCGGCTTTTAGGCAAAGTTTGAATGCAGTACCCTCTGGGAACACTACAAACAACTATGACTACAGGTATAGGCAACCCAACCTTTGGTATAAGCTTGTACTACACAGTTTTGGTAGCGTGTTGAGCAGCCAGGCTTATCTCAAGAAGGGAAATGTGAGCTGCAGTGGAGTTACACAAAGATTCACACTTACAGGTATTCAAATAAACTCTTATACTCAAGGTTTCTGGCATAAACAATTATTCATTTATTTATCAGTCAGTTATAAAGCCTTCTTTAGAAGGGAGCAATATACTAGTAACACACAAATACACTTCAATACTGTACACTCTTGAGTTTCTGAATCAGACAAGACCCTTTTGAGATGGCCCAGAGACACAACCTACACCCACAGGTGACTTCAATAACAAGGGTGCTGGGGACATAAATATCTTACTGTTGGCATTCAGAATACTCTTAAAAGTTAGTAAAGGCAAAGGTTATTAGAACACAAGAGATCATCAATATTCTTAAGCAGGGCAAATACTTTTAGATTGCAATAGAAGAGTCATTCAATTCAATAGGCTCATCCAAAGTCAATGGGCAAAAGTCTTTGTGTAGGATGCAGCACTTCAGGTAAGTAAATGGAAAAATCTTTGCACAAGTTCTTAGGAGTCTTTGATAAAAAGAAGAATCAAATGTAGGGCCACAAACTGATTAGACTTGTGAGTTGCAGAAGTTACAAGCACTTCCACGGTAAGAGGTAAGTTCTCTTAGACTTGTTTTACAGAACCTTGCTAAAGAAGAAAAGATGCAGCTGATGACTTCTGTTCCTGTGCAGCTCTGCAGATCTCACCGTTCCTGAGCCTCAGTCGTCGGGTCAAGAGGGGGGATGTCAGGGGACTCCTGCACTGCACTGGCACTGTCAAAACTGCCAACCAGCAACTTCACTTTCAGTGGCTGTTTCGCGTTTCAGCTTCTTGTGGCTACCGCAAATAGCAACAAGCACGGTTCCTGGCTGTCAAGGTGGACTTTCCTTGCACCTGGGATCCCGCACTCGGCTGAGAGGCATCAGGCTTGGCCAGTCCTGCTTCATGGGAGTCCGGAGGATCTTCCAAAAGCTTTAGGCCAGCTTAAAAGCAATGCACACAATCTGGTGTTCCTCTCCCTGGCTATTCGGTTTCCTGCAGCAACTCTGAGGAAAATCAACCAGCTCCGAGATGGATGTCCAGGTGGCTTACTTTGGGGTTGATTGGTCCCACCAACTCAAAGGAAGAAGCCGTCCTTGCAGTGGCTTCTCTGTCGATACGAACTTGGCAAGTTGGCACTGCAGCAGGGATTCACCTGGCAAACCAACGGTCCAGGAGTTGCAGCAGGCGTCCTCTTCAAGCTCTTCTTCGGTTCCTTCGTCCAGTGGTCGACTCTGCCTTCCAAGCCAAAACACTTGCCTTTTTTTCAGTTCTCTCCCATTCAGTCCAGCCCAGCTGTCACTCACCCAGCAGGGTGCATGTCCTTGCCGGACAGTCAGCCAGACAATCACCACAGAGTGCTTTTTTGGGTCTCTTAGGAGACTAAGCATAGGGAGTTTCGGGCACCTCCCTCACTTCCTGCCTACCCCAGACACTCTGGAGCCAGAGGCGGGTTTATCTCAGAAACCCTGCCAAAGGCGAAATGAACAAAGAGACCAAACCTGGTTTGGCGCACAGAGAAACTCTCTAGAAGGACCTTTCCACAAAGACATGGCGAAAAAGGAAGACCGGGGGCCATATTTATCAAAGATGGCTCTGTGCCATTTTGAAAAAGATGGCTCCTGTGGTTGCTTTACCGTAGCCGCGAACGGTCGCGGTAAATGCAAACCACGATAGTTCATAATCAAAACCACTGTCACCGTCCATTCAATGAGGAAAGGGTAACATAAAACATGATACCTAAGAAGCTAGACAAAGGGGATACTAAGTAACCCCTCCAGCACTCTATTGGAAGATAGTGTGTTCTGGGTCTAGAAAGTTACAATGCTATGTAAAGTCAATTTCACTTTACTGCTCTGGGAAACAGTAGTTGATCCCAGAGAAGGCATTTAAACCTTGGTAAATCTGGAAGACTTCTCTGTGTCACTGCACTGAAGGTACTTTTTGTGACAGTTGTAAAAGATGATGCCTATGGAATTTTTTTAGACTCCATAACCAAAAGAAACACAGTGTATACAAATCACATTAAAATACATGAGAGAGTGGGAAAAAGGATCTCACTTTATCCAGGTTAAAAAAAAGTCCTCAAAATCCAGCAAAGTCGCTGGGGGTCTCTAAGGTGGAGGGAATAAACACATGCTTTAGAATTCTCCCTAACACAGGCGCTCGTCATGCACGTGGGTACTGCAAGTTCATTTCACAGCCCGTGCGTACTGCTAGTCCATTTCACAGCACGTGGGTACTGCAAGTCCATTTCACAGCATGCTGGTACTGTGAGTCCATTTCACAGCGAGAGGCCATTCTAGGGACCATCACTGCCAAATGCTTCAAAAAGGGAAAAAATATATATTCCTGTTAAAGGGAATAAAATGCAAAAGCGACAGCAGCCCACTTAAAAAATATGGCAAAACAAAGAGGTGATGGCTGGAAGGTTTAGAATGAATCTTAAACAACCTCTCGCAATTGCTCTAGGCAACCCCCCAGACCATCGTTCTTTGCCTGGCAAAGACCATATGAAAATCAGGCTTGCTCCCACCCCAAAAGGAGCAGTTCAGTCCGGACTGCTTGGTCACATCCCTTCTGTACGAGCATCCCCAGACACATTTTGGCTTCATTGGGCATCATCAGTAAAGTGCAGCTTGGGACTGTAGGCCCAGTAGGATGGGATACACATTTAACAAAACAAAGAGTTGATGGCTGGAATGTTTAGAGTGGATCTTGAGCCTCTGGATTGCTCTGGGC
The DNA here is from genome assembly GCF_040938575.1 of Ambystoma mexicanum. Lineage (NCBI taxonomy): Eukaryota > Metazoa > Chordata > Amphibia > Caudata > Ambystomatidae > Ambystoma > Ambystoma mexicanum. Next base: position 63,583,165 of record NC_090937.1, read on the forward strand.
AACCCTCTAGACCAGCGTTCTTCGCCGGCAAAGCTACTTAAAAACAACAGCATGACAAGGGGCCTCATTCTGAGTCGGGCGGTAGGGGATACCGGGCACCGGTAAGGAGACCGGTGTCGGTATTCCCCTACCGCCCGATTCCGAGGTCCCATAACGGGACCCGTAAGGTACATTTGGTCGGACCAAACATACCTTACGGGTCCCGTTAGTGGACCAGGGCGCAAATAACGGGCTTGCCATTCACGAGCCCGTTATTTGCACCCTCCCCATTCCCATTGAGCCCTATGGTGGCTCAATGGGAATGGGGAATGGTTTGGTCAATGGGGACTTACCTGTCCCTCCAAGGTCGGAATGGACCGGTAAGTCCCCATTGAACCAAACCGGAGTTGGTACCAATATGGGAGGCAGCCATGGAGCTAATTGCTCAATGGCTACCACCATACTCGGAATGACCCCCAAGGTCATGAATGACCCTGTCATGAAATGCACATCTTATCTCTTATCTATTGTACTTTCTTTTATGATCAAAAGAGCATGGTTCCTCCTGTATATAAATAAATAAATACACATCCCTGTGTGCTTGTTTGAAATAAGCGCATAGTATGGTATGTCTTTGTTTTCTGTGCATTTCAAAGTGCATCCCATTTATGAATTTGGGATTTACTTTAAAGTGTGCAGAAAATCCCCGATTTGCAAAAATGTGTAAAGGGGTGAAAATGAGCCTTTGAATATGTGCCCTCTGTGATGAGCACATTCAAATGCTCTTTAAAAATAGGGCACATCTTTTTTTCGCTCAGTTAATGCGCTAGCTCATCTCATCCATTGACGTCAAAAGAATCTTTGACAATTTGGCTCCTTGTGCACTGAATGGCGGTCTTTTTCAAAGTCCCTTATTGTTAAAAGAGGTGTTAAAATCAGGTAAAACAGATACACCTAGATTAACACCCCTTTTTGGGTTTCATGCGATGTTCTGTGTTTTTGCAGCCGAAGTGGGACAAGTAATGGTATTACCGTTTCCGCCACCCTTTCCCACTCTGCCTGCAAAAATCAAATGATTTTCATGCTTGTATAAAAACTATTGAGTTCTTATGTACTAGGCCAGCTTTTATCACTTGTTAAAAGTGGACAGATTCTGTCAGATTTCATAGGAATCCATTGTAAATGCCTCACACATGTGTACATTGCCTATGTACATTGCAGATGGTATTTTCAGTGCTTTGCACTTCGAAGAGAGAACATGTTTTTCTCTTGATGAAGTATCATTGAAAAATTCTGAGCAAAAAAATTAATAAATAAGGGTCCGGGTCCAGATAAGATCATTGCAGAGGTTGCTCATTGCGAATGCTGGCCGCCTCCAAGGCCCACGATCTAGGCCCTTCTGTGCCTGCCACTCTCCTCACTTCCCGTTTTCCCTGTTGCTGGATGGGCTCCTCTCCCCCTCTGCCACCACATCTCTGAAGGTAAGCCCTCTGTTATGATATGGCATTTGTAACGCGCCTATACACAAGTGTTCTAATATAGGACTGATTGTGATGCGCACTGGGCACATGCCTGAAATCTTTTTCATGTCCTCAACTTCGCTGTGTTTCAATTAAAAAAAAAGTTATTTCAACCTGTGTTACTTGATCTGCTGCGCCCTGCTGTATTGCAAGAAAGGTGTTGAGATCACCATCTTCCTTCCCATACCAGGTCTCCTCCATCATGGCTGACCCCGTTTCCAGCTCAGCTGGTGTACCTGGCCCTGAGCCTGCACACTTGGGATTGGTCCCTTCTTCAGTCTTAATGACCAATCAGGTGGGCCGGCAGGCAAATGCCGGCCCACCTCCAAGGCCCACGATCTATGGCCCCTGGCTGTGCCTGTCTGGGCCAGGCTGGTCTGGGTGGGCCCCCTTATTTCCCTCCATCTCCACCCCAGCACATCCTGCTAAAACATCTAGACTCGGGGTTGATGAGACCTCCCTCTCTTGCCTGGATGCATGGCACACTGGCATTCCTCCCTGTGAGTAACCAACACATATGTTATTGCATCACCATGACTTTGATATCTGCAGCGACTGTTAATCCATGTGTTTAAGTGTGCTCTGCTTGAAAATCGAAGTTAAGCATTTATTTACACCTCAGCCACTGTTGATACATGTGTTTAAGTGTGCTCTGCTTGAAAAATTGAATTTAGGCATCTTACATCTGCAGCCTTTTTCTGTGCCTAGATTTGTTGAGTGTGCCTCTCCCTCTCATCCCCTCTCCTCTCTGTCTTTATGTCCCTTGCACTTATTTTTGTTTGTGCGTCTTAACCCACCCATCCTCTCCCCTCTCTCCTTTCTCCATGTTAAGCTCTTGCATTTTGTAACAACCGTCAGGCACATACAATATTCCTGTCATATGTTGTAACAGTATTGTATTCCTCCTGTATTATGTTGTACCTCTAAACGCATTGCACTTGCCCATTCTGAATATCCCAAATTCTTAGTAAGACTGTTAATCCTTGGAACCCTTGCAACCTTTTTCCGTCCCTGCGTTGGAGCATTTTGAAATGCGTGTTCAAGTGCATAGGTGCTATATAAATGACCAAAACATAAATACCTTAATAAATTAAAAATGAACCTAAAATCGTGACCCTTTTTCTACTACATCCATTTACCACAATTACAGCTTCCACCTTAATACCAAGGTTTTAGTCAAAGGCAAAGATAGTTCTGCTCTATTAAAAAAGGGCTGAAGAGAGATACTTTCTTATTATCACCCAATTTCGTTATTGAACGTTGTAGGAAACATATATGCCAAGGTACTACAAGTAAGCTTAAATTACGTCTGAGCACTTTCGAACAAAGCGTTTGTCTGTTTCTCATTTTTCAAAAATATTTTAATTTAAGAAAAATGAAAGTGTGTGCTCTGTTTATTGTTTCAACAACTGCTTTTGATGGCGTCCTTCGATTCCAATTGTGGGAGACATTAAGGAACCTAGACACCCCCCCTGCACTACCTGAAGCACTTTATCCATCATACTGTAACAATAAAGCAACAGTAAGATTGGGTCCATCTGTTGAGACCACAGCCTGTTTTAGAATCAAAAAAACAGTTAAGCCAGTGGTGTGTGCTTGCTCCTACACTCTTTTGTTTTATTAATGGTGATGGAGACCTGCTTTTGAACACAACGTCAGATGCTCCTACATTGGGAAAAAATAAAATCCCACTTTTATACGCTGATGATACTGTTTTGATGTCACTTACACCCCTAGATTTAAGAACAAAACCTTGGGCCTCATTACGAGCATGCCAATCCGGTAACAACGGTGCCTTTAAGCCTACATTGGGAAAAAATAAAATCCCACTTTTATACGCTGATGATACTGTTTTGATGTCACTTACACCCCTAGATTCCGGTAACAACGGTGCCGTTAAGTCTACTGGCACGGTTGTTACCATACCAGAACACGCTAAGTCTGTGTGCGGCTGCCGTCCCAACCGCCAGGTGTGACCTGGCGGGCAGAACAGCAGCTGCTCGCAGACTTTCACGGAGGCACCAGCACCGTTATTTACGGCACAGTTATTTACTGTGCTGGTGCCTCTGTGTTCCCCATTCCTAGTGAGGACTCAAATGGGAATGGGGAATACAATTTTTCCAGTGCCTGTTTTCCCGGACCAGCGTGGTTCGAATCCCCCGCTGTTACCGGCCAGCCAGGCACCAGAAAATTCACAAGTCTGGCAGCAGCCTGGCAGTTTTACCAGCACGGCTACCGCCAGACTCGTAATGAGGCCCAGTTTGTTCTCTTTCAAGAATTTTGTGAGAATAATGGTCTTGAAATAAACCGCACCAAAACAAAATCAATGTTTTTTAGAGGACCTGGGACAAAAAAAACATTTTCTTGAATATGGTGGTGGAAAAGAATATGACTAGGCATCAGGTATATGAACAAATGTAAATGGAAATCCCAAGTTGAAAAGTCTAATCCAACAATAATTAAATGCACACTCTCTACTGCAGTGATATTCAATTCAAACTTTTTTATACCAAGCCCCCCTTGAGTAAAAATATTGCTGCTCGCCCCCCCAGATATCATTTCTGCGTATAGTTTGTATTAAAATCAGTCAGCGTACTCCTTTATAGAAGAGCATCGCGCCCCAGCCGGACACCCTTCGGGCACCCCCCAGTGTTGTCAGCCCCACAGTTTGAAGACCTCTGGTATACTGCTAGATTCCACATTGAACATAGATATGGAGCAATGCTGCATGTGTTGAAGGTTCATGAGGCTCAGTATCGCCAGGGTTCTAGTCCCGGTTTTGAACTTTAGAGTTATAGACCAACTTTTATGTTATCTGTTTCAGAAAATGCATTCTTGAAGAAAATACTCTGCTTGCCCCAATTTTTACCCGAAATGTTTCCCTGCACGGAGAAACAACCGTAATCAGCATTGATCAGATAATCATTTTAAAACCAGTTCTTTATTTGATGAGAATCTGGAGTAATCATATTATGAGAAAACACGAAGATGCTCTTGCAGACTTGTTATCGCAAGAGTGTGCCCATACTGTAGACTGGTGTTCTCACATAAAGAATATGTTACATTATGTAGGGTACCCAGAGTTGTGGTCTAGACCAGATCTAATTGATAGTGAGACTAAGAGGAGCTCATAATGACTGTTTTGAGTAAAACGCTTCTAACTGAAAGACAGGGTCGGACTGGGACAAGAAATAGGCCCGGACGACCCAAAAAAAGTGGCCCAGCCCTCGCCTCAAAGAAGTGGCCCGCCCTCACCTCACAACCCTTGATCTCTGATGACATCACCGGAAGTGATGTCATTTGACCCCACCCCAAAGTGACATCCCGGGAAGCGATGAAACATGACCTTTCACCCCTTGACAAAACAGGAAGTGGCATCAAATAGCATTGTTCCTAAGTACACTACGAAAAATATGGTTATGATTTCACTAAAGTGATATACATTTCATATAAGAATGGATCACCATACGTATAATTAATATCTCTGTGTATAGATCCATATTGTAATATGTTATTGCATTGCACTTAAGCTCTTTTTTATAGAACAAATATGCATAAAATATCACCCAGACTGTGTTGGTACTCATTTATCGACCTAAGAGGGATGAAAGGCTGAAATGGCCTTGCTGAGATTCTAACCTGCAGATCACACACACATTGCAGCATTGAGTCCTCAACCCACTGAGCTATCATATCGGCTAAAGTAAAATGAGCAATTATTCTGTAGTAGATACCATTAAACTGGAAACTAAGATTTAACAGCAGACCAGTTAAGTTCATCTGCAGGTCTGGTGCAAAGTTGGCTGCATGTCAAGCCTGCATGAATCTGCTTTCAGGCTTCAGAGGTTGGGAAAATAGGGAAAGCAGCTCACTCACAGGGCATCCCATACACTGAGCACTCGTTACCTCATACATGCAAACAAACGTCCTGAACAGCATGCCAGGGAGATTGGAAAGATAGACACATTACAACAAAGCATTCATTGTGGCACAATGAAGTCAATGGCCACTTGATGTGCTATGGGAAAATATTTCTACACTGCACAGAAGCTTTTAAGCACAATGAGTTTGTCAAGTGACTGAGGACACCAAGATAGAATGTCTTGTGATGATCGTAACAGAGACAACGGCAGAAAAAAAAAACATGCTATTAGTGGAACTTGCGAAAGGCAAAATGCATAGTCCGAAATGTATGCTTATTCTACTATAAAATTGGTAGTTTATCACTAATATCACTAATACATATTTATCACTAATACAACAGCACAGCAACGCCAGGGGGAACCATGCCCCTTGGAGTGGCGGCACGGTGACAGCTGCCAGCCCAGCGTCGGCCCCAAACCCTGAACTTTGCTTGCAGCAGCAGTATGTGAATGATGCATGCATCATAATTTATGACGCACACATCATGCATGCAAGTAAATCTTCAAAGCAAGGTAACATTTGTTACCTTGCTTTGATGAATTAAGCTGGTGCAGGTGTTTTTTTTATTTTTGTTGAAAGAATTCACACTTTTTTCCAATTGTTTTTTCTTCAGAACTGGTCCAGGTGTGGGCAGAAACCAGCCCACCCTCCCCAGGGACGATTTCAGCCCCGACACTTGAAATCACTTTTGGATACAAGCATTATTTGGGATTATAATATGCTTCAGCTTGATCGCTCATCATTTGTTTAATTGAGGCTAGGTATCCTGGAACTGGCAGATAGAACATGTCACGATTAATTAGGCGATCACAATCAACTCTTCACCGAGCAAGGTGGGGCGCACCCAAAGCTCTTATACAGATTCAACTTTAGTGAGGCCCCCAACCAGTCTTGCACCACCCCAACAAACACCTTCTATAGCCCAAATTAACTAGGAACCAGGCCGTTGTACAGTAAGAATATATATTTATTTACTTAAGGTTTGACAAACGGAATATCAACCAACATCAACCACCAATGCTGTGGCAACACCCAATATCACAACTCCAAATTATTTTCTGTTATTAAAACAACACAGGTCAAAATTCGAAATATACAGTCACAATTTACATCAGATTTAATGGAAAATGAAACAATAGAAAGCATTCACAATGCAATGGAAAAATCGTTTTTCAACACACATTCAAAATATAGGCAGTGCTTTGGGATTATGGTTTGGGAGGCAAAGGAATGAATGTGACATTTCTTTTTGCATCCTCACATACACTGGAATAGCAGTGTTTTAGGGTTACTTATTTTGGGAATATGAACCCCCCCTTTGGGACAGGAGTCAGGGGTTCCAGAAGGACAGTCACCCAGGTCTTTATTGTCTACACCAGTTCTAACACACTGGACATGTACTTGGTTAGTTTCAAATTCTAACAACACTCATCCCGTATTTTTCTATATGGGAATCAATTGATTTAACTTCAGTTCAATGCGCTAAGTATCTACACACCTTACCCGTTCCCCACAATTTAATGGAAATGATTAAGGCGGGCTGTTCCCAACACAATTCAATTTGAAAAGATAGGGTGATATTCTATAGTGGAATTAATCCGAATTGGATTTAATATAATGTGCCAAGGGTCTTTCCAGTACCACCCCCCTACCCGCTATGCGAGATGGAGATTAAGGCTGGCAGTTTCCCGCCTCACACTTTTGGTGGCATTTAGGATATCTCTGCTTACTTGGGAGGCTTTGGCCAGGGAAAAACAGCAGGGCTGATCTGAGGACAGAACAGTTCTGGTCAAGGATTTTTAGTCAAGGATTTTCTCCTGCACCCAGACTCCCTCTGGCTCTTTGGGTCCCAGCTAGCTTCTAGATTTCCCTGTCACTGTCTCCAATGCAAGGATTGAGGCCTCTCTGTTAGTTGTTCCTTGCAAGAGTCCGGCAGCAGTCTACCTCTCGGAATCAAGTGGAAAAGCCCTGTTCTTATGCAACATTGACCTCTTATTTGTCTGATGATACTCCTACATTATCATAATTCCCACAGTAAGGATTGTCTAGCACTCTCCCTTCACATCCCACCAAGACACCCACTGGCTGCTGATATGACCAGGATTTGGAGGATGTTTATGATGTAGGTTAAGGGAGGAGAAAGATTTGTCATCCCAAAATGACATGCAGGATTTACCTTTTTTTTAGTTCTGAAAATCTAACAACATGGCAGCTATGCTAATTCTTCTGATAACTACATAAATATATATATATATTTGGATTCTACACTTTATAGTGAGTTGGAAAATACTAATTTTATTTCAGCACACCCTTCCAGGGTGGAGCCACAGTTTTTCATGGTTTGCTGCTGCGCCAAAATAGTTACAACCCTGACACTACACACTTCCAACATTAATTTCCTCATCTATTAATAAATCCATATTTCCAATTCCTCAGATTTATGAAAATGCCAGCATCATAATTCTGATCATAACTTTAGTTATGTACATCACAAAAATTGTATTTTTACATGGTCCCACCTGGCTATTATACCCTTTAAAATTAACCTGGATGGGCTCGATAGGACACCCGATGCACTTTTTATTCGAAAAAATGTATTCAATGTTGAATCAATGGAACTGCATCATATGGTGCTCCCAGTTTCACTCTTACAATGACCCCCACCAATTCTTAGGTTTCTATTTCTCCTTAAGCATGTGACAGGCCATCTGCTCGGGCCAATGTTTATACTACCCTCCTCTCCTGAGCTTCAAAACGCTTTGCTCAGGGCTAATGCACCATTAATGGGGAACCTGACCTTAAAGGTCCTTTCTGTTGCTTGAGTTATCTGTTAATCCCATAATTTCAATCTACTTCTTTGTATATTTTAGCATTTAAATTGACAACCAGACCTTCTTCTCCTAGTGGTCCTCCGCCAAAGGTCTTGAGTTCAAATGTTCAAAGGTACACGCCTTTCAGTTAAGTGGGAAAAACACAAGCTGCCCCCATCCTTCAGAAAAGACAGCTTTAAATCGACAAGATGTTCTTAGATATACAATTTTAGCATTATAGCAAGGACTGCTGTTTGTAAATACAATTTTTCTTTTCTACTACATTAGAATAGAGGTAGATTCACTGTTACACACAGATAGGCTACAGTTATATTAGAACCATTGTTAATTTATGCAAAAAGAAAATAGGCTTTTCCCTATAAATGTTGTCATTTTATATTCTGAAATTAAGTCTCTTTATTCCTCAAGAAGGCAATTTGTCATTCAAATTTATTTTTCAAATGTAAGGCATCATTCCTCCTTTTTACCTTCCAAATGCCCAGTGTTTAAAGTGTATCTTTTCTTTCCATGTTCACTGTTGCAGTTTTGAATCTGTCACAAGGAAAGATTGTCTCCTGGTCAGTCGGGCCATCTCCTTTACAAACTACTAGTATAGCTGCATCTTCTCATTTGGTGTGAAGAGTCACTTTCTCCACTGCCTATTACAACAGTCAGGATCTCTTACCCTCAGTGGCCTTGAATGTTTCTCCTATGGCCTCCTTGTCACAGTTTTATCCCCATATGACCTTCTGGCCCTGGCTAGCCCACATGAGTGCTGAGAGCACATTTCGCAGAGACAGGCCCTTAAAGGGCATGTCAATGTGAAATTTGAAAAAAGGAACATTTCACTGCCTGCTTGTGGCATAGCAATGCAAGTGGAACAGCAGCAGTTCATAGCAATGTTGTTCAGCTTGAAAATGCGTGAAGCGGTGAGAAATGACTCACATGTTTTTCACATACCCCTGCTCCTATTTCAAACATATTCAGAGGAATACATTTGTTTTCATTGTCTTCCCATGTTTAAATTCAGGATTCACTTTACAATGAGCAAAAAGGCAGCCTTGAGGCCTCTGATTTCCACACGAGTAGGGGCAGGGCATCTGAGATTCATACACCTTACATGATATTTCTTAAATTTTCCTTGGCGTAAGTGAAAAGGTTGCGGTCATACATCCGAACACTTGCACCAAAAAAGTTTTCAGAGGCGGTGCAGTGAGTTAAGCGTTTACTGCTAAGATTTGTGTGCAGGTCACAGAATCAAAGCCCAGCAGGTTTGACTCCAACTTTCAGCTAGCTGACATTGATAAAAGGAGTGCTACTCAGTTGACTAAGAGTACCACCTGTTATTTCCCTCGTTACAACAAAACAAATTCTGAGGTAGGGTGCCTTATAGAGAAAAAAGGGCGAGTGATGTTTTCTGGGCGTAACTTGCAAAATTGAACAATTTCACGCATACAAAGCGGGTCTGTTCATCTAGGCATTAAGAACGGGATTCCGCCTCTGTTCTACCTAGTTCAAGAGTAATAACCCATAGTTCTCAACCTTTCATGGCCCTTGGGTGGGTGAAAAAATCAATCTGATTTTGCATTTGACGCTTGAAAGCCCATTGATTCCTATTGGCGTGTAGGGAGCTTGGCGGGTGAGAGAGCTGCCTAAGTGGCGGGTGACACCCGCCAAAAGCGTCTGAGTAGAGCGGTATGGTAACCCATGGCACTGAGTTTCAAATCTGTAGCAGAAACAACATATGAAAAGGACAGAGGCGTAGAACACTTGTACAGTTGTGTTCTAAATGCCATATCATATCACATCATATCATAGCCGGGATTGTCTAAAAGGTGGGGACTGAAGCTGTAAGGGACAACAAATGGCATAATGGCCGCGAGCAACGTGTGACGACACGTGCACGGCATGTGACGTCACAATGTGAACAGCAATATAAGTCATTCTCAAAATAGTATCCACATTCTAAAAACATGTGGGACGCCGGCGGGACAGTAGCCCTTAACTAACCTGAGGTCAATCTAAGGTAAGGTAATGGTACGTTGGGTATGAGCTGTGTAATAGGAAAGCACTATAATCTACCTAAGATAGTGGCTGAATTGTTGGTAGCTTCATATATATTCATTGAGAAGGACCCCGTAGTAAACTTTAAGGACCTGGAACTGGGTGACTGACGACTAATGCCAGGCACAGATGATAACAGAGGGTGACTTGGGATAGAGACTGTACATGGAAATTACAATAATTGTAATAAGAGGACAACATACTACATTGTGGAATCCACTGGTAAATTTGGAGGAGAAAATGTTACTATTGCAATTGCAGGAAAAGGAAGGGTCGTTATCCAAAATATAAGAATTTTGAAGAAGACTCAGATTCTAATTAAGTTATATTACTAAGAAGGTGAGCAAACACATGGCTGATGCAATGTTAAGGGATACAATATTATAATTACAAATAAAAATAATGGGGCAAAATAGCACCGAGCATGATAATGTAATATTCACAGCTACTCAGGTGGAGAGACAATATAAGGTTGGCACTGATCAAAGATTAAATGTTAATAATAATGTGATAACGATTAAGTTATGAATATTAAAGGGAAGTAATAATCACTTTTGGATTAACAAGGCAACAGGATATGAAAATCAGGATATTAGTTGTGATATTCAACTAAAAAAAGGGTAAAAGGTTTGATATAGCACTCATATAGATAAGTCACCACATGCATTATGCACCTCATAAAGATGCCAATGTATAACTAATGTAATCTGCGCATCTCTTGTCGCGCGGCCCCTACCAATCCACCCCATGCCAACCCAACTTTTCTGTCTTGGTCTTAATTATTTGTTTGGCACATTATGTGCTAGGATGAATGATGTTGAATTCTGATCTAATGATTATTTATGCAACATTTGTGTTGGAAACAAACTGTGATGTGTAAATGGTCACGTGTCACCATTCAATGTTCATGACAATAATAATGATGTGGGTGTGACAACATAAAATATCCATTTCCTTAATGTACAAATGTATTTATGTTAAAATAGCCCTGTCTTGGCGAGCACTGAATGTGGTCGAAACACGTGTCAACATAGGGCAATGGAACAACCAATACACCTTTAATCTGATGCACAATTACTGGAATCAATCCAAATAATTGAAACAAGGTGGGCAGGCGCTATGCATGGGTGATGAATTGTATAATGCTGAAGCTAAGGTAGTTGGGGCCACTGCAGTGACATTAACATCTGTAAACGCCAACACAGCGCTGCTGAGTGGGCCTTTGCAGACATTAGTGGGCCCTGCCCGCACAGGCCCTAGCCCATCTACACCTCTGGAAAAAGATCGCTGAAGCTAGGGCCACCTATGAAATACTTTAGGATACAGGAATGAGAGGAATTGTCTCGGGAGGATAGATCAGGGGCAACGTGCTCCATGCTTAGAAACCTCTGGGTATTATGCGTGTTATAAATAACCAATCATATCCTATCACCTGTCCCTTGGAACGCTGATAGGACATAACGTATGTTCAGGGTATGGCTCAAAAAAAGTCTATCAAACATGCAGCGGGTCTATAACACCATCATCGGAGTCACGCGAGAAGCTCATTAGCATTTTGTCACGGGGCTAATTACATACGCATTTTTTTTTTTTTAACAAACATTAAAACCCCAGAGCGTGCATAATGAAGCAGGTTTGAAATTACATTTTACAAAAAAAAGAAATCGTGCTCTACCTTGAGCGTGCTCTCTTCAATCCGTCTCTGAAACTGCTGGAGATAACAAATTATTGTTAAACATCATAATGACTTGATGGCATGTGGAGCTGGTTCTTCGGAGGAGGAAATAAAAATAAAATACTTGCTGGGATTTTATTAGTTACGGACCTGAAATATCGCAAGGGGCTTGGTAATTAACATGCAGGGTGAGAACCAATTTGTGGGATGCCCAGTGCATCGCCGCTTGTTCGCTGCAACATCATTAAGTCCTGTCTCGGTACCTTTAGGCCATCGAGTATTGCGAGGCGCTGTACTTTGGAAAATGTATTGCCGTCGCCGTCAGAGGATACTGAAGAGTTGGCACCATATGGCAGTAAGTTCACTCATCTGTGCCTAAGCCACTGCAATATTAAAAACGTGCATTATAATGACATCCGAACAATAAAGCTGCTGTGGTAAGCGGCATGTGATTTATTCAATTGAGCGCCTGCAAACTAAATGAGAGAAATCTGTCACTTCCCATTTATAAGGTGACACTTTATTCTTACTGAGCACATTAATCACTGTGTTTGGGGAAAATGTACATTAATATTTTACAGCATTTCTATGTATCCCCTTGGCACTACATTATCATCTTGCTTTTCTTCTGAGCCTATATATGGGGTTGGGAATAAAGTTCTGAGGACAACCGGACTCCTAGATACAGCAAACAACAGGAGATGGTAGAATAATACATTGGTGTCTAAAAGAATAACGTTCCCCCTATAAGTCATGAAAAAACCCACAAACCCCATGGTACTCATAGCAGCCCTTGCAAGACAACCCCGGAGGCCAATTTATGATTTTCCAGAGGGATGCTCAGATTTTAGGGAAGTGATATCTCCAGAAGTGATATCACAGGAAGAGACATCACATTTTTGCTCAGCCACTTGGTGGAAACGGGGGTGGGGGACAAAACTGGGAGCACTGACTTGCACGCACTTCACACAGAAAAGAGAAGCAAAAAGGAGGTGTGGGTGTTCCCGTTCTGATTCAGGAAGCCATCTCTGCCCCTACTCGTCCGCTCTATGATCACCCAGGTTGGAGCCGCCCTCAAAAGGTGGAGCAATACCACCAGGATGGGAGACGGAAAGTAAAAGACATGCTCAACTTTGCAGCTGTTCCTTCTGTTTAGCGCAGTACCACCATGGCCCTTGACACATGTGGAGTGAAGGAAGCGGACACTTCTTTCCGAAAACAGCACGATTTATCGAATAACATGTCTATTTTGGGGTTTGTAAAAACAGAGAGTACGTTTAATGTAACACATTGACAATATTGGGAAACAAATATGTAGCTTAAAAAAAATTGCACTCTACAAAAAGCAGCTAAAGATGTTTTGACAACACCACCAGCTCGGCAGCCCTTGCAGCTTGTCTTTTTCCCCTGTGAGACTGCACCACTAAGCATACACCACAATCTAGCCTTCTGTTCCATTGGACTACAGCAAATGTCGGGAACATGTATTTCACTGCAGCACCTTCTACTTGTCAAAAATATTTTGATGAACAACAGTTTGTTGATTGAATTTGTATGCAATGGCTTTAACAGCCAGATGTGCAACTTCATATTTGTGTCCATAAGGCAAAGCAACGGCATTCAATCTGCATTGTAGCTCTCAGGTAAGTCTTGATGCGCTGAAGGCAAGACAGTGAACGCTCCGAAGAACATGATGGTGCAGGGATAGTAACTGCAATTCAAATGAGTTGGGCCGGTTCTGGGAACAAATTGCACAAGCCTGGAGTCCCCTCTCACCTTTGAGCAAATCAAAGGCATCCTGAAAATACAACCCTGGAGTCTTATCCCGCTGTAGAGGTTCAAAGAACATATTTCTGCTCAGCTCTAGATTGCATTCATGGAAGTCAGTCTTATCAACGGTGCTACCCATGTACTGTCCATAAATTCATAATAGCTCTGTCTAAAGAGGTCCTTGGGAAACGTGAAAATATGGACAGCGACATTTCATCCAGTTGCCACAGGATTTTTTGGACCCCTTTATTGCACAAAATGTTTATCTTGTTCCATATCCAAAACATTGGCTGCTGCGGTGGTGTCTTTGAATAGAAATCTTCAAATCTCTCATGAAATCTTAAATAGACTTTCTGCACTGCAGTGTTCACAGTTACAACATGGGACAATAACATGCAAATTCGATGATGACCTTCAGAAGCTGGGGCTGTACATGGAACGCACAGGCTTTTGCTCCTGTTTCATTGAGGTCACTGGGTGAAAGTCCCAGAAATTCTTTTTGATTTTTGTTGTTGTTGAGTACACTCTTCAAAGGTCGTGCTTGAACAGTCCATTGGGTAGGAAAACACTAAAGCAGTCTGAAACCCCCTTCCTCTTGATGCTGCTCATAATTAGCAAGGCATTTTGGAGAATTCCAAAAGAATCCAATCAAGTCCCTTACAGAGCCATGAACTTGTGACTGCCCATAGCTACATCCTGAACTACTAAGGTGAGATTGTGTGCAAAGAAGTGCACTTAATTGCATATGGTTCCAGCTATTGTACTATTGCCTGCAGTCCATGTTAATATCCAGCCAATTTGGTAGCTCCATCAAAACACTGCCCTCAACAGTTTTCTCCATATCTCAAGATAGCATCTTGCAAAATTCAAACGGTGTGTGTGGTGTAGTGCTGAACGTTTCATAAAAACCAAAATAAATCATCCCCATCCTATGTGAAATACAAAAGACCATGGAGAACAGCTCTTTTACTGACACATCAGCAATCTCAAATAAAATAATAGAAAATCATTTCACATCCTGATTCTCCTTCTTCAGTCCATCAGGCAAATGAAGAGACATCATTGCCAGCATTTCATTTCATATCTATTGATACTCCATTCTTTAGAGCCATTTTTCAGTTCTGGGACATTTCGAGCATGAAGCAGCAGATTTGCCTTTATATTAGACTCGTCATCGGAATGGCCCTGAATTTCAAGAGCTTGGCGACCCAAAGCCAACATGGCTGTCAATAGCTTCAGCAGTGCACTTCTGTTCTCCCTCATCTGCTTCAGGTGGCCCACAGTTGAAGCTACTGCAACCTATGCACCATGGCTGAGCCATTGAAGCTACCTAATGAAGATTTGACTACATTTTATTTTTTCAGCCACTGCGAGTGGCAGAATGAGATCAGAGGGTGCAGTGCTAGATACAATTACCTACCCTAACTTTTCTACTGCGGTTATCTTATATAACCATGGTATTGTTTTAGGCTATTATATTAGCCTAGAACATAAACCTGCTTGACCAAATACATTTTATTTTGGCTCCAGCTGGGTTTATTCGACATTTCTTTTTGTTAAAGTCTTTTTTGTGTTCTTCTCTGCGCGCCAAACTGGGATTGATTCCTTTGTTCGCCGTCTTTTTGCGAGCTTCTGCACAGAAGCCCCCCCTTAAGGTGCCTGAAAGTCTGGGTAGGCAGGATGTGAGGAGGGGTCTTCGGACCCCAGCCATGGGTTCCCTTGGTAACCCAAGTCACACTCCTGTTTGATTGGCTAAGGGGACTGTCCTTTCCAGGAAAGCCACCCTGCTGTGTGATTGACAGCCAGGTTGTATGAATGGGGGAAAACTGCATAAAAAGCAGGTCTCTGGGACTGAAAAGGCAGAGTCGCAACTGGAACGAAAGAACCAATGAGGAGCTGATGGAAGAGGACCCCTTCAATGACTGAACCGCCTGGTGAAGCCATGCTGCAGGTCCGAATCTTCAGAATCCGACGACAGAGAAGATCCTCCAGGAAACTTCCCTTGAGCTGGTGGGACCAACCAGTTCGCCCAATCTGCAAGCCAGGACACCTCCCCAGTCGAATTTGCTGTACAGAGCTACAGTGGGCCGGATAGCCAGGAAGTTCGGACCCTACTTTGGTTTTAAGGAGTGCACCTTTTATTCGTTGCTTTGCTCTGCTGCTGGTTTCTTCCCTGGGTAGTGCAGGACCCTCCAGTCTTCCTACTTCATGTCAGCCTGACAGCCGCTTCAGGAACCGTGAGCCTGCAGGAACTACCAGGAAGGTTCGCCTCAGATACAGCTTCCTCTCCGTTTTAAGGTACTGTGCAAACCCGGTTGTTAGTTTCGTTCAGCAGTGGGGAAAGTTTGTGAAATCTGTCTCCAATCCGAGGGCTTGTCCTTCGCTTCTCTTTGAACTAACTTTTCTACCAATCAACCTCGTCTGAAATCCATGGCACGAACTTTACCGCAAACTACCCTGAACCGTGTGATTTTGAGCAAAAGATTTTTGTGCTATTGACTTTGGCCCTAAGCCTTTTCTACCTGATTCTATCACTGCAGTTCCTCTTGCTCTATTGCTCTGAGTACTTACCTGTTGGTGTGGTTCATTTTTATTAACTTTGCCCCCCGCCCCCCGCTTAACTTGTCTGGAATTTAAGGGAAGTGGTGTGGTGTATTAAGAGTGTGATTTTTTGACTGCTTATAAATGGTGTAATGTTATACAACTGAAGAGTGAAATAAATGTATATTGTTTTACTTGAAAACCTTGAGTCAGTGTTTGCCTGAATCATAGTAATTGCTGTCCTTTGTGTAACTGTTTGATACTGCTCACTTACTCTTGAGATAAGTCTGGCTGCTCAGCCATCTCTACCACTTTACTGTGTAGTACAGGCTTGTACCAAAGGTGAATTTGTACTGTCACTTGTAGTCTTAATTGTGTGTGGTGTTCCCAAAGGGTACTGCATATAATTCTGCCTAACAGGGAGTGTACTTCGCCACCCAGTAGTAGCTTTGGTGTGAATAGTGAAGAGTAAAGTATATATCTGTCACGGTGCATGAAATAGAAAGCAGACAATAAACCCTTGTAGTGGGCTTGCCACCTTCACTCACCCACACAGGACTGATTCACTAATGTCATGTCATTTATAGTGGGATAACTGTCAAACCTCCTACTAATCCATTCCTTATCAACACATTCACAGTATACTGTAAAACAATATAAGGTACTTTAGATAGATGCCCCACACTTTATACACAGGCACAAATGTTCATGAATTGATTCTCAATAAAGAAAACTCAATGAACGCTCTCACAATCTCCTGCAAAGTGCATTTCTTTTTATTAAGATAAAAAACTAATAGAAAGGCATTGCAGCTAACTGCAGATAACACACTAGATAAGAGAAAGGTTATCAATGAAAACACTGCTATCATTATCCAACCTATATCTCTACTCCAAATTAATCAACCAACTTAAAAATCATAAAAGCATTTTCATCTCACAAGAAAGCTTCATGAATTGAACTGCCTTTCAATACCTCGCCTCTTTCCCAATGTGATATAAAAATGGGTAAAACAATCTCTCATACTCACAAAAGTCCTCTGTGATGGTAAAGCGCTGAAAGAAGTAAGTCTATAGTTGGAGGAAGGCTTGTTGGGTTTGTACAATCCAAAACATCACAGAATCCACAAGATCTCCAAAACATCAAATCCAATGGCAAAAAAACACCTACAAATCCCATTGTGGTCTCTAATGGTTATAGTAAAGCCTTGCAATTGAAAATGACCAAGAGGCAAGAAATAAGCCAAATTTGAATACAAGAGTACAAATTGTATTGAGCTGCTGTGGGTAAGGATGCACCCCTATACAGCTCAATTAAAAAAGGATCCGTTCTCTCAAACAGCAAAAGGTTTCCCTTCATGCAGTGTTTAAGTGTTTAATTTACATACCATAGCGTTGGAATACTTCTGACATGGACAGACTTTTGAGATGTCCTGGCATCTTTCATGTAGTGTTCCAACATAGGGCCTCATTACACGGACGGCGGTAAGGGTTTTACCGGTACAGGTAAGGGCACCGGTACCGGTAAACCCTTACCGCCTTACTCCGAGGTCCTTTTACGGGTAGGTACTTTAACGCCTGCTGTTTAGCAGGCGTTAAAAACCAACCCGCAAAGGGACCAGGGTGCTAATTACGGTACCGCAATTTGCGGCACCGTAATTAACGCCTTCCCCATTCCCATAGAGCCCTATGGGGCAAAAATGGAATGGGGAAAGGGGGAATTACCGCCCCGCCAACCTTGGAATAGGGCAGTAATTCCCCTTTCCACCAAGGCGGTGCCGGTATTTTACCGGCATGGACCAAGGTGCTAATAGCACCTTGGTCCACCGCCTACCGTGTAATGAGGCCCATAGTCTTTTAAGGCACACTGGTAAACAGTTGAGTCCCCATGAGTCACACAAGCATGAGTGTAGGGTAACTCATAGCAGGTTTTCACCCTTTGATTCTCCACTTGATGTAGGGTACCCGAGGACTGCAACATTTCACACATCAGAGTCAGTCATGTTGGCACTGGAATGTTTAAAATCCCATTGATTGTCCATGACATGGCGTTTTCGTCCCATGCCGATGATCCATAGAAAGTCTTTTTGTAGACACTCAGCAGAGTATAGGTTGACTCTGAGATGGCTTGTCATTGAGCTTGTTTGGGTGGGATCATTTCCATCAGTTGCACTGGCGTTGTTATGGTAGACCATTCTGCAACTCTTGTAGGCAGTGTGTGCATGAAGTCTATGTTATTCAGAAGTTTGATAACAGCCTGTTGATCCTCTTGTAGGATTTCCAAGTCCTCTTGAAAAGATATGCACCATGTCCACTATCACATCTCTCAGGTTGTAGATTCTTTGCTGCAGAGTGATGAAATTGTTGTTAGCTGCATGAAAGCTCTTCACTATTGAATGATGTACCAGGCCTTAGATTTCCGTTACTACTTATTTTCAGGTGTAGGAGGATTCAGCATGTCTCGGTTCTCTTTTGGCCCAACCTTTTCTAGGTCACCTATCCGATCTAGTATTGCTAACCAATCCCATGAGTCACCTGACTTACCCCACGTGTCTATTTCACTAACAACCACATTTAAAGGGGCATGCTTTGCCATTAACTGCCATGCTTTACCTATGAAAATAGCTTAAGTTTTGAAGTGTTATATGTAGCCCAAGCCCTCTAAAGACCTACACCTGTACCTTTGTGTCTGCTATAACACTTGTTGGCCTGGCGATTCCAGTCCACTGGAATGTTTGCAGATTTAGTAATATGTCACATTTATTCTCCTGCATTGCTTTGCTAAGCTGATCAGTTGTCCACCAGAATTTACCCTCTTTGGCTCTCCAATCTGGATAAAAGGATAAATCAGGTGAACTAAAGACAGTTTGGAAATTAGTGTCATTTAGAACTTTCATCAGATATGGATACTTACATGCTAAATCTAGCATGTCAGTTCCATGTACCTGCCAAGATTCAATCCCATTGCATAAGAGGGACTGATTCCTGCCATGCTTATTCTGTCTTTGGGGCAAATACGCATTTATCATACACCACAGAGTATGTGGACCACACAAACTGACCATTTTCTGGAGGAGGGGAGAATGTATGGGGCCCCTCCTTCCTACTTTGTCACATAAGGAAATTATGACCTAAATTCAGGTGGTGAGTCTGAAAAACGAACAGCACAGTGGGATCCCGGTGGGATTTGTGTATCCACTCCTCTGGATCTCAGATGTCAAAATACTTCACAAAACAGACATGATCTGACATGTCATTCTCCAGATCATCTTCAAAAACCTGCACGGGGCTTTGAGCAAATGCTTCCATCTTATCCTCACCATGTTCCTATAGGTGTCAGAGACATAAAGACGTGCATTCTAGGGGACACCATTCTGGATTCATCTATCACGGATAGTGTATGTACCTGGAGATGCCTACTATGCCCACTGTCGGTTTTATACAGGCGCTTCCAAAACTGACCTAACTGAAGTGGGTATATGCTGATTTCTGTTGGGACCCCACCAATATCAGTCCACAACTCCCTCTTGTGTAGTGTATGTGCCAAGGCTAAAGTTGACATGTTAAACTCTCTACTGGTTGTAGGGATCTCCAGTGAAGCAAAAAAGGTTGATGAGGTCAACAAGGTTAAAAAGGGGAGAAGACATATCCACAGCAAAATATAGAACAAATAACTGTCCCAACTATAATCTTGCATTTATTGGAGCAACTTCGACATTTCAAAACCTTCAGGATTGATCTTGCACTTTGCTTTGCTTCTGGCTCATCTGTTCTGGAAAGAACAGAAATTCTTTCTGTGGTTGAGGAATATTTCAAAGTTGATTGTTATCATAGGGATTTCTTCTCTTCTTGCCCGCTTTTAAGGTTGTTCAAGAGAGAGAGTCTCCTTCCTCAGGGACAGGGGAGTAAGCCTTTGGAGATGGCTTAAGATGGTCTTCTGACACTTGACAAGTATCTTTTTTAGGAGGCAGAGCTGGCAGGAATGCTGTTCTTGAGACAATTAGTACCAGTACCTTCTCCTGAGGTCTGTAGCACTGTCCAACGCTTCTTTCTCGTGAATGTTCTTCGGCACTCAGTATCCAGGCTTCAAGGCACAGTGAGACTTGTCTTGGTGCTGTGGTAAGACTTCCTCACTGTGGATGGTGTTCCTCATGAGATTTGTTAGTAACAGCTGGTCTGGCGAGAGATCTAGAGGTATTGAAAAAAGTCAGGCATGAACATAGGAATATACACAAAAAGGTCTGGGAACCCCTCTACCAAGAACAAGCACAGCCTTAGGGTGAAACCCCTCTATGGAGAAAAACATGGTTCCAATAACCTTCTCTGTAGAAATATCTTCCACTCAGGAGTTATAGCTAACTGGCTCTTCACAGAGGAGAAATATAGATTTGCATAGCAGTCTGGTCCCACCCACAAGGGCTGTTCAGCACCAAAATGCTAAGCAATTTTCCTCTGAACAAGAGTTCCAACAGAAACCCCAGAGATGTGTTTCAGCCTTGCTGGGCCACCCCAGTGAGTTGAAGCTGAGCCTCTCTAAGGCACAGTGAGCATGAAACTCTTTTGAAGCTCTATGGACAGGTAATCTAGTCAGTTCTGTCTACAGATACATCAAACCCTTTTGCCCTGCATCAAAACATAAAACAGGGCTGACCTTTTATCACCTTTGCAATTTAACAGGGTGCTAGGGTCTCTTTCTACTTCCATCATTTCAGAAAGAAAGAACAGGTACATCATCGTCGAGGTGCTGCCTTATGGGCATGACATGTTATTCATTTTAACTGCCACAGACGTCACCTTCTGTTATTCATGTTAACTGCAGCAAAGTCAGTTCCTCCATCTCTGAAAGTGTGAAAGACTACATAGGCTGTCTTCAGAATTCTGAAATGAAGAAAGGAAATACATGAGCAGAGGCATGTCTGGCAAATTTAATTTATAGTGGCTTAATGGCGATAGTTTACAAGTAAAATCCAGATTAGCAGTGCAAAGCATTTTGTTGCAATTGGGCCCCATCACACACTTGCGTCATTTGACCGAAACTAAAGGCAGAAAATCCCGCCATTAAGCCAATAAATGTGCACAGCAATAAAGCCACCCTTTAAAAATGTGCCTATGGAATTTACCTCGCCAAGAATTTTTTTTTTTAAATTACCCAAAACAGTGCAAAATAGAGCACATTTTTCAAAA
This sequence comes from Ambystoma mexicanum, assembly GCF_040938575.1. Classification (NCBI taxonomy): domain Eukaryota; kingdom Metazoa; phylum Chordata; class Amphibia; order Caudata; family Ambystomatidae; genus Ambystoma; species Ambystoma mexicanum. The sequence goes on from NC_090937.1 coordinate 63,604,631, forward strand.
TAAATTAGCTAGAAAGCCATGGATTTAAAGAGCATGCTGGTTCAGAAGGGGCGCCATTGTCAAGTTCTCATTTAATTCAGAGTCTGCAACAATAGCCAGGAGCAGTGCTCCACACCAACTACGATGTTCGGGCACTGATTATAGTAATCCATTGATAATAATGTGCATGGGTGTGCTATCCCTAGTCTGTGGTGGTGGGCCGCCTATCTAGGTGAAAGACGGAGAGAGGTACTGTGCCTATCTGTGCTGGTTCTGAAAATACACTTGGTTCCTAACTAGTAATTTTTCATTTTTATTGTAGACCAATAACTTAACTTAACTTAAAAGAAAATTAGTTTAAAAATGAACGTTTGTTTCTTTATGGCAAAATAGAAAAAAGCAATCCCAGTAATTTCACTAGGTGTGTGTTTTTGCCTTAACACATCCTGTTTGTAACGTCAACTGGGTTCGTTTGAATAGAGTTAAGTGTTACCACCTTCTCCAGGAAGGTCAAAACGTCCTTCAATGGGTCTTTGCCACGTTAATCATTTTTTGTAAATCAGGCTCTTTATGTATTATAATACTTAAAAGAGAGCACCAATGTTTGTTTTGCTGCCAGTACATTTCTAAGAATAACTCTAGTTCTTTTTCTTATGCGATTTTGAGTTCTGTGAATTTTTGTGGCGCAAGCCACACATTTGCAAAACCATTGTTACAAAAGTGAGAGGGAAATGGAGTTCGGAACACAGATTATCAGGTTGGCATAGCAACCAGCAACGCTATGGAATGAAATGGCGAACTCACTAAAATCTCTTTTTCCAAACTCCTCCGCTGTAGTACCCAATGAGGAGCTCGTTAACAAGATTTGCTTCAATCAGCAGCTTTGTAAGAAGCAATTCGGCTGGGCATCTCATTTCCCAGTTGCGTAGTGATTTGCCTTTTTGGGGTTAATTCAGGGCCATCTTAAGCATTTTTAGCGGTACTAGGCATTGACATCTTTGGGGCCCCCTCCACCAAACCAAAGGAATTAAGGGATCAAGAATACTGGTCACGTGCCCCGCACCCCCACCCATCGTGCTCACAACCTATAGGTTGATATGCTGTCTTGCAGCATAGTAAGCACGTTTATTCCCTTTAAGTACCCTTACCCTCTTAATTCTTGCTCTAATCAGAATGATAAACAAGTAGCATTTGAAGACCCACATTAGCAGCCTACGAAGAGGTTACTGTTCTAGTACATACAGGATACTTTTTATCAATAGCATCCAGGAAGGTATGCAGCCTGTAGTATTAATGCAGGACCGTATGTAAAAGGTACATGTAACCCATAATAGACAGATAACTCACATTAGCTGCCTCATAGAATGCAAAAGTGCTCATGCATGGATAGAGGAGACCAATTGCAAGGAAGGAGAACACTACACATACCATAGCATGGATAGTGGATGCAGATTAGAAGCTACCAAGAAGGTGTCTTTATCCAGACAGAGATTAGAAGTGGGATATGGTTTTGCCATTAGATATCACAGTAGCAAATGCCTGTGGTGTGCGATGGTTACGCTCACCTGGTATCCACGGGGATACCACCCAGCCCTGGTTGGATGATTTGCACTCTCGAACCCTCTCCCGGTCCCTTGGTAAGACCTCTGGTTAAAGATGGGTCTGCAATATAGGAGAGCTGGATTCAATACCAGATTGTCTTTGTTTTCCCACCTCCCTTGGCCTCAACTCCTTCCTCCCCCTTGGGCCATCCCCTCACCTTAATATTGTAAAAGGTGGATTCTCCATCCTGCTCCTCATGGCAGGGGCACGTAGATGTGGGGGGCGAGCAGCGACCAAGTTACTTCAATGGTGCAAGCCCCCCTGTGGGAATCCAGGCCTGCTGCGACTCCGTAGGTTTGCTGCTTTAGAGTCTTCATGTGCAGTTCTTATGTTCCTCTTAGTTCGAATGATAATGTCGTGCTTCTTTCCTTTTAGGTATGGAAAGGTATTTTGGTGTTGTCATGCAGTTTGAAGATGAGCATGGGCCGGTAGGCGAAAGCACGGTGTGCGCGATGCTGTCCAGTGAGTAATGCGTGATGCGCAGCACTGTTTCGCCTTTTATATTGCTAACCTGTGTCTTTTCTCTCCTTGCAGGTTGTGCTGTTCCTCGGTGAGCGCTGTAATGGTCCAGCAATGATACTGACCAAGAGATGACTACCCAGGTAAGAATTGTGTGGCTTTCTTCATTTGAGAGGAAACGTGAGTAAACACTTACTAATGCTGTCTTTCTTTCTCCTCTTTCCAGGTTATGGTATTCCAGGATGCATGAGGTGCCAGATGATGGAGTTCGTACCTTCAGATGAGTGGAACTGAAGTCGGCGATGGATTGAAGACAAGATACTGTTCCAGGTAAGTTTCGTAGTGTTCTTTCTCTCTCTGAAGGTCCATGGTTTCAGGTAAGCTGGCATCAAAGAACTGGATACAGTGAGCGTTACGCTGCCCACAGCAGAATAACGCAAAGCATGTTCTGCTGTTTGGGTGCGGTTTAAATAGTCTCAGGTAAAGTAGTCCAGGTAAAATAGTCCCAGGCCTGCCACACCCAAAGTAGTCCAGGTAAAGTAGTCCCAGGCCTGCCACACCCAAAAGACTAGACCGCATAGCTCAGTTCCTTGTAACTGAGATATGTGTGTGCCTCCATGTTGGCTGAACCCCCCCAAGTTAAATAGTCCCAAGTAAATAGTCCCATTCTAATGTTGGTCTTCATGATGGTTATAAACCTGGCGCCAAAGGCGCCAGGACTGACTCCAAGAGAGTCTTGGATGAGGTTTTAAGGCCTTTGCCCTGGCCCTAACTGGAAGGCTGACTCACCAGTGAGGGCCAGGGGCAAGGGTCATGACAGCACTCGTCCCCAAGGCCCCTCTCACGGTGGCACTTCTGCCTGGTCCTGGTTTGGCTGGGTAATTCTGATGGAACTTTTTAATTAAACGAGGTGCATGGATGTATTCACTAGGTTCCCATGATCTGTCTTGAGGGCCGTATCCCTTGCAATCAACTAAATAGTATAGTTTGTATCTGGTGTATTTTGAGTCTGGGATATCCTTTACTTCAAACTCTGGTTCTCCGTCAACCAATACCGGTTTTGGTGGTGTTGTAACCCGAGTACCGGGTTGTACCGGTTTCTGGAGCGATACGTGAAACACAGGATGAATCTGCATAGTGGGTGGTAGGGCTAATTTAACTGCCACTGGATTTATTATAGAGTCAATAGAATAAGATCCCAGATATAGGGGACAAAAGGTCTGTGTCCCTTTTATGGGCACATATTTTGATGCTAACCAGACATTGTCTCCAATTTGATAGTCGGGGGCTTTACTACGATGTTGGTCAGCAAATTTCTTTTGTCTGTTCTTGGCTTGGAGTAAATGTTCTGCTGCTTCTTTGAAGGCCTGGGAAATAGTCTTATGTAGGGTTTTAACCGCTGGCATTTCCAAAGGGGTTGGGAGATCCAATTCTTAAGTACGTGGATGTGTACTATATATAGTGTAGAAAGGGGTTTGTCCAGTGCTGGTGTGTAATGAATTATTATATGCATATTTAGCTATCCATAACAAGTCCTTCCAATTTCTTTCCACTTGATGTGACATGCAACGTAAGTATTGCTCGAGGGTTTGGTTTGTTCTTTCTGTTTGGCCATCTCTTTCAGGATGGTGACTTGTGGATAGTCGAATGTCAATTTGGGCCATTGAACAGCATTTCCTCCAGAAGTTGGATACGAACTGACTACCTCGATCTGAGATCAAGACAGATGGAAAGCCTTGTAGCTGTACAATTTCCTCGAGGAATACTTTTGCTAAATTGGATGCATTTGGAAGACACTTAAAAGGAATAAAGTGTGCCATTTTAGAGAACAAGTCTACAACTACTAAGATGGTGTTGAATCCTTGACTGGGAGGTAGATCTGTAATGAAATCAAGGGACAGTGTGTGCCATGGTGCGGGAGGAATTTACAATGGTTGGAAAAGACCAGCTGGTTTCTGCTTTTGGGACTTGTTTTGTGCACACACAGCAACATTGGATAAATTGTATGATGTCTTTACGAATGTGGGCCACCAATAGTTTTGTTTTACTTTAGCTAGAGTTTTGGCAATTCCAGGATGATCTTCAATCAGAGAGTCGTGATAACCCAAAATAACCTGCTCTTGTAAATCTTTACTTGGCAAGTATAGACGGTTCCTAAAATATGGTAACTGGTCTTTAATGGTCTAATGTTCTCCTTGAGTACACCACTCCTGTGAGAAAGTGGGATCCATTAAGAGTTGGATCTTGTTTTGGAGTTTACCCTGTGTCAATGTTGTCGTAAGACCCAGGAGTTTGTCTTCTGGAATGATGGCTACTGGATCTGGAGTTATGTATACCTTTTCATCAACACCCATGCAGGACAAGGCATCAGCCTTTCCGTTTCGGACTCCTGGCTGGTAGGTGATCACATAGTCATATTCAGCGAAGAAAAGGAGCCCACCGCAGTTGACGGGATGATTGAGCCTTTGCTGTTTTTAGGTATTGCAGGTTTCGATGATCAGTTATGACCGCGACAGTATGTCTCGCACCAAGGAGATAGTGTTGCCATGCCTTGAAAGCTGATTTTATAGCCAAGAGTTCTTTGTCTGTGATAGCATAGTTGAGTTCCGGAGATGAGAATTTTCATGACCCGAAGGCTGCAGGGTGTAACTGGTCAGTTCATGAGTCCCTTTGTGAGAGAACAGCTCCCATTGCCATGCTAGAGGCATCTGTTTCAACTATATAAGGGAGGTCTGGGCGAGGATGCTGTAGAACTGGAGCAGAAGTGAATTTTTCTTAAGTTCTTGAAAGGCCTTCTCTGCTTGTTCGGTCCAATGGAACTTTTTATTGTTTTTCTCTCAATAGTGATGTATTTGGATGCACTATTTGGGAAAAATCTGGGATGAATCGGCGGTAAAAGTTTGCAAAGCCCAACATACTCTGGATTCCTTTAGATGAAGTTGGTGACGGCCAGTTAAGAATGGCATCTACCTTGTGCCTATCCATTCTGATACCTTTTGGTGTGAGGATAAAACCGAGGGACTCCACTTCGGTGACATGAAAAGAGCATTTTTCAAGTTTAGCATACAGTTTCTGTTGGTGGAGTTTCGTAAGGACGGAGCGGACATGCCTGACATGGTCTTCTAGCAGAATACACTAAGATGTCATCAATGTAAACCAGGGCGCAAACGTCGATTAACTCCCGCAAAACATCATTCATAAAGTACTGGAATGCAGCAGGAGCGATGCAAAGTCCAAAAGGCATTAACTGGTATTCATACAAGCCTTATTTGGTATGATAGGCGGTTTTCCATTCATCTCCTTTCTTCACTCGAACAAGATGTTATGCCCCATAAGGTCCAGATTGGTATAGATTTGGGTATCTTTGACTTGATCCAATAATTCGGGAATAAGGGGCAGTGGATAATGTTTTTTTACTGTGACTGGTTTAATGCGCGATAGTCGATGCAAGTCCTCAAATCTCCTTCCTTCTTTGGTACGAAGAATAAGGGACTGGCTGCCGGTGATTTAGATGGGCGGATAAGTCCATTTGCCAGATACTGATCAAGATAAGATTTCAAATGGAGGTTTTCTGGTTCATAGATTTCAGGTAAGCTGGCATCAAAGAACTGGACACGGTGAGCGTTACGCTGCCCACAGCAGAATAACGCAAAGCATGTTCTGCTGTTTGGGTGCGGTTTAAATAGTCTCAGGTAAAGTAGTCCAAGTAAAATAGTCCCAGGCCTGCCACACCCAAAGTAGTCCAGGTAAAGTAGTCCCAGCCCTGCCACACCCAAAAGACTAGACCGCATAGCTCAGTTCCTTCTAACTGATGTATGTGTGTGCCTCCATGTTGGCTGAGCCCCCGCCCAACCCCCCCCCCAAGTTAAATAGTGCCAAATAAATAGTCCCATTCTAATTTTGGTCTACATGATGGTTAGGAGCCTAGGACTGACTCCAAGAGAGTCTTGGATGAGGTTTTAAGGCCTTTGACCTGGCCCTAACTGGAAGGCTGACTTGCCAGTGAGGGCCAGGAGCAAGGGTCATGACAGCGATATAAATATGCTCACTATTAAAGTGAAACCATGAATAAGGCTTTTATGAAGATCATACCATGAGAAGGAAATCACTCTGAAGGCTGACAATTTTGAAAGGCTTAGGGACTGGCAATATTGAGAGGTTAGGCAATACAAGATTAAATGAGATGCCCAGGATCACACATTGTTTAAGGGGTGAAGGGGTTAAGCTGGGATGTGTGCCAACTCTGCAATTTCTGCATTTGAATACTTTCTTTTCCAGTGCTTACCATGAACTAAAACAATCTCATTTTATAAAAACGGACTTGGAAAGTACACAATTCATATTACCAAACATGACCATTTAAAAAAAAATATTATAGAAGGGTGTTATGCAAAATGGGAATGATTCTAGCTTCATTCTCTCCATCAAGGGAAGTATATAAGAACCAGCATACCAATCAATGTGATTTAACAAATTTAATCTGGGTTTGTCTTTTGTACTTTAAAGCTTTAAATACTTCCAAAATAATGGCTTGTGATATTTTCATTTATAAACATGCATAAAAACCTTTGACTTTTACCAAAAAGCAAACCGTTTTTTGTGTCAAACAAGCAGACCTTAAAATATGCTTGCCTGAGGCCTGCAACATCTGGTCCGCTCTCTTCTGTCGACCAACCCTTCCAACCAAATGGCCTACATAAGAAGGAAGATCAGGTAATGGGCTAAACAATGACAGCAGCATGCAAGAACGCAAACCTCACAGAAGACAGCACAGTAATGTAAGATATATTAGATGAGTTGACCAGAATCACTGTGTCGGCTGCTGGCACATCCAGGATACAAGCATGAACGCTTTCGGTCCATAGTCTTGAATTTGGATACTTATTCACCTCTTGGGCTAACAGTTTATGCCATCGTGGGAGGTGATTGCCTAGGTTTTACAACACCCCATTTGAACAAGCCAATTTCTAGACCTTCAAAATACGGATGATATGTTAGCTTTTATAGCAACCCCTATTTGGTGCAGGTACTTTGCTGATAATAGCAGATGTTGTTCTGCAAAACCAAGTACATATGCAGGCAGGTTTATAAACTTCAGAAATTGGAAAGGCTCAGCCAGCCTTGCTGGAATGGAATATTCTAGTTTTGCATATGAACACACATCTCTGCAATGGGTGCTTCACACACTAACACTAACTTCTGAACCGTTGTGGCATTCAATTTATCAATGTACATTTCACTGTTGCGTTGCCTATTGCACATTGTTAAGACGGATTTCTGAACTCTGTCCTGGAGGGGCAGAGGTTCAGAAGGCCAACCTAGTTTTTTGGAACAGGGTAACCTCTGGACAAGCCAGACCAATCAGGGTAGCGATCGCGGCGGTCAAGACTAGGTCTCAAGAGGGGTGAGAGTGACTGAAAGCCCGCAATGAGCACACAAAGCAAGGACACTTACAAATTACTCCAAGCAGGTGTTATATTAAAAAATATATACAGATTTATTACAAGGCCTTTGTAACATTGACCGTAGCTAGAAATCACAATAAAACTCCAGTAAACCAACACATACCAAACCAATGCAATATATATACAAATACTAACGAGTCTAACGAGTTAGACGCACAAAATGTGTAGACCACCTAGATGGGGAGGAAAACAGGCAGTGCGAATAATAATTAGACCCAGTCCGCCTTCAGAGGCACCTAACTAAAAGGAAGTCCAAGCCCTACGAAGAGTGGAGCCTTGTGCTCAAAAGTACCTGCACACGCTGGTGCCAACGGGCAAAAAGGGGAGTCTCTTCGAGGGAATCAGGCAGTTTAGTTCGGTGAACAAGTGAAGATGAACAGAGCTCTGCGACTCAAGCAGAGCCTCCACTGTGGGCAGAAGCAGAGCACGAGTGCGGAAAGGCGTGCTGTTAGACACAGCGGGGAAAAGCTATGGGCTCCTGCAGGAGGGCGACCAGTTCCTAGCGATGCTACTCACCGGTCCCCGATGCAAGCAGACCCAGGCTTCTCCGCGTCAGTTTCAGTGCTGGCAGGTTCAGATACGAGCAGGGGACGTCTCGGCGTTGTGTAGATTCCGCAGCAGCAGAAGTTGAGTTGAGGACGTCCCAAACGCAGTGAACCCGCACAGTTTGTTACCACAGCAGGGCAACAGAGCGGCCGTGTGTATTTCAGCCAAATGTACACTACTCACTTCAGACCTGGGAATGCCAAGTGTACGAATCGTGTGAGAGTGACAAGGACTCGTAATACAACACAACCTGAAGGCGGTTACAGAGCAAGACTCCTGGGTAGGCTGGTCAGTCTGCTGGATGGCCAAGAGACACTTCCGAAGGCTTACGTGCAAGAGATGGTGAAGATGCCGAGAATAGTTGTTCCCAATATTCCAAGGGTCGAAGTACCAGTACAGGCCTTCTCGTTCGATCAGAGGTAGAAAGGGTTTCACCAAGCGACAGCAGTGCAGAGGAGCAGTCCTTCAGCGGGTCACCAGTGATTCCTCGGTTCAGCCTCGTGGTTTCAGGATACTTGGCTCCTGTATTCCTTCGTTCGTGAGAACTCAGGAGATCGACATGGTAGTGGGGTTTCCAACCCCCTCTCATCCACGGTTCCCTACGCGCCAAAACAGAGGGGACCCAATGGGAGATCTGCTCACAAAACACTCACACCATACGTGGACCTATCACGGACCACGGAGGTCCCAGGCATTCACACCACCCTAGACTCTCTGGCACCCAGGATGTGTATTGGGACCAGACATCCCAGCCCACATCCTGGAGGCACACACAAGGCAATGTAGAAGCCCGCGAAAGCATCTGTGTTTCGCGGGAAAGTACATGCCCAAATAAGGAAGGCCCCGGGTCGGCTCGACCGGGGGAAGGTGAAGGGGGCAAGACGGTCAGCGGACAGGACAACGAGCCTCGTGGTCTGGCCATTTTGGGAGCCAGGCCACTATTTTGGGCTAAGCGCGAGAAACGCGCTTAAACGCCAAAAGGAGCTCAAAAACACAAGACACGATCGCTGCCACCAGTCCCGTCCGTGATTCACTTGCACCGTTCATTTACAATCCAAAGAGAGTATCTAGGGCCTGTAGAAGACTAGAGACCCAAGAGAGCAGTAACTTAGCTTACAGTGCCCTCTTGTGCCATGTTGCGCGAAAGCTGCAACATGATAAAAGAACTACGGAAAACAACGTTTCCCGGTACCGACCGTCTTACGGGCATGTCAGTTTCCCCGTAAGAATGGAGCGAAAGCCCAGAGGAGTGTGGCAGAAGGCTGCATTTCTCTGGCAAAGTCTAGATCCTGGTGAAAACAACAGCAAAAAGTTTAGGGGTTGCCACATGGAAGGAAAATTACCCACAATTAAGAAATCTTTCCTAACACTCGCCCCTCCCAGACTATGGACAGGGGGAACTAATCCACCCCTGGATGAGTCTCTTGTTCAGGTCGGTTAAACATTCTGGACAACCCATCAGCATTGCTATGTTGGACACCCGGCCTATGCTCAATAGTGAAGTCGAAGCCTTGTAGACTTATGGACCAGCTAAGAAACTTTGTATTCTCTCCCTTCATGTTCATTAGCCACTTTAAGGGCTTATGGTCAGTTTTCACAGTGAAGTGGGTCCCATAGAGGTAGGGCCTCAGCTTCCGTAGGGCCCACACAACAGAGAAACATTCTTTCTCCACTGTGGACCATCTGAGCTCTCTGTCCTTAAGCTGGCGACTAATAAAACCAATAGGGTGTTCCTTACCCTTCTCATCTACTTGCGATAGTACAGCTCCTATCCCAGTGTCAGAGGCGTCCGTCTGCACAATAAAAGGTCTTTGATAATCAGGGGCCCTGAGGACAGGGGCCTGGCACAAGGATTCTTTTAAGCCGGTGAAGGCCTTCTCACACTCGTCGGTCCAAGTTACCTTCTTGGGTTTCTTTGGAGTAGTGAGGGCAGTCAGAGGGGCAGCTATGGTGCCATAGTCTGCCACGAAGTTGCGGTAATACCCTGTGAGTCCTAAGAAGGCTCTCACTTGGGTCTGTGTAGTGGGGGTAGGCCAGTCTTGTACTGCTTGTACTTTACTGGGAAGAGGCTGTATCCTCCCTCCACCTACTTCATGTCCAGGGTAAACCACGGAGCCTTGTCCAATCTGGCATTTACTAGCCTTTATGGTCAAGTGTGCTTTCTGAAGAGCCTGGAGCACAATCCCGAGGTGTTTCACATGGTCTTACCAGGTGGCACTGAAAACTGCTATATCGCCCATATATGCAAGACAGAATTCGTCCAACCCATTCAACACATGATTCACAAGCCTCTGGAAAGTGGCAGGTGCATTTTTCAACCCGAACGGCATTACCCTGAACTGGTAAAGGCCGTCTGTCTTCTCCTTGGCATGTTCTGCTAAAGCTATTTGCCAATAGCCAGCAGTGAGGTCAAACGTGCTGAGGTACTTGGAGGCACCCAAAGTATCCACCAGCTCATCTGTTCGAGGCAAGGGGTGTGCATCTGTCTTGGTGACAGCATTCAGAGCCCTGTAATCCACGCAGAACCTCAAGTCAGAAGTGCCTGCCTTTGGAACCAAAACCACAGGGCTGAACCAAGGACTACTAGAGGGTTCAATCACCCCAAGGTCTAACATCTTGTTGACCTCAGTCTTAATGTAAGACCGTACTTTGTCTGACATCCTGTATCCCCTACTCTTCGTAGGTACACTGTCTCCTGTGTCTATGTTATGTTTGCACCAAGGTGTCAAACCAGGTGACTGTGAAAGCAGGGGGGAAAACTGCTTAAACAAACTTTTCACCTCAGCCTGCTGATTAGAAGTCAGGTGAGGGGCCACTCGGACACCCTCAAAGGAGCTATCTGAAGGACCGCTTTGGAACAGGTCGGGGAGAGGTTCAGACTCCTCTTCCTCAACATCTGAAGCCAGTAGCAGTGCTGCGATTTCGACTCTTGGGACGAAAGCCTTCAGCCTATTTACGTGGAACACTTTTGGAGCCTGTCCAGGCCTTCCAAGGTCCACTAAATAGTTAACCTCACCCAGGGGCTCCACCACTGTGTAAGGACCTGACCATTTGTCCTGTAAAGCTCGAGGCCTTAGGGGATTCATGATCAGGACTTGCTGACCAGGTGTAAAGTTGATGAGGGAAGCTTTCTGGTTGTATCAATGTTTCACCAGCGCTTGTCCTGCCTTCAATTTATCACTAGCCAAGACCATCAGAAGTACCATCCGTTTTCTGAGCCCCAGCACATAATCTACTACATTGGTAGTAACAGGGGGAGTGGGCATCTCCCATCCCTCTTTGACTATGGCTAAGGGTCCCCGTACAGGATGACCGAACAGAAGTTCAAAGGGGCTGAAGCCAACACCCTCCTGTGGTACCTCTCGGTAGGCAAACAGTAAGCATGGTAAAAGAAGATCCCATTTTCTTCTCTGATGTTCTTCCAGAGCCCCAATCATGCTTTTTAACATTCTGTTGAAACGTTCCACCAGACCATTGGTCTGGGGGTGGTATGCAGAAGAGAACTTGTAGGTGACCCCACATTCTTTCCACATAGCCTGCATATACTTTGACATAAAGTTGCTGCCTCTGTCAGACACAACTTCTTTATGGAAGCCAACCCTAGTAAAGATGCCGAGTAACGCTTTTGCAACTGACTTGGCAGTTACAGTTTTCAATGGGATGGCCTTAGGATATCTGGTAGCATAGTCGACTAGCACCAAGATAAACCTATTGCCTGAGGATGTCTGCGGGTCAAGGGGACCAACGATGTCGATCCCTACCCTTTCGAATGGTATTCCCACAACTGGGAGTGGTACCAATGGAGCTTAGATTGTTGAGCCACTCTCACCAGATAACTGGCAGGATGCACAACTCCTGCAGTGACTTTCTACTTGCACCCCCATCTTGGGCCAGTAGAAGTGCATGGATAACCTTTGCTTGGTCCTCTTAATACCAAGGTGACCAGCAAGGGGCACTTCATACGCCAACTGCAGGAGGAAGGGTCTTACAGCAAGCGATGCTACTCACTGGTCCCCGATGCAAGCAGACCCAGGCTTCTCCACGTCAGTTTCAGTGCTGGCAGGTTCAGATACGAGCAGGGGACGTCTCGGCGTCGTGTAAATTCTGCAGCAGCAGAAGTTGAGTTGAGGACGTCCCAAACGCAGTGAACCCGCACAGTTTGTTTCCACAGCAGGGCAACGGAGCGGCCGTGTGTATTTCAGCCAAATGTACACTACTCACTTCAGACCTGGGAATGCCAAGTGTACGAATCGTGTGAGAGTGACAAGGACTCGTAATACAACACAACCTGATGGCGGTTACAGAGCAAGACTCCTGGGTAGGCTGGTCAGTCTGCTGGATGGCCCAGAGACACTTCTGAAGGCTTACTTGCAGGAGATGGTGAAGATGCCGAGAATAGTTGTTCCCACTATTCCAAGGGTCGAAGTACCAGTACAGGCCTTCTCGTTCGATCAGAGGTAGAAAGGGTTTCACCAAGAAACAGCAGTGCAGAGGAGCAGTCCTTCAGCGGGTCACCAGCGATTCCTCGGTTCAGCCTCGTGGTTGCCGGATACTTGACTCCTGTATTCCTTCGTTCGTGAGAACTCAGGAGATCGAGATCGACATGGTAGTGGCGTTTCCAGCCCCCTCTTATCCACGGTTCCCTTTGCGCCAAAACGGAGGGGACCCAATGGGAGATCTGCTCACAAAACACTCACACCATACATGGACCTATCACGGACCACGGAGGTCCCAGGCATTCACACCACCCTAGACTCTCTGGCACCCAGGATGTGTATTGGGACCAGACATCCCAGCCCACATCCTGGAGGCACACACAAGGCCTGTAGAAGACCGCGAAAGCATCTGTGTTTCGCGGGAAAGTACATGCCCAAATAAGGAAGGCCCCGGGTCGGATCGACCGGGGGAAGGTGAAGGGGGCAAGACGGTCAGCGGACAGGACAACAAGCCTCGTGGTCTGGCCATTTTGGGAGCCAGGCCACCATTTTGGGCTAAGCGCGAGAAACGCGCTTAAACGCCAAAAGGAGCTCTAAAACACAAGACACGATCGCTGCCACCAGTCCCGTCCGTGATTCACTTACACCATTCATTTACAATCCAAAGAGAGTATCTAGGGCCTGTAGAAGACTAGAGACCCAAGAGAGCAGTAACTTAGCTTACAGTGCCCTCTTGTGCCATGTTGCGCGAAAGCTGCAACATGATAAAAGAACTACGGAAAACAACGTTTCCCGGTACTGACTGTCTTACGGGCATGTCAGTTTCCCCGTAAGAATGGAGAGAAAGCCCAGAGGAGTGCGGCAGAAGGCTGCACTTCTCTGGCAAAGTCTAGATCCTGGTGAAAACAACAGCAAAATGTTTAGGGGTTGCCACATGGAAGGAAAATTACCCACAATTAAGAAATCTTTCCTAACACACATGATCACCATAACTCCCACAGGAAGGAAAGAATGCTACAGATTTGTGCCGTAAGGAACACACTACTATGTATACCACAGGGAACACAGAAAGCAGTACATGATTCATTGATCAAGGCAGAATGTACTTGCCTAAACAGAAAGGCAATGAGTTTAGAGCCTCAGCAGCAACCCCATAATATATCCTGATGTGGGCTATTAAACCTGGTGAACAACGGAATCTTACTTCTTCAGATCAGGTGGCCCTGTGGGGCCCTCTCCGAGGTGGGGGCCCCGGGCAAGTGCCCTTTTTGCCCTCCCATAAACACGTGTCTGGGCTAATTCACATATAACTGGGCTATTTTTGTGCTACTTCTGGCAGCAGGACTCCGGCCACCCCTTTGGCTAACATTGTATAAGAAAATGTACTTCTTTTTACACCATTTCTAGGGGCAGGCGAACGAGGCGGCCAGCACATTTCACTTGCAAGTGAGTCTGCACTCTGCCCTCGCTTCTGTCAGCATGCAGGCACCATTTTCTACCTATTAACTAACTTAAACTTCTTGCATGCTTCCATTGTTTTAACACTTTTTTTCCTTTGTTTTTTTCCCTTTATCAGGCCAAGGATTCATCTGCAGTTAAGGCTCAGGTAATTATGAATTAAATACCTGCCAAATTTAAACTGCATTTTGAGGAAGGGCTTTTATTACTTGGTACCGAGTTGAGGTTATAAGTACTTGATTTGTGAACAAGTGATCGAAGCAGTGATGTTTGCACTATTGAGCTACATTATATCAGGGGTCAACTCCTAAAAAAAGAAGTGGGGGGACTCATTAGCATAGCCAAAGGGAAGTGACCTCACCGGTAGTGACCTCAACGGAGGTGACATCAGTTGCCACAGTAGACTGTATTTTCTGTGGTGCATCCAAGCCAGAGAAAACATCAGTTGACACAGACTGTTTTGTTTCACCCAAACCAAAAAAGGCTTTATACAGGAATTAGGACTATGGCATGTATTACAGTTCAGCAGACAAAAACACTCTACCCAAGAGAATAAAATACTGATTGCATTATTTTTTTCTTTTGTATCTTTATTGAACTTCTATTGCGCTTAATGCCCAAGCGCTGTACAGAGTAACCAATGGTACAATTTACATGAACAGATAAACAGAAAACCAAACATCAACAAGGAGATATGTTTTTAAACAGGACTTGAAAAGAAGAAATAGAAGGAAGAGGAAGAGAAGTCCAGGTATGGGGCAAGAAGAGCAAAAGAAGAATGAAACAGCCAACAGAAGAACATTCAGAACAAAGTGATAAGCTGTTGAATAACAAGAAACTACAGAAGAAAGATAAGGGGTGAGGCCTTAAAGGCACTTAAAAACAATACAAAGAAAATTAAAAAAGAATTGCTTTTCAAAGGAAAGCCAATGTAAGGAGTGGAGAGCAGAAGTGATTGAATGTCGAGGAGCAAGAGTACAAAGAATTTGAATAGAAGAAGGATAAATGGAGCAAAGAAGAGCAAGGCGAGATACAGGAAGACCAAAAAGAAGAGAAGAACAGTAGAAAAGACCAGAAAACACTAAAGAGGACATGTGAAGCTTAGCACAAGGAAAGGTAAGAAAGCAATGAGCGTTTATAATAATAAAGAGTTGGTAGTAGAGAAAGACAGGGAAGAATCAAGCATCAAGATTACAAGCTAAATTATTAGCTATTAACAGAGTTACATATTTTCCTGCAGTTGTCACATTTGGCATTACATCCTGTTTTTTGAATGTACAGAAAATCAATGTTTAACAGTCTTCAAATGCACTAGTTTCTCCTCATCAGGGATATGTGCATGTTAACAAATGCTGGCTTCACAGAAACTCCCACACATCTGCATACCTTTTGTTATAGTGGGTTGCAGGATATACTTTGCGTGACTGGTTATCATCTGCATTGCGATGGGAAGACAGCCACCTGTTCACATATGGCAGAGGATCCCAAAGTGGCAGAGGAGGGCCCATGAGGTTTATAAATATTAAGGAGGAGAGGCGGCTAATGCTAAGAGTATTCCTTACAGGTGACAGGATCAAGTTCATTGTACTGAATCCCCTTTCACAGTCACTAGATGTTACTGGCAGGGTGTTTAATGCCCTCATGATGGGTTGCAGCTGTTTGGGAACTTCATCTCCACCCACCGTTGTCAATGTAGTCCCGGAAACCTTCACCTATAGAATTGTAATTCAGTGAAAATCTCCTGCACACGATTACCAAGTTATGTTTGCCCTCACGCCACAGACTGTCAATGTTGCTGGGCCACTTCTAAGAATTAAGAACATCTATCTGGGCAACAAGTGTCTCAAATTCATCAGCCCAAGAACTATTGGTTGACCTATTACTTGCAGTCATGGCATATAATCGTGAACATAAATTAGCTGCCAAATTCTGTAAAATTGAGGACGATTTATTGTAACCTGTCCACTTGACTCCTCCTGGTTGATAGTCACCCCTTAACAGGACCCATTTTGAATGGATCCGTTACTTCTTTCAGATGTTTTCCAGGCACATTCTTGTATCTTTCAATGGCCCATGCAGTTTGGTTGATGAGCTGATAGGCTCTCGGAAGAGTCACATCATCCCTCTGCAAAGCTTCAGAAAGAACCCCAACTTCACTTACTGCATCTGCAATACCAGCTAAATTAAGAAGGAAATCCTCTGATGTCATGATTTTATTGAGCCCAATGAATGTAGCACAATGCTTGCTGTCACGTGAAATACATGCGCTTGCCCTCAGGAAATGATTATGAAGTGCTGGTATGACTCCCATACTGCTCGGATATCCCTCTGACTCGAAGCAATCCACCTAATAGAAAAGATTTTGCCAATCCTAAGAATTTGAGCTTCCAACTCCTTTGCACATTCTGAAAGTTCACGTTGATTTTTGGGTGATTGGTGGTAGACTGCATACAGTTTTTCAAAAAAAGATGTCAGATGTTTCAGACCAGGGACAGTCTGAACAGTGTCAGACACGCTGAACTCAATGCGGTGGCACAAACAGTGCCATTTCACAATGCAGGGATATTTTTCAGCTAACCTCTCAAGCACACCAGAGTTTTGTCCTAGCATAACACTTGCCCCATCACTGCATACCCCTATCAAATTTTCTGCAAGGAACTCATGGCAAAACCCATGTTTGGACAAACAATTTAAAAGTGAGGCTTCAATAGACTGCATCCCCTCCAGCCAATTCTAGCAAAGGGGAAAAAGGTTATAGGCTCTTTACCACCAATGGAAGCACAAATATAATCAATTAAAACGGAATGAGATGAAACAGTTGTGGATTTGTCAATAAAAATTTACATTTTTGGATCCCATTCCAAAATAATAGAACACAGCTTCCTACGCATTTCAGAAGCAATGTAATCAGCTATTTGTGCTTCAGTGTATTGGCTATGTAGAATAGATCCCATTTCGGCTTCATTTGCAAACTGCAACCCAATTAGATCTGGAAAGTCTAAAAAGGGACGATTATTTTTGGTGCAGAAATAAAAAGTGCGAAACACCTTCACGGTTGATGCAAAACAATGTTTTTGTTGCTCAACAATGGCAGACCGTAACACTCTTTCTTAGACTCAGCTTGCATTATACATGCCTTCATGTGCGCTTCAGATACTGTGTGCTTATGCATTTTCTTGTGTCGAGATGTCAGCTTGCTAGCCTCTGTTGTGCCACATGGAGCTATATTCCCAGAGACCCATTCCTTGGAAATGCGCACACCTTGGGACACCGACACTCCAAGTAGTTTAACTTCACTGCATATTGTGCACGCAAGAAGACCATTTTCTACTCTTAGCCATGGATACTTTTCCTTGCATTGTGCCCACTGATTCAAGTCCCAACACTCGGGCAAGAGAGTGTCCTTTTGCAGAACAGCAACCTCATCATGTGTGACCAATACAGCTTCTGTTTGTGGATAAGCTGGGACATGGATTTTGCTGGACATGCTCCTCCCTGAATTTGACACTGCAGCATCTTGATGGGACATACTAGGCTCAGGAAGACTGTCTGAATTGGAGCTTGGTTTCTTGCATGATTTTGTAAAGAAATCCATAATACTGGATTTGTGTTTGCACTGTGCTACACAAATTCGAAAAGGCATAAAATAAGCTTGGTTTTAGTTTCATGTACTAGCATTTTGTGGTCCATTATGGACTAGCAGTCACGAACAGAAAGAAAATGAACAGAAAAATTATTTCTATGAAAATATCTACGACGTTGAGTTTGTTGCGTGGTTATGAAACAATGGCTTTATCGATTTGCCCATCAACAAATTGCAGACAATAGTACTTGTTAAGGGTAAAAAAAGGAATTGTTTGACCTGCCAAGATTTTGTAAAATTATCCAGGTCAGTGCAATATTTATCTGTATGTAGGTACTTATATCAATCGTTATTGGCCAATGCGTGCCATGGTTTTACCTCTGACTGACTAGTGTTGATGCTGTCTCCGCACTGGGGAAGTGAGGCAAAGTGTTGGTGGGGCCAGTGCTTGATGGGACTCTCTGTTGACCTTTGTCATCTCCTGGCTCGGCTCGCAACAATGCCCTCTCATGCTGCAGAGGAAGATGGTCCATGGAAGGGGCATCTAGGTCTTCGGGGATATGCGCATGGGCCTTCATTTGATTGAGTTACTGACCAAATAACCTGTTAAGCTGCATCACAAAAACATCAATATTTTAGGGTATGAAAGCTACGGGAATCTCTGAAAAGATCCTCCTTTCTTTATCATTACATTTCTTATTTGCAAATTAGTTTATCCAGTAATTTCTTTGTATGCATGTCTGTTGCTTCACTGCCAGCCTAGTTGCTACTTTCCCCAAGAATAACTGACATTTCCAACACATTGAGAGTGAACATTGAAGGTTCCATTTTATGTAAATTGTAATTGATAACTTCATAAAGCATCACCTTAATATCTCCATTCCAAATAATGTTGTCAATGTTTGTCACTTTCTCCACTACCCCTCTGCACCCACAAATCCCAGCTCACTCCCCCTTGACTACCGATAGTCATCATAGTTTTAGTATAGGGGTCCATGTCTGAAATGTAGCCCCATGTGTTGCAGAGACTTGGCTGTCACTGCAGCTGTCAAATGGCCACCTGTGACCTCTGAACCTGCTCTGTGCAACTGGAGAGTAGGCACTGTAGATCAGGATACTATTGCAATAGGACACAGGTAGGCACCACATAGCTATCAACCTTTTCTATCCCGAGGGTGGGTAAAAACACCCAATTTTTTATCGGTTGTTAAGGGTTCATTAAAGTGAATGGGCGAGTTGGTGCCTTGGCGGGTGAGTGATCTGCTTACAGGGCAGGTGACACCCACCAAAAGCATGTGAGTTTAGACATATGTACACACTATGCTTCTGGCATGACGCTAATTATAGGGTAATTTTCAGATCAATATGCCCTTTCAGTAATGAAATACCCACATCATATTATTAGTAAAAAAATAGAAAAAAACAGGGCTTCCACACTCCTGCCAGAGGGAAACTCATCAGAGTTGGTATATTGTCTCCATTTAATTAGGTTGCATTCTGTGACATTATGGGTGAAAGGTCATGAAATGCTGCTTCCTGTGTTGTCATCAGTTATGCATATGAGTACCACCACAAAAAAACTGGACACTGCTTGCACGACATTCACACTCGCAATACCAATTCTGGTGATAATTGCATTCCTTGACACCGGTTTGTGAGTTGGACTTGGCCAAACACATCCATAGTATGATAGTATTGGCAGTGGCTGCGATCATCCATTTAAGATGAAGTGAATGCAGCACTTATGTGTACTCAAGCTTTATAATACACACATATACCTCCTGTGGGGGTTTCCAGATACTGTTAAAGAAAGGGTGATTCTTCACTTCTGAAGGGAACGGCTGTACAAGTGTGCCAAAGCACCACACGGGGGTAAGGTAAGTTATTTTAAATGGTTCCCATATTCAAAAACTCAAAAGATATACAAAGATTTTTGGGGCTTGGATCAGTTTGAACAGGTGACGCTTACTCTAGAAAGTATTAGCTGAACAATGATAAAATCACACGCACCCAACGTGGGAGACCTGGACATGGTCTGCAAATCTTGTAGGATAGTTGAGGGAGTTAAAGTGCCTGCTGCAGAGATCTGGATGCAATTCGAAGTGCCTGGATTTGGATCACAAAGGGTTGTCATACCGTCAGGCCTGGCTGAAGAAGGTGGAGGCACATTTCAACATGATGGTCCCCCCGACCCCTTAATGTGTATGAAAATACAACCAGCCTTGGAGCAGAAAGTGGTTATGCTGCTTTATGCCGGCGCCAATGCAAAGTTTTCATCACTTACCATCTCCTCTTGAAACACTAATACACACATTTCTCGGAATGTATTTTTATACACTTTATTTTCCTTTTTGCAATCCCACACACAAGCATGTGGCATATCTGTATATATTCATTTACACATGGTGAGTCATAAAGCAGAGACTTGTAAATAGGTGTTATTTTAAGCACAAGAAATGTAAAGCAAAACCTTAATAAATGTCTATATCAACTGAACCTGTGAAGATGTGCTCAGTTGCTTAAATTGTCCACATCCCGGTTTCACTAACCAAAGTGTGTGATCCTGGGCAAATCATTTAATTGTACTGTGTCTCACCTGCAGCTCCATAAGTAATTCTGATTCACTTAGTAGCTTATGTTAATATATTATATTATTGTTTTTAAAGCCTAATGATTATAGAATGGCTCCATATATAACAATGTAGGTATTTTGCACCACAAAGTTATTTGCCACTTGCCTTGCTTATGGCAACTAATTCTAAAGTCACTTCCAAGTACCAAAGACTGATGATGCTACTTGTGATGTCCTTTTCTGTGAAGTCATTTCTTTTGATGCAATGTTTGCATGTAATTTGACCCAGAGCACCTGGACAGAGCTCTAATAGATGAGTTTCTGGCATCTGTAATGATTTTTTGTTATGTGTTAAAATGCCATCTGTCAATAATGTCACCCATAAAGTAGATTGGGGCAGGGGTGGGCGGTTTGGGGGCATGAATGAGACTGTGTGGAATTGTGGGCACTGGATTTGGGGGGAAAGTAGCAGGACTTTTTTCTGTTTCTGCAATGTTGGATACTCCCTTGGGGACTGGGAGGGGCACTGGGGGGGGGGGGGGGGGGGGTGGATGTACAGCATCAGCAAGGGGTGTCCCAGATCAGGTACAATGTGCTCGACCAGTTCCTGTTTTCCCCTTCACATGACATAACTGGTATTGATGTCAAAACTAGAGTCTTGGGGCAATTTGAGAACTTGAAAATAGTATATATATATGGGAAGGTGGAGGGGCTGAGAAAGGAGGGACGTGCGCCGAGTTGGGCAGTGGGAAGTGGAAAACAGAAGCACCACAGCTGCTAGAATGAAGGCTACCAGATGAGATGACGGATGCCCATGTCATCGGGAACCATCTACATCACCTGTACTTAGTTCTTGCCCACTTCTCCTTTTTTATAACTTACTTTAATTCATTTCATTTTATTCAATGTGCAGACAACAAAACTACAACTCCCAGAATGCAACTTAAAGTCCAGGAGCCAGTTGTGCATCACCAAATTACACAAAGTCATCTGGTAACATTGCTGTACTTGCAATACACTTCACGACTCACCCAGACGTTTCCTTTCCTTGAAAGGCAAAGTGTGGTACTCCAGGATCTGGTCTATCGGCGGCATCCTCAGCTCCCGGTAGACTGGGAGGGGAGTTGGGTCCAAAGGGGGCGGTGCACCAAGCCAGTCCTGTGTCGATATACCCTTGGGCCAAGTAACAAGCAGCCGTACTCGGGACAGTGCCAGGCCTGTCCCGAATTAGGGACCCCTGCTCCAGTGGAGGCACAGTTGCTCCTGTGGACTCGAGAGGTAAAAAAAAAAAAAGTGAAAGGTACGGTGTTGGCTGGCAGACTTCAAGCGGCCTGTCCATCCCAGTGAATTGTTGTTGAAAAGAGGCACAGGGTCAGCAGGGCTTCCTGTGGACTAAAAACAAAAACATTAAAAAAGTAAAAGGCACGATGCTGGCAGCACGATGCTACGTGCCTGCCAGACTTCACGAGGCCTGTCCCAGTGAATCGTGGTTGAAAAGGGGCACAGGGTCAGCAGGGCTTCCTGATCCTGTGGTCTAAAAAAAAAAAAAAACTAAAAGGCACGATGCTGGCGGCACGATGCTACGTGCCTTGCAGACTTCAGGAGGCCTGTCCCAGTGAGCCGTTGTTGCAAAGGGGCACAGGGTCAGCAGGGCTTCCTGCTCCTGTGGACAAAAAACTCCCCCAAAAACAAAGTAAAGGCACAATGCTGGCGGCACAGTCCTACGTGCCCCTCGCAGCCTTAAAGAGGCCTAGGCTGTCCCAGTGAGACATTGTTTAAAAGGGGCACAGGGTCAGCAGGGCTTCCTACCAGTGCTATCCTCCCCTGGTGAATATGGCTCTCTTGCCGCGCGCCACTGACTGCACCCACCCACACTCAGTAGTGTTAATAGATTTCATTGGCTGATAATCAGCCAATGAAATTAAAGTACACTTTGTTACTATGCAGATCCAGGCCTAGCCTGTCTGCATTAAGACTGTGTTTGTTTGCACATATTTCAAGTTCAGGGATGGTGTTGTGATGAAGTCTCCGCCTGTTAACTTGGGGTTCGAGTCCCAGGGACGGAGAAATAAAAACATTTTATATAATGGATGTTTCTTATTATTACATCCACCCGTGGCCTCTAAAATACCCAGGGGGGACGGCCTCCACCCTCTGAAAATAGTGGGTGGACGCCGTCCACCTCCTTGTACCCTCGACTTGAGCCCTGCATTATATACAACGTTATGTTCTGATGCTTCAATTTTGTAGCACCGTCTATCCCAAGTGTCCGTTTCGTGTACTATTTTTATTTTAAACACGTCGCTCTCTTTAACCATCCCACCTGACTAGTATTGCTATAGAGCCGTTGGATTAAGCTTTGTTGGCAGTGTTTAAAGACGGGCGTGCATTTACAGAAACACACCCCTCCAAAAGTGGAACCGAAACCATAGCTCTCAACCATTTGTGTAGCAAAGGCGGGTGAAAACACCCGATTGTGTTTTTGGCGGGTGAGAGGCCCATTGAAATGAATGGGCGTGCAGGAGGCTTGGCGGGTGATTCAGCGCTTTACAAGGCGGGTGACACCCGCCAAAAGCGTGTGAGTTGAGAGCTATGCCGAAACAGAAGAAAGTAGCTGTACGCGGCAGGGTCAGTCATCCTCCAGACTCAGCAGTCTTGCAATTACTGTTAATTGACAAGGGGGGTCCTGGGAGTCTCTCCTCCAGACATTAGTCCTGGTTACGAGAGACTTACCCAGCGTCTTTAGCTGAAGACTCTGGGTAAGTCCCTCATAACCAGGACTAATGTCCGGCAGAGGGACTCCCAGGACCCCCCTTGTCAATTTGCAATTACTGTTAGACTAATTTCCCATCGGACCTAGCCAGCATAGTCCACGATTGGGGGGGGTTGAGGAGGGGTCATGAGTGGCATGGTCCAAAACATCTGGAGGGGCCCTAGTTGCACACTATTGAATGCAGTCGTAGAACGCTCTATAATCAAAATATTTGCAGCCTATGAGTACTGGTTTTGATGGATCATAAAAGCTGTCCTGGGGAGAAACCTACCATTTTTAATATTCGTAATATTCATTACGTTTAGTTTACTGCAGCATATCGGCTGTCACACTAATAAGATATTTGCTGAACCAAGAAAATAATACTAGCGGGTAACTGGCACATACAACAGCAGTTCGTTGGTTTGTGATTTTGCATGTCTTTGAACGATTGCCTTTTTGATATATCGAGCACCTTGGAAGCCTTCTTTGCTGCAACGTGTCGTCCCTGCCTGTTAAAGCATTATGGATCAACCCAATGGAAACCCACACAGAATTTCACAACAGTGTGACTTTAAGTAGCTAGCAGAATTTCGAACATGAATGCGCTCTTTGTTTCACGTGCTAGTGCAAAATAGTTTCATATCAGTGTCTTATGTTAAAAAATAATAATTCATTCCTATTAGAGTCCTTAGGTAAGAGTAGGTCCTTTATACTATATCGTGCCTGGAATGCCTTTTCACTTTTTATATGTCCCTTAATTGTCCTAAAAAACGTTTGCTTTTGTCATCCAAATGCTTCTGTGTCCCACAATTTTCTTTTTATTATATTTCAGGTTATTTGGTGGCAGCGCCAACTATAAGCCAAAACTATTGCATTAGAGTACAGATAAGGAAAAAGGCATATGAGGATGGACACAAAGCTGGAAGGTGTGGTTATTTGCCCACACATTGACTGCCTATGGCCATTCTATCCCAATGGCCATTCCCAACCAGTTCTTTCTCCTCCCCGCCCAAAACACTACCTCATGCAAACTCTTTGAGCTCTCTTTAATCAGACTTTGGGCCTCATTACGACCCAGGCGGTAAGTTACCGCCTGGGCCGTGACTTTACCACCATGGCGTAAACTACGTTTACGCCATGGTGGTTGGCGGACTTACCGCCCCATTCCGACCTTGGCGGGGCGGTAAGTCCCCAATCCCCATTTACCCTTCCCCATTCCCATTTTTGCCCCATAGGGCATAATGGGAGTGGGGAAGGCGTTAATTACGCCACCGTAAATTACGGTGGCGTAATTAACTCCATGGTCCCTTAGCGCCATGGATTTTAACACCTGCTAAAAGCTCCATGGCGCTAAGGGACCTCGTACTCAGGCGGTAAGGGTCGGCGCTGTTTACGGCGCCGTAAACCCCTTACCGCCTGAGTTGTAATGAGGCCCTTTGCATTCGGAGTGCCTGCCAGTGTTTTTTCAAACAAGTCTTTTTACAGATAAAGTATTCATTGGTGCTGTAAACACACTACTATATCAAAATACATAAACCAGGTCTGCCTTCAGCCACTTGATTTATAAGTACTATGCATGTCATTCACTAAAGCCATGTCAAAAACAAGCATTGGCAAAGCCAACAGTTTTGGTTTGTTTATAAGTGTTATGCATTAGCACTGCTATTAGTTGCCCAGGTACTCGTACCGTTTTGCACATCATATTTTACAATTTGAGATCTATAAGTCAGCCACTGTAACTCATATTGATATAGGCAGGGTTCCTTGATACTGCACTAGAAGAAGCCCAATGTAAATATATTATGGAAGATTGAAGATGTAGAGCAAGTCTACAAGGGTAGCCTGTTCAATTGCACCTGAAAATATTGGAGGCCTGGCTTTCACAGTTAGAAAATGGTATAAGATAGCCGGTCTATTTGCACTTAAAGTAGTCGGCCCACAATTAGCATATGAGGGTAGCATGCCTTCTTCACACAGATGACCGGATCACACTGCGAGATTAAAAATAAGCTCTGTCTGAGCTTACGGTATGTACAAACTTACCACTTCAGTGGACATCTGCCACAGGCACCACTATCCATTCACACACTTTAGAATGCAGCTACGACTATGACAAATTTGGTATAGCTGGACACATAACAGCATTGCCCTTAAACCCAACTTGCCTCAAAACACTCTGCCATTAGAGTGCAGTAACAACCTGCAACAATGTTTGGTCTACCTGGACACACGTCATTTCTCCTGCACTAGCAATCTGTCCTGACCTCTCTCAGTACCCATCTGCATGCCTGACCTCGTGGGTTGCTTACTTGAGCTTAGCCAGCCCACCTAACTCCTAATGCTGGCAAAATGCACATACACACTTTAAGCCTTTTACCAAGAATTTTCCCATACCTGGACTCCGTTCCACAAGGGCGTTTCTACTACAACTCGCGTTGAAGATACAAAAATGATAAAAGGCGCTATATAAATGACAACTACACTAAAATACAATACAATACTCAACCATACCCCCTCTCTACCCCAACCACCCACTACATCCCCTATATTCCCTCACCCACCGTATCCCCTTGCCCCTTTCATCCTTCCTTTCTCACTCTCACCCTCTGTGGGGAAAAATATAGCCCCTCAATGTCAGAAATAAAGAGGCCAGGCCACGCCAGTATTTAAGAGTGAAGTTGGCTGGTGTCATCCATTGGGAAATGCAGGCCAGTCCAAAACACTTCTTTTTCTGACTTAAGGCCTAGTGACATGGAAATAAATGGGCCTAGTTCAATTCTACTACAATGGACAAGTGCGCAAGTGGAGAAAGACACTTACTTTTCACAAATGAGCTGACATTTTGGAAAGGCCTACTTGGAGTGTTAAAGGGGGCATCAGTTTCCCATGGTCAATAAAGACCTATGCGTGGAAAACACTGAAGGCTGAAGGGATACTCATGTCATTTCAACTGTAATATTAAAGAAATACATTACACATAGACAGATTAAAAAACTGCAGCAATGTACATAGGATGAAAAGAATAGTTGGGCAATTGGAAGCTAAAATGGAGGAACATGGACAAAGAAGGGCCTATTTTGTTTGGTGTAGATTTGAATACTGCTTCCTTATGTAACTATGACCTAGCTGTGTGGATAAAGTGAATTGATTTCTTTTTATACAGTATGTAAAGAGGAGATTATACTGTGCCTTTCAATGTAAATATGCTGAATGTGATATGCTAGCCTGTCAGAATGGTAAACTGCCCCTTGTTTGTCTCTCTAAGCTGAAATCTCCCATTGAACTGTGAACTGAATAGTGCATCTTGGATCCTGACCTCGCATCCCTTTGGTTTGATGAATGCTAGGGATGCAGGACTTGTTCCAAAGATAGGCTTAAATATATAATGAAAGAGAATGAAATTGTGGTGAATTAGTGATAACACAACCAACAGAAATGACATTTAAGGTCAGGTTCCGCAAAAAAAGTGCATTTAGCTCTGAACAAAGAGCCTTTGAAATCTGAGCTCCAGACCTGTTGGGGCTTGGCCCACCAAGAAGAATGTATGGTTGTCAATTAGCTGCTGATAATATGTCCTGCAGATGTGACCTTAAGGTCAAGCTTCCATAAAATGTACATTAAGCACCTAGCAATGCTTTGAAGCCAAGCAGAACAAAATGTTAAGATAAACACAGATAAACCAGATGGCTGATCACATGTCTTAAGAATAAATGAAACTTACTACCGCGTGTTATGCCCTGCCATTGATTAAACATTGAATATCATTTTTACTAATTAAAAGGAGCAGCATGTGTCTGGTAGAGCCCACCCCGGGTTCAAATATAACAACAGAAAAATCCCTTTGGGACCCAGTAAAAATGACATTTTGTGATGTATTTAGTTAGGTTACGTGGACATTTATTATGATTCTGACATTTTCATACACCTGAGCAATGGGAAAGTTGGCACAGAGGTAGATCATGAAAATAGGGTTTAAATTAAAAATGGTCCCATTTCTAGCTATTTTGGTGCAGCAGAAAACCGTGAAAAATGATAGCTCCAGTCAGGAAGAGCATGCCAAAATAAAATGAGTATGTCAGATTCGCCGTAAAATATAGAACCCAGATATATATATATCATCATGGGGGTATCTGAAAGACCGAGGGTGTTATTACATTGTGAGATTTTTCAGCACAAAAGATTTAGAAACTCCCTGTCATTTTAAAATGATGTATCAATTCTCCTCCCTTAGCCTACATCATACATATCTACCAACTTCTGGTCCCATCAGCAGCCAGTGGGCGTCTTGGTGGGAGTTGAATGGAGCAAGCTAGCCAATCCTGAAGGCAGGAATTATGACCATAGTGCAGTGTCTTCCACGCTATAAGAGGGCAGGCGTTTTTTGGGGCTTTTTAGACTTTATCCTGTGAGACAGCCTGCTGCGGGACTATAGCGAGGAACCACTAGCAGAGAGGCAAGGTGAACCACCAAGTCCCTCAGGGAAACCTTGCCTGGAAACATGCGAGCCCTATCTGAGAGAGGCCTATCTGGAGGGACCTTGCTTTGGGAGAGGCCTGGGGGGAGCTGCCTACCGAAAGAAGGTCCTATACATCTGGTGGGCTTCCTGAGCAAAGAGCATAGAGCTCCCATGTAAGTAGATATCCCAAAGCCATAAATTGTATGGGAGGCCACTTGCCTTTATCCCTTTTCCTTAGTGGGTCAAGAGGAAGGGTGAAACTGGATAGGCCCTTCGCACAATTTATTAAATCTCATTCAACGTAATTCCCCATAAAAGACCACACCTCTATTGAAATTGCATTGTGTTGGGAACTGCCTGCTTTAATCCTTTTCCATTGAATTATGGGGAGGGGGAGACCCTGCGTAGACCCTTAGCACGTTTGATTAAAGTAAATCAATGAATTCCCACATAAAAAATCAGGGGATGAGTGTTAAAACAATTTGAAACTAACAAAGCTGATGTCCATTGTGTTAGAGCCGGTATAGCCCATAAAGACTTGGTTGACTGTTTCTGAAATCTTGCTGAAATCTTGACTTCCACATAGAAAGGGGGGGAGTCCATAATCCCAAAAAGAAGTAGTTCACAAAATACCACCTTTCAAGTCAGCGTGAAGGGTGCAACAACGGAATTTCCGATTCATCTCTATTCATTTAAAATCAGAATTACAAAGCATTGCATTTCATCTATATGTGTGTTGCAAAACAAAATTCTCATTCATTTTTAAATCAGAATTACCAAGTATTGCATCTCATCTGTATGTGTGTTACAAAACGAAATTCCCTTTTGCTCCCTGACCCCAAATTACCAAGTTCTGCCTCTTATTTTCATGTGTGTTAAAAACGATTTCCATTTGAGTCCCTTTTTCCCAACCTTGCCTTTTAAATCAAAGTTGAAAAAACGATTTTTCCTATTGTATTCCTTTCCCTAATATTGCGTTTCAAATAACAAGCACAAAACGATTGGTGTTCCCATTGAATTCCCTTACCAAACAGTGCCTTTTTAAATCAGTAGCCACACAATTTTTTCATTGTGCTCTCACTCCCTGCACCTTGCCTTTAAATCAAAGGGGTCATATTTCTTCGAGGCCTGGAGGATGGGGGTTGCTGGGATAAAAGTATTGTTTCAAATTAAGTGATTCCTGTGGACCTTGTATTGTATTGTGAATGTTTTCTATTGGTTAAATTGAAACTAAATCTGTTGTAAGGTATTATTGCATGTTTCAAAATTCCATCTGTGTTGTTTGAGTAATAGAGTTATTGTTGTGAGATTGGGTGTTCCCACAGCATTGGCGGATGATGTTGGCTGTTAGCATTTTGTCAAATCTTAAATAAATAAATAAATATATATTCTTACTAAACACCGGCCTGGTTCCTAGTCCATTGGTATTTGTTGGGGTTGGGTGAGAGACTGGTTGGAGGCCTCACCAAATTGAACCTGCAATAAATAGTGCTTTATTGGGTGCCACCTTGCTTCGGGGGGTAGGAACTCCTTGAGATACGTGTGACCACATAATAAACCTCAACACCTCTCACTCATATTTCCTGTTAATCATCATTAATGCCACCCTTTAGAAATGGCGTCCTCACTTGCTCTATTCTCCTTCTCATTCTATTGCACACCTACACCCCTTATCGCATCCTCCTTCGAAACATTTGCACTGTCCTCCTTACATACACCCTTGTGGCTACAAATGCAAAATGATAAGAACAGCAGTTAATGCTAAAACTATTGGCATTGCCAATGCTTGTTTTAATGGTGCTTTGCTATTACAATTCCGCCATTTTGTAGTGCTGCAAATAACAGGTGCTACTATTACCTTGCTTGTGCTCATACTCTTACCTTGCAAAGATGCAGGTCTGAGACAGCACTAAAGGGGTTAAAACTCATGACCTTCCGACGTTACCCACAAATATAAGTATTTAATTTAATTTTTTGTTAAAATAATCAACCTTTCACATACAACAGAAGAAAGAAGATAAAAATACAAAATGGAAATACAAAATTGAAGATATAGGGCCTCAATAAGACTTTTCTGGTTCGGAAACAAGGGTTCCGGTAAGCTCACCGGCACCCTTGTTTCCGGACCGACAAATTTCAAGTTTTCCTGCCAGGGCCTCTGTGCCCGACAGGTCTGACCCTGCCAGGCGCAGCGACCATGGTAGGCAGACTCTTCACGGAAGTGCCAGCACTGTTAGGAACAGTGCCAGCGCTTCTGTGAATGCATTCCTGTGGAGTTCTATAGGACTCCACGGGAATAGGGAAAAACATTTACAGGCACCTAGCTTACCTTTCTGACGGGACTTGTAATGTCTCGGTGGCAATGGCAAGCTAGGTGCCGGTAAAAGGTCCCAGGGTTACTGCCAGACTCGTAATGAGGCCCACAGTGTTCATCGTAATCCAATTTAGTGAGGATATTCATGTTGATTAGCCACATAGCAAAAATTGTATTTTCATTTTTAAAAGAATTAAAAAATCTTCAAATCTCAATCACCATTACATTTGATCAATTATGTCTGTCTCGTATTCATAGCCGAAAATGTACATCATCAGAATTAGTAAGTTATCATTTCCATTACCATTTACTTTGAACAAGATCCATTTTTCTTAAACTTTTTAAATCTTCTATTGTTAATGACGTCTCTACTCCTACAATCACTCGTTATTTCCTTTACTGTGCCTTCTTACCAGTGCAAAATATTGCCTCCTCTCTCTTTTGAAAGCTGATTCGAAGGCTGGGTCCACCACCTGGCTTGGCAGGGCTTAAGACCTCCTACTTTGAGGGAGAATGGCAGTGGTCTGCTGTGATGCTCAGCCTGGGCCTCCATGACAAAGAACTACAAGGCAAGAGCCTGTCCAATCAAGAGCCTGTCAAATGTCTCACTTTGGAGAGGGCTAACATTTACATTTAAATAGTCATTTACACATCAGCAGCAAAAGAGATTGAAGACACAAGCCTGTGCACCCGAGGCGTTGCTGAAGGGAGTGCTGAGGGGGCTATAGCCTCGGGTCTTTTGGTTGTAGCCCAAATATAAGCTCAGGGGCTACAACCAAAAGGCTATAGCTAGCCCTGAGTCCCGCCAATCAAAACATTAGCTTAGCTCCTGATCATTTCCAGACCTAACAACACCCCTGCTGTGACACCCCTATTTACAAGTTATAAATGCCCTACTATGCTTTATTAGCTTATTGCAAGTCACTTTGGAGTTCTGTGGCCTTATAGTTGGCTTTTGTTCTCATCCTTATTAAGTCATGGAACTAGTCAGAGACTCGTAATGGCCTTATAACATACAATAGGGGGTACTTCATTGCATTAACTAAAATCAAGTTCAGACATCAAAACACGCTTATACCAAGGAAATAAGGGACGACATTGTAAACTGATACCACTGATGATACTGAGACATCTATGCAATGCTGGCATCATAGAACCACTTGATACACTGTGCCATTGGTGATAATGAGCGACTGATGCAACGGAGCCACTGAAACCGAGCCGCTGATGATACTGATCTGCTGATGATAGTGATAGTAGGACAGTAAATATTCTGAGTTAATATGAATCCTAGACCATTGACTATATTGATCCGCTGGTGATATTGAGCTACTACATGGAGTGTACTTAGTAATGACACTAGGCCACGGATAACACATTGGCGCAAAGCCTTTCTGAAGGCCAACTGCCACGTTGCTTAGTATTTCTGCAGCGAGGTCAGGGCTCACTGGAGTTCCACACTGTGGGTTCCTTCTCTGTTCCTCTATCCCTGCAACTCCACGGCTGTAAGTGCGAGAGGTCTTCAGCATGATCGCTAGCGCGTGCTGAGTGGTGCTCAACCCTTCTTTTGTCAGGTTTTGTATTTCGAAAATAACACCAAGGGCGGTTGTCAATGCCGGTACCAAAATCAGAGTTAATGTGAGGAGTGCAGAGTTTTCGTGATGAAAAAGGACAGCTCAATCCCAAGCTCAGTCCCAAACGTCCCAAACGTTGGCCTTGGCTGGCCGGTGATTTCTACAAACTCACTATCTTTAGACAAATCCCACGTTCGGATCATTTAATCTTCAACCATCAGCCGAGCTAACCGCCGGCTAAACATCAAGCTTCCAATCCTCTGGTGTTTCTCTTGCACTTGCCACAGCGCTGTTGATATACACAGGCTCATACATTAAAGGTAACGGTCACCCGCGGGCTCGACCACGGATAGTATTGCTTTTCAGTATTTCAGTGTTCTTGATACTGGATCCCAAAAAGTCAGCAAACACCCAGTGGGCTGCCAACACCCCGTCCATTGTCCCACGTGGGCTTCACCGTCATGGGAGATTGCCTTGAATTTATAGTGCAGGTGAAAAGGTAGGCGGGTGAGGCTCCTTTCCCCAACGTCTCCAGCAGGCTGCCAACATCCTGCACCCTTGTCTCCTGCGGGCCTCAAGTTATTGCAACTATCAGTGACAGCCAGCCACCAGACAGATAAGGCAACAATAAATATATTCTGGACCAGAGGTGAAGAAGTTAAATTGCATCCTCTTTCTGCAGTACCTTTGGATCATAGCGGCTGTCAAGAATGCACATGTGACATTTGAACCTGCACTGTGCCTCTAAAGAGCAGGTGCTGCAGTTGTCAGGAAGCTAGTGCAGCGAGGGCACATGTATGCACTATGCTTTTGGCATGGACCTTTATGAAAGTAAGGATCTATTTAGCACACTCTTCTTTCAGAAACAGAATTATCCACATCATTTTATTTATTAATAAAAATATAACAGAACTGGACTTTCACACCTGCACAGATGGCAGCTGCCACAGAATATTAGTAGGGAAGGAGTTTACCCTGTGGCGTCATTTCTGGTACTGCTGTAGGCATGGGCTATTGTTGCTACGTTTTGGCTGCAGGTGATTCTGTTTGGGTGGGGCAGGCAGTAATACACCAACGATATGGCTGGAGGTAGAGCATGGACACAGACATGCCACAGGTTTGCTCCCCAGAGAGAAGGCTTTCGGGCATCCTTTGTGGAAAGCATGGGCATGGGTAGTGCACCTAGGTCACACCTGAACTTTGTAAGTGGGATCAGGGGCAATGCACTTCGGTACTGTTTACAGACCATGCAGTTTGCATCATGTCCATGCCTGTGGCCACTGCAAGGGCGGGCGGACACTAACCGCAGGCTGCCTGCACTAAAGGTAGTACGTCCACGGTTAGCGTGCCTAGCTTGCCTAGCTTGCCTAGCTTGCCGCTATGGGCCGTGCTCTAGACACTTTACCCAAAGCTCATGGCCGCTGGATGTGACCAGCATATAGTAAAAGTGGCAGTGCGGCTGTGGCATGTCGTATAGATGCTTAAGCTGAACCATTCTTTGGTCCTGTAGGCACTGCTGCTTAAGCAGGGCAATTGCATTGCTCGCCTTGATCAGTACATCTCAATGTGATATCATATGATATGATAGGTTATTTATAACGCGCTTAATACCCAGAAGTTTATAAGCGCGGACCCGGGGATTGAACTTGTGTTGTTCCGTGTCGTCTAGCTTCCACGGTGAGCACGTTGCCGCTGAGCTATCCTCCCGAGACAGCAAAAGCAAAAAAGCAATTACTGTAAGGTTTTATTTAACGGATCTTGACACCCTATGAACCGCTACAGTCAAGTGGAAGCATTCAGCTTCTAAGCAGGTTACTCAAACTAACCCTTGCGGGTTCCCCAAATGTCCTCCTTTACCCCATTGCAGGGATGATATGATATCAAAAAGCATTTGAAAACCAGTTATTATTATTACTATTATTACTATTGTGGTATTTATTCAGCTCGGACCTAGCTTCGAGAAGCAACGGAACGCTTTACAGAGGTATACAACCGTTCAGATGCATGACAGGGCGCTTTTATGAGGTACCAACAGAACAGATATACAGCAGGGGTAGGATACAGAGGGGCACAGAGGAGGCGTGCAGCTGTACAGGGTGGCGGGGAGCAGACGAGTGGACGACGTCTAGCAAGTCATGTGGTGAGGGGGCGTGATGTACTTTCCGATTCTCATAGCAAATCCTATGGTAGCTTCATAGTGTTGCATTTCCAATTTAGAAAGGTTTCATTCAGAATCATTTCATCAGATTTGAGCTGTGCACCCCTGGGACTTGCAGGTGTTTTGTACTCCTCCTGTCACGAGAGCACGTTAAGGGCTACTTTTAAATGTGCTGTGAATCAGCATGTGTGCATTCACGCAGCATTTCTCCCTGGGGTAACAATTTCTTGAAAGTGGCTGGCAGCTACTTCACATGCTCCAGGCCTCCATTTTTGAATGCTCTGCGCCTTTGAACACCCACGGTGCACAGCTGAGAAAACGAGCCGAGTTCTCTTTTGACTATCATTACTGCAGCTCGGCAATCTCCCTAATTTATTCCTTTTTCTTCCTCCTTTTGGGGGTCAGCTCTGTCAAGGGAACTTGAGATTCAAATGTTAGAAAATTGTCGCCGAAGGCTCTGGTCCATTTAAAATATGAAAGCACTTCATTTGCTGGAGGCAGTCTTTCTGCAGTGTGCTAATCCGGACATTTAACACTAATGAGTAGCAGTATGCAACGTCTACACACACGTCTTCCTAATTTGCCACAGAGACGTTGGAGTAGCGCTGCAGATTCCCAAGGTTAACAACCACTGACAAAGCCTGCAGTTTTGGCTTTTTTTGTAGGCACGGGATAGTCAATTGGCACACACAGTGGCCATAAAATGCCAACAGCTGGCAGTGGCAAATGGTGTGAAAACCATGGCATATTATTTCAGTGCCCAGCACATTGCAATCTGATGCCAACCAAAGAGCCACAAATTGTGTTTTTTCCAATGCTTGTTTTTCAACAAGAATTCAGTGCAATTAACAGACACAAGGCCACACCGAGTGCTTATAAATCACGTGGCTGAAGCCACACTTAGTAACAGTGCCGGAAATTGAAATTATTAACTGTAGAATCCCACCAGCCGTGCGTGCGTTGGTGGAGGGGGCACGGGTTGTTTAGGATCATGCGCGAGGAGGGAGTTGTAAGTTAAGGCGAGGGAGAACTCACAAGATTTTTCTTAGCACACGTCCGCCACCCATGAATAAACTTTTACATTTACATTTCAGCGGATTTATTATTACATTAATAAAGAAAAGAGTTTCCTGTAATTTTGCAAGTACATTACAAAAGGTGCACATCTTTTAAATGTATAAAGCTGTTCTTCAGTATTTTCTGCAGAGTACAATCCTTTCAGGAATATTCAGAAGTGTTCTATCCAGAAGTTTCTGTAGTCTAGTGTCTCATGACATTGATCCTGGTGACCCGAGTTCAAACACTGATCGTTTACAGTAATGGGCACAAATAGGTCTGGGAAACATTTTTTGCCGGTTCTCGTATCCGGGAAAATTCTACCCATTGACCAGCACTGCTTAGTAAGAAATGTGTGTTAGTTCAGGAACTGGTATACAGCTGCAATTAAGCCATTACCTTTCAAAAGGCTGTTTAGAAATAACAATGGCATCCCCGCAAAAGACATCAGTTGGATGTTACTGGATGCGAGAGCTAGTTCAAAGTGACTTTTAGGGCGGGAGCATAGATGAGTAGGTGGGAATGTTCATAGGGAATAGCATGGCCACTTGCTAGTCGATTGTTGAGTGAAAACCCCAAACAACACCACCAGAATGCGTGTCCCTCCTAGCATCTCATCTCTGCCCATTTGTACTCTTATGCCAATATTTTTGTCTTTAGAGGTGACACAAAAGCATCACCTAGTGATCCAAACTAGAAAGGGTTTATTACTGCATTTAAAGTCACCTGATACACTGGCGTCCTGCCACATGTTTTGCCTTACCAAAGGCTTTTTCCAGGGTCGCCATGCTGTAGCCCAAGTCCCATATTCATGTACTAGTTGTCTCTTTAGTTAAAAGTCCCACCCTAAGAATGTTCCATTAATATCAGTGGTCAGTCGTCAGACACATATTCAGGTAATGAGTTCAGTAACTGCTGATAGTTATCAGGCTTGTGGTATCAGGTACTGCACCAGGGGCATAAAGTTAGTTACCAAAAATCACTGGTCAGAATACAAGAATGTAACAAGAAGGAAATAAATAAGAGTAAAGGACACCATCACTGATGATTGTTGAGTGGCGCTTGTTAGGATGCAGGTGCAATGCCCTAAAGGGAAGTGCAAGCTTGTGGAATTTCTATTAGCATGAACATTTGGTTATTTTTAGTGTCAATGTTTCTGTCATTTGTCACATCATTTCTGTCTACTTTCAAATTGGATTTAGTTTGCCACATTGTAGAGAGCACTAGGCAACAGAGTACCTGGTGGAATGATGGGCAGCAAAATATATTGTTACTGGTTTCCATTAGCATAAGAGCCTCTGGCCACATTAGCCAAAGTCCTACCATTTTAGATTAGGCCCCGTCAGAGTGTGTAGATTTCTGTTATTTAGGGCACTAGGCTGCAGTTCTGAGTCTCTGTTCTTCCATTTGATGAAACTTTATTCCTGCTTCCCGCAGCGAGTTTTGAACATTCCAAGGTCCTTGGAGGAAGGGTGAGGGGCAGTACACATATTAGCAGGGACGTCATTTCACCAAAATGCCAGGGGTAGCGGAAGTGACATCACATGACCCTTGACCCCCTGGTGACATCACAGGAAGTGATGTCATTTGACCCCACCCGAAGTGAAATCGCGGGATGCGATGGAACGCGACCATTCACCCATTGACAAAACAGGAAGTGCTATCACATAGCATTGTATACTACAAAAAATACAGTTACGATATCACTATAATGTGATGTACATTTCATAAAAGAATGGATCGCCATATGTATCGTTAAGATCAGTGTGTATAGGCCCATATTACCAAATTACTGTAAATGCAAGCAGACGTCCATGACCAAATGATAATGATGTGTTATTATATAGCACTTACGCTTAAGCGCTTTATATAGAAAAAATATACACCCAATATCACCCAACCTGTGTTGGTACTCATTTATCGACCTCAGAAGGATGAAAGGCTGAGTTGAGGCATTTAAGAACAGACTAAATCAGTGACTCACCCCTGAAGCGTGCCTGAAATAAACCTTTAATGAGTCTAGCAATTATTGTATAGAATTCCAGAAAGACACATTATTTGGTATTCCTAATCTTTCTTATTTAGGGTCAGTGCTGAAAGTGTTAGACTTGTGTCACTCCTTTTCTTCTATTTTTTTTAAGGGGCTTCAACAAGAAAGCCAGCCACTCCAGAACTAAAGAGCCACATGGTGCTGCCCACAGTCCATGAGCTTGCATTACAAAAAAAAAAAACCTTTTTATTTCTAGAGGTCGCAAGGTTGACCACAGAGGTCGCAAGGGAGACCACAGAGGTCGCAGTTGCGACCTCTGGCGACCCCTAAATGACGTCCCTGGATATTAGTTATTTTTGCAGGGCCTAGCGGTTCTGAGGAGCTTTGACTGAAATGTAGAATAACGGTTTATGTTCTTGATGATAGATAACTACAATAGTTGTGAAAGAAAAATGTTGGTGTGAACAAAGTATTGAGTGGAGATATTGACAAATGGCCAAACTAGGTGGTGGTTATAATGCCCCCTTGGGAGTGTTGAGACAACTGGTCTGCAATTGAATGGCTTGGTAGTATTAATATGAGAAATTAATTTCCAAAGAGTGGTGCCTCAGTTAAGTTTTTTCTGAAGTACCAAACGATAGCCAGAAAATATGTGCCAGTGATAGCAACATGTTTCAAAACGGGAATTGCACAAGGTGTTGCAGAGTAAATTGCTACAAGGCCTGGTAACTGTCTGGATTGCCAAACTTGCTGAGCTCATGGGAGAGGATATGACCATGTCAAGTGTATAAGGACAATGTAAATAGAGTCAATGGTGTATTTGATGCCATACAAAGGTGGATGGCGGTAAACTCCTTGGCTCTAAATGAAGAAAAAACAGAGCTGTTCGTTGTAGGCACCCAACAAACATTTAAAAAGCTGGATTGTCAGTATAAATGTGTTAAGGTGAATGGCAATAATATAATACTGTCTGAAAATGTTAAAACATACTTTGGGATTCTTCTTTGACTCCCAGTTATCTTTTAAGAGACATACATCATATCTGAAATCATCATGCTCCTACTACATAACTCTTCTCTGGCAAATTCGTCCGTACCTATCAAAGGCTAACAGAGCCATGATTGCAGGTGCAATCATAAACACAAAATTGGACTACTGCAATAGCCTCGTGATGGGTACATCCAAGACTGATATAAAAAAGCACCAAGTAGCTCAGAATGGAGCTGTACGCACAGTCTATGGACTAGGCTGGCGCTCCAAGATTTCATCTGCTAGGAGGAAGCTGCACTGGCTCCCTGTTGAGCAGCGAATTAAATTTAAGGGCGCTGTTCTGGTGCATAAATGCCTATCAGATAACGCACCCTGCTACCTCTCCAATAGGATAAAATGAGGTCCCATTAGAATGACCCCCTGTTCAAATGGTAACCAGCTGTTGCATCAGCCATGTGTGACTCACAAGAAAATAGGTGGCACCAGCTTTAATGCCTAGGCACCAGCTAAGCTGGAATTCTCTCTCCCTTGATCTTAAGAGCTGTGTCTCCATTACCATTTTAGAAAAACAACTGAAGACAATGTTGTTTGATGGAGGGACGTTCTAGTTAATGCCTCCTTATTTCCTGTTGCTATTGAAACTCCTTCTGGAATGCTTTACATTTTATGTTTTATGTTTGTCTCTGTCTATGTGAGCGCCCTGAGGCCTACGGGCGAGTGCCACGATATAAAAAATAATATAGATAGATAGAGAAGTACTCCATACTGTGCTCCTCGCTTAAACGCTGCCACCATATTTGAGGAAAGATTTAGAGAAGGTGTCCAGAAAGCTATGGAGCAGTAGCCCCCATGATGTAGGTCTCTTTAAAGGAATAGGGGCAGTTAAGTTCACATCAAACTGAAACCAGGGGCAGTGTTGCCCCAGGTCAATCAGTACCCCATGACAAAAGAAGCAGACAAATGGATGTATTCCACCATTGTAGCATCATGGCAGCAGTGTGTAATTGTGCCATCAAAGCCCCCATGCAACACGGCTGTGCACCCAGTGAAAAAAGCAAAAGGTTTGTTGTGGAGGATGGTTTAGGACTTACACGCGTTGAACAATATTGTAGAGGCAGAGTTCCCAGTGGTCCACAATCCTGCCGACATCCTTTGCAATATCCCCACTGCAGCAACCCATTTCACAGAAATAGACCTCAAGAATGCATTTTCACCATCCAATTGTACCGTGATTCCCAGTATCTCACAGCATTAACCTACAGAGGTTCCAACAGCCCTGTTTGTCCCAGGGGTATTGTGAGTCCCTGGGCATTTTCAATAGGGTACTTCAAATAGACTTAGGAAGCCTACAGGTATAGAGCACAGTAATTCAGTATGTAGATGACCTCCTAGTGTGTAGCAGAACACAAGAGCAGTGTAGAAATGACTCTGTTGAACTTCTGACTTTGTTGCCCACAAAGGGATACATGTCGACAAAGAGATTTTGCAATAGTGCCAGCCAGAAGTTGTATACCTAGGGCAGCATCTGAGAGGAGAGTAAAACCATAAAGGGCAGCAGCAGTACACCACACCCTACAGCCAACCACTGTAAAAAGATGCAGCAATTCCTACGATTATGCAGCTATTGTTGGGTCTGGTTATTCGATTACTCCACCTACACCCAACCTCTATCTAAGGGGTTAAAAGAACCACAGAATGTTAAGGAACATATTATCTGGACAGATGTGATGATGCAATTGTTCCAAGAACTCAAAAATGCAATCACGAATGCACCAGTTTTAGCATTGCCTGATCAACAGAAACAATTCTTCCTGTTCTCACATTCTAGTGGTCAAATGATGCCAACTGTCCTCACTCAACAGACATCAATGGGACTCAAGCCTTTGGCATATTACAGTGGTCTCTTAGGGTCATTTTTGATGCACGCAGGCTCTAGCAGCAGATGCTTTCGCAATACAAAAATCCTCCACAATCAGAATAGGATACTCTGTCGCATTATACACAAACACACAGTTTTTGGCATACTAGAGAAATCAAAATCGACTCTCACCACACAAAGACCATCAGGATACAAGGTCATTTTGTCCAAACCTTCCGTTCGCATAGTAAGATGTCACACTGTCAATCCAGCAACATTCATTGCAGAGCCACTACAGCCTGATGACGTAGTGCATGTTTGTGCTATATACGAAGAAACCTCAGATGTCATTTCCCATGTCAGGGAAGACCCACTCGAAGAAGGGGAAGTGTTCTTTATTTACGGGTTGTCAACGATTATTCAGATCACTGAGGTCAGGCACACTGTGGCAGACCCCACTGTGTGCCTGACCCCATGGGGAGGATTGAAGAAGGTTAATACAAAGTAATATCTAGGGTACCACTGCCCTCGCACTACTCCACTCGATCAGCTGAGCTCATAGCATTAAAAACAGCTTTAGAAATATCCAAAAGATGCTTCACTACCATTCACTCAGATTCAGTTTATGTCATATCTACAGTACATTCAGGCCTCTTCAGATGGCGGATGTGAGGGTTAAAAATTAATTCATGCATTAACACTCCCCACAGCAGTTCCGGGAGTAAAGTGAGCAGCCCACACCAAGAATAGAGACCCAAGTGTTTATTGTAGCACATTTACCAGCAAAAGAAGCTGCATATCTGGAAATGTAAAACCCTACAGTGTCTGATGAGGTTATATTAAAGCAGGTAGAACTAACGATTCCTTATATTGCAATCCTAGTGACTCTGATTATCAAATTGCACAGGCTCCCCAGCAAGAAGAAGGAATTAATCTAAAGAGGGTGTTTCTTATCCCCCATGTATTTAATTTAGAGACAGAATATTTCAGGAAAAGCAGTCAAAAGACAGTTACTGTTGCCTACAAGCATTTGCACTACCCTGCACACGTATCCAAGCAGTACATTGCAGCTGACATACAAGAAAAATGGTTAGTTCCCAAACTCCAAGAACATCGTGATAGTTTCATAATTGTACCACATGTCAACTGTACAGTACAGGTCACACTCTTATGAAGTTGAAAGTGACATTTCCCCACACCTCAAGTCCATTTCAACACCTCCACATTGACTACATGGACAAGGTTAACAGATGCAGTAACTTCTGCCGTCTTATTGTTGTGGTGTACCCATAATCTCGTTGGCTTGAAGCAGGTCCCTGTGTCACCCTGATGCCAAATTAGCTGCAACATTTCTAGTACGTGATGTATTTCCCCGGTGGAGGATATGTGATGTCCTCAGATCTGACAATGGGACTCACTTCTTTAATATGCTCTTCAAATGTCCCTTTTATTGGATATAAAGCACAGATTATGGTCAATGTATCACCAGCAAGCCAACCGTGTTGTGGAATTCCTAATGGCCTAAGGAAACAACCTCTTGCAAAGATTTGCAACATGTTGATAAAGAGTTTGCTTTATTGTCTGCCACTAGCATTGTTTGGTCTTCGTAACCAGCCAGGGTCAGATCATCCTCCTACTCCTCATGAGATAGTAACAGGCAGATGGATGCATACTCCATTCACACCTACATGCACAGCCCCTGATGCATACTATTCTGCACAAATTCAAGGTGAGGAATTTTGCAATTTATGTTAGGGAGTTAATCAAATCTGTCAGACTTATTTACCACCAGATTGGGCCCCACCCAAGAAAACTAGCTTCAACAGCAACTGACACACCAACATCACAACAGAATTCAGCGCTTCCACAGCTGCAGTAGCTCTTTCCTAGTGCTAAAATATTCATCCACAACTTCACATGGAAGTGGAATCAACTGAGATTTGATGGACCCTACAATGTCATTTCCACCACGCCCACAGTGGTCAAAGTTGCCAGCTGCAAGACGTGGATCCACACAACAACCGGAAGGACAACAAATCCAACACCCCTTCCTAAGGACAGGAGGATGAAATGTAGGAGGAGGTGACATTGATATTTCTTTAACTTCTCTGAACTCAATTGCTCCTTTGAGTGGACGGACGCCAAAATATTTTCACAGCCGTCAGGAACAAGGGACATTGTTAAAAAGATGATGCCTTGTATCATTTTTCTCTTCTTCTCTCTCTCCCTCTCTCTCTCTCTTCCTATGGTTGAATTTATTATTTTTTCCCTTCGATGGGTGGGTCCAATAACTTCACCACCACTGTATATTTGCCAGTGAATAGTAGCCTATCCGTGACCAGAATTAGGAGGAATGTTTCAAACCCAAGAGTTTATTTAAGCAGTGTTAAAGATATGCATCACCCTCGAAACTGACAATGGCCCTCATTACGACCCTGGCGGAAAGTGACTGACCGGACCGCCACAGCGTAAATAGCGTTTCCGCCATTGCACGAAGGAGCAAAGTGCGGCCCATTCCGACCCATCGGGCACGAGCACCACGGCATGGCGGAAGTGCAAAGTCCGCGATGGCGGAAATGACCCCAAAACGGCCCACACCGCCGCCGTACGGCGCCCTAGGTGCAATACCGCCACCCATCACAGCGGACACCACAGTGTGCGCCTACCGGAAAGTACGGTGACCGGAAATATACGGAAACGGAAGTAAAAACATGGGCCCGGAACGGGAAACATCCCGCCGTACACCTATAAAACCACTAAAACCACCAAAAACACTACCCTGAGACACACCCCAACCCGTCATCCACCCTAGCGAAACCAAGAAAAATGGGAAAAGTAGCGAAGAAAGCGTGCGACCGCAAGCGGCAGGTCCACTTCTCCCGTGAGGAACTCACCGTGCTAACAGAGACCCTCCAGGAGAATGCAGCCGTCGTCTTCTCCACGCAAATGACCAGGACGGCACTTGCGAACAAGAAGGCCATATGGGCTCTGGTGGCACAGCGGGTAAGTGCGGTGGGGACCGCACCCCGCAACCCACAGCAATGCAGAAAGCGATGGGACGACCTGCGGATACGCGTCCGCAGCATACTCTCTGCCAACCGCAACATTGCCACAGCCACCGGGGGAGGTCCTGAATCACCCATCAAGTTGACCCCCTGGGAAGAAATCTGTGCCTCCACCATCGGAATGGAGAGCATAGAGGGAGTCGGAGGGATGGAGAAAGGAGTGCAGACATCCGAAGATTCAGGTAGGTGGGCCAGATAAAACAATGCCAAATCCACAAAGTCCAATCATGTGAAGTACCATGTGTCCACATAGTGCAACAGAAACACATGTCCAGGAGAACGTCCACACACATCTGCCTGCTAGCGCACGTTAAAACCCACAATAAATACATAATTAATTAAGAACCCCTAAAACACGCACTACACGTGCAGCAGGCACACCCTAACTGCAGGCTGCCAAACAACTGCACCCTCACTCCACACACAAATGAAAGCACCTCCAAGGCCCCGACCCAAATCACCCTCAGGTACCACCCCAATGCATGTGAAACAATGCCATTCCAATTCCCACAGACCCATTAATAACCCTCGCCCTCCTTTACTCCACCACAGGGTCCGATCCAAACGACGAGCATCAGGACACCCCTACCAGCACACCTGCAAAGAGGGCCAAGACCAACGGCCAAAGACCCTCCACCTCAGCTGCACGCATCAAGACACGGCAGCAGCACAAATCAGGTGGCAGCACAGAGGAGAGAACATCAACAGGCACCCCAGCAGCCAGCATGCCCACAACACCACCACCACAGGTCCCCCCAACGGATGCCACAGAAGGCACTGCCTCTGGTGGCAGCAGCACCATAGGTGACACCCCATTGATGGCAGCATGCTCCGACACAGAAGACGGGGATGTCGAAGTCAGATCCATCCATGACCTGTCCCAATCCCCCTGTCTGTCCCATCCCGTACAACATGAGGATACCACGCAGGGGCACCCACAAGACGACGACTGGCCATCCCCCACAAGCCCTGTGGCAAGGCAACATGAGGTCAACAGCCCCTCTGTGACACCCCCGCAAATGGCCATGGCCCAGCAGAGGCAACAGTCCCTCGACCAGTTAATCGTGCAACAGCAGCAACTGGCCACGCTCCTCAAGGACCATGCCGATGAATGTGGGGGCACTAAGGCAGACATAGAAACATCAACTGAGACACTTAGGGCAGAAATGGAGAGAGGTACAGAGACACTAAGGGCACAA
Source organism: Ambystoma mexicanum (assembly GCF_040938575.1). NCBI lineage: Eukaryota > Metazoa > Chordata > Amphibia > Caudata > Ambystomatidae > Ambystoma > Ambystoma mexicanum. Next base: position 63,648,146 of record NC_090937.1, read on the forward strand.
ATGGAGAGTAGCACCGAGAGCCTGAGGGGGGAACTGCATGCGACGTCCAAAGACGTATGTGCCGAACTTGCCGCAGTGCGCCGTGTGCTCACTGAGCTCTCGCAAACCCTTAGGGACATGCATGGACGTGAGCAGGCAGAGACATCATCCGTTGCAAGTTCCGTCCAGGGCAGCCCCCAACGTAGATCTGGGAGGAACCTGCGCTCCACAGGCAGGGGTGCCCCTGATACCCGCAGAGGGGGCTTGCAATAGCGACAGCCCACTGACAATGAGCATCTTTGGACACTGGTGTTCGGGGGGGAGGTAGGAGGGTGGAGGGGGTGTGTTGGGCTCACTTGGGTGGCGGGTCGATAGGGTGTTCAACATGATATCACATATGCCATAAACAGTGCACGATCAACCAATGAGATGTGTGGACATTGATCTTTGTGTACTAGGCCATCATAGGCGTACAGTCCATATTGTGCATGTCCCAGACACACACAGTGCCACGAGTCCCGTGTCCATGTATCAGCCACCAGGCGTGAGTGCTAGAAGCATGCATCAATGAGATGCTGACGAATGTCACGGCCCTCCGGTGCCTCGCAGACTCCTTGAGGTGCTGCCACATCCCCACCCTCATCATGACCATCATCAGGTGCTTGCAGTTCTGCGTCAGGGGGCATGGGCACATTTCTACGTACGCACATGTTGTGGAGCATGACACATGCCATCACCATCTTTGCAACCTTCTCATGGCGGTACAGGAGTGCCCCGCCAGACCTGCTGAGGCAGCGGAAACGACCCTTCAGTAGGCCGAATGCCTGTTCTATGACTACACGGGTACGTGAGTGGGCATGGTTGTAGTCCTCCTCATGCTGGTCCCGTGGGTTCCGGACTGGTGTGAGGAGCCATCTCTTCAGTGGATACCCAGCATCACCTGTATGTGGACGAGAAACGTATGATGTGGAATGCCATTGCTACGTACGCACACCCCCCCCCCTTCCTGCCAGGTCATTGCCGCATCACATACCCCACATCATCATGCATGAAATGAGACTCACCGAGTAGCCAGGATCTGTTCCCTGCGTGTCGCTCCATGTAGCGTGGTATAGTAGAGTTCCTCAAGACCATAGAATCATGGGTTGATCCAGGGAATCTGGCACAACAATGTGTAATGATCCTGTTGGAGTCACACACCATTTGTACATTCAGGGAATGAAATTGTTTACGGTTGCGGTACTGGGCCTCCATGGCATGTGGGACGACCAATTCCACATGGGTGCAGTCGATGGCACCAATGCAACCCGGTATGCCGGCAAGTGCATGGAATCCCACTTTTGTGTTTGTAATTTCCTGCTCCGAGCGTGGTAGAGAGATGTAGTCGTCTGCGTGCTGCAGGAGGGCATCGAGCACTTGCAATAGTGTCCGTGAGAACAGTGGCTGAGAAATGCCATGCAACTGTCCGACTGTGTGCTGGTAGGTGCCTGTGGCCAGGAAGTGGAGTACAGACACTACCTTCAGTAGGGGTGGGATGGCGGTTGGGCTATCTATCATGCTGACAAGGTCAGCCTGTGTCATGTCCACAATGGCGGCTATGGTGTCCCGGTCCAGACGGTAGAGGGTGTGGATCTGCTCATCAGTGAGGTTGAACGGATGTGCTCGGAGGCGTGGGATTGCGGGCTGCCTGCGTGGTGGTAGTGGCTGTGCTGGCGGCCCTTGCTGGCCCTGTCTTGCCCTCCTCCTCCTCCTGCGTCTCCACCGTGCGGCCGGTTGTAGTTGGTGTTCGTCTTCTTCTTGGAGTTGGAGTACTTGCAGTGCTATCAGGTCCCCCAGGGCCAACATCGCGAGTCCTGCCGGTAGCATTTCGGAGTGGGTGTGGTTGTGGAAGGAGACTGGGTGTGCAATTTATGTGTTTTCAGGCTGTATGGCCTCCACCTGTGGTGATTCATTCCACCTGTGCAAACTGCTCTCCCCTTTGGCCGAGCACGTCCCGCACACAACGCTGCAATTCGAGGAATGGCATCTTGCTATTGCAATCATGTATTTGTACCCGATGGCCGTGTAACATTGGTTGATATGTTCATTCTGCTGTGGTCCCATTGTTTCACATACTATCTGTGCAGTCGCGAACAGACTTGTGAAGGGTCAGTGGAACGTAGTACTCGAGTAACGGTGGGCCCTCATGCATCACTGTACCGAGTTGCAACGACGGGCGGGGCGTCCCATTTGTGGGTGAAGGCAGTTGCCATTTTCACACACAGCCGCACTAGATGGATTAATTAGTGATTTCAAACGGCCACAGATGCCTCTTCGACGTGATGTTGCAAATGAGGAATTCGAAGGGCGGCGCTTTCGGTTTTCAGCTAGCGGCGAGGAAATGCCCACAGGTCTGACTGCAAATGTAACGTTCTATTGTTCAATGTCCTTGAGACAGGGGCCATGGCGAGGATGCAATGATTGATATGAATGGTTTGGGATGCGCAATAGCGACGTGGGCGATGAGGCCGGACGTTCCCAAATACATGTTACTTCACTACACTGGAATTACGGGCTGGGGCACTGTGGATTTTGCAGGCTGCATAACGCACAGACTCAATGGATATTTCTAATGTTATGTGAGTAAATATTCAGGCGTTTTAATCCCGGGATGAGGGAATGATGAATGGATGCATGGGCAGGTGATTTGATACAGAGTTTGCCATGTACAGGGCTTCTTGGAATCTATCCGCCTCCCCTGCGCTATGTGATGCAGGGCTGCCATAGTGGGACCATCGTCTATCTGGCCTTGTTGAGCCCTCCCTGTCTCGACGCGCCCTCAGACACTTGTGTCCATGCACGTTACCAATCCCATCTGATGGATTCTGTTTTGACAGACGCATGCACAGGTACACTCGTTTGTGATGGTGTTTACACCTCGATATAGATGGTTATGAGTCGCAAGTGGTTTTGGGGTGGTGATGATCCTTTGGAGTGGGCTAGCATGCATATGGCTGTGGATTTAGTGTGATCATTGAAGTGAGTTGTTCGGATGTAGTTCTGATTGCCATTCTGTTCTTTTTCTTTTCTTTTGGTTGACAGGTATCTCCTCCCCTTTTGCCACTGCCATCTGTATGCCACTCCTGCAGATGGCTTTTACTCCCGACACCTGCTGCTTCGTGTTAATCAGTGGAGCAGCATTACGATCTTATGGGACGGTCGCCAATGGGCCACATGCCCTTACGCAGTACTAGTGGCTCGGAGCAACATTTCGGCCTTTCAGCTGGACTAGTGCCTCCCCATTGGGACGGCCCTGCGGTTCTGTGCGCTTCCATGTTGCCTTTTCGTACGTGAATGTGGCTCTGTGTACCATGATGGAACAGGGCGTCACACAAGTAGTGGCTGGTCATTTCTTGCGGATGCAGCCCACAATGGTGAAATGTGTTTTGGAGTTCATGGCCTAATGGCTGTATGGGCTTGGTGATTTTGTTGTGCATTAAATTTCTATTCTGATTTGGCCCGTGTAGCGTTCTTCTTTGCAAGTGATGTGGCATATTCCTATTTGGGGAGCGATGTATTGGGAGGAGATCTGCATTGGGTTCCAGCTTCGGAGTTTAGTTGCGTGGTACTGTACTGGGCGCGTTTGCCTACGAAGCCCAGTGAGGTCAGGGATGGGGGCTGCCAATATGACTGTTTGAAAGTTGTCATGCTCAGGGGCGGGGGATTGGGTTTTGTGTAACAGATGCCGGTCAGCCAGGTGGACTGGTGGAATGATGTGATTTTCGGAATATTGCTGGTCACAGGTGCCTGTGTTTGCGTGCGTTTCGGGGGGGGGGGACTGTGGTCATGTCCATTGGATTGGCTTCTGTATTCGTGCCATCTGTGCCCTGCAGCTCCCATTGGCCCCTCTTGTGTTTCTTTTGTTCGTTGGCATGCATGGGTGACTTGTACATTTCACTGGTTGCATTGTGACTTCATTGCACCTACGGGGAGTTGTACTTTGTGGGCAGGGAGCGGTGTACAGGCACTCAGTGGGGCCGTTTACGGTTGATTCGCGATGCCGTACTTCTCACCATGGCGGAATGGTACATTCCGCCATGCCTGATGGCGTTAGGTACATGTCTGCTAGGGTCGGAATTAGCGTACCCTTGCGCCATGGTGGTATTTACGGTTTGGCATGGCGCGCGCGCGCGTGCTTGGTGCAGTTAGCGTTGGCGTTCACTACGGTGTCGCTAATGGCTTCGTACTTTGCGGTGACGGGTCATAGTCGCACCGAGCGCTATTCGATGGCGGTATTGCATTTCCGCCATCGTTTTCCGAATTCCGCCAGGGTCGTAATGAGGGCCAATATGTGATGCAACCAAATTAAGGTAGTGGAAGAGGGAAGTCAAGAGATTCTTGCTATGTGTGTTCTTCAATCTCCCATGCAACAGGCACACCCAGATTATGTATACCACAAGCATTGTCACCAGAAGTAGTTCAATGTTTAGTGCACCTTGACTAATGTAGGGTGCGATTGTTGGTTCAGGAACATGGGGTCCAAGAACAATGAGTAGAAGCTGACAGCACAGCATACACAGAAAACTACATAAAGATAAAGAAGATGGCAGACACTGAGCGTTTGAAGAACCTTCTACTGAACTATCAGACCGTAGGGCAGAGGAAAGACGAGGCTGTCTCCATGATCAGGGAGTAGGACAGGAACAGCTCCAGTGCAAAACAACACCTCAATTGCAGATGGAAGTTGAATGGATTGAGGAACTGATGGGGTGCAACGCAGGAGGCATGGCTGGACTGTCAGAGAGTGCAATATCGCAAATAAATGAGACTTGTTTTGCTGTTTGGGAGAAATGCGTTAAAAAATTGACATGAATTAACCAGCATGAGAAGCCTACCCAAGACTGAAACTCAGAAAATTCTCTTTGTGTTTCAGAAGCAATGGCAGCATGCATGTGGGGACGAACACATGGTGTAATATGACCATCAATCTCCCAGACATCAAAGGGGGAACAGCAGCCATCAGGGATGTATATTGGATTTGTGGGGGTTGGGCCGAGACCCAATTGCCACCACTCTGGAAGGGTGTGTGTTCCGTGGGACAACCCTGTAGTCTCCCATGCTTGTTTATTTTGTTTATTAACCCAATTAGGGCTTTTTACAAAATCGATGGTCCATGATGAGCTGTCTTTTGTCTTGCCAAGGCTACTCAAGACATCACTCTGAGTTCTGAAGGTCGAGTTAGAGGACGCCAGACGACGAGCTTAGAGAAGGGCCAAGGGCACTTGCTTTTATAAGGGCTACTTCTAAGAATTTGGCGGCCGTTCTAGACCATCTTGTGGAGTCGCCAGCAATCAGTCGGAACCAAATGGTTTTTTCGTCAAGTGCTGCAGGGCAAGTAATTAGTGGTGCCAAGTAAGCCTGTCTCTCTGCCGATAGTGCTGGGCAAGAGGTGAGGAGATGGCGAACTGTCTCTACATGATCGACTTTGCCGCAAACGCGGCAATTTGATGCTGCCGAGAGGGCTCTGGTGGCCAGAACTTCTCTGGTGTGAAGTAGATTTAAACGGGCCCGCAAGAATAGTTTTCTCAGTTTTTTCTCGGGGAATTTTTCACAATATCTCAGTGGAACCTTTAGGCAATTGTGAGTGGGTGGCAGGTCTTGTAGTGATTTATACTGGAGTATTGTTTTGTTAATGTTTATCCAATCTTGCATCGAGAGTTTTAACTTTACTCGTCCAGGATTTGAGATGAGGAGGTCCTTGTTACAGTGGACTTCTTCCAGCTTTCCTTCGATTTTTTTTGCCCATTTCATTAGGGGTGTGCACGACCCTTTGTTCAGTTCTGCTTCTACTACTCGAAAGATCGGAAGAGTGTCGGGAGTCCGTATCTTTCTATAGAGTAGAGTTGCACTTTGCAGTACTGCCAAGGCTAGTGATGGCAAGCCAAGGTCGTGACGAATTGCTGGCATGGGAGCTGAATTTGGGAGACCCAGTACTGATTTCCACAAAAAACCTTCTAGCCTGGTCCAAAAATCTTCGGTTAAATTCAGATTGGCTGCCATGCCGTATGTTATTGCAGGGACTACCTTTGTTTTGTAAAACTGTAGTACCGGCGTCCATGAAAACTTGCCGAATTTTCTGTCCACTGCTCGAGTTTGGGCTGTCAAGTTTCTCATCTTTGCCCATAGTGAGGCTTGAAGTGAGCTTTCGTTCAGTGAATTGTCTAGCTGCACGCCCAGATATTTGAATTCGTAGACCACTTCAATTTTCGTTTTTTCCAGGAACCAGCTTGGACTTGTCTTGCTCTTCTTTGCACTTTTTGAAAAGGACAAGATTTTCGTTTTGATTTTATTGATTTGGAGGTTGTTATCTTCCATGTATTTCAACAAGTTTGCTAGTTTCCTCTGCAGGCCAATCACAGTCTGGTTCATCAGTATTAGGTCATCTGCATACCAGAGTCTAGAGACTTTCGAGATGCCAACTTGAGGTGGAAAGGATCTTAGTGTTTTTTCCAATTCTTGAAAGTCCCCAATAAAGGCAATAAACAGGGCTGGGGCTGAGGGGCAGCCCTGTTTTACACCGTGTTCTGTGATGATCTGATATGAGAGAGACCCTTGTTGGTTTAAACGGACTCTAAGTGATGTTGTTGCGTGAAGTGCCATTATCGGGGCAAGAATCGGGGCCGGACATTTCCAGGTGGATAACTTGCGCCACAGTTTTTCCCGATCTACTAAGTCAAAGGCCTGGGAAAGGTCCACCATTGCCATGTGAACCTTCGGCGCTCCCCTCTTCACCTTTGCTTTGATGATGTTCAAGATTAGGAGGTTGATTGCAGTCCAAGGCACCCTTCTGAAAGCCTGTTTGGAAGATATCGGCTGCCGGGGAGGAGCTGGCCCAGCCCTTTAAGTGGCGTAGTAGCAGTGTCGCAAAGATCTTTCCTATGATATCAAGTAAGACTATGGGTCTGTAGTTGGCTGGGATACCTCTGTCGCCTTTTTTGAAAATTGGCACCAGTACTGCCTCTGTCCAAGTTTTTGGAATTTGTTTGATTTTTTGGCACTGGTTGAATATTTCACCAATAGCTCGCGCCCATGCTAGTGGGTATTTCTTGAGGTCGATGTTAGTCAGACCGTCTGGCCCCAGGGCCCTTTAAGATTTCAGATTCTTGATTACTTCAATAATGTCCTCAATAGATGACAAGAGGATCCATGAAGAGTTTGGCAGTGCTATTCGCGATGGAGATGAGGGCGAGGGGCATCAGTATAGCTCCGTAAAATGCTGGATCCACTTTTGTTCGGGTACACAGTTTCAGAGCGAATTTGTCTTTTGTTCATTTATTGATTTTAGTAGCGACCAGAAATCACGAGTGTTTCTTGAGGCCCAAGTATGGAGCATTGCTTCAGCATCGTTCTGGTACATTTGCAGTCGGAGCTGTTTTAGCCACGATTTGTAGGACTTATATTCAGAGAAATATGTGGTCCAGGCTTCCAGGGAGTCTGTTCTTACTGCCATTTTTTTAAGTTTGTTCACTCTTTGTCTTTTAGTCGCCACTTCTTTATTGAACGAGTGAGTGTGCGTAGGCTGACTGGAATTTTTGCCTGCAAAATTCACTTTGTGAGGGGCCAGAAGAGAGACGTACTCCGGTCGTCTGTCACTCTTCCCATTGTTTGCTAGAGCAAATTTCGTGGACAGATTGGACGTGAAAGATCTGACATTGTCAGATGTTAGGCGTAGTCTGTTTTGTTGCAGATTTGACTCAATGTCCGTTGCATACAGGGATCTTGTCACAGCTGTCCCGTTCCACGACATTTTGAGAAGATTGTGATCGCTTTCCTGTGTTTTTATGACTACAAAATCGCTGAAGTGGGGTATCAGCCCTTCTGTGATAAATATGTAGTCGAGAGTGGCGGCCGAACTAAGCCTTTCCCACGTTGGAATTTGCATTCTCTTGTCTTGGAGGGATGACACGTTATGAAAGTTTCTCGTTTTCATTAGCAGGCACCATGCCCGACCTCTTTCGTCCATAAGCGGGGTAGCCATTGAATCGTCTCTCGTTTTTTCCTCGCATTTGGCGTTCAAGTCGCCACATATTATAATGTTTGGCACTTTCCTGTCTACCGTCATGTCGTCGATTAAGTTGGTGACCATGGTACAGAATTCTGTGATGCTTTTTTTGTCCGGGTTCCAGTACAAATTTATTACCGCCAGTTCCGAGTTTATCCAGGCGTCTCTGGCTTGATCTTGGTGGAACCATGAGGTCAGTGTAGTTAGCATTCTTTATCCCTCTGCTATCTTTTCCTTAGGTGTAATCCCACAGCCCAGGCGGATTGCCGTCAATACACCTCCAGAGGGACGGCCTAACATGGACTTTGATGCTGGAGAGGCTTCTATTGCGTAGCCGTCCATGGACGGCTTTTGAACCAGCCATGTTTCTTGGAGGCATATCAACTCAAATGTGCTCAAATTTACGTCGCTTTGTGTAGTTAGATGCCGATACCCCCTCGTGTTCCAAGATGCCATATGTAGGGTGCTCTTTGTTCAAGATTTTGAGGTCCGGCAAGACGCTTCTCTGTAGTGCTAGACCCCTGTATTTGTTGCATTTCTTTTGATTTCTAGCAAAGGTGTCCGCGATCCATCTCCATGGTTTGAGTGCAGCTGGCGGACTCGGTTCTCTTCTGGACCTAACCTCTCTTATGTTTTCCGCTCTGGGCTCTCTTTGGTCTTTTCTCTCTTTACTTTTTTGGGTTTTTGATGCGTCATGATTTTTCCCTGGGCTGGTCTTTACTGGAGCTGTTTTGTTGAGCCGCCACCCCCGTTCTGTGCCTTTTTCCGAGTTTGGTCTTCTAGGGGTCTTTTGTGTGTGTGTTTCTCTGTGTCGCTCCATGTCCTGACTCGAGACTTCCCTTTTCTCTCGGTTTCTGTTTGATTTGTCCTTCGTTGGCTTCTGGAGCTATCTGCCTGGATTGCCTCCAAGATTTCCGCGTCTGACAGCTCGGGCTCTTGGCCTAGTTTTCTTTTATGCTGCTTCAGAAAGTATTATTTCAGAGTTGTTAGATTCGACGAGCTTGAGCAGCCTTTAGGGCCCCCGTGGGGCTTGAGAGTGGGTTTTTTCTGTTTCTTTAGCGCTGGTTTCCCCACTGTTTGATTCTGGCTTAAATTTCCGTTAATGAACAGAGTCTTTGGGGCCTGGTTTGATATCTCGGGTACTTGTCTGTGCTGCTCGGTGTCACTCAGCTGGGCTTCAATCAAGACTAAGGGCTTGAAACAGGAGCTCTGGGGACTGTGACCAGATCGAAGACTGTAGGTTTACTCGCCACTTTTGTTGGCTGAGTAAGTTCTGTGTTAACTTGGAGGTCTCGGACCAGCACAGGGTCCATAGTACTAGCTGCTCCTGATTTGGTAGCTGCCTCAGACTCGTCCGGCTGTGCATTAGGCGCGAACACCTGGTCCTCCGATTCTGTGTCCCACAAATCGTTCGGGCTAGTTTTCCGAAAGGTGGGTTTGGGCCTGTGGTGATGCGCCCACCTTGAGTGGCCTGCATGATGTGCATGATGTGCTTGGCTCCGGTGAATCTGGACTGTGGTCTTTGTGGGACAGGTGTCAGTTTGCTCGCTCACAGCTGTCGTAGGGGCACCAGCCGGCGGGACCTTTAGGTTTCTCCCGACCTTCTGGTCTGTGACATTTAGCAGCCCTGTTGTGGGGTACGGGTGGGCCAAAGAGTCGAGATGATCGAGATGGTCGCTCATATCAGAGCTTATGTGCGGCTGGTTGGGTTTCGTCAAGCCCAGCCGTACAGATCCCTGCCGCGACCATCCTCCGACAGTCTGCGGCGAGGAATCGCTCGTCGAAACGGGCATCGGGCCAGGCATTGGAGACCGCGCCCTTCCTCCAGCAGGGCTGGGTGAGTTGTTTGCACTAGCCACTGATGATGCAGCTGGAACGGCGTCTACAAACGCCCCTACCCGCCCAGTTTTCTTCATCCGTCGAGGTCTACAAGTAAGTTCAGGAGAAGGGGCGGGAGAGGGGATTGTGCCTGAGGAGTTGTTTAGCTGGGCAGTGGCCGTGACAGTGGAAGGAGTCGCTATCGACTGCCCTTTACCATTTTTTGGGGCCCTTTCAGTCACTTCTGTAAGATCTTGGTGTTCATGATGTAGCTCTTGGTGTGTTTTGCTACCTCGTAGACGTCGACTGATGTCATCCTCCGTGGGTGACAGTGGGGCCATGTGCGATGGGTGGCGAGCAGAAGGGTTAGGGGAGGAGTACCAAAGGATAATGCCTTACCTCCAGTCCAGCCCAACCCAACTCCCGACAACAGACACAAGACACACTGCGCCACACTCCGCGCCTGCGCTGTGTTTTTGTAGTAGAACGTAGAGAATCCACTGGAAAGCGAAAGCGGACTGCAGGTCCGTGAAGAAAAGTCAAGGTGCGACCAGCAGCGTCCTGTCCTCACTCCTCACAAGACACACTGCGCCACACACTGCGCCTGCGCAGTGTTTTTGTAGTAGAATGTAGAGAATCCACTGGAAAGTGAAAGCGGACTGCAGGTCCGTGAAGAAATGTCAAGGTGTGACCAGCAGCGTCCTGTCCTCACTCCTCACAAGACACACTGCTCCACACACCGCCATGCTTGTTGTCCCAGTCGACACAGTAACTATTTTTCCCAGGACTCAAGTGACATACTAAATGCAATTTCAGAGAAGTTTAGGCTGTTTAGTAAAGCTGAGAAATTATTTTCCTCTCTTCTTGCTCCCAGCACACACACAGCAGCAAATGCAAAATGGCTCTAAATAACCTGTTGGTTGCTGATTCAACTGGCAAACAAAACAGAAAATGCACTAAACACTGTTAGGGAGGAACTGAGAGTAATTAGGTCGACCACCCTCCAAAACAGATATGTACTTGACTTTCTCACCGCCATGGAGGGCTGGCTCTGTGCAAAGATAGGTAGTTCCTGTTGTACTCACAAACATTGCAATAATGCTGAGAACGGCACCTCAACACAAGCCATTCACTCACTATATACTTTGTGCACAAGGATGGAGAAAGAAAAGGCGGTCACAGAGCAAGTTTTTCTTACAACTTTGTTTTCATAGGTACCTTTGTGGATGGGTAATATATTCAAAGTGCTGATTCCTGTCCTGTTCTGTTCTTTGTAACTGCAAGCTGGGTATGGGTTGCAGCAGAAAGATGGTCCTTGAAGGAATGCCTATGATGTCACTCATACTTAAAATGGGTGAGTACACTCCCCTTTTGAAACATACACACACACACAGAGCGAAATAGAACATTGAGATTGAGTATCAAATGGTTAGGGTAGAACAATCGATTGGTCCACCAAAAACATGTTCTGATCACCCCGACATGGAGAAATATTTGGAAGAATACAATGACTGCATAGGGGATGGGGGTTGTTGTTTTCTGATGTGTACCCCAGATGAATATGCAGAGCAAGGAGGCAGGCTGTATAAGGTTAGTAAGGTATCGGTACCAAAGATTGATTTTGACAAAACGGAAAAAGTGAGTAAGGTAGTTAATGAATTAAATAAAGGGGGGATTGGTAGGATGCAGGTGCAATGCCCTAAATGTGAAGGGAAGTACAAGCTCCAATAATTTCATTTGCATGAATATTTGGTCATTTTAGGGTCAGTTTATTTGTCATTTGTCACAGCATTTCTAGCCTCTTTTGAAATGGATTTAGTTTTGACACATTTTAGAGAGCAATAGGCTACTGTGTATGTGGTAGCATGATAAGCAGCAGAAGATATTGTTACTGGTTTCCAATAGCATAAGAGCCTCTGGCCACATTAGCCAGAGTCCTGCCATTTTGGATTAGTCCTAGTCAGAGTGTGTAGATTTAGGGCACTAGATCATAATTTTGAGCCTCTGTTCTTCCATTTAATTAAACCTTTTTCCTGCTTCCTCCAGCGTTTAGCATGTGAAGGTCCTTGGAGGGCAGTACACATATTAGTTATTGTTGCAGGGCCTAGTGGTTCTCAGGAGCATTGAGGGGAATATAGAGTAACAGTTTGTGTTCTTGATGATAGATAAGTACAATAGTTGTGAAGGACATATTTTGGTGTGAACAAAGCCTTGAGTGAAGACATTGCCAGAGCATAAAACTAGGTTGTGGTTATACTGCCCCTCATGGAGTGTTAGGATAAGTGGGATTGCGATCAAATGACTTGATAGTATGAATAAATATGAGAAATGTATTTCCAAAGAGTGGAACCTCTGTTATGTTTTTTATGCAGCAACCTGGTTCCCAAGAAATAGCCATAAGAATGTGTGCCAGGGATAGCAACATGTTTCAAAACGGGAATTGGAAAAAGTGTTGCAGAATAAACTGCTACAAGGCCTGGAAACTGTCTGGATTTCCAAACTGGCTGAGCTCATGGGAGAGGATATTACTGTGTCAAATGTGCTGACTTCAGTGTTCACACTCACTACATGATTGGGTCATTTCCATGGGACCACATATCACAAGTTACTCGAACTTGTTTTGACCAGTGAGGAAATGCAATTTTAGTAAATGTTACATGTATAACTTCAGTCAATCAGGATGGAGTATTTTCTGCTGACTGCAGTTAGGTCATTCATAGGGGGCTGCACTTAGGATGGTCACCGGTAATGTACTAACCAATCGAGCATGCTAATGTAAATTGTGTTAAGATTCGTATATAGGTGGGAGCCAATAGGGAATGTGGGATTAACATGTACTTGACACTTGTAAGATACTCACATTTTGTGGTTTTTGTCTTTAAATATTGTAACTCAATGTGGGTGGGCCAAGATCATTTTCAGTTCTAAGGAGCTGACTGACCCTCTTGGACATTATTTTGTATATTTCAAAGCTGTTTCTCCTGAAAAGTGTGCACTCCATTGTTGCGTCCTTCTATTAATTTTTTTGATTGATTGTTGGGCCTACCGTACATGCTCCACACCTCTGCTGTCACTGCAGCAGGCCCAGGCTAAAACTCTGATGCTCCCGAGACAGGGAGGGGAGTGCCGTGCAGACCACCATCTCCTCAGCACCTTCTGTCACCAGCGCAGGCGTGGGAAGCTTAATTGGTGGTGCTTCCTACAAGGATGGGGAGCGCTCAACATCAGTGCCACCTTCCTGACTGCTGTCTGACATACATGGTGTCCCCAGTGAGAAGGGGGCCGTGCAGCATGAACTAGAAAAAGGGCCTGCTCCCTGCTAGGCCCTCTTGTACTCCGCGTGCCACTGCTGGCAGATGCTTCCAGGGTTGAGAGAGCATAGTGCGGGCCCCTATGCTGCAATGAACACTGAACTGTCCCTAGAATACGCAGCATGGCCATCATTATTAAGGGGACTCCCCCCATGCTGTTGCTGCTGCAGATTGCTGGGCTGCACCTGTCATGATCTCTGCTTCCAAAAGATCAGGACTTGCCCGACTCCCTTGGAAGCAGACCCATAACCCCGGTTCCGAGTGCCAGCCAGTCCCAATTGGGACCTTTTGGACCCTGTCCTGGCGCCAGTGGCACCAGGCTCATAAAGATGCCCAGTCCCAGCGCTGGAAGCGCCGGGCTCATAATGCTTGGGTGGACTTACCTGCAGCAGACCATGCTGCTTACTTACCTGCCAGTTGAACCCCTGATCCTCTTCTGTTTGGGACTACTTTTCCTGTTGGGTGGGGCAGGAGCCACTCCCTAGGTTCAGAACACTGGAACTCTTCTGGAAAGCAGGAACTCTTTTCTTACCTAGGCGTGGCTGTGGAAGGAGACACCTAAGCACTACAGGAGGCTATTTAAACCACACCCGATGGATGAATCTTGCTTTGCGTTATTCTGCATTCTCTGCAGCAGAACGCTCATCGTGTCTTCTGCTTCTGATCCTGGGCCTAAGGGAACAAAGGCTTACCATCCTGGAATCCAGTCTTCAGCAGCACCTGTAAAGACAAAGAAAGAACAGGTTAGCACTACGGTCTTCAGTGGCAGCGCATCTCTTACCTGGTCCATCGGCTGTCACCAACGCCTCGCGCTGCATTCCGGCATCTGAAAGACAAAGGCTTACCTACTCTTCGCATGCTCCGGAGGTCTTCGCACTGCATTCCGGCATCTGAAAGACAAAAGCTTACCAGCTCTTCGCACGCTCCGGAGGCCTTCGGCGCTGCATCCCGCATCTGAAAGACAAAAGAAGGTGCGTTTAAAGACATTGGGCAACTTTATTACTCACGTGCCATTACTCCTTCCCACGCCGAATCCAGTGGGTATTCCAGCACCCTTCAGCTTCTCTAAAGCTCCGAACTTGTACCTGCAAGATAAAAGGGACAGTTAGTGCGCATCGTGAAGCAGGCTACAAGCGCTTACTTATGTGCTTCCAGGCGCTTCTATTCCTCACGCGGGTTCGATCCTCAACTCTCATCAGCCCGCCATCCGCCATCGCCGGAACCCTGCAAAACAAGAGATATCATTACAAAAGACTTTTAAGACATTTGAAGTGCCCAGAACTTACCGTTCGTGCAGTTAACGACGGACAGCAGTCCTCTGAGGTCAAGAGGCCTGCACCCTTATCCAGTGAAGAAACTGGTTACGGCACCCTGCCCCGAGGCAGATGGAGAGCTCGGCGTTCACTTACCTAAGACATCTTACTCTTCGAGTCAGACATACAGTGCACAGAGGTCCAGCCCAAAGAGCCAACCGTGTGTTACACATCACCTTTGAAGATACGGCATTCACCCAGTCAAGACCGGCGCCTCTGCGGGAATCAGGTGAGCGTTACAGCACCCTGGTGTTTGCTACCCAGTCAGAAAGGACTTTTGAGGCCCCCATACACACTGCTGCAGCTCCCCGGCCTGCCAAATCGCCATCCAGAGGGAGCAGAAGAAAGAACTACAGCATAAAGGATCTTGAGACTGCTCTGGCCAGGCTTTCTCCAGAGTACTTTTTAAAAAATATACATAGTTACAGTGCACTGCATAGAGAGTCTTTGTATATATTTTGAAGGACTCATCTTTTTAAATAAAGTTTTATTTTTTTACAGGGCTATTTTTATGTTTTATATTCTTAATTTTTCTTAATTTACGCAGCTGCTTTGGTAGATAAATAGTGTGGATAGTGTTGTGTGATCACGCTTTTTGTATAAAAAAGTTAAAAACTACTGCTGTACTGGAAGAAGGGGAAAACAAAAGCTAAATACTAACTAAAGAAACCATGCACCAGCATTTCCTTGTCCGTCTTTCCTTTTCTGTGTGCTAAGTAATTATATAACCTAGTGTTCTCTGGGGTTTTGGGAGAATTCGAACCTAATCTTTGTCCTTTGGTCCCACATCCACTTCCCACCGAGGTGCACCAGTGTGATTCAGGGCTCAGGTAAGCAGGGGTTTCTGGAGACAGAGAAAGACAAAACTTAAAAATCTTACAAGAAGGTACAAAAAGTATTGTCGTGCCAACCTACACCTGTCTCACAATACGGGCATTGTGTCCACCGGCCCCACCCCGTTACAAACGTGTTTGATATCAGTAACCAAACAATGGAAGAATTTTATGTTCATCAGTAATTACCTATCGATAAAATATTGTGCCAGGTGTCAGGTGCTAAGTATAAACTGACAGTAATGAGGTCTGTACACACACACTTAGGATTATTTTAGCACTGGCAAACAGTTGCACAGAAATGGGTTCATTAATACAAGAAACGAAATAAAAACGACAGTAATACCCATAAAACGTTATGCAAAACAAAATTGATAAAGTAAAAAGAATCCAAGGTTTGAAGGAGGTCTGAATCCAACCTGGTCTGGTGGCTCCAAATCTCAGGTTGGGTGCCATGATGTGCTAAGAATTCCTGTTACATGATGGACAGAAACCCACCCACTGGCCAGCCATTGGTGGCTCAGTGTTAGCTCAATGATATATGCCGTGGAACAAGCAATGCAGGGGGACACAAAGACTAGAGGATAGGGAGAAAAGAGCGCAACCTCCAGTATAAGCGAGGTGGGATCATTGGCCAATCAAGGAAGTCATAGAGACGGGCCATTCCAAATGTACAGGGAGGGATTGGAAGGGGACAGAGGCAGAGACACTCATGCTGAAGCTGTACCTCTGCCAACAGCCCTCTTTTCTTCCCACATTCTCCTATCTCAGCATCTTCACATATCCAGTGATAACCCCATCCAAGCTATAAATCCTCCTCGGATAGCCGTGAGGCAATAAAGCACAACAGTTACCTCCTCAGTCCAAGGCGCTCTCACTTAGACCCCACCAACAGGTGGCCCAGGCCACCCCTTCTGCTCATGGCGAACATCTTTGCTTCGGCTGCCAGGGTCATGGTCTTGAAATGCATGTTCTGAAATGCAACAGCTGTGCAGCAGAAGTGTCAGGCAAACCCAGCGCTGTCAGGCTCGAGGCTTCAGTGTGAAGCAGCAGCAGCACAGCAGGGGAAGGGCTGCAACCCAGTTTCACCAACACATCTGCACCTCCATTGCACCCTGCTGCATCATGCCAAATTATTTTCTGTCTGCAATTATTCCAAACCACGATTAAGGGTCTGACTCATGGCAATATTTGTGCGGAAAATAGGGTACTTGCACGCCAAACTGCGTGCAAATCCGCATTTGCAATGGAATTGAATGCGCAGTACTTGCTTTCCTCCCCTTCCCCCAGGGAGTTGTTTTTTCTTTCTACACACTGTCTTTCTCCCATCTGCTTTTTCTTTCCTTCAACCGTCTTCCAACTGTGTTTATTTTCCAAATCTTCTTTAGATTCGTTTCTCCCCTGCCCAGGCCCATTCTTTGACAGAGGAGGCTGGTTGGACACATACACAGGGCAAGAGGACCAGCATGAGGCCAATTTCTCGCTAGGCCCCATTTGCACCAGAGGGTACAGATGGATAACAAATAGACTTTCCTCTGGGATGCTTGGCATGGATGACAATGATAGCCCAACATGCCATCAGTTCATCCTCAAGAATTAATTGGTCCTATTCTCATAGTGCATGGTGTGATCCCGATGAAACTTGAGTGGACAAAGGACAGAATTGGGGTTCACAGAGTAAAAGGAAGAGGTGCCTTATTTTTTAACTAATCAAAGTTTACCTTTTTGAAGGGGTGTTCATAATATTAAAAAACTGGACAAATGTTTGAAGAAAATACAGACCATCTCATTCTGAGAGTGGTTAAAGGCTATCAAGGACTTGCTCACTGTTCATACAACTGACTCTCAATGAGTAGTCAGACAACAGGAAACCTGTGTTCTTGTTCCTTGGAACCATTGAATTGGGACCAACCTGTGCAACTGGGACATGGGGGTAGACATAGGGATCAGGGATACTGGGGTGCCCATATACAGGATACAAGCATATGGTGAGATAGAGGAATCTGTCCTGGGGATTGCTGTAAGGCGAGCTACATCATTGGGGGTTCAAAAGTCATGTCGGGTGTGGATGATGTTGCAGGGGCAAGTGGGGACTAGGATGATGGCAAAAGTTGTGGAAGTAAAGACATTCCATGGACCAATGGCAGTGATATTTGATGGTGCTGGGTGGAAGGCATGGAAGGCTGGGGTAGAAGTTATGGGTTGTTCTTTCTTGGCCTCTACCTCAAAGATACAGTGTATATCCAAAGGGGTGATCCCAGCCATTAGCTTGGTGTTTTCAGTGTTGAATCCTATGGAGTCATCACTGACCCCAAGCCTGAGCTATCCTCCCATGTGGCCAAGGGACTGCAGCTGCTATCTGATCCTGCGGTTGGTATTATGAGGGAGAATCACATGGGAGGAGATGGCTGTTGGGGAGATGTGGTGACCCCATTCGGAGGGGTGCAGTATTCTTCCCTTCCAAATGAAGAAGACTCTATAATTCCTAAATTCCTCATGGCCTGTTGTCACTATACAAATCTCACAGTTCCTGTTGCAAAACCCTAAAACCCCTTCCTGCCAGAAGTTCTAGACAGAATACCATGTACGCCTCATATGTACCTAACACACACATAACATTGCCTGTCTCTGATGTTTTTGTGCTAACTAAAAATCCCAAACAAAATCACCTTAGAATTCCTATAGATCCTAAGGACTCAAACTCTATAAAACCTCAAGTACTGAGACGAAGAAGAGGAAGAAGGAGTTAATATGGATCAAAAGAAACACTAAACTGAATATGCAGGCTAGTTGTTGTGATGAGATCCAATTGCGTGGGACATTTAAAAATGGTATCTGCATTTGCAAGGGAGAGAGAGCCGAATGGAAGACGAAGGAAGCAGAACCAAGGGAGAAGGCAAAATCACAGGAACGGACCATGCTGGTGAGAGCAGATGTTCCCATACTGCCGCTTGCAGGCATTGCTAGCGGGAGTGGTGCGAGGCAATAGAGCACACTGCAAGCACAGCGAAAGGACTGCTGGGGAACCAGCAGCAAAACCAAGCTACCAGCAGCACAGTCGAGTCCAGAAGCAGCAGGTTTCCGAGGGACGAGTGCAGAGTCAGTGGAAGTGCTGAGTGAAGGCCTGCAGAGTGGAGAACGCCATCCTGAGGTGAAAGCTTCACTGCAGCAATGTGCCACGGGTCTGAGACACTGCCAGACACACAGTGAGTCTGCCGAGAGATGTTGGGGACCCCAGGGCACTCTGAAAGGCATGTGAGCCACTAAGAACCCATTTTGACAATCGACCAAGAAGAAAACAGAGACAGAATTTGCCCAAATCCTCATGTATGAGGTGTCAATATGGGGAAGGTTGGAGCAAGCATTACCAACAGCCAATGATTGCTAATGAAGGACTTCAAAGGTAAAACTTGAACACATCCCCAAATATGAGATATCAATATGGGGAAAGTTGGCGCAAGTGTTACCAAAAGCAGAAGAATACTATTGAAGATGTTAAAAGGTCGATGGAGAGGCATTTTCCTTCCTCAATCAACAGGCTAGAGACCGTGATATAGTGCAGTTTGAAAAAAAAAATGTTTTCATTGAGGGAAATGGTCCTGGAGAAATTAGCGAAATAGCAACTCTAGAAGGTGTTTTAGCCCAGTTAGCTGCACATCAGATTCAGGCAGAGACTACATTCCAAGAGGGGCTGGATAGAATTGCTGCAACCTCCCAGAGACCCATATAACTGCATGGGATCTTACAACCCTATAGAGAAGGGAAAGACCTATGGAATTTCTTTCTTAATTTTGCGCGTTTGGACCGACAATTTCATTGGGAGGATGAATTAAAACCTGTTACCTAGCTACCTTACTGAGAGGAGAAATTCAGAATTCCTATCACTTAATAAACCATGAAGGAACAACCCTTTTGATAAACTCAAATAAGGGCTGTTGAAAAAGGTAGGCCAAACAGATAATTTTACAAACAGAAACTTCGAAGTATTAATTTGAACCCGGACAAAATACCAGTAGTCCTATCAGCTAAAACACAGGACACCTTGGGCCTCATTACAAGTCAGGCGGAATGGATTAACGGGGTCCGCTAATGGATACGGACACGTTATTCCCATTCCGCCTGATTACGAGGTCCCCTCGCGGGACCCGGTAAGGATGCCTGGTAAAACCAGGCATCCTTACCGGGTCCCGCCAGGGGACCAGGGAGCTAACAATGGGCCAGTCGTAATCGGCCCGTTGTTAGCTCCCTCTCCCATTCCCATTGAGCCCTATGGGGGCTCGAAGGGGAATGGGGAAGGTCGGGACCCGGGTTCCCTGAGGGAGGAATTCCCGGGCCCTCCAAACTCGGAATGGCCCGGTAATTCCCCATTCAGGGAACCCGGACCCGGTTTTGGAGGCAGCCAATAGCGGCATGGCTACCGCCAAACCCGTAATGAGTCCCCTTGTCTCTATGCATAGGAAAACAATCCTTACGAGAGGAGTTAGAGACCTTACCCATAGAACAATTTATAAACTCAGTACCACCCTACTTCCAAAAACCTATTCTGAAAATTAAATAAACCTAGTCTGACGTTAGTTATTGAAGCAGCTCATAATTTTGCAGAAGCCAGTCGTCATGTATGAAATATTCATAAAGTTGAAAAACTCAAAAGGGACCTAAAAGTGTTTTCTCATTTCCCCCCTTTCAGTAAACAAAGATAAAACTCAAGACAGTTCACACAAACTCCTAGCGAAAGAATCATTTAAGGGGGAAAGAAGGGCCACTATAGTTAATGAAAAGAGTGAGCAAAGAACAGAAGGAGGATGAATTCAAAAGCCTACCTCATTGGTATGTTTTTCATGTGGACAGCCTGAACATCTAGCTCGACATTGCATTTCTAGCAAAAGGGAAGAGCCAATGGAGATTGGCTATATGATGGGGCAGGATTGGGAGAAGGATGAGTTAGATGAGGAAGAAGTAGAAATGATTAGTAGTTTATTTCTGGCTAGTAATACTTTTAAGACTCATGATTCTGCAGTAGTTAACGGGGTCCCAGTCAGAGCCTTAATTGATTCTGGGAGTAATCAAATGGCCATAAGATCTGATTTAATATCCCTCTGAGATCTGAGAAAAGGAACCCAATTAAAGTTACCTGTGTACACAGGGATGACGAAATGTACCATAGAACCACAGTTACTATTACGGTTCA
This sequence comes from Ambystoma mexicanum, assembly GCF_040938575.1. Taxonomy (NCBI): domain Eukaryota; kingdom Metazoa; phylum Chordata; class Amphibia; order Caudata; family Ambystomatidae; genus Ambystoma; species Ambystoma mexicanum. Next base: position 63,668,629 of record NC_090937.1, read on the forward strand.
AGGGGAGGCAGCTAAGATAAATGCTGCTGTCATTCAAAGGTTACCTGAAGAAAACAATTATTGATACAGATTTCCACATTTTTGAAAGGCTTCAAAGGGATGCTAGTAAAACATCCCTTCCATATTCTCCAATTCATTCATGGGAAAAGGAAGAATTCCCAACAACAGGCCCTGTTTGGGATTGGGAAACCCAAGCTGAGAAACCTCTTCCTTATATGGGGGAAGCTGTTGGTTCTATCAAACCAGTAACTCAAGAGCGGGAAGCCGGATCTTTAGGGGAAACATATGTGATGAATCCTATGAAGTCATCACTGATCCCCAGCCTGAGATCTCCTCCTATGTGGCCTGGGGATGGCAGCCGCTACCTGATCCTGACTCTTTGGGTGGTATTACGAAAGAGGATCACATGGGAGGAGATGGCTGTCGGGAGATGTGGTGACCCTATCAGGAGAAACACAGTATTCTTCCGTTCCAAATGAAGAACACCCTATAATTCCTAAACTCCTGGTGGCCTTTTGTCACTATCCAAATCTCTCCAGTTGCAAAACCCTAAAACCCCTTCCTGCCAGACATTCTAGACAGAATGCCATTTACCCCTATATGTACATAACACACATAATACACTTCCTGTCTCTGATGTTTTTGTGCTAACTGAAAATCCCAAAACAAATCACCTTAGAAGTCCTATAAATCCTATGGACTAGATCTTCCATAAAACTTCAAGTACTGAGATGAGGAAGAAGAATACAGAGTTAATATGAGTGAAAAGAAACATTAACTGAATTTGCAGGCTAGTTCTTGTGATGAGACCCAACTGCGTGGGACATTTTAAAATGGTGTCCACATTTGCAAGAGAGAGAGAAGCTGAATGGAAGAATTAGGAGGCAAAACCATGGGAGAAGGCAGAAGCACCGGAACGGACCATGCTGGTGAGAGCAGATGTTCCCATACTGCCGCTTGCAGGCAGTGCTTACCGGAGTGGTGCGATGACACAGGAGACACTGCAGGTACCGTGAGAGAACAGCTGGGGAACCAGCAGCAACAGCAATGCTACCAGCAGCATCATCACATCCAGAAGCAGCAGGCTTACCAGCGGATGAGCGCAGAGTCAGCAGAAATTCTGAGAGAAGGTCTGCAGAGTGGAGAATGCCATCCTGAGGTGACAGCTTCACCGCAACAATGTGTCACAGGTCGGAGGCATGGCCAGACACCGGCGAGTCTGCCCAGAGATGTTGGGGACCCGGGGCATTCACACAGGCATGTGAGCCATTGAAAACTTATTTTGAATATGCACCATGTAGAAAACAAAGACAGAATTTGGACAAATCGTTATGTATGATATGTCAATATGGGGAAGGTTGCAGTAAGTATTAACACAAGCCAATGAATGCTAATGAAGGAGTTCAAAGACAAAACTTGAATACATCTCCATAGATGAGATGTCAATATGGGGAAAGTTGAAGCAAGTGTTACCAAAAGCAGATGAATACTGTTGAAGATGTTTAACGATAGAATTTGAACAAGCCTACATATATGAGATGTCAATGTTGGTAAAGTTGGAACAAGTGATGCCTTAAGCCAAGAAAGTATATACAGTGAAGGAATGCAACCGTGTTGTACTAAAAGAGAATGGGAACATTAAAAATGAGCCCTGATGAAAGAAGCACATCAGCCAGTAAGCATTTGATGAGAAGATACCTTGCAGGAGAGTATAGCAGTGGATCTGCAGACCCCATTAAGGGATTCCTAGCAGGGGAGTATACCAAGTAATCCATTTGAAAGACACAGGGCCTCATTACAACCTTGGCGGCAAGTTGCATTTTTTCCGGCACCTGTGAATGGGCAAGAACCGGGTCATGCCGAGTTAGGCGGACCCGGTACTTGCCCATTTTTGGGTGCCGGAATCAAGGGCCTCCTCATCCCCATTCTGCCCCATAGGGCTGAATGGGGACGTCGGATGCACTGGCACATTCAGAGTTGTGCCGGTGCATCCAACGTGCTGGGTTTGCGGGTGTCGGTCCGCCCGCCAGGAAAAACCTGGTGGGCTGACAGGCACCCGTGACCACAACACGTAGTATGGCGGTCCGGGAACTGCGGTACTGGCATGCTTACTGGTACTGTAGTTCCCAGACCACCAGGGATGTAATTAAGCCCACAGAAGACATAGACATTGTTGGAAGTGGATGCTTCAAAGAGACACGTTTACCATCCTTGAGAAGTGGTTGTTTGAAAGAGACACGTTGGCCAAATTTAAGGAGCCATTATTTGAAAAAGACAATTTTGCCATCCTACCTGAGACATCCAGGCGAAGGGAACACTTCAGCCCCCTCAGGATCCAATGATTATTTTGCTGAATGTATCTATTTGCTTTTGAACATTTCTTACCAAACGTACATCAGATACACTTTCCTTACACTCTTGGTTGTTCATTTTTAGTGTGAGGGTCAGATTAATGTTTTGGACACAACAACAGCGTATCTAATTTTGACGACGAGACACGGACTGATCTTTATTTTTAGTTTCCTAAGTAGGTAAACCCTCTTTAGGATAGAGACCGATAGACCTGTATCCAACCCTTTTATGTTGATAAAGATGTCTGATGTTGAAAACACTACTAGTTTGCGTCTGCCTCTCATTTCTAACCCCTCACATTTCCCTGCCACTTGATCCCTATAGACAACACCATGCTCTTTTTGTACAGTCCCTTTTACCAGGAATGCATTGTTGGTTAAGAGGCTGTCATGAAGGTTCACAGAACACACATACACTAGAAATAGACTTTTCACAGTTTTATCCAAGACAAGGAAAGTAGAGGGAAACCTGCCAAGTACGGTTGAGCCAGAAAATTGCCATTTTAAGATTATTACCAATTTTTGAATAGATAAAAGAATATTGTTGTGAAAGAATATGGTTGCAGTATCCCACGCTCTGTCCAAAGTCTGAGCCCAGTTCTAGAAAGCAAAAGTACTTAGTGGTCTCACCCAGGACAGTATTAGGGTTAAAAGGCATCTGGTAGTTCTTCCACCCCTCATGTCTTTAGGGGCATGAGGAGGCAATGCATATAGTTCTCCCTCATGTCCCATGGGTATCCAGTGAGCAGGTGTGTAGCTCCCTCTCTTGCCTAAAGTCTCCTTGGGCTCGACTGCCCCACTTGGGAAACCTTATGTAGATATTGTGCATAGATGCCTACAAGTTGTAGCACCACATACTGATGAAAAATAACAAATAACAAAAAATACCCAACTGTTTAATCCTATGTATCTTTTAATTTCATATGGGCCTCAGTGGAGTGATTATATGCCTTTTGGTTGTACAACCACATACCATTGAAACATAACAAATACCACAGATATTCTCCCCCCTACATAGATTATTCCAATTAGGATGATCCCCCACCCACCTTCATATTAATGCTAAGGTTTAGGGTTAAGCTGATGGCCTGCTCACTGACACCCTACTCTGAACCCCATCATGTTTTCTGATATAGCTTTACTAACCCCGAAGCCCCACTCACTCTGCCAACCCTATGGGATATAGAGCTTCTGACACAGTTCAGCAGTATTTAGAGTATTAGAGTCTCAGACTCGCTCTAGAAACCTTTTTACTACCCTCTAAATGGCCGATGGAGGCTTCTTTGCAAAGGTCCTCTGTAAGCCTCCTGCCGTTGCCTGGATTTGCAATCAGGCAACCAGATCACTATGATTTCTTGGAGTTCACCACCTCTTGGTCATGGGTTATGTTAGAGATGACCCTATTGTTCTACACACTGCAGCTCTTGCCTTCCTCCTCTGCAACTATTCATCAACCTCCTCCTGTTCATCTCTCACTTCTGTTTTTCCACTTCATCCCACTCCTGATCCCACCCCAGATCCCTCACGTCCTCCTGCTCAATCTTCTGTACTCCTTGTATTCTCTCTATACTGAAAACATGGCCTTTCCCCTACCCTACTGGTAGAGTGATGCTGCTTTTTGCAGAGTTGAAAATAAGGCGATTGGACAACAGGTGTTCAGGTTGCTTGCCCATTCATCTCTTCTACACCAGATCTTAGGCCCTTGAACCCACATTCTCCTCTTGTAATAGACCCTTACTCTTCTTATCTCCAGGGGAGAGCAGTTGCAAAGGTTATATTCTATCTATCGCACAAATCAACCATGTTAGAAGCTTGCAGGGAGATTGTGTTAGCATCCTGTGCAGGTATTCCACCTGTCTGTTTAATTGGGAATTGAGTTTCCAAGATGAAGTCTAGCAAAGCGAGGGACAGGTGAGGTGTTGGTGCTAAAAGAAACATACAAACAGCATGTCAATGCATGGAAACAGCATTGCAGTGTGATGAAAACCTTTATTGGAAGTGGATAAAGTTTGGCTGAGAGAGTGGTAATGAATCAAAGCAGTTGACACCATTGTAAATTGGAAGAAAATAACATACAATTCTGTGCCACCATATCAAACATTTCCAAAGGCAATAGAAAATATACACTTTACAATTAAGGAAGAGACAGAAATGAGACACATTGTACAGCAGTATTTCACCCTCAGTGATGAAGAGGACTTGTTCTCAAGGCTTTTATCTTTTAATTTTAGGCACACTATGTACCAAAACTGATCTATCAACTACGTTTTGCTGTTTGCATGGCATGGTCCACCTAAAGTAGAACCTCTTCTACTAGAGTTCTGTGATTGGATGATGATAGGCACTTATCTCTGTCAGTCACAACAACTATGTCGATGAGAAGCATGATTCGAGGAATGGCATGTCGTGTTACATTACACACTTGATATTCTGTGCTTAACATGTCTTGCATTTGCTTAGGAATTGCACCACTAGGGTGGCTGGGTAGGTAGTCTATGGGAGTTTTTACATTTCTTCAGTGTTTAAGCTGTATTTCATATTCTATCATGATCTGCGCTGAAGGACGGGGTGCCATGCTACCCACAATGTAGAGATGAGTCTCGTGATATATTGGCACTTTTAGCCATTTTAGGGGATGTCCATACAGTCACAAGAACATGGCGGCACGCCTACATAAATGCCATTGCTTCTCTCTTAGTTTTTATTTTGTGAGCGCTGATTTGCATAGGCCACTGGAGAAGTCTTCCACAACTTGCCTTCCTGCATCAAGGCTGCACCAAGGGCACAGGGGCTTGTGTCCATAACCATTTCAGTGCTGAATGTTTGATTAAAAAGTGCTATTATGTTATTTGGGCCTAGAGCATCTTATATGTCTTGAAGTTCTGGCTGGTGATACAGATTTTGTCATAAATATATAGTCAAAGCATTCTAGAATGGGTTTCGTAAACTAACATTTCTTCTTGGTGAGAGTTAGGATATTTTCACAGAAGTAGCACAAGACTCCTTCCAGATGCTGATGTCATTCTGCCATGGATGTTGCATTCATCAAGATATCTCTTCCATTTAAAACCCCACCCCTGACCTGTATGTTTTTCTCAGATGGGGTTCTAGAACCTCTCACCCACAGATGCCCCGTAAAAAAAGTCAGCTTCATGTCCTTATGGTGGTACATGTTCTGTGCGAAGATGTATGACACAGTAATTGGTGCTAAAAGGCATTACATTCTAGTTTGGCCAGTACCGTGGCTACCTGGAGGTCCGCAACAATGTCATCAATGGTCGATGTTGGATACCTCCCTTGCTTTAACAACGTATTGGGAAGGCACAAGTCCAATACAGATTCTTACTTCAACAAGTTCTAGTTTTTGCACCACCATGATGAGTGATTCTTCTGGTGTTGGCAAGTTCACCTTCTCCATGATTCAAGCTGTTTCCAACTTCTTCAGCTCTTGTTGCACATCTGCACAGAGGTGAAATGGAATCCGGCAGTGCTGGAGAGAAACATGTTATGTCATTTAGTAGATATATATGTGTACTTCTCGATTTGTGAGGCATGTTATGCCGTGAAAGTGTGTGTCAATGTATTTGTGCAAACATTTGAATCATCTCTGTACACCCCATATGCAACGGAGCTCTGTTATGTTGCAGCTCAGCAATATTTCGTTCCCCAGGGATATGATGTAAAAATTGGCCGATGTGGTAATGTTGATAGGGCTAACTTCTGTATTGAAAGCACTAATTAGGGGAAGAGGTGTGATTCCCCCAAAAGCATAGGTCCTCATCTTGGACTGCTTGAGTGGTGAACAGGGCCCGAGATGCTCATATTGCAGGAATTCCATCATGCTCATCAGCGTTCCCTTACCTACGAGAGTTGGAATGAACACGCTTGGGATCTGTTATGTTATGTTATGTTGATTTATACAATGCACCGCTACCATTCGCATGGTCTCCAAGCACTCACGTGTAAGAAAATGGGTGGGTTAGGTTACAGAGGGATAGGACAGAGGCTGTGCTCTTCTATTGATGTTGCAGAACCAGAAGAAAATGGCATTTGTGCGTGTCAGCTTTCTGAGTGTGCTTTTATTGAGTGCACTGGGTTTGTTGTGTTTGGAGGGGTTACGACCAGTGTCTGGGTTGCTTGTTGTTTCTGGATTTTTGTTCTTTTCGCCGATGTGTGGCTTGTGTGGCTTGTGTGTTTTGTGTGTAGTATAGTTAGCCCTTTTGGGCATGTGTGGGATGTGGGAAATATGTTGGAGACGAGCAGGGGTGGTTAGTAGCTAGTAGTGCGTGGTTCTTTTATTATCGGTTCCAAGATCCGTACTGTTCCATGATTGCCTTGGGTTTGGTATGAGTTTTCGTAGGTTTTTGTCTTGGTGAATTGAAATGCCAGGTTTTCAGTTGTTTTCTGAAGTTTAGGCGATCTTCTGGTTCTTATGTCCTTCGGTAACGAGATCCATTGTTTGGCTATCAAACAGGAGAATGCGGTTCCTCTGAATTTCCTTTTATCACAGGTTTTAGGTTTGATTTGGACGTCGTTGCTTGATCTTAGGTTTCATCCTGGTTGGTAGCGGTTGATTTTGTTTTGGAGAAATGTGGCTCCTTGTCTATGTAGTGATTTGTGAGCGATGTAGAGGCCTTTTAAGTTAATGTGCTTTTTTACTACAAGCCAGTGTAGGCTTCTCAGGGCTGGTGTGATGTGGTCTCTTCTGTTTAGTATTAGGAGTACTCTTGTTGCAGTATTTTTGATAAATTTGAGTTTTTTTGTGAGTTGCTCAGGCATTCCAAGGTAGATGCTGTTTGCTTAGTCTATTCTCAATATTACCAAGTAGATGATTGCAAGAGTTCTGTAGGGAAGGTGAGGTAGGGGAGTATTCCTCGAATTAGTCACAGAAGGTAGAAGCATTTATTTGCTATCGCGTTAGCCAATGATTCTAGTGAGAGTCGGGTGTCCATAAGTATTCCCATGTTTTCTATTATGGAAGATGGCCCCGGTTGGGTTCTCATGTATGGTGGCCAGCTCAGGTATGTGTGTGGTGCGTTATACTCGGGTGGGGCAGTGTCACGCCCCCCGGTTTCCTAGGGCATTCTTATGTCCAGGGGAGAAGCCCGTGGCGTTTGGCCTGGCGTTTACAGCAACGCCGACTCCACTGCCGGTAAACAACTACATCTCCCAAGAGGACCGTGCCTACAAGGATCCTTTGGAACGTTTTCACTTTCTTTTGCGTGCGTTTCACGCCTCCTTTGTATTCACTTCCTATATCTGGCCACGCCCCCAGTAAGCCGGTGCTCCTAAACCATTGCGTTACGCGAGCTACACTCCTGGGATAAGTTGTTCTTTTCCCTATTCCTTGCTTACCTGGTTGCCGAATCCTACCTTTGCCTTGGACCTTGTTATCCGTTTTCCTGATCCTGTCTTAGACCTCCGTTTGATCTCCTCCCCTGCTCGACCACGGAATACACACCGGACTTGCTTTGGGTTCTGCTCCTCATGTCTGGCTCCCGGTTCCCTTCAACCCCGTATTCCTCAATCGCTCCTGGCCATCCGCTCCCCGAGCGAAGAAAGAAACACCCTACATCCAGGCGTTCAAGAAATCTTACACCACTTCTAACTTCTCCCTGAAGTGTTGTTTACCGCGCTAGCAAGAACGGCGCTGTTTATTTACACCCGGTGAATCTTTGCTTGACCTTTTTTTTGTTTGTTGGTTTTTTGTTGGACGCTTTGCTGTGCTCATCATTTGTTGGTGTTTTTGGGACGCTTCGCTGCATCGCTCTGTCTCTTTGGACCTTGGGACACTTGGCTCCTGGCTTCACTCCTTGGATTGTGGGACGCTCTGCTGTTTTTTCCCGCTCATTTGATTTCGGAACATTGGATTTTGCTTTCACTCATTGGATTGTGGACGCTTTGCTGTTGACGTTACTTATCCATTATTGGGGGAAAGTCTTCGATCCCCCTTCTTTCGAGAAAGAACACTTCCTCTGACCTTCACTCACTCCCAGTCTTGTGTCTTATCACAAGTAGGTATTCCGCTGGAAAAAAGGAATACACAGGTAAGCTTGTGGGTCTCGGAGGGGGTAGAGGGACTGGAATTGTCAACAAACGGTATGTAATATTTGCTTTGTTTGTTTTCTTCCCTCTAGCTCCGCTGTGCGTTCCGCCTTTTTGCCTGAGCCCTTGGCCTCACAGGTGTTCTTTTCCCTGCACGCTGTGCTCTCAGGAAGGAAGTCTGAATTACTTTAGCGGCATCTAGCTCAAGTGATCCCCCAGACAGATCGTGGAACCTACGGAGCGCGACAGATTTAGGAGCCAAATACTGGTGCCTGTCTGTCTGAGATGGATCCTAATGCGGATCCTATGGCTGCTATGATGCAAGCCTTTACCACGTTACGCACAGACATGGCAGCAGCACATGCCGCTTTGCACCAACGCATGGATGTCATGCAAAGCTTTGTGCAACCCTTGCCGGTGGATGAGGAGTTTGGGGATGTTCCCGCTCCCGTACCGCCACCGGTTCCTCCGACACCCCTAGCCCCTGTGGTGTTGCCGGGTCCTTTTCCATTGGCACCACCGGAACGCTTCACGGGAGATCCCAAAATGTATAGGACATTTGTCAATCAATGTCGTTTACATTTTCTATGCCGTCCTTTGGCATTCCCTAATTCTGAAACAAAAGCAGCTTTTGTGCTCTCTCATCTAGGGGGTATGGCTGCGGCCTGGGCGAATCCGTTGCTGGAGTCCGATGACCCGGTTTTGTACGATTTCGATGCCCTACTAGTCGCCATGAATCTGGTCCTTGATACCAGATATAAGGCTCAGGCTTCGGACCTAGAATTTCTGGCAATATCCCAGGGTAAACAACCCCTTTTGGCGTATTTAGCCCGATTCAATCAGCTGGCCGCAGAAACCTCTTGGCCTGAATCAAAAAAGGCGGCAGTCTTTTATAAGGGATTATCAGACGAACTTAAGGACGCGTTATCTGTCGTCCCTTCTCTCCCTTCAGTATTTCCTGAATTGCTTGATTTGGTGTTGCAGGTCGATGCTCGGCTGCAACAAAGGCGTGGAGAACGCCGTCACCCTGATCTACGTCCTGGCAAACCCGAATTGGGATCCTCTCCAGCCTCCGGGGATGTAGAACCCATGCAATTTGGGGCAGTAAAAGGTCCCCTCTCAAAGGCAGAGAGGGAGAGAAGAATGCAAAACAATCTATGTCTGTATTGTGGACAGACAGGACACTTCATTCGTGTCTGCCCTAAACGCCCTGCTAAACGGGTGGGAAACGCCACAGCCTGTCCCTAAATCGAGCCGATGTGACGGGTCAGCCTTCCAATGGCTCATTCCTCCATGCAGCTGCCGCGCACATATACTTAGATATGTCTTTTGTGTTGCCCAACTCTCAAGTTTTTTCTAGTCCAGTCATGATAGATTCCGGGGCAACAGGTAATTATATGGATGAACATCTGGCAGCAATCTATGGTATCCCGGTAGATCCTAAGGAGTCACCAGAACTTGTCTATGCAGTAGATGGCTCCTGTTTGGTTTCGGGTCATGTCGTAAAACAAACACAACCCTTGCGAATGAGCACAACGGAAGGGCATACAGAATACCTGTCTTTCGATCTCATTTCTGCACCGCAATTTGGGGTCATTTTGGGCCTCCCGTGGTTGCGTAAACATAACCCTATCATTGATTGGGTGGAACAAACAGTGCCTTTTTCTTCTCCCTTGTGTTTGGAGGATTGCTTTCCAGTTCAGGGGACATCTCTCCCCTCTCCATGCAGGGCTCTGGTTTCGAGTTCACTCACTTGTAACGCTACTACTAGGGCGACGATGGAAATACCTTCTGCATATCAGGACCTGATTGAGGTGTTTGACAAGGGTTTGTCTGAACAACTGCCGCCGCATCGGGAATACGACTGCCCGATTGATTTGGTACCCAATGCCATTCTCCCCCATGGACGGATATATTCCTTGGCACGGCCCGAGGAAGAGCACCTAAAGGAGTACAATGAGAAGTCTCTGAGACTGGGCCATATAAGACCTTCCCGTTCTCCAGCTGCTTCCCCGATTTTTTTTGTCCCTAAAAAGGAGGGGGATCTCCGGCCTTGTGTAGATTATCGTGCACTTAACGCTGTGACAATAAAAAATCAGTATCCATTACCCCTCATTTCGGAATTGTTGGATCGCCTCTCCACCGCCAAACTCTTTACGAAACTAGATTTAAGAGGGGCCTACAATCTGGTGAGAGTGCGTGCGGGCGAAGAATGGAAGACTGCCTTTAAGTGCAAATACGGCCTTTTTGAATATCTAGTAATGCCGTTTGGCCTATGTAACGCCCCCGCAACGTTCCAACACTTTGTCAATGACATCTACCGAGATCTGTTGGATGTTTTTGTTGTAATATATCTGGATGATATATTAATATTCTCTGAAACGTTATCACAACATGAGGAACATGTTCGGACGGTGTTGCTCCGTCTTCGGGAACATGGGTTATACGCAAAAGCTGGAAAATGTGCCTTTCACGTTTCCTCTGTGGAGTTTCTAGGGTTCGTGATATCCTCTCAGGGTGTTCATATGCACGATGCAAAGATACGAGCAGTCCTTGAGTGGCCTGCTCCCACTTCGCTTAAGAGTTTGCAATCTTTCCTAGGATTTGCTAATTTTTATAGACGTTTCATTGCATCCTTTTCAGCCATCGTAGCCCCATTGACACGCCTTACCAGTCCTTCAGTTCCCTTTTGTTGGGACACTCAGGCTCAGGCCGCCTTTCAGACCTTGAAAGAGGCGTTTACTACGGCTCCGGTCTTGCTACATCCAGACCCCCTACTGCCTTTTATCATCGAAGCTGATGCCTCTGCCCTTGCCCTTGGGGCTATTTTGTCTCAAAAATGCCCCACGACTCGGCAGCTACACCCTGTAGCTTTTTTTCCAGGAAATTGACTCCCCCGGAAAGACATTATACTATAATGGAACGAGAGCTACTGGCTATTCGAGCTGCTTTTAAGGAATGGAGACACCATCTACTGGGGGGACGACACCCTGTCACGGTTTATACGGACCACCGTAACCTACAAGCTCTATCTACGGTGAAATGTACCAACTCTAGACAAATCAGGTGGCATTTGTTTTTTGCACAATTCAATTTCACGGTTTCTTATCGACCGGGCCCCTTGCATGGCAAGGCCGATGCACTCTCTCGCATCGGAGTTGATACACCCTCCGAGGAGGCAGTCCTTCCTGTTTTGCCAAACAACACTGTTATGTGTGTCTGTGCTGCAACCGGTTCGTTACTAGAACGGATCCGCCATTGGGCTGCAGACCATGGGGAGGTTCTTCAAGGGCTAAAAGCACGGTTGATATCGGGATCACCTTATGTACAGGAACGCCTATATATCCCTGATGCCCGGACTCGGTTACAGGCCCAAAGCTGGTCCCATGATACTCGCCTAGCGGCCCATCCAGGACAAACTAAGACAACTGACCTACTCCTCCGGTGGTGTTGGTGGCCCAATATGAAACGGGATGTGGCAGAGTATGTATCCAAATGTGCTGTATGTACACAATGTAAAACGGTACCTGGAAAACCGGTGGGGCTTCTCCAGAAAATGCCCATCCCGTCACGTCCATGGCACACTGTGTCACTTGATTTCGTGGTGGAACTACCACCGGTCCAAGGGTTAACCTCTATCCTGGTGGTAGTAGATACCTTCACCAAGATGGCCCGGTTTATCCCCTGCAAAGGTGTCCCTTCTGCTCCTGCATTGGCCAAGTTGTTTTTCGAACAGGTGGTCCGCCTATTCGGCCTTCCTCTGGTCCTTATCTCAGACCGTGGATCCCAATTCACCTCGCGTTTTTGGTTGGCTCTCACCCGTTTTCTTGGCATTGACGTTCGCCTGTCCTCAGCATACCATCCTCAGACGGACGGGCAGACAGAACGTCTTAATGCCACCATGGAGCAGTATCTTCGATGTTTATGTCTGCAATATCAATCGGACTGGCTGTCCGTATTGGGGGCTGCGGAATTCGCTTACAACAATGCCTGCCATGCATCGGCTGGTTGTTCACCCTTCTATGCCATGTACGGTTTACATCCTCGAGTTCTACCGTCCATCCTTCCTTCGGTGGCACGAGTACCCGCAGCTCAGGCAACAGCCCAGTCGTTACGGTCTATCCGTGCCAATGTGCTTCAGCATCTACACCAAGCACAGGATCGCACAAAACGAAATGCTGATAGGCATCGCAGGTCAGCCCCGCAGTATCACCTGAGGGATAGGGTCTGGCTATCCACTGTGCACCTTCGCATACCGAGCAAACGTAAGCTGAACCCTCGCTACGTAGGCCCCTATACCATCACGCGATGCATTAACGCAGTAGCCTATCGCTTGGACATACCTTCACCTTGGAAGATCCACCCCGTGTTCCATGTCTCCCTATTGCGGCCTTATGTTGCCGGTACGCGCTTGTGCAATCGTCCCGCTCCCATTACGATTCAGGGGGAAGAGGAATATGAGGTACAGGCTATATTGGATACCCGAGTGGTCCGGGGTACCCGGCATTATCTAGTAGATTGGAAAGGCTATGGCCCAGAAGATCGTACCTGGGAGCCCGCCTCGAATCTCCACGCTCCGCATCTTTTGCAGGCGTTTCTCCGGTCTCGTGGTTCGAGACCCGGGGGACGCCCATCTTTGAGGAGGGGTACTGTCACGCCCCCCGGTTTCCTAGGGCATTCTTATGTCCAGGGGAGAAGCCCGTGGCGTTTGGCCTGGGGTTTACAGCAACGCCGACGCCACCGCCGGTAAACAACTACATCTCCCAAGAGGACCGTGCCTACAAGGATCCTTTGGAACGTTTTCACTTTCTTTTGCGTGCGTTTCACGCCTCCTTTGTATTCACTTCCTATATCTGGCCACACCCCCAGTAAGCCGGTGCTCCTAAACCATTGCGTTACGCGAGCTACACTCCTGGGATAAGTTGTTCTTTTCCCTATTCCTTGCTTACCTGGTTGCCGAATCCTACCTTTGCCTTGGACCTTGTTATCCGTTTTCCTGATCCTGTCTTAGACCTCCGTTTGATCTCCTCCCCTGCTCGACCACGGAATACACACCGGACTTGCTTTGGGTTCTGCTCCTCATGTCTGGCTCCCGGTTCCCTTCAACCCCGTATTCCTCAATCGCTCCTGGCCATCCGCTCCCCGAGCGAAGAAAGAAACACCCTACATCCAGGCGTTCAAGAAATCTTACACCACTTCTAACTTCTCCCTGAAGTGTTGTTTACCGCGCTAGCAAAAACGGCGCTGTTTATTTACACCCGGTGAATCTTTGCTTGACCTTTTTTTTGTTTGTTGGTTTTTTGTTGGACGCTTTGCTGTGCTCATCATTTGTTGGTGTTTTTGGGACGCTTCGCTGCATCGCTCTGTCTCTTTGGACCTTGGGACACTTGGCTCCTGGCTTCACTCCTTGGATTGTGGGACGCTCTGCTGTTTTTTCCCGCTCATTTGATTTCGGAACATTGGATTTTGCTTTCACTCATTGGATTGTGGACGCTTTGCTGTTGACGTTACTTATCCATTATTGGGGGAAAGTCTTCGATCCCCCTTCTTTCGAGAAAGAACACTTCCTCTGACCTTCACTCACTCCCAGTCTTGTGTCTTATCACAAGTAGGTATTCCGCTGGAAAAAAGGAATACACAGGTAAGCTTGTGGGTCTCGGAGGGGGTAGAGGGACTGGAATTGTCAACAAACGGTATGTAATATTTGCTTTGTTTGTTTTCTTCCCTCTAGCTCCGCTGTGCGTTCCGCCTTTTTGCCTGAGCCCTTGGCCTGACAGGTGTTCTTTTCCCTGCACGCTGTGCTCTCAGGAAGGAAGTCTGAATTACTTTAGCGGCATCTAGCTCAAGTGATCCCCCAGACAGATCGTGGAACCTACGGAGCGCGACAGGCAGAAATCATTATTTCTGTTTTGGTCGAGTTTAGTTTGAGATCGTTGATTGTCATCCAGGTGTATTTGTCTGTGAGGCATTTGTTGAGGGTGCGGTTCAGGTCTTAGGTTGAGGTTATCTTGGAAATGAGTTGGGTATCGTCTGCATAGTTGTAGGTGGTCAGTCCATAGGTTTCAATAAGTTTCATTAGGGGGGACATGTAGATTTTGAAGAGAAGCTAGATACTTGTGGTACACCGCAGCAAATGTTTTTGGTGTTAACTGCAAATGGCGGTAAGTATGTTCTTTCAGTTTGGTTGGTGAACAGATTTTAGCTATGGTAAATTGGAGCCTTTTATGCAGCATTCCTACAGGCTTTGGATTAGCATTGTGTATCTAATTGCATCAAAGGCGGCTGATAGTGATATAAGGGCCGATCAGGTGCTGTTGTCTATGTTTATTTTGAGTTTGTCTCATATGGATAGACATGCGGATTCCATTCCTCTGAAGGGTCTGAAGGCAACTTGGGAGTGGTCAAGTGTCCGTTGCTTTCTACATGGTTGAGTGGCATTTTTTAGATGTGGTTCTCAAGTAGTTCCACTTGGTAGGGTACTTTCAATATAGGTCTGTAGTTGGTGGACTCTTCTGCATTTCCTATTTTGTATTTTTAGGATGGGCTTGATGTATGCTGATTTTAAAGTTTTAGGTACTAATCCTGTGTCTTGGGATAGGGGCTGCAAGTATGATGCTGGTTTTCTGTGGTTGAGTATTTCTTTGAAGATGCCTGGTGGGCATGGGTCACTAGGGGATCCGGCAAGGTGTCTTTTGTTAGTTTGTTTAAGGTTTCTTCATTTATAGGTTCGAATCAGTCAAGTCTTCTGGTGTTTCGTGGTGCTCTGGTTTCTGGTGGTTCTAGATTTGTGTTTATTGTTGCACGGCTTGAATTGGTGGTCTGTTGAATTGCTCCTATTTTTGTTCTTAGGTTGTTTGTGATATTGTCACATAGGGATTGTGATGGTATGACGCATTTGTTGCACGATGTTGGGTTTTCGATTTCCTTGCTGATTTTGAATAGTTCTTTTTTGTGTGTTTATTGCCGATTGGATTCTGGTGGTGTAGTATGCTTTTTTTTTGCTTAGCACTGTTGATTTGTACATTCAGAGTTGTCAGCGAAATGTGTGTTTGTCTGAGTGGTTGCAATGGTTTCTCCATTGTTTTTCCAGTTTGTGTTTTTTTTTTATTCCCTCAGTTCTTCTGTGAACCAACTTGCTGACTTTCTTTTTTGCAGTGGCTATGAAGAGTCTTGCAGGTGCTTATTGGACTAGGGCCTATGTGATCCGGGTGCCAAGCTTTTCTTCTGCTGAGTCTAGAGTCATTCTGTTTAACTGAGAGATGTTTGGTTTGGTTGATTCGATTAGCTCTGCTAGGGGTTTCCAAGTGAAGACTCTTCTAGTTTCTTTTGTTAGTAGCATGGAGTATTGCGTTTTCAGGCATTATGTGGTTCAGGATTTTGATGGTGAATGGGATCAAATGGTGATCACTCCATATGATCGGTACCAGCGGGCAATGGTCGAGAGTTCATCTCTATAGAAGTGTTCAGGACAGTGGGTTGCAGTTTAGGAAGGTTTTCAGTAGGGTGCTGAGGGAGTTAGCTGTGGATTTATTTTCTCTTTTGAGCCAGATGTTGAAGTCCCCCAGAAGAATGATATTATGGTGCTAAGTGGAAAAGTTGGCAATTAGTGATCTTAGTTACAAAGTTGTGGTTGTAGGATGGCGGTCTGTATATCAGGAGGAACCATAGGTTGGCTTGGTCATTGAGCTTGAAGTTGGTTGGGAGTGATTCGCGGTCTTCTATATCAGTTCGGGGGAATTGTGTGGCACAGATGTGTTCTTTGTGTGCTATTGCTATTCGTCCTCCTCTTTGGTTTTCTCTGTTGGAATGTATTAGCTTGAAGTTGTTTGGTATGGCTTCATGGGCAATTGCTTTGTAATTGTCTGATGTCCATGTTTCTATAAAGAAGAGCGCGCCAGTGCTGCCCTTGATTAGGAGGTCATACATTTCTGTTTTGTGTTTGCCCATGGATCTTACATTGAGTAGGCTGCAGTGTAGACTGCATGCTATTCCTTGTTTATTGTTGCATATCCTTTCCTATGTCTCGGTCGGGAGGGTATTTGCTGGGTTCTCTTTTCCTGAGATTCTCTCTTAGATGAGGTGTGTATTTGCTGATTGTGTAGTAGGGGCCCCTGTCTCTTCGTTGAGGAGTTTAATTAAACTGATGGATGGGTTTCTTTGTTCTGCTTCATAGTAGTGAGTTGTTTGTTTGTACGTATGGTCTTTTTCCAGTCTTTGGTTATGTAAGTGGTGTGGATGGTTAGGGATTCTAGCTTAGCACTGATTTATCTTGAAAATGTCTTTAGAGTTGCTGGGTTCTGTGTGTTGTGGTGTGTGTTTTGTTAGTCTGTTAGATTCCAGGATTGTTTGGGTCCTTGCTTGTGGGTTGTTTGTGAGTTGTTTGTTTTCCCTTGAGGTATGATCATAGGTGGCTAGGTAGCCGGGACATGTATTCTGTTTTTGTTCTTGTCTTGGTTCGTATCTTTAGTGCATTTCGGGTTGGCTGGTGGGGATTTTGGGGTGTTGTGAATTCTGGTAGGTGGTTCCCGTTCCACTGGGATGTGATTTCCTTCCTGTTTCTGTTTTCCATTCTTGTTTCTTTGTCGCTCTTGCATCGTGGCATGTTTGTGGTCTGCATGTCTTGGTCTTCGATTTGGGTTTGTGGTGTATTCCAGGGGCGAGTGCCTTCTTGGGTGGCTTTCTTTCCTGAGATCAGTGGTAGGTCAATGTGCTGCGGTATGCAGTGGCATCTGCCTCGCTGTGGTTGTAGCCTACATTTTGCATTTGGAATCGGATTGCAGTATATTCCAGGGGTGGGTGCCAACCTGGGTTGGTTACATTCCTGATCTCCGGTTTGTGACAAATTCCAGCAGTGGGTGCCCGGGATGGACTACTTTCCTAGTCTCTGGGTAAATCAATGTGTTCTGACATATAGTAGCGTCTGCCTTGCTGTGGTTGCACTGTTGCCATTCACCTGGTGCTTGAACCGTGGAAATTAGATTTTACATTTAATATTATGCATTAGCGGCCAGATGCCTCAGGGTTAGGTGCGCTTTACAAATGCATGCGACAAAGTCTTAGTCCCCATGCAGAAAAGAGAGTTACAGCTGCTCGGACAAATTGCTGGTGTCATAATTTCTAGAATATAATTTTGCTGCTCAAAGTTTCAAATAAAACATTGTTTTGAGATGTCCTGGACAAAATAGTACTTTAACGTCAGGTAATGCATCATATCACTTCACTTACTCTCTACTATACACCATCACACAATTAGAGCACAGCTATAGCCCTCGATAAATTCGGCCTAGCTGTTCACATACAAACCCTACCCCATGAACACCTCGTCACCCTAATGAAACGCACATATCCCATGACAAATCCGGCATAGCTGCTCACATATGCGTCCTTCAGGCCTAACGCAGCCAGAACCCAGTCTGGGTGTCCACCCACCAGACTGCACACATTAAACCGATATCTTCACCACCACACCTAATGCTAGGATGCAGCTAACATCAGGCAATAACATCAGCTGCTCACATAACTGGTGCACCCATGCACCCTACGACACTTTCTCTCTCCACTGACCTGGGCTGCGGTCCCGAGGGCGTTCAACCTACCAGCGCTTTGAGATCATACCAATGATATATAGAGCACTATATAAATGCCAAATAACATAATATAACATGTGCACATATTACCGATTCTGTGATTGCAGTCCCCTTTTGCTTTTGCTGCTGCCTTACATCATTAGCATTCCAAAACATGAGTTTTATTGCAGCACTGACTGGATCCCTGCCACGATAATTATGTTACAAAATACTCAGAGGCATAATTATTCTGATTAAAAGTTGAACTTATTCATTTTTGCAATCGTTTGCCACATTCGGTTTAGAGAAATTATTTTAATTTTCATAAATTATCACATACATAAATTCTTGAAAGAGTAGAACAGGCTCCGTTCAGATCTGCAATCCAAGACCAGATTTTGAATCCTTATGGTCGGTTCATTTTTTTATCAACCAAGTGGGGGGTATCTTTAATACATGTTAAAAATATGTGCTTCAAATTTTAATGTGTCTTTTATTCATCATTCCTCAAACCCCACTTCAGATCCGTTTTTTTTTTTATTAGCCGCATGAAAGAACCATAAGCTGGATAATAAGCCTGGCACCCAAGGGGCCTTTATTTGCCGGTTACGATATATGAGAACACATTCTGGGCAATTAGTTAAACATGAAGTAAAAAAATATATTCTTTCAAAGTTAGCATTATATGTGCACTTAAAAACACGAAGGAGAAAGCTTCTGAAAATCGTCGACTGCATCTTCATCCCCCATCTAGACGCTTCCAGGCTCAGAAATGTGCACGCAGAGAGAAAATAAAAATGTTGATTTTCTCTCTGCATCCTTGGACTCTCTGGGATGCACGAGGGCCCACGTGCTATGATCCCTCGTGTCCGTGGCAATACCACAGGCAAGCAAAAAAAAATACATGCAAAGCGTGAATGCAGACAATGCCTGACAATGCTGATTATAACACAAATGAATATCAGCGTGTGGGATGCCCAGGAAAAATCTGTGACGCGCGATACCTTGAGCAATCCCTTACTGTTGAGGCCATAACTAACCATACAAATGAAATTGATATTCTTGATAAGAATGTGTGGACATGCGGATGCGACACGGAGCGCATGCGTAGAAATGGCATTGGACGTTATGCCACTTTGCTGTGTATTTCCGCCTTCTCCTGCATTCTCCAGGTGCAGGCAATGATCCTCTGAAATGTACCTTTTTATTTGAGTATTCACTGCAGGCACGTGAAAAACCCTGTACCTGTTCCATGATGTGTGCATCTTGACCAGAATATATCAGATGCTCATGAACTGCTGGAGCAGGTATCAGACGGGGATCGGGAGTTTTGTCGCAGGAGAGTTCATCGAAGTAGAATTCATCGAAGTTTTTTTAATGGATTTTGCCCCAAATATATGTGGGGGTGGGTTTAGGCTAATAACTATTGTAGGGTGGTTAAGGGGGGAGGGGTTGCGGGGGTCTACCCCTGCACATATTTGCGGCAAAATATACCAGTTAAAAAATAAAATTCGATTAAAGGTTTTCGAGCAGATCACATAGGACAACCAGATGGGCTAAAATCCTGGGTTTTGCCTCCTTCAGAAGAATGAGCCTGTCATTAGCGTCCAGAGTGAGAAAGCACACTGCTTGTCTCCGTTGCATATAGTTCACGGACCCTACCAATTGCCTCTGTACTCACTTGCCCAGTTAGTCCTAGAATGATGGGTGACCACAGCTAGTCGGTGAGCATGTGTGTGATCCAATGGTCAAGTCCTAAAAAAAAAAGTGGGTGGACTCATTAACATACCAAGTGAATGTGGCATCATCAAAAATTAGCATAGCGCAGTATCCTCTAAAAAAAGAGGGGGTACTCCGACCACCCGCATGTGCCCTCGACTTGAGCCCTGGTGTGATCAGAGGCACACTTAATTGCAGCAAGAAGTCTCAAAACCTTAGAATTAGGTGCTGACATACCGATCATTTCGCTTCTCACAGCAGATCACCGCGAGACCTTGTACAACAATGCTCAACTGAGCAGAGTAACTATCCAGTTCACACAATTCCACAGACATAGGCTCTAACCAAACAGCACCACATATCTGACGTTATTGCCTTGAGAAAAACCTTAAGGTTGAAACACGTGTCAGAACTAGTAAAATCTAAATCATGTTGCTTTCCTCTGAAAATATGGAAGCCTTGACATACTAAAATGTTTGACACATGAATGACCATCACTGTCTAAAGCACGGTACAAAAAATAAAAAATAAAAACTAATGAGTTTTGCAAACACTTACTAAGTGGGGAAATTGACATTTATTGATCATCAAGTATCACTTTGCCAGCGCCAAAGTATGACAATTGGATCTCAGTTACCAAAAAAAACTATCCACAACAATTGGACAGCAGGAGCTTTGTCCTTCTGAGATTCCATTACAGGCGGCAGGCTACCAACGGAAGGCGCCCACACAAACACTTTGAAGAAACGAAATCAATAGCGCAGCGATCCACAGTTCCCAATAGCTCCAACACGTCTTTGTCCACTCTGAAAGCCTTGTTGGGTAGTGGCCTCTATTGACTCTTTAGTTACATCCTACTTTGAGCACCAGTTTGACATTTATGGTTCTCCTCCTCCCCTGGGAATATACATTGTTTACTGTCCACATGGTACATGCCTTACATTTTATGAGGAGTTCAAATATCTCTTGTTTGCTTCAGAATTTTGGCTACCTGTTTTTGTTACTGGTGACTTTAATATTCTTCATCAGGGCGTTGCTAGGTTTGTAAAAGATCCGGGGCTTGAGCCCATTGCAAGTTTGGATTTCACATAACTACATGATCTGAAGGTACGTGCTGCATCACCTTGCGATTTCAAGCATTGATATTGCAAACTATACTGCTCAAAGTGCGAGTCATGCTCATTTGGAAGATTTTCCACTCCAGTTTGACTCATGATGAGGGACAGTCTGGGTGGCAGAGATGGGGAGACAAGCCCTGTGGGAGGCGCTTAGTAAGGGAAAGGGTCCAATCTGGAAAGCATGGCATGCCAATGCAATCAGAGAAAGGTAGGGCCAAAAATCAGACTGCCCATGCTCTGCTGAGCAGGGGCATGAGGTCTGCTGGGGAAATCTGGTTAGCTGGTATCAAGGCAACCATCTTCCATGGGACTTCTTTGTCCAGGATGCCAAGATTGAGATTTGCAGGAGGCATAAGTAGACGGAGCAGCAAGTGTGTGGCGAGGGATAGCGGTCAAATCGTAATAGTGCCCTAGGTGAGCATGGACCAATAAAGGTGGATCTCTTCATTCACATCTGCTCTCTGCCATCTAACTGTGTGGATGACCAGGCTTCCTAAAACATGGGCGATTCAAGGCCATTCCGACGATAGCCAAGTGCTGCCCACACCCCTGCTTACATAACATTACAATTCACATTGCAACATACCAGCATCATAACATAAAACATCAATACGTACGCCCCCACTCTTCAAGCACCAACAGCCCCCCAGGTGAAAACATGGACACGTGAATGTACAAAGCCCACACATGCATCAACAGGGAACCGAGCAGTGGGATAACCTCACTGCGGCAATCGGTGTGCGCAAAAGGTACATTTTTTTAACATCTTGCCTGCCTCTGTCACTTGGGCTTCTCACATTTGAGCGGTAGTCGTAGATAAAAAAATAAGTGGCATATGCCGGTAACCTGAGGGCTTTGAAGGTTCAGCACATCGTTCAGAAGAAGTGACTTGGCTAATTGACTTGGAGATGTGAGGGCTTATATAGCATTATAGAAACCGATTAATTGCAAGGTGGTGCCTATTTTATATGATTCACAATTTCACACAGACACAGGAGAGCTGAAACAAGAACTCAGGGTCGTTAAATGGAAAGCAAAGCAGGCACAGAGCATTGGACCGACCGACAGAATCAGACGGTTTAAAAAGCAGTGCACAAACAAAGAGGCCAGACTGTCAGCAAAGTGTAAGTCTTTTGAATGGACAGAAAACATGCATTTGTATGCAATGGAGGGGTTGGTGCTGGCAGAAGCAGCGAGTAATCTGTTCGGCAGGCCCTTGTTTATGGCTTGTGACCTCCTCTCTGTGATGACCCCATGAGGGACTGCAGCAGAGATGCACGCCCAGCCCACCAGATCAAGGGGTCCTAATGGCACATTTTTGGCCCGTAAGCTCTTCAGAAATGGAGTGGAATGCAGCAAAACATTTTCACAAGGGTTATTTCGAGACTCGGCTACTTCAGCTGAAAGTAAAGGTCACGATATGCGGAAGAAGAAAGGGTGTTGGGTGGTGTCGGGCGAAAAGGTTCGGTCTTAAGGAGGAGACCAGAATTGTTTTCAGTACTACCCACACAGCGGACCCGGGGTGAGGGTAAAGCTTGAGACCACCCAACCCAACACAGGTCAGTTGAGTTGGCTTGGGCTGTGACTACCATGAGTGGCAGAGACATTAAAGGTACCTGTGGGGGGTTGGGACGGCGAGAGGAGGGGTCCTGGAAGAAGAAGGAGGGTGTGCACACGAGAAGCTGGTTTTGACGGTCCTGAGTGCCATATTTGCGTGTGTGGACTCACAGTCCTGACCTCATGGTAACTACCAGGGGTGGCAGAATGATGACAGGAATCCATGTAGGGGGCGTCGAGAGGAGGGCCTGGGGGAGAAATGGCAGGGACGCTGGGCGTCTACACATCAGATTACGGCAGTGGCGCCGGCAGTGGGTCCAGCCTAAAGTGTGACTCTGCTCGGCTCTTCCTAACTCGGTACACTCGAGGAAAGGCACACTCAAAGCACTCTGGGTTCAGGGGAGAGGTTGATGCGCTGTGTGATATCAGCTCGACCAGGAAGGGCACACCTTGGCACGGAGCAGTGCCCGGGATGGGCGCAGGCGGCATCGCCGCCCACCCCCTGCACTTCCTTCTCTGTCATCCCTCTTCTGTGGGTGTCTAGCTATTGAAGGGCACATAAACCTGGGAATATCTTCATCTATCGTAGACACCTTTAGTGATGGTTTACTTGCCTTAAGGCTTTTCATGACCTCCACCTTCTTTGCCTCTTTGCCTTTGAGCTATTGCTTTTCTGTGGCCTGCTAGTTGCTTCTGAGTGCCAATTACGTCTTTCCTCAGTCCTGCCCTCACCATCCACTGATCGTACTATCTCTTTCTTTCTCTTCTACTTGTTTCTTTATTGTCCTCTGCTCAAAACCATTTCAGCTCTCTTCCTATCCCTATCATCTCTTTTCCTCAATCTTCCTTGATCTCACTACTCTTTTTGCTCACCTACTCCCTCTATTCAAAAAACCTCCAACCCTAACATTCATTACACTTCATGTTCATGCATCCACCCCTAGTGCCTCGCTACTTCGCAGATTTAACATCAGTATGATTCTACATCTCGCTCTCTTCATATTACTCTTTGGAATGTCTGTATCAAGGTTTCCTTTTCCTCTGACTTCCTTCCTTTCCATTCTCCAGCTCTTGACCTTATTACTCTTACAGAAACCTGTTGTTCTCCTACTCCACTATCTCCCACTATTACTCCCTCTTTCGAATACACTATCTCCCCAATCACTGCTCCCTATGGCATTCATATTATATTTCTCTATCGGCCCACCTGGTCCAGCTGGTCAACTCATTGACCACCTCTCCCAACTAATTGATGCCCTTCCTCCCCATCATAACCTCATTGTCATTGGTTACTATAAACCCCCCCTCTCTCCACTCATCTTTCCACTGACTTTATCTATCTTCTCCTTAACCACTGACTCTCTTCTGTCTACTCTCTGCCCACCCATTCAAATGGTAACTCCATGACCTTATTCCCATCCCTGATCAACTCTCCACCTCTACTCTCTCCACCACTCCTTCTCACTCTGATCATTCCATTGTCTTTGCCTCAGTCTCCACTCTTACTTCCATCCCTCTCTCTCTATCTACCACTTCCATTTCCAAGCGCACGCTTCCCTGATCTAGATTCCCTGTCTACCTCTCTGACCTACTCCACTCTCTCCCCGCCAATGAAAAGTTCACTGTTCTATCCACTGATAAAGCCTCCACTAACTTTAAGGCTGCTCTTAACTCTCCTGTCTCCTCTCACTGCCCTCTCCCCCCCCTCCATGGCCTTGGATCACACCTACTATCCGCACCCTGAAAACAGCAATGAGGAAAAACCTTCACACTTGGCAAAGGTCAAGAAACTCATCTGATCTCCACCTCTACATGTCTCCTCTTCAAAACGACTCCCCTGCTCTCGCCTCTGCTAAACGTGACTTCTCTCTCTCAGTTTATGTCTCAATTCCCTCAACCTAGGCAGCTCCAGAAATCTCTGAACTCAATTCCCTCACCCCCTGAAGCCTCTTCCATTTCCTCTACTCTTTCGGCTAACGATCTAGCTCTATACTTTGCTTCAAAAATGTCCAAAATTCAAAATACCCTTCCAAAGTACCTTCCATCTGCCCACCTGCTCACTTTTCTCCACCACCTCTATCCTTCCTGCAACCATGTATTCTTTTGCCCCCACTAATCCTGATGAGATTCTTGACCTTGTCCTCAGGGCTAACACTTCATGTGCCCCCATCGACCGTCTATCCCCACAGATAGAGAAACTCATCACTCCCAGTGTTTCTCCATGTCTTAATTCCCTCTTCAACTCCTCTCTTGACAGGGCCACTTTTCCATCCTCCTACAAGTCGACTGCTGCCATCCCTATCCCTAATAAACCTGGCTTAGATAACTGTCCTGATAACTTTAATATGTCTTTCTTCTACCTCACTATTCCAAAATCCTAGGGCGTGCAGATTTCAGCCGACTCACTGACTTCTTTGACACACACGACCTCCGGCATCCTCTTGAATCTGGCTTCCAACCTCTGCACTCTACTGAGTCAGCTCTCCTCAACGTCAGCAACTACATCTCTTCCGCTCATCCTGCTAACCGTTCAACTATTCTTATTCTACTCGACCTCTCCGCTGACTTCCATACCATCAACTATTCTGACCTTCTTTCAACACTATCGTTCCTAGGCATCAGAGACAAGTCCCTCACTTGGTTTGCTTAATATCTCACCCCAAGACACTTCCAGGTCTCCTGGAACAGCCTACCTCTCCACTCACCCCCTTGCTGTTGGAGTTCCCCAAAGGTCAGTCGTGGGTCCACTTCTCTTCACTCTCTATTCCTCTACTCTTGGCACCTTGATCTCCTCCTATGGCTTCACCTATCAACTCTTTTCTGACACTCAGATCTTCTTCTCCTTATCTGACGAGTCACTGTCAAAAATGTCTAACTGTCTCTCTGCCATCAAATAATGGATGACATCTCACTCACTCATGCTCAACTCCACTAAGACTGACATTCTCTACTTCCCATCCAAACAGGCTATCTCTTTCTCCCGCCTCTCATATTCCTTTTCTCCTGACTACCTTATCTACTCTGCTCCTGCTTGTAACCTTGGTGTCGTTTTCAACCCACTCTTCATCTCCAAATCTGCCACTGTGGCCAGACTTAATCTCCTTAACATCAGAAAAAATAAGGCTTCTTCTTCCCTTCAACACTGCTAAGCACTTAATCTCCTCTTTAGTACTCTCTCGATTTGACTACTGTGCCTGTCTGCTCTGTGGCCTTCCCGACTATGCTTTTTCACCTCTCGGCAAAGCCTCAACTTTGCTATCCGTACACTCTTGTACTTCCCCACTTGACCTCCACCTCCCCAGCCTGTCGTCAGTTGGGCTGGCTATCTATGAGACAAAGGGCAATGAATAAACTTATTCTCATCATCCTTGAAACTATACATGGACTTACCTCCACCATACCTTTTGGTCCATTTCACTCCCCCTCACTTCCTACGATTATCACCGACTCACCTCCTTGCCACCTCTCATACCCTTTCCGCTACCTATAATTTCTGCTATTTTCCTCTCCTTCCTCCCTTACTCTTGAATGCTCATCCTCTCTCTCTCTGCACTATTTACACTCTATTTCTATTTAAATCCAACCTCCTAGCTATGCCCCCACATCTCCTTGTTCTCCTCCCCCCTCCTCTCTCCGACAAGCCCACAGCACTTATCCCTCATCCCTTCCTCCTAAAACTTAGCACTCCCTCCACTATCCCATTCCTATACTTTTATGCTCTACTGTCCTTGTCCCTGGTTCATCTTTCGGTATACACGCATTTCACCGCTGTATTTTTCATCGTATGTTTTTTCATCGCCGTTTTTATTTAGAAAATTTTTGGGGGGGGGGTTAAAAAATTAAATATATGGTTGTGGGTGTAAGGGAATAAAAAAAAAAAAGGGTGACTTGGGTGGGTAACCCCCCCCCCCCAAAAAATAAAATAAAACCCGCGATGAAAAATACTGCGGCAAAATAACGTAGAACCCGTTTCTACCTCCCCTGCATCTTCTGGTCTTATATCCAGATCCTCTCACCCAGTGTTAAGGACACTGGTCCCCTGCTCTGTAAATCAATGTTATAATGATTTGTAAGCATTTTTGTTGCAAAAATGCATTATTTCCCCTGCAATTTTCATTAAATAAATAAACAACCTTTATGTAAAAATAAATAAATCAACATGTAGAATGAGAAGCAGTGCCAAATCAAGCAATTTCATTTGATGAATTAAGCACTATTTTTAGAAATTGGCTTGAAAATGGGAACAATAACAACAGATTGCTTGCAGATGATCTAAATTGCATCTGCTAACGAAAATTAGATGGCTTAGACAATTTGTGAGCCTGGAAAGATAGTGGGCATTTGTCGAGCAGCTATACTAGGAGTGTTCAATGGACAGAACTGATGGACAGTTGTGACTTCATTATGCTTAGCCCGGAAGGCAAATGTGACAATCAAGAACTTTGCTTCCTGGTGGAGAGGCCTTAGCTATTCATTGATTGATTAAGTTTTTAACTATCCTGTTGCTTCAGAAATGCTCACCCTTAAGGATGACATCTACAGGTTTAAGTGACCATGCTATTGTACCATGAAGTTTGGAGATTATGAATCCCCTGTCAATAAGGGGGAATCAAATGGCGTGTGTTACCACATGAAGACAGGGAAGGGGCATCCGATGGAATAGCCCTGCATTGACAACATTATTTCTTTAAAAAAATATTTTAATGATTGGTTCTTCAGACATATAAGAATCCAGTCCAATCATCTTGTCCTAAAAAATTAACAATCACTAGTATCAGAATGTAAGAATAGCATATTTACAAAATGCATTGATGTAATTAATTACAGGAAGGAGAGATAACATTCATTAGTCTCAGTCTATCTATTCAGGCACTGGAGTATCACTCAACAGAAAAAACTTGTATTTAGGACAAACAATTACAGGCCGATTGGATGTTACTGACATAGATATCCAAATTTCCTCCATATTATCAGACCAAACTATATCTTTCAGCCAATGTTCTCAGGTGTGAACTCAATGATGTGCCCACTGTACTAAGATACATCTTTTAGAAAGAAGGAATCCAACATTCAATAACTTATAAGGAGAGGCATAAGGTACATCATACTGACTGAATAAACAAGCAATAAGTGTAGATCATAAACAGCATACCCAAAATATCTTTCGCCCTGGATGGGACCCTATCATGTGTAGGCATATTGCATCATCTGAACTACACCTGGGGCAGCTGCCCACATGTTCACGCCTAAATAATTGAAACCTGGCTGGGGTGTAGTGCCATCTATTAATATTTTTTAAATTGAATAAGTCAAAATCTTGAATTTAGAGATACCTCCCTTGTTATAAAGCACATTTTCTGCCATACATCGTCTGTGATATCCTTACAAAGATCTTCAGCCCATTTCCTGCAAACTTTGGTAGGCTCCTTGTGAGCATCACTAAGAATCATCTTAAAAAAAGTGGGATGTTTACTTAAATGAAACCTTGGGCAGCGTTGAGCATTCAGATTATGTCCTTCCCATTCCTACTGTCATCTGTGATTGTAAGGCTTCTGAATTGGATATTAACGCCATTATTGAAAAACTAAAGAATTCTCATGCAGCAGGCCCTGATGGGGTATGTAACCTAGTGATTAAAAGACAACCTGAGTTATGGGAAGTTGCTCTATCTCTACTATTCTAACAAATAGGTAAATTAGGAGTGATTCCAATTTCATGGAAAACTAGTCACATTCTAACGGTGCATAAGAAGGGGGCATGGGATAAGCCGGACAACTTTCGTATGCTAGCGATGTTGGATATTTCCTCTAAGATTTTCACAAGTGTACTGTTACGTGAGCTAAATGCATAGATTGGGGAGAAAAAAATACTACCTGTTAACCAAATAGGCTTAAGGGATAAATCAAGCATGACCCATAATCTGCTGATACTAACATCTTTAGTTGAACATGCATGGGGAAGACAACATTTAGACAATTATTGTGCATATATCGATTTCTCCGCTGCGTTCGATACTGTATTACCGAACAGATTGTGGCAGAAATTGAATACATGGGGAATTCCACAATGCCTATTAAGAATGCTCATGTTACTTCATAAAGATACAACTGAACGAATAAGATTAAACGCAGTTGGAAGACTCTCTAATTTCTTGGCAACCTGTTGCGGTGTAAAACAAGGGTGTATGATTGCGGCCATTCTGTTCAATTTATACTTGGCAGATTTTAAAGAAGCATTCAATTTACCCGAAGCCAACCCAGCAAAGATCAATAGTGTTACAGTCGGATGGCTTGCGTAAGCAGACAATTTGTTAATTTTAGATTATACGCCTGTGGGTCTGCAGCATATGCTTGACTCATTAGTAGCATATTCCGCGGATAATGGCTTGACAATCAATATAGACAAAGGTAAAATAACGGTCTTAACCAAAAAACCTAGAACGAAGAAATATATATGGACATTGGAGTCTAAAAAGTTTGAACAAGTCAGTACATATAAGTACCTTGGTATAGTTATCAATGAGAAGCTAAATTGGGAAGCACAATGGTTGGCCTTGAAGAAACGGTGTCTTACCTCTGCAAACGCATTAAGCATATATGCAGGAAGAAATAATGGCTATTCAGTAATTGCATTCATGACTAGCTATATGGCAAAAGTAAGGGCAATGCTTCTGTATGCTGTAGAGATCTGGGCCACACATTTGATAAACGTCTAGTGGCATTTGAAGCTAAAATACTGAGGAAATGATTGTGACTCCCACAATGATTGAGTGTTGAATACCTGTATTTAGAGTTTAACATAAAAGGAATTTGGTATGCCTATACTAGTCAATGTGTAATGTCCTATGAAAATGTGTGCAACCTGCAAATAGACACAATAATTATCCCATATGTGAAAGCGTTCTTGCAGCTGGAAGGCAATGTGTTGATTGGAACAATGGGTATCTTGCAAAAAATACACAAGAAATGGACGTTGGGGAGAGATCGCGGCAATACTATAGGTGCCTTGAAAAAGTGGTTAAAAAAGAAACTGTATGATTTTGCCTATGAGCAAAATATGATAAATATAGCATCAAAAGCATACAGTGGAGCTTAATACGAAGAGAGATCCACTAGAATAACGCCCCCTATGTACACTATAGCCTATCCAAGTATAAGAACGTTTCGTACTTATCTACTACTCAAATGTAATGTGTCTGAGGCTTTGGAGACCAAAGGGGATAGATTAGGACTTGCATATGATTTTAGAAAATGTTGATTATGTGGAAACCATTTAACAGAGTCATTATACCATTTGATCATGAATTGTGAAAGTCTAATGTGCTTGAGAAACATGTATTTTAAATCTTATAATAATGCGATTGATATGGTTGATACTATGGAATTATGGATGATTTTTATTAGAGGAAATTATATTAATATAATATATTTTATTCTATTATTTTATACTAAGATTGTGGAAATGTTAAGATGTAATGAATCCTTTACTAGATGTCTGTGATGAGTTTTTATATATTTGGTGTATTAGGTGTTTTTAAATGTAAAGGTAAATGTTGTATGCCTTGTGTTATACAAAGCAGCCGATTCATGGAATAATTAGCGCGGCGCAAGTGGGCAAAAACGTGCGAATCGCAGTGGAATAGCGAAAATCGCAGTGCAGGTGTGAAAATCGCACGAAAAGCAGCGCACGTCGATTCATGGAAGTCCGTGCGCGAGAAAACCAGCGGATGTGCGATAAAAAGTGCGCCGCGCACGTTGGCGCACAGGCCATCTAACAGCGTGCGCCAGGTCACAGCGAAAATCGCACAGGCCACAGCGAAATTCGCACATAGCGCGGCGCACGCAACAAAAGTAGGCGGAACACGGGCGTAACACTCGGAATGGGGAACAACTTGCAAAAACGCGGGCGTCACGGGGGAAGTACAGGGCACAAGTGCGCGGAACGCCCACACGCTCGTCTACAACACGTATTCATGGAATAGAATAGGGCAAAAAAGCGCACGCTCAAACCAGCGCACAGGCACAAACACGACCGCCACAAGAAAGCAGGCGGTAGCGTCTCTGCGGCTGTAAGAAATGTGCGCCAAAAGGTGCGCCAACAAATAGCACCCATATACTGCCATGATGAATGTCCAATACTGTGGCCCTCCAGGACAAATGACGTGCAAAGGGGTACCCACAAACACGGACACGCTGACAAGAAATACGTGTGCGTGTATACCGGGGTGCACGGGAAGTCTCACACGCGATTCCATCAGGGTAGGTGTATTTCAGGGGTGCGCGGGAAGTCCCACACGCGATTACAGCAGGGTACGTGTATTTCAGGGGTGCGCGGGAAGTTCCACACGCGAATAGCCTGGGCGCGTGTATTTCAGGGGTGCGCGGGAAGTTCCACACGCAAATAGTCTGGGCGCGTATATTTCAGGGGTGCGCGGGAAGTTCCACACGCGAATAGCCTGGCTGCGTGTATTTCAGGGGTGCGCGGGAAGTTCCACACGCGAATAGCCTGGCCGCGTGTAATTCAGGGGTGCGCGGGAAGTTCCACACGCGAATAGCCTGGGCGCGTGTATTTCAGGGGTGCGCGGGAAGTTCCACACGCGTATAGCCTGGCCGCGTGTAATTCAGGGGTGCGCGGGAAGTTCCACACGCGAATAGCCTGGCCGCGTGTATTTCAGGGGTGCGCGGGAAGTTTAACACGCAAATTCAGCAGGGTACGTGTATTTCAGGGGTGCGCGGGAAGTTCCACACGCGAATAGCCTGAGCGCGTGTATTTCAGGGGTGCGTGGGAAGTTACACACGCGATTCCATCAGGGTAGGTGTATTTCAGGGGTGCGCGGGAAGTCCCACACGCGATTACAGCAGGGTACGTGTATTTCAGGGGTGCGCGGGAAGTTCCACACGCGAATAGCCTGGGCGCGTGTATTTCAGGGGTGCGCGTGAAGTTCCACACGCGAATAGTCTGGGCGCGTGTATTTCAGGGGTGCGCGGGAAGTTCCACACGCGAATAGCCTGGCCGCGTGTATTTCAGGGGTGCGCGGGAAGTTCCACACGCGAATAGCCTGGCCGCGTGTAATTCAGGGGTGCGCGGGAAGTTCCACATGTGAATAGCCTGGGCGCGTGTATTTCAGGGGTGCGCGGGAATTATCACACGCGATTTGGCTTGGTACGTGTATTACAGGGGTGCGTGGGAAGTGACACACGCGATTATGCTGGGTGGGTCCTCACAGGTGTTCCCTGTACACCCTCGACGGACCCTGCAGGCAGCCCACAAAACAGGGGACTACCCTGCACACCTGCTCATGTCTCCCACCACCCCCACCCCCCACCATCCAGGGGCACCCTCCACCAGGCCCCCACTCATGTCTCCCACCACCCCCACCCCCCAGCAGTGCAGGGGCATCCTCCACCAGGCCCCCACCCATGTCTCCCACCACCCCCACCCCCCACCATCCAGGGGCACCCTCCACCAGGCCCCCACCCATGTCTCCCACCACCCCCACCCCCCAGCAGTGCAGGGGCACCCTCCACTAGGCCCCCACCCATGTCTCCCACCACCCCCACCCCCCAGCAGTGCAGGGGCATCCTCCACCAGGCCCCCACCCATGTCTCCCACCACCCCCACCCCCCACCATCCAGGGGCACCCTCCACCAGGCCCCCACCCATGTCTCCCACCACCCCCACCCCCCAGCAGTGCAGGGGCACCCTCCACCAGGCCCCCACTCATGTCTCCCACCACCCCCACCCCCCAGCCACCAGGGGCACCCTCCACCAGGCCCCCATCCATG
Organism: Ambystoma mexicanum; assembly: GCF_040938575.1. Lineage (NCBI taxonomy): Eukaryota > Metazoa > Chordata > Amphibia > Caudata > Ambystomatidae > Ambystoma > Ambystoma mexicanum. The sequence goes on from NC_090937.1 coordinate 63,700,770, forward strand.
TCTCCCACCACCCCCACCCCCCAGCCACCAGGGGCACCCTCCACCAGGCCCCCACCCATGTCTCCCACCACCCCCAACCCCCAGCCACCAGGGGCACCCTTCACAAGGCCCCCACCCATGTCTCCCACCACCCCCACCCCCCAGCCACCAGGGGCACCCTCCACCAGGCCCCCACCCATGTCACCCACCACCCCCACCCCCCAGCAGTGCAGGGGCATCCTCCACCAGGCCCCCACCCATGTCTCCCACCACCCCCACCCCCCACCATCCAGGGGCACCCTCCACCAGGCCCCCACCCATGTCTCCCACCACCCCCACCCCCACCATCCAGGGGCACCCTCCACCAGGCCCCCACCCATGTCTCCCACCACCCCCACCCCCCAGCAGTGCAGGGGCACCCTCCACCAGGCCCCCACCCATGTCACCCACCACCCCCACCCCCCAGCAGTGCAGGGGCATCCTCCACCAGGCCCCCACCCATGTCTCCCACCACCCCCCAGCAGTGCAGGGGCACCCTCCACCAGGCCCCCACTCATGTCTACCACCACCCCCACCCCCCCAGCCACCAGGGGCACCCTCCACCAGGCCCCCACTCATGTCTCCCATCACCCCCACCCCCCCAGCCACCAGGGGCACCCTCCACCAGGCCCCCACCCATGTCTCCCACCACCCCCACACCCCAGCCACCAGGGGCACCCTCCACCAGGCCCCCATCCATGTCTCCCACCACCCCCACACCCCAGCAGTGCAGGGTCACCCTCCACCAGGCCCCCACTCATGTCTCCCACCACCCCCACACCCCAGCAGTGCAGGGGCAGCCTCCACCAGGCCACCACTCATGTCACCCACCACCCCAACCCCCAGCCACCAGGGGCACCCTCCACCAGACCCCCACTCATGTCTCCCACCACCCCCACACCCCAGCAGTGCAGGGGCACCCTCCACCAGGCCCCCACTCATGTCTCCCACCACCCCCACCCCCCAGCAGTGCAGGGGCATCCTCCACCAGGCCCCCACCCATGTCTCCCACCACCCCCACCCCCCAGCAGTGCAGGGGCACCCTCCACCAGGCCCCCACTCATGTCTACCACCCCCCCCACCCCCCCAGCCACCAGGGGCACCCTCCACCAGGCCCCCACTCATGTCACCCACCACCCCCACACCCCAGCAGTGCAGGGGCACCCTCCACCAGGCCCCCACTCATGTCTACCACCACCCCCACCCCCCCAGCCACCAGGGGCACCCTCCACCAGGCCCCCACCCATGTCTCCCACCACCCCCACACCCCAGCCACCAGGGGCACCCTCCACCAGGCCCCCACCCATGTCTCCCACCACCCCCACACCCCAGCCACCAGGGGCACCCTCCACCAGGCCCCCACCCATGTCTCCCACCACCCCCACACCCCAGCCACCAGGGGCACCCTCCACCAGGCCCCCACCCATGTCTCCCACCACCCCCACCCCCCAGCCACCAGGGTCACCCTCCACCAGGCCCCCACTCATGTCACCCACCACCCCCACCCCCCAGCAGTGCAGGGTCACCCTCCACCAGGCCCCCACTCATGTCTCCCACCACCCCCACACCCCAGCAGTGCAGGGGCAGCCTCCACCAGGCCCCCACTCATGTCACCCACCACCCCCACCCCCCAGCCACCAGGGGCAGCCTCCACCAGGCCCCCACTCATGTCACCCACCACCCCCAGCCACCAGGGGCACCCTCCACCAGGCCCCCACTCATGTCTCCCACCACCCCCACCCCCCAGCAGTGCAGGGTCACCCTCCACCAGGCCCCCACTCATGTCTCCCACCACCCCCACACCCCAGCAGTGCAGGGGCAGCCTCCACCAGGCCCCCACTCATGTCACCCACCACCCCCACACCCCAGCAGTGCAGGGGCAGCCTCCACCAGGCCCCCACTCATGTCACCCACCACCCCCACCCCCCAGCCACCAGGGGCACCCTCCACCAGGCCCCCACTCATGTCTCCCTGCCCCCAGGTCCTGACGATACTCAATCATGGCAGTAATGGGCAGCATACCCAGCACAAACACCCAGGCAAGGATTGCATCCACCCACATAGTGAATGCAATTACATGATACAACCCCAATGGCAAGTCTGTAAATGAACACATGTCCGTCACACACACATACACAATGGGTGCAAGTGAATGTCAAAACCCATATCATGACATGTATGAAACCAATGAGAAAATACCACAAGTGAAAGTTAAAAAAACATGTATTAAAGATGAAAAATAAGTAAAAAAATCAAACATACAACAATGGGGATAACAAAATAAATGGTCCATGTCCGAGAACAAATGTAAAAATAAAAAAAACAAAGTAATCCAAAAACAAATGTTGTCCAAAGCAAAATCATGTGGAAGTAAAATAATGAAAAACCATTTCCTCATGGTGAACACAATAATTAATAAAAAAAATGTTTCTTCAAAAAGCAAACTATATACACGAAAATTCCAGGGTCCATGAGCCCAACACCATAAATGAAACCTACTACTACCTAATGAAAATAATATATACAAAAAAGTGGCCATTGTCCGAGCGGTCCAAAAAAACAAAAATTAATAAAGGAAACCTAACACTAACTAACTAAATAACTATATACAAAGGCAGCGGGCAAGTCCTGCGGCTCACTCGGTGATGTTGCTGGCCAGGGCATCATCGAACTCCATGTCGATGTCCTGGAGGCGGGACTCTGTCCTGGCCCCGAGGTCTCGCAGGGATAACCCCATGTCCAGCTCAAACTCCCTGCGAGCTTCCTCGAGGCACTCAGCCCGCCTCAACGCCCGACGCATGGAGAACTCCGCCCTGACCATGGTGAGCCGCTCCTCTTCCGCCCGCTGCCGCTCCGCACCTATCCGCTGGACCAACTGCTCCCACACGGAAGACACCACCATCCCAGGGTTGCCCTGCCCTCCGGCCGATGCCTGCCCCTCTGATCTTGATGGCCCCGAGCCATGATGCCTCCCACGTCGAGCCTGCTGCTGCCTCCGACGCCACTGCCTCTGCCAGCACGACGGCATCCAGGCTGATGGAAACCACCGACGCCGTCGTGCACGTGCCCTGCCTGATGATGCTGTCACATCTTCCATCTGCTGGGGTCCAGTTGCTGTGTTGTCCACCCCTGCTGGACCTCCGACTCCCAACTGTGGCAGGGATGGGATCCCCACCGTGCTGGCTGCATTGGTCGGGGCAGGTCCACAGGGGGCCCTGGTGTCATCTGGGCTGGAAGACGGCAAGGAGAACGACTGGTGTATAGCCTGCACAGAGGAGGAGAGGGCCGCCAGATTGGCCAACACATGCAGCAAACCGATCCCAATTGGGCCACGTCGGCACGGTGCACTTCGTGATGACGTGCGTGCTCCTCCCGGGAAGCACGCACGGCATCACGAATCACAGCCGTGCGCATCGCGACCCCAATCAGGACCTTCTCCGCACGGCCAGGGGTTCCCACGTCCGCAGGTGGAGGGGAGTCAGGTGACATGGACATCCCCTCTACCTGCGGACGGGCCTGGGACGAGGCATCCCTGCTGGTGCATGGTGGTGCACTCACAGGGTCAGGGACAGCGACATGCACAGGCCCCTCCACGGTGACCTGTGCTGCCTCCTGCCCCTGGCCCTGGACTGCACCACTTGCACCAGCAGGGATGCCCCCACCAGGCCCCATGTGTGCCCCAGTGGCGGCCTCCTCCTCCTCTGTGCAAACCACCAACCTGGATGGCTCCTCACCGTCTCCCACCGTAGCAGGCCCCTGTGGGGGCTCACCCACCCCTTCCGCTGCAGCCGTGGGGGCATCCCCGCCGCCTTGCTCCACAGCGCCGTCTCCGCCCTCTTCTTCACTAGCCGCTGCGTAGAGGGAGACAAAGAACACAAGCATCAGGGTACTGTACAATGGTCCCCTAGACAGGAAGCAATAGCAGATGAGCACCACTGTCAAAGTACACTTCCATCATGTCCCTCCACAACACATGGGTCAGTCCAGGCAAAACACACACAGTAACAGGCATGGTGCATGCCATGGACATTTCCATGCATGTCCAATGGACTCTTGAAACATTCAATGATATGTAACTCACATGCATCATGGCTCATGCCTATCACATGCACACACTTCACCTCAGTCACATCCATCTGGCCCCAAACACACCAAACACAGCGGATACAAGGGTAATTTGGCTGCTTCACTGAATCTGTGCATTGTCACACACATGTGTCATGCATCCATGGCATGCACAAGTCACAGACACGCAGGTCAGGCACACAGACATGGCTACCATATATGTACCTGGCATCAGCACCCATCCCTCACCCCCACCCATGTCCAGGTACAGAGACTGGCATGCTCTCATGTTCAAAATCTGCATAGGGCTCCCCATGCGGCATTTGAACACATGCAACAACCATGTGGGTCACACATCACTGGTCGCACATGCATTACTATGATGTCCCTGCACACATACATGCATACATGGCCTATGGCACACATACAGGCAAGTATCATAGAACCAGCACACCGCAACATGCCCTGTCTCACACAGTAATGCTTGGACACTTACCGCTCAACTCCAGACGGGCCTCCCTCTCAAGGATCTGGGCGTGGAGCGCTGGGGGTACGCGTTCCAGGACCCTCATCTGGATGGAACTCATGCGGCCCCGGCCCCCCTCCACGAGGCGCCGGGCCTTCACAAGGGTCCTGGACCTCAAGTCCTCCCAGCGCTTCTTGATCTTCAGGACGTTGCGGGTTGCCACCCCCTCCGCGTTGATGGCAACCACACAGTCGGCCCAGATCCTCTCCCGTCCTTCCTTGCCGGCGCGGGACGATCCAAAGAGGGCATCATACTGCCCCAGGACATGCTCCACCAGGACAGCAACTTCGGTGTCAGTGAAGCTGGTGCCCCTCTGCCCCTCTGGCCTGGGGTTGCCACTGGTGCCAGATGTGGAAGTGCCCGACATGGCAACCCCAGAGGCAGGTGTGGGTGGGCAACTGGGTCCTGGGGCTGGGCTGTGGAGCGATGTAATCCTAGTCGGGAGTCTTCAGTTCCAGCAGGGGTGGACACAGCAACTGGACCCCTGCAGATGGCTGATGTGCAGGCACCAAATGGCAGGGCACGGTGGCAGCAGGCAGGCAGGCAGGCAGGCAGCAGCAGATGGCACGTGGGAGGCTGCTCGGGGCACTGGGGGGCAGTAACTCGGCCTTCTGGGCAGGAGCGTGGTCTTCCGTGTGTTTTCGCGTGGCCAGCTTGATACGGAGTGATTTGGCACGTGAAAATCCTGCACGTCAGCGTGAAATCCGAGGAAAGGCCCTTAGCGCCTAAGCGCGTCAGCACGCATACGCGATTCTATTGGACCAGAGTCCCTCAGCGCGTAAGCGCGTCTGTGACGTGACCCGCACGGGTGTTCCCCACTCAGCACGTGATGACGGGGCACACGTGGAAATACTGCACGTCAGAGTGTCATCGCGTGTAATTGGACAAAAGTGCACGTACACGCGATTGGCCTATGTACGTGTATTTCATGGGTGCGCGGGCACTTACACACGCAAGTACGTCAGCGAACCTGTATCCCGTGGTGCGTGTGAATTTCCACACGCTATTGGACTGGGAACTGGATTCCAGGGGTGCGCGGGTCACACGCTCGCCTAGAACACGCGCAAAGCATAAATTTGCGCACTTTAACAATAACAAGCTCAGACGCCAGGATGAACATACCGTTCCTAGCAGCAGTGGCAGTGGGCTACCAAAGGAGGAGGAGGAGGATAGTCAGGGCCAGAATATTCACACCCAGAACCAGCCTTTTCGGGATGCCTGATGACCAGGTGTATGGGAGGTACAGGTTTCCACCACACATTATACTGGACCTGGTGAGTGAGTGGGAGGATGACCTCACATCACCCACCCTGTGCTCCCAAGCACTCAGCCCCCTGGAGAAGGTCCTCAATGTACTGCACTTCTTAGCCACTGGATCATTTCAGCGGACAAGTGCCATAGTGGGTGGGGTGTCACAGGCCACCCAGTCACGCTGCCTACACCAGGTCTTGAACATCATCACTGCACGCCCATCAGTCCGCAGGCACATATACCTGCCCAGAACACCTGCAGAAAGGCATGCTGCCGCCCTGGATTTTTACGGTGTGGCACGATTCCCCAAAGTGCTAGGTGCCATCGACTGCACCCATGTGGCTCTACGTCCCCCCAGGGCATCTGAGCACATCTATAGGAACCGCAAGCACTGGCATTCCATCAACGTGCAGGTAGCATGTAATGCCAAGGGAATCATCACCTCAGTATATGCCAACTATCCCGGCTCCACCCACGACAGCTTCATTTACCGAATGTCCACCCTAAGCCGGGACCTAGAAGCTGGGCGGCATGGCGATACATGGCTGCTTGGTGAGTATGTATGCCACTGCACATGCATGCATGTTGGATACTGAGCAAGGTCACAACCCCACCAATGATACCAATCACCACCTCCACAGGGGACAGTGCCTACCCTCTCAGCCCTCACATGATGACGCCAATTCGGAACCCCACCACGCCACCCGAGGTAAGATATAACACAGCCCACATTACGACCCGGGGCATAGTGGAGCGCACATTCGGAGTGCTAAAGTCAAGCTTTCGCTCCCTTGACCGTTCTGGCGGCCAGCTGTTATACGCTCCCCCAGTAGTGTGCAGGATCATAGTGGCAGCATGTGTCCTGCACAACGTTGCAACATGCCGGGGCCTGGCCGTGGACATGGTGGTGGCCCCACATCCCCAACCACATGCACAGCCGCTGCGCATGGGAGGGGAAAGGGCACGGGGGGAGGCAGCCCGTACACAGCTAGTGGCTAATTACTTCACATAGAAATCACACCCCTGTGGAGTGCACACTGCCCTGGCACATTCCATCTGACAATCAATGATGACTCAACCTGACACTGATCCTGAATGTCTGGAGAATGAACCGTGAATACCATATCAGCCTGAGATTGTTCACCTGGAAGTGTCACAATGTGTGCATCCCTACCCACACAGACACCACCAATGCAGTTTTGTGAAGTTACACATTCAAGCAGCTAAAATGAATACCCACTTGCAAAATGCAACAAGAGGACAGTGCCATGTCAGCCAACCCAACCCCAGCACCGCCACACGACACATCGTGCCATGTCATGCTAATTGCAGGTAAACAAAGTAATCCCCACAACATGACACTAGTCTCACTATGTACAGTGTCCCTATTAGAAACCTGCAACACCTGAAATGCTCACAGCAATGCCGGACCAACAACATACTTGAGCACGTAGTACCATTAACATGACATCACAAATGTTACATATTAGTAGTCTCACCACCTGGAAATGCCTGCACTCCCACCACTACCAACTGTGCAGTGTTGGCGCCATGTAGAGTTGTAGGTGCACTGCTGCCAACATGGACCCCATCTCCAGACTAGAGGTCCTTGTGTAGACATGAGGAAGGGACCTGCAAATTGGGAGGTTGACACAGAAGAAGAGTTACACATCAATGCAACATGCAGTGTACAACACAACAGCAATATGCACTAGGAATGTATACACAGTATTGACTACAGGCTGCCCACACAGCTCATGGGAGTCCAACGTCACTGTGTAATTCACTGTCACTTGGGCACACCCTTTGCAAGCCCATGGAAACGGGAAGCAGGAGGGGTGTGTGTGACTCAAACCCAAGCATCTGAACCAAATACATTACAAGCCTGCATGTGCCCAGCCACAATGCAGCGTATGCCCACAGGAACCACGGAAGCCAACAAATCGTCCCAAAAAAATTGGGAATAAAAGAAATCAAAATAAAAATAAAAATAAGAAACAATCAAAAATGGCCATTGATGGGCCCGGGGGGGTTGGGGAGGCCACCCAGGAGGTCCGAGGACAGGATGCACACCAGAACCCACCTGCGTGGATCCTGGGAAGATAAAACACCTCCATGGGCTCATGGCCCACACGGCTACCCTATTGTGGGAGTATCACTGCTGTCGCTATTATCACCCTGTGCAGCTGCATCCGGAGGTGGTTGCACTATGGGAGGCAGCCCACGCAAGGCCCTAGTCTGCTCCTCCATGGCTGCAAGCATGCGGGTGTGGTAGGTCTGGTTCTGGAGGATGAGTTTGCGGAGGTCCCCATGCAACAACTCACGGGATGCCCGGACCTCCGCCCTCGTTGCCTGCATCTCAGCTGAGAGCGTACGGGTGAGACGCTCCAGCTGCTGTTCTGTCCTTTGGTGTGTTGAAGCCTCAAGCTCAACAAGAGTCGTCCTGAGGTGAAGGAGCTCCTGCCTCAGGGCTTCCCTGTGGCCCTGGGACTCAATGGAGATGGCCTCCTGCAGAGTCGCCAGTGCCGCCCGCCTGTCCCTGTTGGACCCCAACATGTCCTCCCTGTGTGACTGGCAGATGGAGTCGGTTGCCTGCTCTAGTCGCTCCATCAGCCTTTCTGGGGGGACAATGGAAGTGGCCACCCTATCCATGGCCTGAGCCATCATCTCGGATGATGCAGCCTGTTGGGTTGCCATACCGTAAATGGATTGCTCCCATGCGGTATTGCCGGGTGGCGTACGGCCACCACGTCGGCGGGCACCACACCTGTCTGGGGCAAGGCGAACTGCGCCTTGCTGTGCCGGCACTGCCTGAGGCTGCAGGACTGCATTCCCCCTCTGATCTGCTGGCCCAGGAACAGGATCAGATGTCGCGGAGTGTGACCCTGCATCCGTAACCACCGAAGGCGTAGCTGCCAACACTGACATCCCCATGGAGGGTTCTGACCCTGGTGCAGGTGGGTGAGACAGAACAGAATCCCTCCCTGGAACACTCACCTGCGACGGCACGTAGGTCTCATCCGAATCAACACCTGAGTACAGCTCGGGGGAGGTGCAGCCAGAGACACCCCTTGAGAGCACGACCTGCAGCACTTGTGGGTTCTCCCCCACCACCACACCACGTCCCTCACTGGTGGTTGGTCGGCCCTCGGACCCCTCCTGGGTCTGCACCATCTCCACAACCCCAGCAGTATCAGGTGCGTCTTCCCCTGCAAAGACATGAAAACAAAGAAATGGAAACAGGCATTAGCACCATGGCACACAATGAGGGCTGAGAAGCAAGAGAACCAGTACTTGATTGACACATGTCCCACATGACTGAAACCCTCCCATGCATGCACCCTCACTGCGTATGAAGTGCAGGCAAATGGCACACACTGATGACACCAAGATGGAAGATGAACACATTTTCTGCATGCTGCCTGGCAGTGGCATCACACATTGGCCTGTGATTGCCAGGTGATACACACATGCCATCACACAGATGGCATGTACCATTGCTATTGAGTGAAGATGGAGAGGAGGGCAGCACCTATTCATTCAGTCCAGTTCCCGCATGTAATCGCTTTTCTAATTCTAACAGGTCAGATTTTTCACCTGGAGCTGCCAGTCTGAAATGGTCCAATTGCACAGGGACATGTGTGTACAAATGATATCCAGGTAACAAAGTCACTCCACTTTACCATAGCCATGTCAGACATGTGACTAGTGGACAGCGACATGCCTAGTGAAAGTGGTGGAATGCAAACAAACTGACTGAATGAACAGTGAAAAATAAGCAACTATGTTGTGGCAAGGTGACACTTCAAGGGCAACTGGCGTGCAGTTGGGCTAGATGTCTACTGTTGGCAGAAGGGATACTGCTATGGCCAAATGCAGCTGCGCAGGAAGTATTGCATGAAGCACATGGCTGACCCATACGACTCAGGCGCACACACTCTCACCTGGCACACAAACAGAAGCCCTCACACACACACCATGCACATGGATGACACACACATGCATGTGCACTCACCGGACAATGCCTCGTAATCAGCCAGATCTCCCACGCCTTGGATCTGTTCCTCCGTGACGTAGGTCCCAGCGACTGACTCATGTGGAGTGAGTTCCATGTCTACTACTGGAGACCCACCTCCAGTCACTAGAGTTGCGGCATGACTTGAGGCCAGCTTACTCTTTGCCCTGCGCTTTAGGTCATTCCAGCACTTATAGCAATCATTGGCTGTGCGCCTCACGATTCCAAGGGCACTTACGATGTCCGCAACGGTCTGCCAGTGTGCCTGGCGTTGTGCAGGTGTGGTCTTGGATCCTGCAACAATGACCATCTCGTTGTCATGTCCGGACACATACTCGACAAGTGCATTCAGTTCGTCATCCGTGAAGCTGGGCTTCCTGGATGGGCCGGACTGTGTAGCCGTGTCTGGGGCATCAGCCTGTGCCGGACGAGCACTCTTCCTCTTCCGCTTGGAAGGTGGTGGTGATCCTGAGTGTCCTGCGCCGCTCTGGACACTAGGGGCAGGAGCCCTGGTGGACTCTGCATCAGGAGTGTGGGATTGCACACTCAGCATGGGAGTTGGTGCAGGCATTGGCTCTAGTGTGATGGTGTCAGGGGGAAAGTCAGCAGCATGGACTAGGACCGACACTGTCCTGGCTGGGTGTGTGAGGGCTGGGGTGGATGGAGCCGCAACTGCCCCTGCAGCCTCTCCGCCCTGCCTCCTTGGTGCAGCAGATGACCTTGCTGGCCCAGATGCACGTGGCATGGTGACATCAACGTGCACCAGCGCACGTGTCATAGGCCTGCTGACCTGGAAGTCAGCCATGGAGTCAGCCAGATCTGGTGCCACAATGGGCTGGTCCAACAAGGGCTGAGCATGGATGGTGTCAGCCACATCAGCCTCAACGGGAGGGGGGGGGATTATGGGTGCCCTTGACTGGTCCTCCACACATGGGGGGACAGGCTCACCCTGCAAGTAACGACCACGTCCCCTACCGGATCCACCACGGCCACCACTTGTGGCTCTTCCACCTTTGCCACCCTTACGGAATCCTCGCCTCCCAGCCATGGCACTGATGTAAATGTGCGTATGGGAGTGGCTGGAAACTATTGTCCTGGGCAATTGGGGGTCAAAGGGGTTGGGTACCAGATGGTAATTGTACCCTAGTGCTCTTGCAAGGCTGATTGTAACCCCTGGGGAAAGATGACGGGTCACGCTACGCACAGGAGCCCCAAAAAAGGGAGATGACGTGCACGCAACCCCTTCTAGACCACGTGTGCAGAAAGAAAAACCTGCACTACGCTGTGGCACCCAGTAACACAAGAATGAACGTATGCGTGTCACACGCAGCCTAGAATGACCTCTGAAGGGGTAGGCTACACACGGGGCAAGCACAGATGTTAGATACGTGCGTAACTCACCGTCTGCCTGGTAAACGAGCGTGTAAAAGGAGCACGTTTGGTTGGCAACACCCCCGCCAAAAGAAGATTTGTACGCTGTCTGAGGAGACAGGACAACAGTAGAAGGGAACACTGTTTGAGGGAACAGGCCCAGGTAAACCAGTAAAAGCGAAAAAAGAGAAAAAGCTGTCAGAGGTAACAGGGAATACGAACTTGAAACGCCGTGAAGTAAATCGCGTGTGAAACGACAAGAAGTACAGAATTCACCCACTCGCTCTCCACGAAAAGCACGTACAAGGAAAACGTGTTCTACACATACCTTTTATACAGGGCCACACGTCCAGCGTCACTTACGCGGCGTGTACGCGCTAGGGCCATTTCCACCAATTACACGCTTTGTCACTTCTGCGTGTAGGGACATTTCCACCAATTACACGCTTTGTCACTTCTGCGTGTAGGGCCATTTCCACCAATTACACGCTTTGTCACTTCTGCGTGTAGGGCCATTTCCACCAATTACACGCTTTGTCACTTCTGCGTGTAGGGCCATTTCCACCAATTACACGCTTTGTCACTTCTGCGTGTAGGGCCATTTCCACCAATCACACGCGATTACACTCTGACGTGCAGTCTTTTCACGTGTGCTCTGTCATCACGTGCTGTGTGGGAAACACCCGTGCGGGTCACGTCACAGACGCGCTTACGCGCTGAGGGCCTTTCCTCGGTTTTCACGCTGACGTGCAGGATTTTCACGTGCAAAATCACTCCGTACCAAGCTGGCCACACCTACGCACACGGAATACCACGCTCCTGCCCGGAAGGCCAAACTACTGCCCTCCAGAGCCCCGAGCACGCTCCCACCTGCTGCTGCCTGACTGCCTGCTGCCCCTGCACTGCTGGGGGGTGGGGGTGGCGGGAGACATGGGTGGGGGCCTGGTGGAGGGTGCCCCTGGATGCTGGGGGGTGGGGGTGTTGGGAGACATGAGTGGGGGCCTGGTGGAGGGTGCCCCTGCACTGCTGGGGGGTGGGGGTGATAGGGGACATGGGTGGGGGCCTGGTGGAGGGTGCCCCTGGATGCTGGGGGGTGGGGGTGTTGGGAGACATGGGTGGGGGCCTGGTGGAGGGTGCCCCTGGTGGCTGGGGGATGGGGGTGATAGGGGACATGGGTGGGGGCCTGGTGGAGGGTGCCCCTGGTGGCGGGGGGGTGGGGGTGGTGGGAGACATGAGTGGGGGCCTGGTGGAGGCTGCCCCTGCACTGCTGGGGGGTGGGGGTGTTGGGAGACATGGGTGGGGGCCTGGTGGAGGGTGCCCCTGGTGGCTGGGGGGTGGGGGTGATAGGGGACATGGGTGGGGGCCTGGTGGAGGGTGCCCCTGCACTGCTGGGGGGTGGGGGTGATAGGGGACATGGGTGGGGGCCTGGTGGAGGGTGCCCCTGGTGGCGGGGGGGTGGGGGTGATAGGGGACATGAGTGGGGGCCTGGTGGAGGGTGCCCCTGGTGGCGGGGGGGTGGGGGTGATAGGGGACATGAGTGGGGGCCTGGTGGAGGGTGCCCATGTTGGCTGGGGGGTGGGGGTGGTGGGAGACATGAGTGGGGGCCTGGTGGAGGGTGCCCCTGCACTGCTGGGGGGTGGGGGTGTTGGGAGACATGGGTGGGGGCCTGGTGGAGGGTGCCCCTGGTGGCTGGGGGGTGGGGGTGATAGGGGACATGGGTGGGGGCCTGGTGGAGGGTGCCCCTGCACTGCTGGGGGGTGGGGGTGATAGGGGACATGAGTGGGGGCCTGGTGGAGGGTGCCCCTGGATGCTGGGGGGTGTGGGTGTTGGGAGACATGAGTGGGGGCCTGGTGGAGGGTGCCCCTGCACTGCTGGGGGGTGGGGGTGATAGGGGACATGGGTGGGGGCCTGGTGGAGGGTGCCCCTGGATGCTGGGGGGTGGGGGTGTTGGGAGACATGGGTGGGGGCCTGGTGGAGGGTGCCCCTGGTGGCTGGAGGGTGGGGGTGATAGGGGACATGGGTGGGGGCCTGGTGGAGGGTGCCCCTGGTGGCAGGGGGGTGGGGGTGGTGGGAGACATGAGTGGGGGCCTGGTGGAGGCTGCCCCTGCACTGCTGGGGGGTGGGGGTGATAGGGGACATGGGTGGGGGCCTGGTGGAGGGTGCCCCTGGATGCTGGGGGGTGGGGGTGGTGGGAGACATGGGTGGGGGCCTGGTGGAGGGTGCCCCTGGTGGCGGGGGGGTGGGTGTGATAGGGGACATGGGTGGGGTCCTGGTGGAGGGTGCCCCTGGATGCTGGGGGGTGGGGGTGTTGGGAGACATGGGTGGGGGCCTGGTGGAGGGTGCCCCTGGATGCTGGGGGGTGGGGGTGTTGGGAGACATGGGTGGGGGCCTGGTGGAGGGTGCCCCTGGTGGCTGGGGGGTGGGGGTGATAGGGGACATGGGTGGGGGCCTGGTGGAGGGTGCCCCTGGTGGCGGGGGGGTGGGGGTGGTGGGAGACATGAGTGGGGGCCTGGTGGAGGCTGCCCCTGCACTGCTGGGGGGTGGGGGTGTTGGGAGACATGGGTGGGGGTCTGGTGGAGGGTGCCCCTGGTGGCTGGGGGGTGGGGGTGATAGGGGACATGGGTGGGGGCCTGGTGGAGGGTGCCCCTGCACTGCTGGGGGGTGGGGGTGATAGGGGACATGGGTGGGGGCCTGGTGGAGGGTGCCCCTGGTGGCGGGGGGGTGGGGGTGATAGGGGACATGAGTGGGGGCCTGGTGGAGGGTGCCCCTGGTGGCGGGGGGGTGGGGGTGATAGGGGACATGAGTGGGGGCCTGGTGGAGGGTGCCCCTGGTGGCTGGGGGGTGGGGGTGGTGGAAGACATGAGTGGGGGCCTGGTGGAGGGTGCCCCTGCACTGCTGGGGGGTGGGGGTGTTGGGAGACATGGGTGGGGGCCTGGTGGAGGGTGCCCCTGGTGGCTGGGGTGTGGGGGTGATAGGGGACATGGGTGAGGGCCTGGTGGAGGGTGCCCCTGCACTGCTGGGGGGTGGGGGTGATAGGGGACATGAGTGGGGGCCTGGTGGAGGGTGCCCCTGGATGCTGGGGGGTGGGGGTGTTGGGAGACATGAGTGGGGGTCTGGTGGAGGGTGCCCCTGCACTGCTGGGGGGTGGGGGTGATAGGGGACATGGGTGGGGGCCTGGTGGAGGGTGCCCGTGGATGCTGGGGGGTGGGGGTGTTGGGAGACATGGGTGGGGCCTGGTGGAGGGTGCCCCTGGTGGCTGGGGGGTGGGGGTGATAGGGGACATGGGTGGGGGCCTGGTGGAGGGTGCCCCTGGTGGCGGGGGGTGGGGATGGTGGGAGACATGAGTGAGGGCCTGGTGGAGGCTGCCCCTGCACTGCTGGGGGGTGGGGGTGATAGGGGACATGGGTGGGGGCCTGGTGGAGGGTGCCCCTGGATGCTGGTGGGTGGGGGTGTTGGGAGACATGGGTGGGGGCCTGGTGGAGGGTGCCCCTGGTGGCGGGGGGGTGGGTGTGATAGGGGACATGGGTGGGGGCCTGGTAGAGGGTGCCCCTGGATGCTGGTGGGTGGGGGTGTTGGGAGGCATGGGTGGGGGCCTGGTGGAGGGTGACCCTGGATGCTGGGGGGTGGGGGTGTTGGGAGACATGGGTGGGTGCCTGGTGGAGGGTGCCCCTGGTGGCGGGGGGGTGGGTGTGATAGGGGACATGGGTGGGGGCCTGGTGGAGGGTGCCCCTGGTGGCGGGGGGGTGGGGGTGATAGGGGACATGGGTGGGGGCCTGGTGGAGGGTGCCCCTGGATGCTGGGGGGTGGGGGTGTTGGGAGACATGGGTGGGGGCCTGGTGGAGGGTGCCCCTGGTGGCTGCGGGGTGGGGGTGATAGGGGACATGGGTGGGGGCCTGGTGGAGGGTGCCCCTGCACTGCTGGGGGGTGGGGGTGATAGGGGACATGGGTGGGGGCCTGGTGGAGGGTGCCCCTGGTGGCGGGGGGGTGGGGGTGATAGGGGACATGAGTGGGGGCCTGGTGGAGGGTGCCCCTGGTGGCTGGGGGGTGGGGGTGGTGGGAGACATGAGTGGGGGCCTGGTGGAGGGTGCCCCTGCACTGCTGGGGGGTGGGGGTGTTGGGAGACATGGGTGGGGGCCTGGTGGAGGGTGCCCCTGGTGGCTGGGGGGTGGGGGTGATAGGGGACATGGGTGGGGGCCTGGTGGAGGGTGCCCCTGCACTGCTGGGGGGTGGGGGTGATAGGGGACATGGGTGGGGGCCTGGTGGAGGGTGCCCCTGGTGGCGGGGGGGTGGGGGTGATAGGGGACATGAGTGGGGGCCTGGTGGAGGGTGCCCCTGGTGGCTGGGGGGTGGGGGTGGTGGGAGACATGAGTGGGGGCCTGGTGGAGGGTGCCCCTGCACTGCTGGGGGGTGGGGGTGATAGGGGACATGGGTGGGGGCCTGGTGGAGGGTGCCCCTGCACTGCTGGGGGGTGGGGGTCCAGGGGGGCATGAGCAGGTGTGCAGGGTAGTCCCCTGTTTTGTGGGCTGCCTGCAGGGGCCGTGGAGGGTGTACAGGGAACACCTGTGAGGACCCACCCAGCCTAATTGCGTGTGATAATTCCCACACACCCCTGTAATACACGTACCTGGCCAAATCGCGTGTGATAATTCCCGCGCACCCCTGTAATACACGTACCTGGCCAAATCGCATGTGAGAATTCCCGCGCACCCCTGTAATTCACGTACCCAGCCGAATCGCGTGTAGAACTTCCCGCACACCCCTGTAATACACGTACCCTGGCCAATCGCTTGTAGAACTTCCCACGCACCCCTGTAATACACGTAGCAAAACAAATCACGTGTGATAATTCCCGCGCACCCCTGTAATTCACGTACCCTGGCCAATCGCGTGTAGAACTTCCCACGCACCCCTGTAATACATGTACCAGGCCAAATCGCGTGTGATTATTCCCGCGCACCCCTGTAATACATGTACCCAGCCGAATCGCGTGTAGAACTTCCCGCACACCCCTGTAATACACGTACCTGGCCAAATCGCATGTGAGAATTCCCGTGCACCCCTGTAATACACGTACCCTGGCCAATCGCGTGTAGAACTTCCCACGCACCCCTGTAATACACGTACCAGGCCAAATCGCGTGTGATAATTCCCGCGCACCCCTGTAATACACGTACCTGGCCAAATCGCATGTGAGAATTACCGCGCACCCCTGTAATACACGTACCCAGCAGATTCGCGTGTAGAACTTCCCGCACACCCCTGTAATACACGTACCCTGGCCAACCGCGTGTAGTACTTCCCGCGTACCCCTGTAGTACACGTACCCTGGCTAATCGCGTGTATGACTTCACGCGTACCCCTGATATGCACGTTACCCGCTTTGCGTTCCTTGTTTGGCAGCCCTGTAGACTGGTCCAGGGTTAGCGCAGCCCTTTGCGATGATTTAGCGATTTTGATGGCTTTTCCTTGCGCGAGGGCGTTCTTGGGGGCGTTACTGGCGCTGCTGCAGGGTCGCTGCGATACTCTGCGCCACGGCTGGTTTGGGAGCCTGAAATCCATGAATACGCTGTGCGCGGAAATCGGTTTTAGCGCACGTGCCTGGCGCAGACAATCGCACGCGGACACTCTGCGCCAGCCGCTTGCGACACTTTTCTGCGAAATTCTATGAATTACCCTGTAAATTGGCTAGATGTAATCAAAATCTGAATCTGAATCTAAAGTGTCGACACTCAATGGATGGCATCCATCTGTGAGATATATATAAGAGACACAGGTCATTAGGATGCTCCTCATGGAAGTCCACCCATCTATGCTGAAAGGCTGCATATAGTCTATAGTATTGTAACAATATTAGAGAGCTGCATCGTATATCAGGGACAGCTTCAAAGATAGTAAGGAAATGCTCTTCAGTATACATGTCCCGTAATGCCAGGTATTGTAACCAAGACCGTTTTCTAAATAGATCCCCATCCAACATCCGTGTAAGAGGTGGACAGCCCCACAGCGGTATATTTCTGCATTACGGGGAAAACACTTTCATATGTTGAAAAAATGTCCTCCATGCGGAGGTTGTGGCCTTTATTGAATCAAATGAAGACACACTTATGCATTTGGAGTGATTAATTGGGTTCTGATATCATATGGGTGCACTATATTTTTAAGTATACACAGTGATACATTCACACTGCGCGTATGTCCAAAATCCTGTTTTAATGCTGTTCGCAAAAGGCAAGTTCAATTTGAAACAGCCGACATGTGCTTCAAGCTCTGCTATTCTTCGAGGGCTGTAATATTGTGTAACATAATACAACATTAGAATTAACCATGGACAACAACCAGCACAACAAACCAAAGGTTGCATCAGGGAAAATGCCAACAGATTATCATATCCAAGTATTGTGTCCCAAAGCAGTTAACAAAGTAAAGGATACATTAAGCATAATCCATTTCATTACCATCGAAACAAACAGAAGTCCCATGATGGGGTATACATAAAGAAAACAGAGGAAAAAAAACAAAAAAGAGAACACAAAAGATAAAAAATATATATCTCAGCAAGTCAATATTCCTACTTGCAATCATATGACATGTAATGTGTCACATCAACCCTCACATTTCCAATGCATTGTGTACCTTATGTTCTCTTGTGTAAAGGATACGATCTGCAACTAAGGACACATGTAGGGGGTAATATTGGTGTGGGTGAACCGGAACCCCAGTAATCAGTAATGCTAACCATGTAACGTAATGTCCCAACATAACAAAACAATGTATATATCATGCCATGCTTAGCCAGAGTTGTATAAAGTCACTCACCTAATTGGTTCAAAATGGGGGGTAGATTCGCCCCTCTAGTATCTACAAAAGTATATATCACGGCCTGCCGTATCGGCCGTGTAGTTATGGTTAAGTTGCTAAACTCATAGGAAGACCACTTTTTTAGCGGCTCATAACTTTGCGTCCCCTGGAGGAATCATCACCAAACTTTGCAGAAAAGGTATAAGGCCGGCTCAGAATTTTTTTGCCAAGTTGGGTGAGGTTTCATGCAGGGATGGCAAAGTTATAGGAGGGTCCCATTTTTTTGAAAATTCCATAGACTGAATAGGGAAAAAGTTTGTGCACGGCTACAGGCTGACCGGCTGGACGGATTTGCACCAATTTTGCGTCAGGAGTGGGGGTGTGGGTCAGAAAGTGTGCTTTTGTGTGTTTGGTGGAAATTGGACCAGTACTTTTGTTGCAAAGAACTGAAATGTACGTCCCAAAAAAATGTGTGATATCTGGGTCTGCTGCGCAGACCCATTTCCCTGTTCGCTGCGCAGACCAAAGTCTCATTGGCCTGTGGTACGCCGTGCTGTTGACAAACGTTGGACACGGCAGGTGGTTGGCTGGAGGGAAGCGTGCTGTTCGTCAAAGGTTCGGGGAATCGCTGCCATGGTGTATCAGAGGACAGTGCTGTGGTGTGTGTGGCAAGGCTCTATTGTGTGCATGGGTGGGCCTCTTGTACGTAGCAGTGTGCACAGTACAATTAGTCATATGTGGCTCCGCTCTGGCATCGCATTTCCCTGTTCACAGCATGGTCAAAATGTTGATTGCAAGGCAGTGTGTGGTAACGGTATGTGTGTCAAAAGTGTTCCATGATGGCAGCATTTTGTATCGGAGGACAATGCGGTGGCAAAAGGAGCTGAAAACCATAGTGTACAGCATCTGGGGGGAAGAAGGGATGGAAAGGTGCGCGAGTGAGAATCTCTTCATGTAATACATCTCATTAGAAGAAGACTGCGGTGTGCCAGCGCTATCCGTGCATCTGCCACCAATGCGAGGATACCTCAACAGGCAACAATCTTGTGTGGTCATTGAAAGGCAGCCTTTGTTATTGCATGTCAGCTTCAGCGCTAATGTCTTTCTGTGATGAGTGGTGGCAGGCACATTTGCATAAGTGCACTGCATTTCACGAGACATGAGGATTTAAACATAGAGTGTACTATGGTGTGCTGTGTGAGGTAAGTCAGTACCCACAGTGATGCATGGCTGCAGCCCTAGCACAGAAAAGTATGTCCACTGGTTGAAAAGGTATGTCTACTGGTTGAAAGTAGGTGCCACATTCTTGCTTTTTGTGTGTAGTTTGGATGCAGTGCACACAATTTTGGTTGCATGGGTGTGGTGATTGGTACAACAACCTATTGCATGGGTGTGGTGATTGGTACAACAAGTTGTCAGTGTATGGGTGGAGATGCTGACGTGACCACTCATGCAGTGTGTCCACTGGGTGCACTAACGGAATAGTGTACATATGGAAGAGGTCATGGTACAACTGGTTGTTATATGTGCTTGAGTACTGTGCATTGCGCAGATTAGGAAGTGTTGCAGTGCAGTATGCACCGTTGGTTCTATGCACGTACTAGAGTGTTGGGAGGAAGCCCAATGTTGTGAAGATTGCCTTGTTTGGTTGCCATGCTTATAATGCTTTGTGATTGGAAGTGGGTAGTGGTGGCAAACACAGCAATATGTTTCTGCATTACGGTAAGTGGAACACGTGTCCTTGCCTCCCTGCTTCATGGAGCAGCGGTTGGGTGGAAGTGCTGGTCGTATGTTGTCTTTGTGATTTCTGGCACATGCCTGCATGGTCGTCTGCATGGCTTTGTTATGTTGTGGTGAGTGTGCCCAAGGCCTAGACTGTTGGGTGCATAGTCGAAGGCAGTAGGCTGTAGGCCATGCACCTAACAGCCTAGACCTTCATCACAGCCACCACAACATAATGCAGCGATGCAGTTGTCACTCTGCATGAGTTTGAAGTTGGTGAGTAGCACACAATGGTTGTGGAGGACATTGTACCCTTGGTAGAACAGCAGAAGTAAGCTGCTATGCGTAGATTAGCATATGGTGTTCACCATTCCCCCTGTTGCAGAATAGGGAGGCACAAGTCACCATTTGCGTTTGCAATGGTTAGGCCCTTTCTTGAGAAAGTGTTTGCCCACATTGCCCCATGAAAGGAAGTCAGCAGCATCAGAAAGTTGCAATATGCACAATGTACAGAGGCACGCACATATCGTTCAGCACAGGCAACCAAACGTCATGGCGGCATGCATGCAAAGATGTGGCCAGGGTGAAGGATGGCAGACGCAATTGCAGATGGGGAATACATTACACATGACATGAGGAGTACAATGTGGGGTGCATAAGGGAGTGCTGTGTGTGGTGAGAGCCTAGCATCTTGTATGCATGGCTGGAAACCTTACACAAACAGCTATGTGGGTTGGTTGCAACTACCCCTCAGATTGTTGCGTTTCGTGTATGGTTTGTGAGTTGTGCATACATTGTTGATTGTATGGGTGTGCTCATTGTTTGCACATGGTACATTTGCCAGTGCACGGCAAGAGCTTATGGAGTGACCAGTTCTGCATTGTGTCCAATGAGTGGTGTGGTGAGAAAGTGTGTGTTTATCAGTGCATAGGGTTCAACTACTGCATAGAGTAGTGTGCATTGTGCAGATTACTAACTAATGTACTACACTTTGAAGTATTTTATGATTGGAGTTGGTGGAGTGCTGGGAGGAAAAAAACTATGGCTACCTGCAGTTCGTGGTGCTGGGTGCTGCTCTGGGTGAATGTGGACGCTGAAAGTGTGCATCGGTTTGCAGAGGTGTTACCTGCAGGTGCTTTCACATGACAGAAGACCTGTACTGTGAGTGTGTAAAGGTACGTCTGCAGTGCAGTGCAGAAATGATAGTGTTTGATGTGGAGGTCTTGGATGTGAATGCTAAATGCGTGTGTGACTATTGCATACTACCTAATGCGGGAGTGTTGCATATTCAACAGTGGAAATGGGATAAGGAGTGCCTGTGCTTTACTGGGGTGTGGCCCTGGCTGTAGCTGGGAAGGCGCACATGCTACAATCTGCCCTTTTGAGCATGGTGCATTTGCAAATGGAACTGTGGGGGTATATCCAATCAGTTGTCGAGGGTGTGGGTCACAGGAATGGGTGGTGATATATTTCCCCAAACCTCGATGCAGTGAGGTTGACAGAGATGGACAGATGCAGAGTGCTCATCGTGGGTGATACCTTTGTGCACGATCTGCACAGGTATGCTGTGGAAAGAGACTTTGATACTAACTTTCAGTTGAAGTAGTGGATGCTTTTTGGGGCACAGTGTATGAGTAGGGGTTTGGTGCCATCGTTCTCCTTTGTACATGTGTGGCCTCTGTAGGCAGTGTGGATGTTGTGGTCATGCATTATTGAGCGCTACATTTGGTATACATGTCGTGCTCACGTTTGCTCTGTCACCTCAAGAAGTTGATGACAGGAGTGATGTAGATTTTTGCCATTGCCAACGTGATTTTCTCCTCCATACCACCAAGAGGTGCTTGGGACCATGCTGGTGTAATTTGCCAACATCCAGAGGTCTGGAGGTTTTTCATACACAGAAGCATGTGTGACTTTATGTGCAGTGCTTGGATGTTCTGCACCGACAATGACAGCATTAACGAGCAAGATTTGAAGTGGTTGCAAGGAAATGGCATTTTTTGTACCTACATTGGCAATGCTGTTTTGTTTGCCAATGCTGTTTTGTTTGCCACTCTGCACCCAGCATTGCAGACAATCCTGTAGAACTGTACAAGAAGCATTAACGTTCAGTCCACACAAATGTGAGGAGGAAAAGCAAACAGAAAGTAATCGAAAGAGATTAAAAAAGAATATTGTATGCAAGCACGTACATAACAGAAACAGGACAGAAAAAAATGTTTGTTTTCTGAGACAGTACTACAGATCCAAACCCCTCCCCTGTTTTACTTTTACCTCCCCTGATCCACCCCCGACACCCCTCCCTCCCTAGCATGAAAACTCAGCGGATTACGCTGTACTTTGACGCTTCCATGTGCCACATCCAGCCATTATCTGGATGGGAGCCATTGAAAGGAAATTGTGGAGCAAAAGACACTGCTCTACAAGGTTGGTGGGTCTGGTGTGTATGCAAACACTGTGCCAGATAGTCTTTTTTGCAGAAATAAGTGCAGAAGGGTATGGTGGAAGTGTGCAAGGTAAGGGGCCGACATCCTGGGTGTATGCATGAACTGTATGCATTTATTTTGTTAGTAACATGCAAGCTGTGCTCTGTGTGCACAATGTTTTTTTTAAAGTGTGCAGTAAGTGGGGTACTGCGGAAAACAGAAAACAACTTTGCAGTGTACGTGGTAAGTGGCAGGCATCTTACTGTGGTGCATGCATTGTGCGTATGATATCATATGATGTTCTATTGTATGATATAGCATTCATAAGGAGGTGGATGCACTGTTAGGCATACAGAAAACAGTCCTCAAGTGTGGGGTTTGCTAGAAAGCCAGTGCATGGGTTTGCCTGGTGGGGGGAAGTGACATGGGCCCGACATCACAGAGTCGCCAGGCAAGTAGTGCAGAATCACTTTACGTCAGGCAGTTAGCCGGGGAGAAGAATAGAAACAGCAGACGCTAAGAGAAAGGCTTTGAGGTGCTTCCGGACCCAAGTGTTGGGGAGCCAGGGAGGTTGTTGCAGAGGGAGGCCGCAGGTGCAAAAGCACAACTACAACCAACTTTTATTTTGCAGAAGCACCTGACCCTGAGGGAGTTGGAGGCGGTTGAGGTAAGAGCTTGCGCATGCAAATGAATAGGGAGTTGCAGTTGAAGGTATTGAGGTCCCAGGGGCCAGAAGGCCTTCTGCATACTGCAGAGTCTTCTCAGTTTATTCCTCGAAGCCACTGGGAGCTATTGGCGACATTTCAGTGCAGGAGAGATACCATCCAAGTCGCCTACTGCTCTTCTGGATGCGTTCCATAGGGCGGACAGTAGAAGGGGGCGGATTTAAAAAGAGCCTGTTGCAATAGTGCAGCCTAGCCAGAGGTACAGCTGTGCAGACAGTGGGCCCTCATTACAACACCGGCGGTAACCAATGGTGCTATTAGCACCATGGTTGCTGCCGGTATTGTAACGAGTCCGCCATGGTGCAATGGGGAATTACCACCCCATTCCAAGGTTGGCGGGGCAGTAATTCCCCATGCACCATTGGCCCTTCCCCATTCCCATTTTTGCCCCATAGGGCTCAATGGGAATGGGGAAGGCGGTAATTACGGTACTGCAAATTGCGGTACCGTAATTACCTTCAAGGTCCCTTTGCGGGTCCCTACTTTAACGGCTGGTCCAGATCAGCCGTTAAGGTCGGGAGCCGGAAAGGGACCTCGTAATTAGGCGCTAAGGGGTTAACAGCACCGCAGCCTTTTACGGCACCTTTAACCCCTTAGCGCCAGGGTTGTAATGAGGCCCAGTGATCTTTTGGAAAGTTGCTTTCGCTTGGTGCCATACATTCAATGTTGCTATTGGTGGCATTTTTCTACGATTTACATAGGAGGTGGGTTAGTGGAGAAAACATTTCGTAGCATTGTCGGAAGGAAAGCAGAGAGTTCCTGTTTCGATATTACCCTGTATGATATGGCGAAATGAGAATGTTGCAAGCACATATCACTGAAGTGCCACTTCATGGTAGGGGATGGGTAAGAACCAGTATGGTTTTAAAGAATGTTATGGCTGCTCAGTTGCGGCTACCGTACGCTGAGGCACTTATAATCCAGTCATAAACAAAGTGCAGAAAAAGTTTCCGTATCTCCTTTTTGTGGTGAGGGTGCGCAAGTGGATGAATGTGGATGCACAAATCTTGCAATATTTTGATGAACGTTGTACTGCATGTGTTGTCCAGTGACAGCACATTAGCAGGCTGGATTTGTAACAGTATCTATGAAGTGTTGTGCAGAACTGACAGTGTTAGAGGGTAACATCCTGGATGGCATTGTTGGAATCGTGTGTGCCCATTTACCCCTACCCAATGAGGTTGTGCTGGACAAAAGGTAGTGGAAAGGGAAGAAAGACTGCTCCTGCTCTACTGGGGTGCAGCACTCGTGGTACTTTGGGCACCACACGTGCCACAATCTGCGCTTCTTACCTTGCTGGCCAATGGACATGGGACCTTCGGGATTATCCAATGAGGTACTGTGGGTGTGGTTCACAGGAAGGGGTGCTCACATTACACTCTACATTACACTCTGCGTAGTGAGGCTGGCTGACATGGTGAAACACATTGGGCCTCATTACGAGTCAGGTGGTAACCGAGCCGGAAAAACTGTCTGGTTACCGCTGGACTCGTATTACCATTCCGCCTCCATGATTCTCGGAATTATTGGGGCATTATGACCCCGGTGACCCGGGAATTCCAGAGGCGGAATTGTGTAAGTCCCCATTCCAATGGGACTCCATGGGCAGGGGGACAATGGAAACACCGGTTCTGTCTATGACAGAGCCAGTGTTTCCATTTCCGCCTGCAGGAGGGTGGTGTTAAACCCGCCAGGTCAGACCTGGCGGGAGTGACACCTCCCGCCTGCAGGACTCTTAATCAGCCGGTCCGGAAAGAATGGTGGTGGCGGTTTTACCACCACCCATCTTTCTGGACCGGCACGGTCGTAATGAGGCCCATTGTGATGCCTATAGGTGATGCTTTTCCACTAGATCTGCACAAGTATGCCCTGGAAAGGAACTTTTCTGACAATTTCAGATTGGAAGGAGTGGTCGCATTGTGGAACGGTGGGATTTTTTGGGATATCTTATGGCCAATTTTACCGCCAAATGCCAATATTTTTGATTTTGTCACATTGGCTTTCAAGCCATTTTCATCCAGGTATTTCGCTATGGTATCAAGTTGTCTTCGCAAGCCCACTTCTGTCTGATCTAACAGAATAAGGTTGTCTGCATATAGCAGGCAACCCACTGCTTCCCCCGCTATTCTAGGGGGAAACATTCGGATGTTATCAAGGTCATTTGGTATATCTGAAATGAACTGATTAAACATGTTAGGGGCCACTGTACATCCTTGTTTCAAGCCTTTTGTTGTCATTATTGGATCTGTTAGGTTACCACTTTTGTCCAATCTTGCCCGCGTATTAGTGTTCATATGCAGAACCATGAGTGCTTCTCTCAGATCATTTGGGCAGTTCCGGCTCTTAAGCTTTTCCCACAGTTTAGGCCTTTCAAGCATATCGAAGGCTTAGGCAAGATCAATTGATGCTAGATATACCCTCCTCTTCGAGTTAGCTTTTACTGTTGCTTTGATTTGGTTGATTAGAAAAAGGTTTAGGGCAGTTCCTATACCCTTCTCAAAGCCAGCCTGCCATTTATCATAATGACCTGAGCTCTTCTTCCAGGTATTGAAAGCTTTCAAGATTAGAGCACCAAAGATTTTCCCTCTTACATCCAGAAGGGTGATAAGTCTATAATTAGATGGTTCTGACCTATCGCCCTTCTTGAAAATGGGCAACATAATTGAGGTGCTCCATGTCACTGGAATCTTCTTAGTCCTCTTAATTTCCTTAAATAGATTAAACATTACTCCAGCCCATCCATCTAAGTCCTCTTTTAACCTGCAGTTTGTCAGACCATTGGGCCCTGGCACCCTCTAATTGCTTGCTGATAGACTCAGTGATTTAATTTCTGCTCTATCTGTTGGGAAAGACCACTTGATATTGGATAATCATGTTTCAGCTACCATCTCGTTGTTTGATTTAAACAAAGTTTCAAAGTGCTGCCGCCAGAGTTCTGATGATACGCTATTCATTATTAAAGAGTACTGTGGGGCATTTAAGTTGTTTAAGATCTTCCACATTCCCATGGTGCCTTTGGTTGCAACCAGACACAGCATCGCTTCAGCGTTATGTTGATGTAAAAGCCATTTATGGCTTTTTATGCAATTTTTGTATTGTTGTTTCAATTTTTTGATAATCATAAAGCCCTGGCATTCTTTCTTGGTTTGAGTCGAGTTGCTTTTCAGAGCCTTTTATTTCTTCATTATCTCAATATCAAAAACATGGTTTTTCTTATATCCACACTTTGTGGATTCCCTGGTCACCTCTCTAAAGGGAACTTGTTCATAATCAATACATTCCTGATTATTGTCTGCGTTGTCAATTTGGAGCCTGTTACGCCCTTGTTGAATATACAGGTCAAGGGTTTCTTTGTTTGACTTGGAATTTGTCCAATTGCAGATGGACACTGTCAGGATATCATTATCGCTCTTTTCTGTTTTCTCAATGTTAAAGTCACTGAGGTTCACAAATAGATTTTCTGAGGCAAACAGGTAATCCAGTATTTGTTGTTCCTCTCCTCTTCTCCAGGTGACTTTAGCAGGAATGTCACCCTGTATGTGTATGTGACCGATTACCTTGGAAATGTTCCTCTCTTCCATCTCCTCTCTCCAGAAGAACCCTCTGTTAACTTGTATGGAAAGATTTATGAGGCGATTTGATATTATATTGGCTTTATCATCGAAACAATGGATGTTTAAACCAAGCTTGGTCTTAACTCACTTGCATTGTCCATTGTACTTAGTACTAATTGTACAAAGTCTTAATCTATTTTCCCCGAAGGGTTCCAGTAGAGATTAATAATTAAGAGATTCTTCATCTAATTGTACTCCTTTGTACCTGTTTCAATCAAAAGGGCTTGAATCCATGGCGAGGGACAGTATTCTTTGATCACCTAAGATTTTATGGTGTTCTTTAGGGCTATTAAAAGGTGAGCCATGGGGCTTCCCTTCACTCCCTCTAATGCATGGTTAATATACACATCATCAATCTCTAGATTTATTGCCCACTAATATACCCGCCAACCATCAAAGACTGCGCTGAAATACTTGCTCCCTTTCTCAAATCCTTTATCAACGCCTCCTTCAACGCCAACACAGTTCTAGACAGTCTAAAAGAAGCATGGGTACGCCCCCTTTAAAAAAAAGCACGCTTGACCCAGAAATTGCTAATAACCATAGGCCCATTACCACAGTGCCTTTCCTGCTCAAGATGCTGGATAAAGTTGTCTATACACAAATCCAGGAATACCTAGAAACCAACCATATCTTAGGCAAAAGACAGTCAGGCTTCCATCCAGGTCACGGGACAGAGTCAGCCCTACTTGGTGACATCATGGACAAAGGCAAACCTGCACTCCTTCTCTTACTGGATCTGTCCGCCGCCTTTGACCTTGTCAACCACGATATCTTAGGCATGCACCTAAAAAATGAAGCCCACTTCTCCCCAGAAGCCATCGCCTGGGTGGCATCATTTCTAAATGGAAGACTCATGAAGGTCTTCTCAGACACAGCCTCTGCATCCCCTACTATCATCCACTGTGGCATCCCTCAGGGCTCCTGCACCGCCCCCACACTCTACAATATATTTACCCTTCCACTCTTCAATGATCTTGACTGTCGCAACATAGCGTAAACCAACTACGCGGACGACACGCAGGTCTTACTCCCACTAAGTGGGACCTATGAAGAAGATGCAACAGCCCTAACCAAAATTTACACAGCCATCCAAACCTGGATGGCTGCCCACGGCCTTTGCCCCATGCTATTTGCACCATGGCTTCCTCCCAAACCAGGTCCGGTACCGGTCTGGTTGATTGGGGACTTACCGGGTCATTCCGACCCTGGAGGACCCGGTAAGTCCCCATTCAACTAACCATTCCCCATTCCCATTTGAGCCCCCATAGAGCTCAATGGGAATGGGGAAGGGGCTAATAACATGCCTGCGAATAGCGGGGCCCATTATTAGCGCCCTGGTCCCTTAGCGGGACCCGTAAAGAACGTGAGGTCAGACCACACGTCCTTTACGGTTCCCGCTAAGGGACCTCGGAATTGGGCGGTAAGGGTTTACCGGCACCCGTTTCCTTACCAGTGCCTGGTATCCCTTACCGCCCAACTTGGAATGAGGCCCAATGAGTCAGTTATGGATGCCTGGCATATTTGCTTTTTCTTTTGTTTTAACAAGCTTGCTTTTAAAAGCTGTATTTTAGGGTGCAGCGATTTTAGTTTTTGTTCCACCTCACTTAGTTTAGTAAAGATAGAATATTTTCTTTTGTTCAGAGGACCATTGTCAGAATCTTCAGCTTCCACCTGTGGGATGTATCAACCCACTCATCCAAGCCCTGCAACAACACTATGCATTGCTGGCAGCAGAAACATCATAATGGCCACTGGAAAGCATGCTGCTCGCTAGAAATCACCAGAAATTGCACAGTGAAAACCTGAAAAATAGGCCACCATCTACTTTGTGCCTATGTCAGTGGTAACACAGGAGACCATTGCCAAAAACCACCACTGAGCTACCCACAAAGTAGCCTGGAACCACTTGGAAATAGCAATTGTCGTGACTTGCCACAAAGTGAAGAGTATTGAGCCTCTGTCCACAAATCACCCACAGGGAGAGAAAGATAAACACTCCCTGTGCGAGCTTTGAGGCCACAGGTGGTTGATGGTTCGCTGAATCAGATGGCGCCGAGGACCCCAGAGGCTGTTGGAAGGAAGTCGGGGTTAATACAGGCAAAGACAGTGCTTTAGTTAAATGCAAATAAATGAAACTCTCTTACCTATGTTCAGTGGAAGGGAGCCTGAGGTTTTGGTGCAAGGGAGCGCCAATGATTCAAACAGTCAAGTACCTGGAGGCAGGTACGGGCTGACCACCCGTAACCCTTAAGGTGCACGTAATGGTTTCCAAGAAAGAACGGAAGGAAGGTCGTAAGCAATCCAAGGGTCAAAATCCGTGTTGTAGTAAGTGAGCAGATAGGGAAAATCCAAAGCAGTCCGTTATGCGTAAGCCAAAGGTCCAAAGTACCAGTATCCGTGCAAAGTTCCAGCAACCGTATCCAAGGAGCAAGAGTTTACCAAATCCGTGATGTGTAAGCCTGAAGTCGAAATCCGATGTGGCCAAAAAACAAGAGTCAAGAACGCCGAACAGTGTTGTGAAACAGCTGTGAAGCGGCGAGTGATTCAAAGCTCCCGGCTTTTATGTGAGCCGTCTCCCGATCACGTGAGCGGGACTTCGTGCACGTGATCGGGAAGTTGATGTGAAACCAGGAAGCAATCGCGATCGGCTGTTCCTGCCCGATCGCAATCTCCATGGCAGTTGCCATTGGAGACGGGGAAACAAACAACGCCGTCCTCTGCGTGTGACCTGAAACCATCGGTGATGGCGACTCGCCTGCACCCTAGGTGATGGGACAACTTGAGGGTTTGACTGTGACCCGGGGAGCCTGACAGTCCTTTGTGTCGGAGTGTTATGCAAGGTGTTGTATGAGTGTGTAAATGACCTATTGTGCATGACAGAGCCCCCCCTCAATGGCCCACGACCACGTGGGCAGGTGGGAGGGTCGAAATGAAAACGGGAGACAAGTCTCGGGGCATGGACGTCAACCGCGGGGACCCAACACCGTTCTTCCGGACCAAAACCCGCCCAGTCCACCAGATACTGGAGACAACCACGAACCATACGAGAACCCAGTATACCCGACACTTCATATTCCACAAAGCTACCCACAGAAACGGGGCTAGGCGTAGACCTGAGACGGATAGTGGCAGGACAAGGCTTTAGCAAGGATGTATGGAATACAGGGTGAAGGCGCAATGAGGCGGGAACTGAGAGGTGATAAGCCACAGGGTTGATCACAGCAGATATCCTATAAGGGCCCACAAAACGGGGTAGCAATTTGCGACAACCAGGCAGCCGGAGGTGACGAGAGGAAAGCCAAACCCTGTCCCCCACTACATAGGAAGGTGCCACAGCCCTCCGCCGGTCAGCCGCAGACTTCGCAGAGACTTGGGACTCACGAAGGTGAGCGAGAGTCTGGGCATGAACGGCCGATAGGTCACGTGCACAGGTAACAGCGGCAGGGTTAGCAGAATGTGTAAGGTCTGGAACAGGCAAGGTGCGGGGGTGTTGGCCATACAAGACAAAAAAGGGAGAAAAGCCAGTAGAAGTATGCAGAGCATTATTGTAAGAGAATTCAGCAAGATGCAGTACACTCAGCCAGGATTGTTGGTGCTGTAGAATGAGGCAACGTAAATGCTGCTCCATGGCCTGGTTCACCCTCTCCATCTGGCCATCTGTCTCCGGGTGGTATGCGGAGGAAAAACGGGAATCAATGCCCAAGAGGCCTGTGAGCGCCCGCCAGAACCGAGAAGTGAACTGGGGTCCCCTGTCCGAGATTATAATAGTGGGTAACCCGAAAAGACAGAAGATCGATCTAAAGAAAAGGTCGGCCAGAGCCGGTGCTGATGGGATGCCGGAACAGGGAACGAAATGGGCCATTTTGGAGAAGGAATTGACCACCACCCAAATGGTGTCGAAGCCCTTGGTTCGAGGTAGGTCTGTCACAAAATCCATTGACACTGTGTGCCAGGGCCTAGGAGGTATAGGTAATGGGAGTAAGAGCCCCACCGGACGTCCTCGGCGATGTTTGCATTGGGCACATACAGGGCACGTGTTGACATATCCTTCAACATCGCGTTTCATGGAGGGCGACCAACACCACCGTCTGAGGAGGTCCAGCGTACGCTTCTGTCCGGGATGACCATTAATGGCACTGTCGTGGGACCATTCCAGTGCAAGATTGCGAGTGTCGGCTGTTGGTAACCATAATTTGTTCTGTATGAATGGCAGCCCATCATGAAACACCGGATCCCACTCGGAGGCCTGTTCGGGATGTAACAAAACCCATGTGCGAATGGACTCTAGAAGTGACAAAGGAGGAGTACAGAGGCAAATGACGTGCTGATCTAGTAGTTTTTCAGGGAAAACAGGCAAGGATACCCCACCAGGAGAACGAGACAATGCGTCCGCCTTCCCGTGGGACAGACCTGACCGATGTTTGATCTAGAAGTCAAAGGCTGCAAAGAATAAATGCCACCGCACCTGCCGACTATTGATGCACTTGAGTGAGGCCAAGTCTTGGATGTTACGGTGGTCTGTGAATACTGTGACTGCATGTTTTGCCCCCAACAGATGATGCCGCCAGACCTGAAAGGCATCCTTGATGTCCAACAATTCTTTCTCTGTGACCGTATAGTGCGTTTCCGTAGGAGTAAACTTTCGGGAATGAAACGCCACCGGGTGTAGCTGACCTGAACAAGGACAATGTTGGGATAATACCGCACCAAGAGCAAAGGAGGATGCATCCGCCTCTACAATGAAGGGGAGTTCTGGGTCGGGATGCTTCAGTACAGGAGCAGTAGTAAACACAGCTTTTAGCGCATCAAAAGCTGTTTGGTGTTCTTCCAACCAGATAAAAGGTAACTTGGGGCTGGTCAAGGCAGTAAGAGGTGTTACAAGAGATGAGAAATCCTGGATAAAGCGCCTGTAAAAATTTGAAAACCCAAGGAATGATTGTAATGCCTTGATATCACAGGGCTTAGGCCAGTCCAAAACTGCACGAACCTTGGATTGGTTCATTGCTAAACCCCCAGGGGTAATGTGGAATCCCAAGAATTCCACACTCTCAGTATGGAACTGACATTTTTCTGGCTTAGCGTAGAGTGAAAAACGGCAAAGTCGAGACAATACCTCGCGGACGTGTAGTGCATGTTCCTTCAGGTCCTGTGAGAATATCAGGATATCATGGAGATATACCGCTACACAGATGTCCAACAAGTCATGAAAAATCTCATTCATGAAACGTTGAAACGTAGCAGGGGCGTTACAAAGCCCGAAGGGCATGACCACGTTATCAAACAGTCCGTAGCGAGTACAAAAAGCCGTTTTCCACACGTCTCTGGGGCGAATTCTGATTAAATTATAGGCTCCGCGGAGATCGAGTTTCGTGAAGATATTGGCGTGACTCAACCTGTCCAACAATGGTGTAATCAGGGGAATCGGATACCGTTTTTTTATGGTGATAGCATTCAAGCGGCGGTAGTCCACACAAGGACGTAAGTCGCCCTCCTTTTTGGGGACAAAAAAAATAGGGCTAGCCGCCGGAGAGGTGGAAGGGCGTATATGGCCAACCTTCAGAGCCGCTTGAATGTATTCTTTCAATGCCTGTTCCTCTGAGGGGGACAGGGAGTAAATACATCCCGAAGGGATGCTGGAGTCAGGGATGAGGTCAATAGGGCAATCGTAAGAACGATGTGGTGGTAGTACCTCCGAAGAACCCTTGTCAAAGACCTCCTGAAAGTCCTTATATTCCATAGGGATAGCTGTTGCAACCGCCCCCACCATGTGAGGCTCCAAGGACGTGGAAGCGTCCTCGTATAGTGTAAGTTGTGCGATGGCCCCCAAGGCACGTGAGGGAGATTCAGTGTCATCAGGTGCAGTGAGGCAAAAATTCTGACAGATTTCCGATTCAAAGTGAACCTGCCCAGACTTCCAGTTGATCAGAGGGTTGTGTTGATGTAACCATGGGAGACCCAGTATAATCCCGAATTGGGGCATCGTTATTAAATCAAAGGATAAGACTTCCTGATGTGTTTTCTGTATAGTCAGGGTGATCGGGGCAGTTTGTTGTCGAATTGGGCCAGAAATCAGTGCTGTGCCATCCACCGCCTGTACTGGTTCCGGATGCTGTTTGGTAATTAGGGGCAGATTTAATGACCCGGCCAGGTTTATATCGACATAATTGCCAGTGGCACCAGAATCGATATAGATCGAAACAGCATGAACGATGTCGGGTGTGGGTTTTAACGTAGCCTTTACCATCACCGGCCTGATCCTGCCAAAGGTGGGGAACTTGTCCGACGGAATTGAAGGATTGCTCGATCCGGCCCCCGGATCTAGGGTCGAGCATTCCGAAAAACCGGATTTTTTAACTTGGGGCGTCTGGGACAGGACTTTACAAAATGCCCACTCAGGCCACAGTAGAAGCAGGCGTGGTCGGTTCTTCTGCAGTCCCTCTCTAGTTGTGTGATCAGGCTACGAATACCGCCAATTTGCATAGGTTCACCACCTGTATCAGAGGAGGGGGAGGCCAAACTAGTAGTAGGGAACCCTGTTTCGAACTTGTGTTCGGAACGCCTTGCATCGATCTGTAAGGCGAGGTCCACTAAGTCAGTATGAGATGTGGGCAAAGAAGGAACGACGGCCATAGCATCTTTCATGGTATTACTGAGCCCTCTGTAAAACACAACTGCCTTTTTAGGTTCGGGCCAAGATGTTTCAGCAGCCAGTTGATTAAATCGGGCAATGTATTCTATGAGTGACCCCTTTCCTTGAGTCAGGTCTAACAGCTCAAGATCCCGGGATTGGGCTTTATGACGTGTGTCGAATACATGAGACATTTCTGTGATCAATAACTCGAAATCATATAAGACAGGGTTGTTGTTCTCCAGTCGGGGATTGGCCCATGCTGCAGCAGTGCCGGCCAGATGGGACAAGGTGAAAGCCGCCTTTGTGGTGGAGTCGGGAAAGGCCTGAGGTCTACAAAGAAAATGGAGTTTGCATTGATTTACAAAAGTGCGAAACTTTCTGGGGTCTCCGTGGAATCTTTCTGGGGCGGCCAGGGGAAAGGGCGCAGGCATGAATACAGGAACTTGTGGCGCTACAGGGGGAACAATAGGTCGGACAACTGGGGGTTGAGCGGCGGGTTCCCCGAACTCTACATCAGCGGGTAACGGGTGTTGTACACTTTGGATCAAATCTAATCTCTGATGTATAGCCGCATTGGCTGCTGTCATGTCTGCCCTCAGTACTGTGAGTGCCTGTACCAATGCAGCCATGGGGTCTTCGGCTACAGGCTCCATACTCGACACAGCGCAACGGCTTCACAGTCTGTCGTGACTTGCCACGAAGTGAAGAGTATTGAGCCTCTGTCCACAAATCACCCACAGGGAGAGAAAGATAAACACTCCCTGTGCGAGCTTTGAGGCCACAGGTGGTTGATGGTTCGCTGAATCAGATGGCGCCGAGGACCCCAGAGGCTGTTGGAAGGAAGTCGGGGTTAATACAGGCAAAGACAGTGCTTTAGTTAAATGCAAATAAATGATACTCTCTTACCTATGTTCAGTGGAAGGGAGCCTGAGGTTTTGGTGCAAGGGAGCGCCAATGATTCAAACAGTCAAGTACCTGGAGGCAGGTATGGGCTGACCACCCGTAACCCTTAAGGTGCACGTAATGGTTTCCAAGAAAGAACGGAAGGAAGGTCGTAAGCAATCCAAGGGTCAAAATCTGTGTTGTAGTAAGTGAGCAGATAGGGAAAATCCAAAGCAGTCCGTTATGCGTAAGCCAAAGGTCCAAAGTACCAGTATCCGTGCAAAGTTCCAGCAACCGTATCCAAGGAGCAAGAGTTAACCAAATCCGTGATGTGTAAGCCTGAAGTCGAAATCCGATGTGGCCAAAAAACAAGAGTCAAGAACGCCGAACAGTGTTGTGAAACAGCTGTGAAGCGGCGAGTGATTCAAAGCTCCCGGCTTTTATGTGAGCCGCCTCCCGATCACGTGAGCGGGACTTCGTGCACGTGATCGGGAAGTCGATGTGAAACCAGGAAGCAATCGCGATCGGCTGTTCCAGCCCGATCGCAATCTCCATGGCAGTTGCCACTGGAGACAAGGAAACAAACAACGCCGTCCTCTGCGTGTGACCTGAAACCATCGGTGATGGCGACTCCCCTGCACCCTAGGTGATGGGACAACTTGAGGGTTTGACTGTGACCCGGGGAGCCTGACAGTCCTTTGTATCGGAGTGTTATGTAAGGTGTTGTATGAGTGTGTAACTGACCTATTGTGCATGACAGCAATGCTGATTGAAAAAGAAACAGAGCTGTTTGAAAATCTATTTCTTGATTGTCAAAAATTGCTAAAATCATGGCTCACAAAGCACCTAAAAGATCCAACCTCTTTGTTGGGTGTTCCACATCATTTACTGCAAGAATCTACATCAATACAATGCCAGCAAGAATAATATGTTCTCAGAACAAAATCCTATTTTAGAGATACTTGGTGGAAAGACAGCTGTCAAATTGTGTGTAATACCGTTGCTCACCTCTACCAGAAAGCCAGCGTTTTAAAACCATTTTGTGTAAAGTTGAACAATTGAACTCAAACTATGCCAAAGAAGAGAATTCCATCAAAATGCCATATAGAGTGCCACACAGTGATTACATGTTGAAGAAGACTTGATTTAAAGATATGTTGCTTATTTTAAGTTTATAAATGGTATTTTTCTTCACAAGGAACTATGTTACCATTGATCAGAAAGTAACCTGAAGCAGTTAAAACTCCAAAAGGCTTGCTTCCCCTGCGAACCCTTCACACCTTGTCATTCCCATCAGAAGGAGGATGTCACATCGGCATGCTAATCAAAAAGGGAGGAGATTTTCTCTGCAGCCCCGAGAAAGGAACAATAGATGCCTTGGACTGAATAGGGAATGCTAATTTGGGGTGTAACTGACCACAAACTGCTGGCAGGAAAAAAGACATGTGACCCTCTCAGTCAGCCCATCTCTGGGGGCGGAGCAGACTGAGATGTGGATTTAATATTGGAGTAAATGTATGTTTTATAAAAATGCTTATAACAAAGTGTACTGAACTGACAAAATGGGAAACTTTGAGATTGTGAAAATGAAAAATTCACTCACAGTTTAAGACTAAGCTGGACTCCATGCGATGTTCTGTGACCCAGGCGTTAAGGGGTTAACGGCGCCGTAAAAGGTTGCGGCGCCCTTAACCCCTTAACGCCTTGCTACGAGGTCCCTTTGTGGCTCCCGACCTTAACGGCTGGTCTGTACCAGCCATTAACGTAGGGACCCGTAAAGGAACCTTGAAGGTAATTACGGTACCGCAATTTGCGGTACCGTAATTAACACCTACCCCTTTCCCATTGAGCCCTATGGGGCAAAAATGGGAATGGGGAAGGGCCAATGGTAAATGGGGAATTACCGCCCCGCCAACCTTGGAATGGGGTGGTAATTCCCCATTTCAACATGGCGGAATCAGTAAGTTACCAGCGTTAACCATGGCGCTAATAGCGCCATTGGTTAACGCCGGGGTTCTAATGAGGGCCACTGTGTTTATGATAAAAACATAAAAACTTACAGTAATATGCTCAGAGAGGATATGCATGCATGTATCAAACTTGGTGCAGAATGAATATTGAGAAACCCTCCAAAAGCGAAAAAATGGTGTCCTTTCTGAACCCAAGCTCGTAGAAACATGGGACTTGAACAGAAATGTACCTTAAGCAATCTGTCATGCAATTATGTATTCTCAACAACTTGTGTATCTGGGAAATATGTTTTTGGGAAAAATAGATTTTCTATGTAAAAGCAAAAGGGAGGGATTTCTTTTGGACCATAAACACAGCATCACTCTGACTCATTCTGACACGCTGATCCTTTCTCCAATCAGGGGATAGGAAATCCTCTAACCTTTCAAATCCTTAGAGGGTTGGGCATTGTAGAATCAGCCTCCCCACCCACTTTGGAAATACATAAATAGGGACTGTGAGGACAGATAGGACACACACACTTTTCCACTACTCAACTGATTTCTTGGCGCAGCACCCTGCAGGAAGACTCCAGACGCCAGATCTAGACAGAGACTCTAGAACCAAACTTAGGAACCCTGAAGCAGAGGCCAAACCCAAAACTGAACTCTTTGCAGCAGGCTTCAGAATCTTTTGCAACCTGATTCTAACCCCTAAACTTCCACGGGGCCTAACTAAACCATTCAACAGCCTGGCTGAGCTGTTTTGCTTCTAGCTAAGAACCCTCTGCTAGAACCAAAATCCAGACCCAGAAAGCAGCGCTGTATCCAGAACCTGTCAGATGCAGTCCAAGAGGCTGTGCAGACTGTTAAGACGGATTTCTGAACTCTGTCCTGGTGGCGCAGAAGTTCAGAAGGCCAACCTAATTACTTGGAACAGGGTAACCTCTGGACGAGCCAGACCAATCAAGGTAGCGATCGCGGCGGTCAAGACTAGGTCTCAAGAGGGGTGAGGGTGACTGAAAGCCCGCAATGAGCACACAAAGCAAGAGTGCTTACAAACTACTCCAAACAGTTGTTATATATAAAATATATACACATTTATTTTAAGGCCTTTAAAACAACGACCGTAGCGAGAAAATCACAATATCACAATATTAAGCCAACACATACCATATCAACACAATATATATACAAATACGACAGTCGCAAGCGTTATATGCACGAAATGTGTAGTCCACCTGAAAGGGAAAGAAAACAGGCAGTGCGATAATGCTTTAGACTCAGTTCGCCTTCAGAGGCACCTAACTAGATGGAAGTCCGAGCCCTGCGAAGAGTGGAGCCTTGTGCTCAAAGTACCTGCACACGCTGGTGCCAACGGGCAAAAGGAGAAGCTCTTCGGAGGAAGTCAGGCAGTTCGGGTTAGTGCACAACAGAAGAAGAACAGGTTCCGCGACCCAAGCGCAGCCTCCACAGAGAGCAGAAACAGAGCGCGAGTACGGACAAAAGGGTGCTGTTTTTACACAGCGGGGAAAAGCAATGGGCTACTGCAGGAGGGCGACCAGATCCTAGCTATACTACTCACCGGTCCCCGATGCAAGCAGGCCCAGGCTTCTCCACGTTAGTTTCAGCAGCTGGCAGGTTCAGAAGAGCCGGGAATGCCTCGTCGTCGTGTAGAGAAAAAAGACGTCCCAATCGAAGAAACCTGCACAGTTTTGTCACCACAGCAGGGCAACGGAGCGGCCGTGTGTATCTGAGCCAAATGTACACTACTCACTTCAGACTTGGGAACGCCAAGTGTACTAAGCGTGTGAGAGTGACCAGGACTCGAAATACAACACAACCTGGCGGCGGTTACAGAGCAGGACTCCCTTGTAAGCTGGTCAGTCAACTGGATGGCCCAGAGACGCTTCCGAAGGCTTACTGGCAGGAGATGATGAAGTCGCCGAGAATAGCTGTTCCTGCTATTCCAAAGGTCGAAGCACCAGTACAGGCCTTCTGGTTCGATCAAAGGAGGAAAGGGTTTCACAGGACGACAGCAGTGCAAAGGAGGAGTCCTTCAGCGGGTCACCAGTGATTCCTCGGTCCAGCCTCTTGGTTGCAGGATACTTGGCTCCTGTATTCCTTCGTTCGTGAGAACTCAGGAGATCGACATGGTAGTGGTGTTTCCAGCCCCCTCTTATCCACGGTTCCCTTCGCGCCAAAACGGAGGGGAGCCAATGGGAGATCCGCTCATCAACACACATACCATACGTGGACCAATCACGGACCACGGTGGTCCCAGGCATTCACACCACCCTAGACTCTCTGGCACCCAGGATGTGTATTGGGACCAGACATCCCAGCCCACACCCTGGAGGCACACAAAAGACATGTAGAAGCCCGCGAAAGCAACCACGTTTCGCGGGAAAGTACATGCCCAAATAAGGAAGGCCCCGGGTCGCTCGACCTGGGGAAGGTGAAGGGAGCAAGACGGTCAGTGGACAGGACAAAGGAGCCTCGTGGTCTGGCCATTTTGGGAGCCAGGCCACCATTTTGGGTTCAGCGCGAAAAATGCGCTCAGAACGCCAAAAGGAGCTCAAAATACACAAAACGATCGCTGCCACCATTCCAGTCCCTGAATGACTTGCACCGATCAAATACCACCCTAAACGAGTATCTAGGGCCTGTAGAAGGCTAGAGACCCAAGAGAGCTGTAATTTAGCTTACAGTGCCCTCTTGTGTCATGTTGCACTAAAGCCGCAACATGATAAAAGAAACTACGGGAAACAGCGTTCCCCGGTACTGACTGTCTTAAGGGCATGTCAGTTTCCCCATAAGAAAGGAGCGAAAGCCCAGAGGAGTGCGGCAGAAGGCTGCACTTCTCTGGCAAAGTCAAGAACAAGGTGAAAAACAACAGCAAAAAGTTTAGGGGTTGCCACATGGAAGGAAAATTACCTACAATTACGAAATCTTTCCTAACACTCGCCCCTCCCAGACTATGGACAGGGGGGACTAATCCACCCCTGGATGAGTCTCTTGTTCAGGTCGGTTAAACATTCTGGACAACCCATCAGCATTGCTATGTTGGACACCTGGCCTATGCTCAATAGTGAAGTCGAAGCCTTGTAGACTTATGGACCACCTAAGCAACTTTGGATTCTCCCCCTTCATGTTCATTAGCCACTTTAACTGCTTATGGTCAGTTTGCACAGTGAAGTGGGTCCCATAGAGGTAGGGCCTCAGCTTCCTTAGGGCCCACACAACAGAGAAACATTCTTTCTCTACCGTGGACCATCTGAGCTCTCTGTCCTTAAGCTGGCGACTAATAAAACCGATAGGGTGTTCCTTACCCTTCTCATCTACTTGTGATAGTACAGCTCCTATCCCAGTGTCAGAGGCGTCCGTCTGCACGATAAAAGGTCTTTGATAATCAGGGGCCCTAAGGACAGGGGCCTGGCACAAGGAGTCTTTTAAGCCATTGAAGGCCTTCTCACACTCGTCGGTCCAAGTTACCTTCTTGGGTTTCTTCGGAGTGGTGAGTGCAGTCAGAGGGGCAGCTATGGTGCCATAGTCTGCCACAAAATTGCGGTAATACCCCGTGAGTCCTAAGAAGGCTCTCACTTGGGTTTGCGTAGTGGGGGTAGGCCAGTCTTGTACTGCTTGTACTTTACTGGGTAGAGGCTGTATCCTCCCTCCACCTACTTCATGTCCAAGGTAAACCACTGAGCCTTGTCCAATCTGGCATTTACTAGCCTTTATGGTCAAGTGGGCTTTCTGAAGAGCCTGGAGCACAATCCCGAGGTGTTTCACATGGTCTTCCCAGGTGGCACTGAAAACTGCTATATCGTCCAGATATGCAAGACAGAATTCGTCCAACCCATTCAACACATGATTCACAAGCCTCTGGAAAGTGGCAAGTGCATTCTTCAACCCGAACGGCATTACCCGGAATTGGTAAAGGCCGTCTGGAGTAGAAAATGCTGTCTTCTCCTTGGCATGTTCTGCTAAAGCTATTTGCCAATAGCCAGCAGTGAGGTCAAACGTGCTGAGGTACTTGGAGGCACCCAAAGTATCCACCAGCTCAACTGTTCGAGGCAAGGGGTGTGCATCTGTCTTGGTGACAGCATTCAGAGCCCTGTAATCCACGCAGAACCTCAATTCAGAAGTGCCTGCCTTTGGAACCAAAACCACAGGGCTGGACCAAGGACTACTAGAGGGTTCAATCACCCCAAG
The DNA here is from genome assembly GCF_040938575.1 of Ambystoma mexicanum. Classification (NCBI taxonomy): domain Eukaryota; kingdom Metazoa; phylum Chordata; class Amphibia; order Caudata; family Ambystomatidae; genus Ambystoma; species Ambystoma mexicanum. Next base: position 63,740,981 of record NC_090937.1, read on the forward strand.
GTCTAACATCTTGTTGACCTCGGTCTTAATATAAGACCGTACTTTGTCTGACATCCTGTATCCCCTACTTTTGGTAGGTACACTGTCTCCTGTGTCAATGTTATGTTTGCACCAAGGTGTCAAACCAGGCGACTGTGAAAACAGGGGGGAAAACTGCCTAAGCAAACTTTTCACCTCAGCCTGCTGATCAGAAGTCAGGTGAGGGGCCACTCGGACACCCTCAAAGGAGCTATCTGAAGGACCGCTTTGGAACAGGTCGGGGAGAGGTTCAGACTCCTCTTCCTCAACATCTGAAGCCAGTAGCAGTGCTGCGATTTCGACTCTTGGGACGAAAGCCTTCAGCCTATTCACGGGAAACACTTTTGGAGCCTGTCCAGGCCTTCCAAGGTCCACTAAATAGTTAACCTCACCCAGGGGCTCCACCACTGTGTAAGGGCCTGACCATTTGTCCTGTAAAGCTCGAGGCCTTATGGGATTCATGATCAGGATTTGCTGACCAGGTGTAAAGTTGATGAGGGAAGCTTTCTGGTCGTACCAATGTTTCACCAGCGCTTGTCCTGCCTTCAATTTATCACTAGCCAAGCCCATCAGAAGTACCATCCGTTTTCTGAGCCCTAGCACATAATCAACTACATTGGTAGTAACAGGGGGAGTGGGCATCTCCCATCCCTCTTTGACGATGGCTAAGGGTCCCCGTACGGGATGACCGAACAGAAGTTCGAAGGGGCTGAAGCCAACACCCTCCTGTGGTACCTCTCGGTAGGCAAACAGTAAGCATGGTAACAGAAGATCCCATTTTCTTCTGTGAGGCTCCTCCAGAGCCCCAATCATGCTCTTTAACGTTCTGTTGAAACGTTCCACCAGACCATTGGTCTGGGGGTGGTATGCAGAAGAGAACTTGTAGGTGACCCCACATTCTTTCCACATAGCCTGCATATACTTCGACATAAAGTTGCTGCCACGATCCGACACAACTTCTTTAGGGAAGCCAACCCTAGTAAATATGCCGAGTAAAGCTTTTGCAACTGACTTGGCAGTTACAGTTTTCAATGGGATGGCCTCAGGATACCTGGTTGCATGGTCGACCAGCACCAGGATAAACCTATTGCCCGAGGATGTTTGCGGGTCAAGGGGACCAACGATGTCGATCCCTACCCTTTCAAATGGTACCCCCACAACTGGGAGCGGTACCAACGGAGCTTGGATTGTCGCGCCAACCTTACCAGACAACTGGCAGGAGGCACAACTCCTGCAGTGACTTTCTACTTGCACCCTCATCTTGGGCCAGTAGAAGTGCATGGATAACCTTTGCTTGGTCCTCTTCATACCAAGGTGACCAGCAAGGGGAACTTCATGCGCCAACTGCAGGAGGAAGGGCCTAACAGCAAGGGGAACCACCAACCTCCTATGGTCTCCTTCTGTAGACTCTGTGGGCTCGCTATACAGGAGTCCACCTTCCCAATAAATCCTATGCGTCCCAGGAGGCTCACCCTCAAGCTGGGAGCAGGCCTGTCTCCTTAGGCCTTCCAGAGATGGGCACTCACGTTGGCCTTTACTGAATTCGTCCCTATCAGGACCTCCTTCAACTAACAAGTCTTTTAGTTCAGGATGATCGTTGGGGTCGAATACTTCAGGCATCGCCACCTCCTCGTCAGGCCCGGGCGATTGACCAACTTCCTCCACCGCAGTGGTAGGCGAGCTCGGGGGAATATTCTCTTTCCCTCGTCGTGACTTGTTGACTCCTTTCGCCTTGGGTTTCCCCTTTGGCTGGGGCGGCGTATTGGACTTGGCCAATGCTGCCCGTGCTTGAGACCGTGTGTAGGGTCTTTCGGCAGTGTCTCCTACGAGCCCTAAAGCTCTGAGATCATTACCTAACAAGACCTTTCCCGGGACGTTTCTCTGAATGCTCACTGGAGTCCTGACTGCTGTACCATTTAAAGTAAGATTTACAGGTATTACTGGAAACATACGGAGGGGGCCGTCAGCCAACTTAGTGGGCATCAGAGTAGCTCTGGCAACTTCCTCTGAGTCTACCAAGGTAGAATCCACTACAGTGCGACTGCACCCACTATCCCTAAGAGCTGGAGTATCCACTCCATTGATCAGCACACTGTCTTTAAAGTAGTGCTTGGTATTATCCGGAATCCTAGCATAAGCCTCTGCGACTTTAGGCTCCCAGGAACCCAGGGACACTAAAACTACCTCAGCCTCTATCCCGCTGGGAAATGAGTCTGAGGAGAAGGATGCTCCTGTAATCTCTTCTTCCTCGTAGGAGGAGAAGGCCAGATTAGCGGAGTGGACCCCCAAAGGTCTAACCTTACACCGGGGATCCCCCTTCACGTGGTCAGTTGCTCCACAAGCAAAACAAGATCCATTGGGTCTGTTTACATAGGGAGGCTTATTGTAACCAGAGTTCTGTTTCGGAGGCAGACCTCCACTACCCTGTGAGTTCTCTTGTGTCTTACCCTTATTTTTCTTTTTGTGGCCCTTATGGGAAGAAGATTTAGCAGATTCTCCACCCTCCATATCTTTGGACTTTTTCCCTTCCTCCTGCTTACCAGGATGAGTTTTGTCCTTATGGGACACTCGATGTGACACCCATAAGTCTGCTGCAATGGCCAGCTTCTTAGGATCTATCTCCTTCGAATCGGCCAAATGCTGCTTAAGCTCCGGGGAAGAAGAAGCAAAAATGTGTTCCAGCATGACAAGATTTATCATGCCTTCGAAGGTAGAAACCTTATAACCTTCGACCCAGCCAGTTAAGTTTTTCAAGGATTCAGTGACATAAGATACCCAAGTACCACCTTCCTTTTTCTTATACTCTCTGAAACGTTTCAAATATTGGGCCGGAGTCTTCCCAAACTTTAAAATGAGAGTTTGCTTTAACATTGCGAAATCAGCTCGCTCAGCCTTCGACATTTCCATAATGGCACTACAGCCAGAATGGGGCAGTCTGCTGAGTAACCAGGCAATCTTATCAGCATTGTCAACTTGTTGAACTTCGCATGCATACTCAAACGCATTCAGCCAGTCCATAATGTCATTCCTTTCTTCATACACACTGAGCAGATCTTTCGGAAACCGTGGATGAGAGGAAGCCCCAGACCCATGTCCAGGACCCTTGGACCCATTTGCAACCTGAAGCTTGGCCAGTTCCAACTGGTGATCCCTGTCTTTCTGTTTTTCTGCCTGTTCGATTTTTAATTTGGCTATGCTGAATTCAAGCTCCTGCTGCCTAAACCGCAGCTCTTGCTTCTTGAATTCAAGCATAGCATCCCCATCAACACTGGCAGAGGAAACATTAGACATCTCGTCCTCCCTGTCCTCGTGGTCGCGATGGATCAGTGCGGCGGCAGAACCGTCGGTTCTACCAGTGAGAGCAGCCCCACCACCTTCCGCACTGTCCTCAGAAGTTATAGCGTCAAGCTGCGCTTCTTGCCACGCCACGATTCTTTGGATCATTTCCAATTTCGTGCCTTGAGAGGAAACACCTCTCTCCGCACACATCTTCTTCAATGTTTCTGATTTGGAGGCATTTAAAGTTAACAAGGTATTTGTTTCCATACTGTTAGATAGGACTATGGCCTTTTTAAAGTTATACTACAACAGTTCACTACGTGTCCTGGTTGGAATAACCTGAAATGCCTTAGTTCGTGCGCAACACTGGATACCTTCAGTCGTATCCCACCGCTGTACACCAATTTGTTAAGACGGATTTCTGAACTCTGTCCTGGTGGCGCAGAAGTTCAGAAGGCCAACCTAATTACTTGGAACAGGGTAACCTCTGGACGAGCCAGACCAATCAAGGTAGCGATCGCGGCGGTCAAGACTAGGTCTCAAGAGGGGTGAGGGTGACTGAAAGCCCGCAATGAGCACACAAAGCAAGAGCGCTTACAAACTACTCCAAACAGTTGTTATATCAAAAATATATACACATTAATTTTAAGGCCTTTAAAACAACGACCGTAGCGAGAAAATCACAATATCACAATATTAAGCCAACACATACCATATCAACACAATATATATACAAATACGACAGTCGCAAGCGTTATATGCACGAAATGTGTAGTCCACCTGAAAGGGAAAGAAAACAGGCAGTGCGATAATGCTTTAGACTCAGTTCGCCTTCAGAGGCACCTAACTAGATGGAAGTCCGAGCCCTGCGAAGAGTGGAGCCTTGTGCTCAAAGTACCTGCACACGCTGGTGCCAACGGGCAAAAGGAGAAGCTCTTCAGAGGAAGTCAGGCAGTTCGGGTTAGTGCACAACAGAAGAAGAACAGGTTCCGCGACTCAAGCGCAGCCTCCACAGAGAGCAGAAACAGAGCGCGAGTACGGACAAAAGGGTGCTGTTTTTACACAGCGGGGAAAAGCAATGGGCTACTGCAGGAGGGCGACCAGATCCTAGCTATACTACTCACCGGTCCCCGATGCAAGCAGGGCCAGGCTTCTCCACGTTAGTTTCAGCAGCTGGCACGTTCAGAAGAGCCGGGAATGCCTCGTCGTCGTGTAGAGAAAAAAGACGTCCCAATCGAAGAAACCTGCACAGTTTTGTCACCACAGCAGGGCAACGGAGCGGCCGTGTGTATCTGAGCCAAATGTACACTACTCACTTCAGACTTGGGAACGCCAAGTGTACTAAGCGTGTGAGAGTGACCAGGACTCGAAATACAACACAACCTGGCGGCGGTTACAGAGCAGGACTCCCTTGTAAGCTGGTCAGTCAACTGGATGGCCCAGAGACGCTTCCGAAGGCTTACTGGCAGGAGATGATGAAGTCGCCGAGAATAGCTGTTCCTGCTATTCCAAAGGTCGAAGCACCAGTACAGGCCTTCTGGTTCGATCAAAGGAGGAAATGGTTTCACAGGATGACAGCAGTGCAAAGGAGGAGTCCTTCAGCGGGTCACCAGCGATTCCTCGGTCCAGCCTCTTGGTTGCAGGATACTTGGCTCCTGTATTCCTTCGTTCGTGAGAACTCAGGAGATCGACATGGTAGTGGTGTTTCCAGCCCCCTCTTATCCACGGTTCCCTTCGCGCCAAAACGGAGGGGAGCCAATGGGAGATCCGCTCATCAACACACATACCATACGTGGACCAATCACGGACCACGGTGGTCCCAGGCATTCACACCACCCTAGACTCTCTGGCACCCAGGATGTGTATTGGGACCAGACATCCCAGCCCACACCCTGGAGGCACACAAAAGACATGTAGAAGCCCGCGAAAGCAACCACGTTTCGCAGGAAAGTACATGCCCAAATAAGGAAGGCCCCGGGTCGCTCGACCTGGGGAAGGTGAAGGGAGCAAGACGGTCAGTGGACAGGACAAAGGAGCCTCGTGGTCTGGCCATTTTGGGAGCCAGGCCACCATTTTGGGTTCAGCGGGAAAAATGCGCTCAGAACGCCAAAAGGAGCTCAAAATACACAAAACGATCGCTGCCACCATTCCAGTCCCTGAATGACTTGCACCGATCAAATACCACCCTAAACGAGTATCTAGGGCCTGTAGAAGGCTAGAGACCCAAGAGAGCTGTAACTTAGCTTACAGTGCCCTCTTGTGTCATGTTGCACTAAAGCCGCAACATGATAAAAGAAACTACGGGAAACAGCGTTCCCCGGTACTGACTGTCTTAAGGGCATGTCAGTTTCCCCATAAGAAAGGAGCGAAAGCCCAGAGGAGTGCGGCAGAAGGCTGCACTTCTCTGGCAAAGTCAAGAACAAGGTGAAAAACAACAGCAAAAAGTTTAGGGGTTGCCACATGGAAGGAAAATTACCTACAATTACGAAATCTTTCCTAACACAGACTGCAGTGCAGTGCTGAGAGCAGAACCCAGAGTGCCTGAGACCTGTCCGGTGGCGAGAGTGAAGCCAAACCCTTGACCAGATCTTTGATGAGGCCCACTCCATTCTAAAGCCTAGGAGTGAGTATCTAGTCTAGAACTGTGCATATTCATCTCTTAGTCTAAAGTAATCTTATTCCAACCTTTTCCACTTACCCAGAACTGCATTATAGAATCATGTGTCCATCCTGAATTTTTCTCGTTATATTGTTTGTGATAATTGTAGCAATAATCATCTTCGCGCTGATATTTTCTGAAGACGGACAAGTGTTTTGACAGACAGAGATCAGAGCGGAGGCGCCCTGTTTTGTTGGCTGCCCGTTGAGTGTCTTGCTTCTTCATAGCTCCTTAGTCTAAGCCTATCCTTGTTGCTAAATCTTTAAAGCGCGATCTGTCATTTTTGAAATCTTGACTTTATTTCTGAAAAATCTACCTTCAAAAAAACCTCCATAACTTTTGAACCGCACATGCTAGAACCAAAATGTAACTGTCATTTTTTATAGTTTTGCCGTAATCGCGTTTCACGCACGCAGAAAAGTTGCAGCGAATTGCAATTTAGCTAAATTTCACCACATGTCAAAATAGCTGCTTCTTGTTTTCAACTGCTGAAATTCGTTTTCAATCAGATCATCATTCATGAATCATTGCTAGTGTTGACCTGAAACAATCCAAACTAACTCACTTATCCTGAATCTCCTTTAGTGAACTAAAATCATTTTAGCATATTTTTCCCATCCATTGCAATCACATTCAAAAGCCTTTTTGCCTGTGTTTAAATCCTACCTGTTTTCTCTAAGCTTGGTGGGGGGAACTGGAATTGAACTGCATTATTGATTGTATTCCTGAAACCTGTGTGCCATCATTTCCACCTCTTCATATTGCATAGTGGGGGGAGTGAGTAATAACAGGGCAAAAAGTGATTATGTTGTCTTTTGATTGAAACCATATCTAGTTTATTTCTGTGCTGCATTCTTTCCCATCTTGCATTTCCTTGAACCATAAAAGTATTCTCTGCTACCTTATCCTTTCTATTCCTACTCCTAACTGATTTAAGAGATTGTTGATATTGTAATATTACCCATTACTGATTACTGTTCATATTCATAAGTGTGCTATTCAGATATTATTTTATTCATAAAAGTCTGATATATATATTGTTCAATTCTTCAAATAAACCTTTTAATTTGCAAAACGAACCTACGTCTTGGCTCAGTGAGGTTGAGGAGATCCAAAGAGAGGGGCATTATATAAGGGTTCATCATCCAGATTTAAAGAACTTTGACATAAAAGTATATAAATAAGGGCTTCCAATGGGCATCCCATAATAAGCATTGACTTAGTTGGAGTGCTGGATTGAAGTCACTTACAGATTGGGGGCTCGTCCGGGATTTCTAGATTAGAACTACCACTTGTGCAGCTTAATACAGTGTGCTAACTGACAGGATACATAAATCCTGTTGGGCTACCAAGCTGTGTTACGCTGTAAAAGCACACCTCAAAAAAGGAACACTCTCAGGAAACGGTCTGTTTTGCAAAATAAAATGATAAACTTATGTAAATCAGGAAGGAAATCAATTTCCAGAATGGCGACATTGGTAGACATCAAGATAGCTAAAGAGCACCTCTTAAATAAGCTATTTGTGAGAGGTGAGTGGACTGAGCAGGACCAGAATGCTTGGTTGCAGGCGATCACACAACAGGTCACTGCAACTGGGTTAGATATCTGGAGAGATCACGGCCCCTTACATGTGGCCCTGAGTGAACTATATATGGCCCCTAAGGCCAAGGATGAGCACAACAAGATTGCCAGGGTAGCGGCATATTTATATTTATCTAAGGGAGCCATACAGGACAAATGTGCTGAAGGCCAAGATCTGGCAAGTAGGCAACTGATGGCATTAGAGAAGGCCCAATCTGATCTGGACTCTTCTGAGCACAGGCTGCAGAGGAGCCAGGAGTCAGAAAACGAAAGTAGGCAACATCTAGTTAAATTCAAAGAGGAGATGGGTATCCTGCAACGGGAAAAGGCAGACCAGGATACCATAATTATGGCCTTTCAGAAGGAGTATTAGGAAGGTTTGGACTCCCTACTGCAGAGCCAGAAAAAGCTGGAGCAACAACTGGGGTTCAATAGGGCTTGCGCAGAGCAGTTAGTCACCCTGCAAAGACACCTGGATAGAGAGAAGGCAGAGTCCAACAAATTATTTCTGAAAGACCTTGACACCCAGGCAGAATTTGAGGAAGAGCGCCAGAAAGCTGGCACCCTTCAAAGGCAGAGGGATGACCTGGCGGCACAGATGCAGGCTCTTGCTCAGGAAAGGGATACCTTAGGCCCGGAAGTCTGTAACTTAAACGGGAGGCTGGAAGAAAATCACCTGACCCTCCAGGGACTGGGTGACCTCCAAAAAGAGCATCAAAACTTGTTAGAGCACACCAGGAGGGTGGAAGATGCTCTGGCAAGAAAGGAACAGGCCAGTAGGGACGGGACTCAGGAGGTAACCCTCCTGCAGCAAAGACTGCCCAGTACTCCAGGACAAACCAGGAAGCACAGAGAGAGAATGAGGCTCTCTGTCAGCACAATGATAGGCTCCAGCGACAGGTAGCCATGCAAGAGAGACTGATAGAATCTAGTAAGGCCTTGATTGAGGAACAGAAAGCTCAGGCTCTTGCATGGCAACAGGGAGCAGGGGCTGATAGAGATGAGGTTCGCTGGGAAAGGGAAATACCTGAGCATAACCTCAGGAACCCTAGTACCAGAGGCCTTCATCTCTCCCAGTCCCTGGACTCTGCCACCGCCATGTCCCCTGGCACACATGAGCCCAGGGCCACGGGGATGGCAGATTACTATCCAGTCAGAAGTATGGAGCTCATAGGCCAGTACCTCCCAGGAATGGATGGGCGGGCAACTGAGTATGGGCACCCAAGTACAGTGCAATTTAGTGGGGAACCCCAGGAGAGTAGGCCCACTAAGGGCATCCTGAAAACCTCTGCCCAGTTAGGTCAGTGGGGGGGGGTACCCATCAAATCCTGGGAGCAAGGAGGAATCAGAAGACTCCTCTGAGCGTCCCAGGACACAGGAGACTAGGTCCCCACATTCTGCCAGCCATTCCCAGGCACGCAGAAACCGGGGAAACCTGGAAGATCAGACGGGCACCTCTGGGAGCAGTGCCTCTGAGTCAGAGGATGAATGGACCCGGGTTACTCGAACCAAGAAGGCCAATAAGGCAAAAAGGGCCTTCCTTAAGGACTCCTTAAAACAGATTAAGGCAATAAGGAGTGTCATCACCCCTTGTCACAAGAACGCCAAGTATTCTGTGTGGGAACACTTAGAGCTTTTTGAGCAAATGATGGAGACTTTCCATTTGAAAGACAGCAGTAGCTGCATTCAGTACATCAAATGGACATTCTCCCCAGAATACTCCAGTTTCTTTGTGGGGCTGGAGGGTCAAAATCATTCAAGATGGTCCACATATAGGGCGGCCATCTTAAAGCACTTTTCTCTTCATAGAAATCCCAAAGAGGCTCACAAGGTAGCCTACAATTTGCAATGTGGGGAGGATCAGGCCCCACAAGAATTTGTGCAGGAGTTGAAGCGTGCCTTTGCACAGACTACCAAAAGGGTGCGCACGGACAGTAAAGAATTTGTTAATACATTTTTCCATGCGCTGCCGAAATATATCATGACCCAGCTAGTTAGAGATTTTCATGAGAAAATGTCACTAGACTGGGTCATTGAACAGGCCACCCGAATCTATGAGGTGCAGACGCCCTTAGAAATGAAAAATAATGCTCAGAAAAGCCCCAAACCGACCAGCACCCCTGCCGCTGCTAAGGTGGCAGAGGTAAAGGTTGCCCCCATTTTAGATTTGGAGATGGGGGGGGCTAAAAACCTGCCTGCACAGAATAATTCTAAGCCCAGAAGGCCCTCAGTCCAGTCACAAACAGGGAGTCAAGGAGGTAGTCCCACAAATGGGGTCCCTCACTCCCCTGACTATGTAAGTCCCTGATACAAGGGAAACCAACCCATCCTGGGTTATGTGTAGACTCCTCCAGCCCAAGGGGGGGGATCCAACCAAGTACCTAACCAAGGGAACTTCCCTCCTAACTTCCCCCAGGAGGGCAGAAATTCCCCAAATCCTGGGCAGAACTTTTTCCCCAGGTATACACAAAATTTCCAACCCAAAAATCATCCATCCTTCTTTCCCCACTTCCCTGAGCCCAGACCACCTAATCCGGGAGAGGGGAGGCCAAGGGTGGAGGGGTACCCAAATCTTCCCAACCCAGGGTACTACCAGAGAAGGGATAGCTACCCTTCCCGGGATCAGCCCAGGGGAGAAAACAGAACCCCGTATCAGACTGAGCGGGTTTCACAGCTTGTGCACCAGGTCCAAAATTAGGCACACGGTCTGGGTATCTGGGTCGCATGCTGAGGGCTCAGCAGAACCCTCAGATGAGCATGCTGGCACGGAATGCCCCAAACTCTGGACCTGGTGCTCCAGAACAATGACGGGGGCAGCACCCCGATAACCCATCGGTTCCCAGGGAGGAGGCACAAGGGGAAGGGGGGTGTAAAGCCTTGGAGGAAGCTCCCTTCCCCACTTGTAAACAGCCCCTGGAAACCCAGGAACCGAAAACAGAATCTCCTGCCCCTGAAAGCCTGCTACCCAAGGAGCAGAGGGTGGGTATCAGAAACAAAGGATCCAAACAGTCCCATTTTGTGGAGGGGGTACAGATCTTACAATTTGAAGGAGAGGGGTCCTCAGAGGATCCTGGAAAAGGATCTTCTCCTTCAGAGATGGGGAACTCCTCCCAAATAAAAATGGGTCCCAAGGGATTCACATCCAGACTGGGTAGATGTGGGGACTGAGCTAGAGCTGCCCATAATTCCATCCCAGAACCAACAACATCAAAATCCCCTGGTTCAAACCCATCCTGGTGACTGCCTCCAAAAAGGGGGGCAGCCCAGAACCGGCACCAGGGGAACTCAAAACCGCTCCTATCTCCAGTTGCCAACTTTTTCTTTCAGATTCCCAAGACTCCCCACAGAATTCTGCCCAAATCTCTTCTCTCTCCATGTCCAAAACAAAATAATTAGCCCACCAGTTGTCCAAAAATGTGCATTATCTGTGCCCCCTTGCGAGAAGGAGGGAAGATACTATGCCCCGGTTCAAGAACAGGGGCAGGGTTCAATTTTGGCACTGGTGGACACTGGATCCCAAGCTACTCTTCTGTCCAAAAAGGCCTTTGATTAACTAAATTCAGGAAGGGGGGAGAATTACCAAATTCCTCTCACCTCTCTTCCTGGACAACTTCAGAACTTTGACGGAAAGGAAATTCCCATCGAGGGGACTGCGGATTTGGACATTAATATTGGGCGACACAAGGTGAAACACCCAGTCACAGTAGTGGCTCCCGAGGGCACCCCTTGTTTACTAGGGAATGACCTCCTGAGAAGGTTGTCACCCCTAATAGATTGCGTAAACAAGGTCCTCTGGACCCAGACTAGCTGACCAATAAAGTTAAAACAGAGTGTCAACCATGTTAGTTTTAACGGCACATGCCACATGGTTGAAGAAAAATCTGACCAAGTAGAATTTCACTTCCAGAACAACCAAATTCCAGACGTGACAGGAATGGCAGTAGGACAACAGACTGGTGATGGGGGGTCCTCTCTTTTTCTGAAAATCAACCTTCCTTCCAGTCTAAGGTGGTATTCCACACTGGAAGGAAACACTCTGAAATTCTTTACCAATCCACAATCAGACATTCTCACTCCTATAGTCCAGAAAGATGTGAAATCAGCTCAGAGCCTGGCTGATATTCAGCAAATTGGAGAGCAGTTGTTCATCCCAATTCAGTTAAATGAAGGGAAGGACTCTGTTCTCGCCCGAGTGTGTGTGAACAATGGTAAGAGCTTCATCAGCGAAGGCATGTTACGCCAACTCCCAAAAGATCCAGCCATTCCCACATTTAGACTCGTAGACAAATGGGAAATGGACCTGGAAACACCCAATTCCAAACATCTCCTGCAAAGCAGGTGTATGCTCAAAATCTCCATAGGCAACTGCCGCCTTTTACTTAGGCAGTGATATTCTCAATCGCTTTGCCATTAGTTTGGACCTAATAAACTTCAAAGCTTGGTCCCGATTAGCGGATAATCCCATGGGCTTTGATGATCCAGAGAAAGCATTTAGGTCAGCTCAATTGCTACCTTATGCAGTTAAAATTAAGATTGGAGAGGAAGTCACCATCCCAGAAAGGACCCGACAATTCTCCCTGGAAGTGAAAGTTAAAAGAGGACAGAAATTGAAAAACCCTGATGCTTATATTCATCTAAATGCTTCTCTCCAACATCAGGGGTTGGGGGTAAACCCAACACCACTAGTCAATATAGAACATGACACCATTCCAATAGAGGTGGATAACAGCGACTTAAAGAGTATCACTCTAGCCGCAGGCACCATTATTGGAATGGCGGTTGATGACCGACATTTTTCCATTGATCTAGGTAATGAACTGTTATCCCCAAAGGCAGTTTGCCAGAAGGGGAAGACAAGTGGGTCCATATTAATCAGCTTAAGTATTGCCATCCTAGGCACACTCTGCGGCAACTGGAGTAGTCTTCTGAAACCCCAGAGGGGGCCACTCCAGATCCAAAAAAATTCCATCTCTAAAATATTCCACATATAGGCCCTCATTACGACCCTTGCGGAAAGTGACTGACCGGACCGCCACAGCGTAAATAGCGTTTCCGCCATTGCACGATGGAGCAAAGTGCGGCCCATTCCGACCCATCGGGCACGAGCACCACGCCATGGCGGAAGTGCAAAGTCCGCGATGGCGGAAATGACCCCAAAACAGCCCACACCGCCGCCGTACGGCGCCCTAGGTGCAATACCGCCACCCATCTTAGCGGACACCGCAGTGAGCGCCAACCGGAAAGTACGGCGACCGTAAATATACGGAAACGGAAGTAAAAACATGGGCCCGGAACGGGAAACAACACCCCGTACACCTATAAAACCACAAAATACACACAACCACTAAAAACACCACCCTGAGACACATCCCAACCCGTCATCCACCCTAGTGAAACCAAGAAAAATGGGAAAAGTAGCGAAGAAAGCGTGCGACCGCAAGCGGCAGGTCCACTTCTCCCGTGAGGAACTCACCGTGCTTACAGAGACCCTCCAGGAGAATGCCGCCGCCGTCTTCTCCACGCAAATGACCAGGACGGCACTTGCGAACAAGAAGGCCATATGGGCCCTGGTGGCACAGCGGGTAAGTGCGGTGGGGACCGCACCCCGCAACCCACAGCAATGCAGGAAGCGGTGGGACGACCTGCGGATACGCGTCCGTAGCATACTTTCTGCCAACCGCAACATTGCCACAGCCACCGGGGGAGGGTCGGAATCACCCATCAAGTTGACCCCCTGGGAAGAAATCTGTGCCTCCACCATTGGAATGGAGAGCATAGAGGGAGTCGGAGGGATGGAGAAAGGAGTGCAGACATCCGGAGAATCAGGTAGGTGGCCCAAATAAAACCATGCCAAATCCACAATGTCCAATCATGTGACTCACATGTGTCCACATAGTGCAACAGCAACACATGGCCAGGAGAACGTCCACACACATTGGCCTGATAGCGCACTTTAAAACACACAATAAATACATAAATAAGTAAAAACCCCAAAAACACCCACTACACGTGCAGCAGGCACACCCTAACTGCAGGCTGCCAAACAACTGCACCCTCACTCCACACACAAATGAAAGCACCTCCAAGGCCCCGACCCAAATCACCCTCAGGTACCACCCCAATGCATGTGATACATTGCCATTCCAATTCCCACAGACCCATTAATAACGCTCGCCCTCCTTTACTCCACCACAGGGTCCGATCCAAACGACGAGCTCCAGGACACCCCTACCAGCACACCTGCAAAGAGGGCCAAGACCGACGGCCAAAGACCCTCCACCTCAGCTGCACGCATCAAGACACGGCAGCAGCACATATCAAGTGGCAGCACACAGGAGGGAACATCAACAGGCACCCCAGCAGCCAGCATGCCCACAACAGCACCACCACAGGTCCCCCCAATGGATGCCACAGAAGGTACTGCCTCTGGTGGCAGCAGCACCATAGGTGACACCCCATTAATGGCAGCATGCTCCGACACAGAAGACGGGGATGTCGAAGTCAGATCCATCCATGACCTGTCCCAATCCCCCTGTCTGTTCCATCCCGTACACCATGAGGATACCACGCAGGGGCACCCACAAGACAACGACTGGCCATCCCCCACAAGCCCTGTGGCAGGGCAACATGAGGCGAACAGCCCCTCTGTGACACCACCGCAAATGGCCATGGCCCAGCAGAGGCAACAGTCCCTCGACCAGTTAATCGTGCAACAGCAGCAACTGGCCACGCTCCTCAAGGACCATGCCGATGGATGTGGGGGCACCAAGGCAGACATAGAAACATCAACTGAGACACTTAGGGCACAAATGGAGAGTAGCACCGAGAGCCTGAGAGTCCAAATGGAGAGTAGCACCGAGAGCCTGAGAGTCCAAATGGAGAGTAGCACCGAGAGCCTGAGAGTCCAAATGGAGAGTAGCACCGAGAGCCTGAGAGTCCAAATGGAGAGAAGCACCGAGAGCCTGAGGGGGGAACTGCATGCGACGTCCAAAGACGTATGTGCCGAACTTGCCGCAGTGCGCCGTGTGCTCACTGAGCTCTCACAAACCCTTAGGGACATGCATGGACGTGAGCAGGCAGAGACATCATCCGTTGCAAGTTCCGTCCAGGGCAGCCCCCAACGTAGATCTGGGAGGAACCTGCGCTCCACAGGCAGGGGTGCCCCTGATACCCGCAGAGGGGGCTTGCAATAGCGACTGCCCACTGACAATGAGCATCTTTGGACACTGGTGTTCGGGGGGGAGGTGGGAGGGTGGAGGGGGTGTGTTGGGCTCACTTGGGTGGCGGGTCGATAGGGTGTTCCACATGATATCACATATGCCATAAACAATGCACGATCAAACAATGAGATGTGTGGACAATGATCTTTGTGTACTAGGCCATCATAGGCGTACAGTCCATATTGTGCATGTACCAGACACACACAGTGCCACGAGTCCCGTGTCCATGTATCAGCCACCAGGCGTGAGTGCTAGAAGCATGCATCTATGAGATGCTGATGAATTTCACGGCCCTCCTGTGCCTCGCAGACTCCTTGAGGTGCTGCCACATCCCCACCCTCATCATGACCATCTTCAGGTGCTTGCAGTTCTGCGTCAGGGGGCATGGGCACATTTCTACGTACGCACATGTTGTGGAGCATGACACATGCCATCACCATCTTTGCAACCTTCTCATGGCGGTACAGGAGTGCCCCGCCAGACCTGCTGAGGCACCGGAAACGAGTCTTCAGTAGGCCGAATGCCTGTTCAATGACTACACGGGTACGTGAGTGGGCATGGTTGTAGTCCTCCTCATGCTGGTCCCGTGGGTTCCGGACTGGTGTGAGGAGCCATCTCTTCAGTGGATATCCGGCATCACCTGTATGTGGACGATAAACGAATTATGTGGAATGCCATTGCTACGTACGCACCCCCCATCCCCCCTTCCTGCCAGGTCATTGCCGCATCACATACCCCACATCATCATGCATGAAATGAGACTCACCGAGTAGCCAGGATCTGTTCCCTGCGTGTCGCTCCATGTAGCGTGGTATTGTAGAGTTCCTCAAGACAATAGAATCATGGGTTGATCCAGGGAATCGGGCACAACAATGTGTAATGATCCTGTTGGAGTCACACACCATTTGTACATTCAGTGAATGAAATTGTTTTCGGTTGCGGTACTGGGCCTCCATGGCATGTGGGACGACCAATTCCACATGGGTGCAGTCGATGGCACCAATGCAACCCGGTATGCCGCCAAGTGCATGGAATCCCACTTTTGTGTTGGTTATTTCCTGCTCCGAGCGTGGTAGAGAGATGTAGTCATCTGCGTGCTGCAGGAGGGCATCGAGCACTTGCAATAGTGTCCGTGAGAACAGTGGCTGAGAAATGCCATGCAACTGTCCGACTGTGTGCTGGTAGGTGCCTGTGGCCAGGAAGTGGAGTACAGACACCACCTTCAGTAGGGGTGGGATGGCGGTTGGGCTATCTATCATGCTGACAAGGTCAGCCTGTGTCATGTCCACAATGGCGGCTATGGTGTCCCGGTCCAAACGGTAGAGGGTGTGGATCTGCTCATCAGTGAGGTTGAACGGATGTGCTCGGAGGCGTGGGATTGCGGGCTGCCTGCGTGGTGGTAGTGGCTGTGCTGGCAGCCCTTGCTGGCCCTGCCTTGCCCTCCTCCTCCTCCTGCGTCTCCTCCGTGCGGCCGGTTGTAGTTGGTGTTCGTCTTCTTCTTGGAGTTGGAGTACTTGCAGTGCTATCAGGTCCCCCAGGGCCAACATCGCGAGTCCTGCCGGTAGCATTTCGGAGTGGTTGTGGGAGGAGACTGGGCGTGCAATTTATGTGTTTTCAGGCTGTATGGCCTCCACCTGTGGTGATTCATTCCACCTGTGCAAGCTGCTCTCCCCTTTGGGCGAGCACGTCCCGCACACAACGCTGCAATTCGAGGAATGGCATCTTGCTATTACAATCATGTATTAGTACCCGATGGCCGTGTAACATTGGTTGATATGTTCATTCGGCTATGGTCCCATTGTTTCACATGCATTCTTTGCAGTCGCGAACAGACTTGTGAAGGGTCAGTGGAACGTAGTACTCGAGTAACGGTGGACCCTCATGCATCACTGTACCGAGGTACACCGACGGGCGGGGCCCCCCATTTGTGAGTGAAGGCAGTTGCCATTTTCACACACAGCCGCACTAGATGGATTAATTTGTGATTTCAAGCGGCCACAGATGCCTTTTCGACGTGATGTTGCAAATGAGGAATTCGAAGGGCGGCGCTTTCGGTCTTCAGCTAGCGGCGAGGAGATGCCCACAGGTCTGACTGCAAATATAACGTTCTATTGTTCAGTGTCCTTGGGACAGGGGCCATGGCGAGGATGCAATGATTGATATGAATAGTTTGGGATGCGCAATAGCGAAGTGGATGATGAGGCCGGACGTTCCCAAATACATGTTACTTCACAACACTGGAATTACGGGCTGGGGCACAGTGGATTTTGCAGGCAGCATAACGCACAGACTCAATGGAATTCTCACATGTTATGTGAGTATGGAAACAGGCGTTATCATTACGGGATGAGGGAATGATGAATGGATGCATGGGCAGATGATTTGATACGGTGTTTGCCATGTACAGGGCTTCTTGGAATCTGTCCGCCTCCCCTGCGCTATGTGATGCAGGGCTGCCATAGTGGGACCATCGTCTATCTGGCCTTGTTGAGCCCTCCCTGTCTCGACGCGCCTTCAGACACTTGTGTCCATGCACGTTACCAATCCCATCTGATGGATTCTGTTTTCACAGACGCATGCACAGGTACACTCGTTTGTGATGGTGTTTTCACCTCGATATGGATAGTTATGAGTCGCAAGTGGTTTTGGGGTGGTGATGATCCTTTGGAGTGGGCTAGCATGCATATGGCTGTGGATCTAGTGTGATCATTGAAGTGAGTTGTTCGAATGTAGTTCTGATGGCCATTCTTTTCTTTTTCTTTTCTTTTGGTTGACAGGTATCTCCTCCCCTTTTGCCACTGCCATCTGTATGCCACTCCTGCAGATGGGTTTTACTCCCGACACCTGCTGCTTCGTGTTAATCAGTGGAGCAGCATTACGATCTTATGGGACGATCGCCAATGGGCCACATGCCCTTACGCAGTACTAGAGGCTCGGAGCAACATTTCGGCCTTTCAGCTGGACTAGTGCCTCCCTATTGGGACGGCCCTGCGGTTCTAGGCGCTTCCATGTTGCCTTTTCGTACGAGAATGTAGCCCCTGTGTACCATGAAGGAACAGGGCGTCACACAAGAAGTAGCTGGTCATTTATTGCGGATGCAGCCCACAATGGTGAAATGTGTTTTGGAGTTCATGGCCTAATGGCTGTATGGGCTTGGTGAATTTGTTGTGCATTAAATTTCTATTCTGATATGGGCCGTGTAGCGTTCTTCTTTGCAAGTGATGTGGCATATTCCTATTTGGGGAGCGATGTATTGTGAGGAGATCTGCATTGGGTTCCAGCTTTGGAGTATAGTTGCGCGGTACTGTGCTGGGCGCGTTTGCCTACGAAGCCCAGTGAGGTCAGGGGTGAGGGCTGCCAATATGACTGTTTGGATGATGTCATGCTCAGGGGCGGGGGATTAGGTTTTGTGTAACAGATGCCGGTCAGCCAGGTGGATTGGTGGAATGATGTGATTATCGGAATATTGCTGGTCACAGGTGCCTGTGTTTGCGTGCGTTTCTTGGTGGGAGACTGGGGTCATGTCCATTGGTATAGCTTCTGTATTCGTGCCATCTGTGCCCTGCAGCTCCCATTGGCCCCTCTTGTGATTCTTTTGTTCGTTGGCATGCATGGGTGACTTGTACATTTCACTGGTTGCATTGTGGCTTCGTTGCACCTACGGGGAGTTGTACTATGTGGCCAGGGAGCGGTGTACAGGCACTCAGTGGGGCCGTTTACGGTTGATTCACGATGCCGTACTTCTCACCATGGCGGAATGGTACTTTCCGCCGTGCTTGATGGCGTTAAGTACATGTCCGCTAGGGTCGGAATTCGCGTACCCTTGCGCCATGGTGCTAATTACGGTTTGGCATGGCGCGCGCGCGCGTACTTGGTGCAGTTAGCGTTGGCGTTCACTACGGTGTCGCTAATGGCATCGTACTTTACGGTGACGGGTCATAGTCACACCGAGCGCTATTCGATGGCGGTATTGCATTTCCGCCATCGTTTTTCGATTTCCGCCAGGGTCGTAATGAGGGCCATAGTCTTTAAAATGCAATAATAAAAATGTCTCCTGATGTATAAAATGTATATGTCCGCCCCACTACATTAATAGTGGTGCGGAAATGTCTACAAATATGTTTTTGCTTTGTCATCCTAGGAGAAAGAGAGAGAGATAAACCATGGAGACTGACCAAGGAGGACGACCCGGGGACCGGGAGAAAAGATCCGAGGGGCCCGGGGTATCGCTCAGTACTCCCATCAGGACTGGCGAGGAGAACAGATCGATCCACCCCTGATGGAGGAAAAGATGCTGAACTTTGCCATTTGTGGAATCCAGAGAGATGAGGCTTACATCCCAGTCTCGCGAAAGTTTCATTGATGGAAGATCAACGGCTATCGCAAGAGGGGGGCTTGTGGGATGTATCAACCCACTCAACCAAGCCCTGCAACATCACTGTGCATTGCTGGCAGCAGAAACATCATAATGGCTACTGGAAAGCATGCTGCTCGCTAGACATCACCAGAAATTGCGCGGTGAAAACCTGAAAAATAGGCCCCCAACCACTTAGAAAGAGCAATGCTGATTGAAAAAGAAACACAGAGCTGTTTGAAGATCCATTTCTTGATTGTCAAAAATTGCTAAAATCATGGCTCACAAAGCACCTAAAAGATCCAACCTCTTTGTTGGGTGTTCCACATCATTTACTGCAAGAATCCACATCAATACAATGTCAGCAAGAAACATTTGTTCTCAGAACAAAATCCTTGGTGGAAAGACAGCTGTCAAAATGGGTGTAATATCGTTGCTCACCTCTACCAGAAAGCCGGCGTTTTAAAACCATTTTGTATAAAGTTGAACAATTGAACTCAAACTATGCCAAAGAAGAGAATTCCATCAAAATGCCATATAGAGTGCCACACAGTGATTTCATGTTGAAAAAGACTTGATTTAAAGATATGTTGCTTATTTTAAGTTTGTAAATGGTATTTTTTTCACAAGGAACTATGTTACAATTGATCAGAAAGTAACCTGATGCAGTTAAAACTCCAAAAGGCTTGCTTCCCCTGAGAACCTTTCACACCTTGTCATTCCCACCCAGAAGAAGGATGTCGCATTGGCATGCTAATCAAAAAGGGAGGAGATTTTCTCTGCAGCCTGTAGAAAGGAACAATAGATGCCTAGGACTGAATAGGGAATGCTAATTTGGGGTGTAACTGACCACAAACTGCTGGCAGGAAAAAAGACCTGTGACCCTCTGATTCAGCCCAGCTCTGAGGACGGACCAGACTGAGATGTGGATTTAATATTGGAGTAATTGTATGTTTTCTAAAGATGCTTATACCAAAGTGTACTGAACTGACAAAAATGTGAAACTTTGAGATTGTGAAAATGAAAAATTCACTCACAGTTTAAGACTAAGCTGGACTCCGTGCGATGTTCTGTGACTAAACCCCAGAATTTATTCATATTGTAGATACTGTGTTTATGATAGAAACATAAAAACTTACAGTAATATGCTCAGAGAGGATATGCATGCATGTATCAAATTTGATGCAGAATGAATATTGAGAAACCCTCCAAAAGTGCTAAAATGTTGTCATTTCTGAACCCAAGATCGTAGAAACATGGGACTTGAAAAGAAATGTACCTTAAGCAATCTGTCATGTAATTATGTATTCTCAACAACATGTGAATCTCGGAAATATGTTTTTTGGGAAAAATAGATTTTCTATGTAAAAGCAAAAGGGAGGGATTTGTTTTGGACCATAAACACAGCATCACTCTGACTCATTCTGACACGCTGATCCTTTCTCCAATAAGGGGATAGGAAATCCTCTAACCTATCAAATCCTTAGAGGGTTGGGCATTGTAGAATCAGCCTCCCCACCCACTTAGGAAATACATAAATAGGGACTGTGAGGACAGATAGGACACACACACTTTTCCACTACTCAACTGATTTCTTGGCGCAGCACCCTGCAGGAAGACTCCAGACGCCAGATCTAGACAGAGACTCTAGAACCAAACTCTAGAACCCTGAAGCAGAGGCCAAACCTAAAACTGAACTCTTTGCAGCAGGCTTCAGAATCTTGTGCAACCTGATTCTAACCCCTAAACTTCCACGGGGCCTAACTAAACCATTCAACAGCCTGGCTGAGCTGTTTTGCTTCTAGCTAAGAACCCTGTGCTAGAACCAAGATCCAGACCCAGAAAGCAGCGCTGTATCCAGAACCCATCAGATCCAGTCCAAGAGGCCGTGCAGACTTCACTGCAGTGCTGAGAGCAGAACCCAGAGTGCCTGAGACCTGTCCGGTGGCGAGAGTGAAGCCAAACCCTTGACCAGATCTTTGACGAGGCCCAGTAAATAGTCTAGAACTGTGCATAGTCATCTCTTAGTCTAAAGTAATCGTATTCCAACCATTTCCACTTATCCAGAACTGCATTATAGAATCCTGTCTCCATCCTGAATTCTTCTCATTATATTGTTTGTGATAATTGTAGCAATAATCATCTTCGCGATGATATTTTCTGAAGAGGGACAAGTGTTTTGACGGACAGAGATCAGAGCGGAGACGCTCTGTTCTGGTGGCTGCCTGTTGAGTGTCTTGCTTCTTCATAGCTCCTTAGTCTAAGCCTATCCTTGTTGCTAAATCTTTAAAGCGCGATCTGTCATTTTTGAAATCTTGACTTTCTTTCTGAAAAATCTACCTTCACAAAAACCTCCATAACTTTAAATTTAACTGTCATTTTGAAGCTAAGATCCTAAGCTTTCCAACGAACCTAAAACGACATTCCAATACATTATAGTTTTTCCGTAATCGCATATCACGCACGCGGAAAAGTTGCTGCAAATTGCAATTTAGCTCCATTTCACCACATGCCAAAATAGCTGCTTCTTGTTTTCAACTGCTGAAATTCGTTTTCAATCTGATCATCATTCATGAATCATTGCTAGTGTTGACCTGAAACAATCCAAACTAACTCTCACTTATCCTGAATCTCCTTTAGTGAATTAAAATCATTTTAGCATATTTCCCATCCATTGCAATCACATTCAAAAGCATTTGTGCCTGTGTTTAAATCCTACCTGTTTTCTCTAAGCTTGCTGGGGGGAACTGGAATTGAACTGCATTATTGATTGTATTCCTGAAACCTGTGTGCCCTCATTTCCACGTCTTCATATTGCATAGTGGGGGCAGTGAGTAATAACAGGGGAAACAGTGATTATATTGTCTTTTGATTGAAACCATATCTAGTTTATTTCTGTGCTGCATTCTTTCCCATCTTGCATTTCCTTGAACCATAAAAGTATTCTCTGCCACCTTATCCTTTCTATTCCTACTCCTAACTGATTAAAGAGATTGTTGATATTGTAATATTACCCATTACTGATTACTGTGCATATTCATAAGTGTGCTATTCAGATATTATTTTATTCATAAAAATGTGATATATATATTGTTCAATTCTTCAAATAAACCTTTTAATTTGCAAAACGAACCTACTTCTTGGCTCAGTGAGGTCGAGGAGATCCAACGAGAGGGGCGTTATATAAGGGTTCATCATCCAGATTTAAAGAACTTTGACATAAAAATATATGAATAAGGGCTTCCATTGGGCATCCCATAATAAGCATTGACTTAGTTGGAGTGCTGGATTAAAGTCACTTACACCCCACAGGACGAACATTTTTCCTCTTGGCAAAAACTTTGAGCATACATGTTTAGGCAGTTCTTACAGTGTATGTATACAGATAGGTTACACATGTTCAAGTAGTGAATATGCAGCGTGTTGTATCCAAGCAGTATCTACACATGCGTACAAATTACGGGTTGAGTTAGCAAACAAGATAGGTGCATTTCAGATGACTAAGGTTCGTTATCAGAGTGGTTGGAAAGGGAGGTGTAGAATTCTGTCCATATATTTTTCAGGCGAGAGTGTGGAG
Organism: Ambystoma mexicanum; assembly: GCF_040938575.1. NCBI lineage: Eukaryota > Metazoa > Chordata > Amphibia > Caudata > Ambystomatidae > Ambystoma > Ambystoma mexicanum. Next base: position 63,763,670 of record NC_090937.1, read on the forward strand.
CCAGTGAGTTTACATATTCCTCCTCGCAGGTTTGAGTCCAGGTGAGTGCATTTAACCACATTGCAAAAGTAGGGGGAGAGGGTTGTTTCCAGTGCTGGAGAATACATTTTTGGGCCACAACACAGCTTACATTCAGAAAAGATAGCATTTTCCTACTAACAACATTCTCCCACACCCCAAACATGACACTGAGTGGATACGATTCAATGGTAGAACCCACAATTTCGGAAAGTGCCTGTAGGATCTCTTTCCAAAAGTTTTGAAGCTTGGTACATTTCCAAAACATATGTGTATTGTCGGCCTCTTGTGGCATCTCGAGCAAGTATGGGATGAGTGTCAGGCAAACTTGTTGAGCCTGTGAGGGGTGTAGTACAACCTATTCAACATTTTGTACTGCATGCAACGGAACCGGAAAGTAAGGGAAACCCTGCATGTGTGGGAGCACATATCCTTCCATAGGGCTTCTGAGATTTGAAGTTCAAGTTCATTTGCCCAAGTATCATGCACTCTGGATGACTGGTCTGGGATTTCCTCTAGTAGCATCTTATATAAGGAGGAGACTAACCCTCGAGCTCCACTGGAGTTGGCTATGTAGTGTATTTCTGGCGTGTCGGGGGGCTCATATGGGTAGCAAGGCCACAGAGCATGGAAGGAGGCACGGAGCCTGTAGTATTGTAGCATTTATAGTGCCGAACCCGAGTGTCCGGCCCACCATGTCTGGGTTATGATGAACCTCCCCTCAGGGAATAAGTGAGTAAGAGCCCTGTCACCCAACCCATGTCAATTTTGCATCAGTGCTGCATCATGTGTGGGTTCGAGTCCAGGGAATCCCCAGATCGGGAGCCATTTATAATAGGGGCGTGACTCGGTCAGTGATTGTAGTACCGGGTCCCCGGCTAGCAATCTGGCAGCTGTGGGGTCCAGTGGGGGGTCATCTTTGTACGTCTGATGTAGAATGAGTGTTTTAAGGTTCACTTCACCTGCTGCTAATTGCTCCAATTTAACATGAGGTGGACAACCAGTGTCAGTCTACCAGTACAAAGCATATTGGGCCTGCGCTGCTATCTAACATAGTTTAAGGTTGGGGCAGTGAAGCCACCTCTCACATAGGGGAGAGTCATATGTGTCCACTTTGTGCGTACCGCCCCAGCATGCCAGAGGAATTGTGCGCAGATGCCGTGTAGCCTATGAAAGTACTGCTTTCCGGGCCAGATAGGGACATTTGCGAAGACATATAGGAGTTTCGGGACCAGGATAATTTTCACTAGTGGCAGTCTGCCCGCCATAGTGATTGGGGAGGAACGCCATCTAGCAATTTTAACTTCAACATACTTTTCTGCAGTGATATAATTGTCAGCCAATAAGTTTTGGCTTGGCCCTAGATACCTGGACCCCCAGATACCTGATTCAATCAGGTGACCAGCGGAGAGAGAACTCACATGGGAGATGTTTGGTTGCCATGGTAAGTGGGAAAATTTCAGATTTACCGTAATTGATTCTGAAGCCAGAGAAGGTGCCTATTCGGATCACATCCCTCAATATTGGATCCAGATTCGTGGATGGGTCTCTAAGGCACTAAAGCACATTGTCTACTTATAACAATATTATTTTAGGTTGGTCCTTCAGCTGGATTCCCTTTCATGCATGCTGAGCTCTAATGTAATCAGCCTTGGTTCTATGAACAGTGCACAAAGGATGGGGGAGAACGGACAGCCCTGTTGGGTACCCCTGCTCAATGTGAAGGGAGCGGACCTCGGGGAATTGACTAGTACACTTGCAGTGGGACATCTGTAAAATAATTAAATGTACCTGATCGCTTCTGCCCGATACCCATCTTTTCTAGGACCTCCCACATGTATTGCCATGATACCATGTCAAAGGCCTTCTGCACGTCCAGTGCAACCGCCACTGCCTCTGCCTTCTGGTCGATTCTGGATATTACATTAAAGAGTCTTCTAATATTCAGGGACATTGATGTTCCAGGGACAAACCCCCCTTGATCGTCATGTACCATGTGAGGCATGAGTGGTAAAAACCTATTTGCCAGAGTTTTTGCAAAAATGTTTGTATATATATTCTTAAGTGATAAGGGCCTATATGATCCACACTCGGTACTAGGTTTGCCAGGCTTCAAGAGAATAACTATATGATATGATATGACATTTATAACGCACCTATACACAAGGGTTTCAATTATGGTTGCCTCGGGCAGTGAGGGGGGCGAGCGGACTCGCAGAGTGATTTGGTTCATAGCTCAAGAAGCCACGGGGCAAGGAGCGCCACGTGTTCTTGGTAGAACTCTGAAGTGAGGCCGTCTGGCCCCAGGGCCTTACCTTTTGAAGCTCAGTTATGGCTTCCACTATTTATTCCAAGGTAATCAGGTTTTTGAGGTCATCTCTAATTTGGCGGCTAATGGAGGTCATGGGGATCTGGTCGAGTAAAGCATGAATAGTGTGTTCATTGTGTGTCTGGTTCGATGTGTACACGGCACTATACAATTTGGAAAAGATATCAAGAATTTGATGATCCACCCACTGCAGGGTGGCATGTTTGTCAGTAATACATTCCACTTGGGTTTGACCTCCCTCCATTCTGCTCAGTCTAGCTAGAGTCCTGCCTGGTCTCTCACCTTCCCTGTATTTCTTCGCTGCTTGTGGGTCTGAGAAATAGCGTATTTCCCTAAGGACATGTGACTCAAAGATCTCTAACTTGGCTCGTATCTGTGCCAGTTTATCAGGGTTCGCCGCAGTTGCACATTCCTGCTTTAGCCCTTTGAGTTTGGCTTCCGAGCGCTGAAGATCGTTCCTAACCACTTTTAGTATACCTTCTTCCCTGGATATAGGCATGCCCCGAATGTACACCTTGAAGGCCTGCCATCTGACTCCTGCGTTTGTGTCATGTTGGGTGTTGCAATCGAAGCATTTCTCGATATCAGATCAGATCTCCGCCTTCAACACGATATCGAACAGAGCCTCATATTTAAAGTGCCAGGCAGTGTGGGTGGGTGGTGTCAATCCCACTATCACTGACAGTGTCACTGGAGAGTGGTCCGATAACGTGCAGGCGAGTATTTCAGTGTTCTCAACCTTGCCTATCAGAGAACCAGATGTAAGGAACATGACAATTCGCGATGAGCTTTCATGCACCAATGAGTAATACGAGTATTGTCTTTCCTGTGCATGCAATACTCTCCAGGCATCCTGTAGGCCCAGTGATGTCATATGTATGATTATTCTACGGGCCACCTGAAATAGAGATCTAGGAGCCGTCCCCATTTTGTCCCGGCCAGCATCAAGTATCAGATTCATGTCTCCCCCCCAAATGATCTGGGTCTCAATATATCCCATTAAGATGGAGACCACATTATCAAAGAATTCAGGGGTGTCAACGTTAGGGCAGTAGGTGTTCACCAATAAGTATTCCCCCCGGTAATTATACAATGCAAGACCACATATCTGCCACCGGGTCTATATAGTTCCTTTTTAAGGTGAATCTAATCGACTGGTGGATCAACGTCAGTACCCCCCTCGCATGTGATGAGTAGGTAGTGTAAAACCGATTAGGTCCCAGGTTGGAGCAATGCCTGCTGCTGAATTTCTTGCAGCGTGTGTCTCCTGCAATTCTGCATGCTTTAGTAAAATTACCCATCCTTCTGACATTCCATGACATTGGGCCTCCATATAAGGGTGGCAGAAACGGTATGAATGGTGCCGGTAAGGCACCAGCACCGTTCATACCATGCCACTGAATTACCAGTTCTGCTCGTGGGAGGTTGACAGCCCGCCAGGTCTGACCTGGTGGGCTGTGTGGAACCGCAAGCATAACTCGTAATTGCACCGGCACCGTTATCAATGGTGCCGGTGCAACCATGATCCCTGCCCTCATTCTGCCCTATGAGGCAGAATGGGGATCGAGAGCCCGGCAATACCACCACCCGCGAATGGGCAATTACTGGCCCATTCAACTCGTAATGGGACGGTTATTGCCCAATTCTGGGTGGCGGTGCCGGTAGCGAGTTTGGCGGTAGCCGTGCCTGTGAAACAGGCACGGCTACCGCCAAACTCGTAATGAGGCCCATTAACTTAGTAGCCATCTCATATTTTAGGGGACATTCCAAATTTCCTGCACTTGTTCACCGGATAGTATGTCTGTTATACCTGCCACAACTTGCAAACCCCCCTCCCTCACTGCCCTCCACAACCAAGCAGTGAATGTGCCCCCCCCTCCCACTTCTTCCCATGGTCGGCCTACCCCAACTTGACCTCTCCTCTACCCAACAATCAATATAACAATAGCAACTGCTACGGGGTATGCTGTCATTGCTCAGATCCGCTATGTAAGTATAATTAACTACCATACTGCTTAAAGAATCCTTCATACAGTGAGGGGTATTGTATTTCCTATATGCGCAAAGGTTCAACAGGATGGGGCATGTTGTAAGTGGACGTATTATCGTCGGTTCTATATCTTCACCAGTTTGGCGGGGGAACCGTGGCATGGTGCAGAAGTCTCAATGTCATACCTGTGGTGGATCCTCTGCACCCGCTCAGGTCCATCTGGCATCGTGATCTGTGCCTCTATGAAATGAATTGCTTCATCTGGAACTGTGAAGAAGTAGAGCTTTCTGTGAAACTGGAATTTGAGTCTAGCCGGGAACAACATAGCATATTGGACGTTACAGCTACGGAGCAGTTTTTTGACCCTGATGAATTGTCGGCGTTCATTCTGCACCATCAGGGAAAAATCTGGGAAGAGTCTGATCACTTGGGATCCTAGGCGTAGTTCTTTTTTTTCCCTGGCTAGACAAAGGAGGCGGTCCCTGTCCCGATAATTGAGGATTTTTGCTATGATGGGCTGTGAGAAGTCGCCCGGTTTTGGTCGTGGACCCAGAGCACAGTGTGCACGCTCAACTGCTAAAAAAGGGGACAAGGATGGTGATCCCAGAAGGTCCTGCCGTAGGGTTTCCAATGCTTGTTCCATGCTACCCTTAAGGGCATCCTCCAGCACCCCACTATCCTAATGTTGTTCCTTCTTGAACAGGATTCTAAATTGTCACACTTGGATTTTTCCATCTTCATATCCTTCACCAGGGTCGCAACGGTGCCTTGGAGGTCTTGAACATTGTCCTCTGAAGCCCCTATACATGTCTTGTCCTCCGTTATCCATCCGGATTCTCTGGCGAGCTGGGTTCTGATGGAGGCAACATTGGCCGTGATGTCATCTAGTTTTTCATGAACAGCCGCAAAGCTTTTTGCCATGGTCTCCATTATGTTTGTGAGATCTGGCGCCAAAGCCACTGTATTCTGCGAGCCATCCGTGTCCGGCATGGATACAGCTCTGGGGGCCTCCCTGGCATTGGCTGTGATATATCTATCCATCGCCCCAGTTTTCTTCCCACTGCCCCCTCCCTTTGGCATGGTGCTGTAGGTAGGGACCATGGGCACACCTCGGCCTCCACAAACAGCTGCCACTGATATGCGTTGCGCTTTGCCGTGTCACACCTCTTCCACAGTTGCCTGTCACGTATGTCGGTGAGGATTAGGTTCTCAGTTCATATAAGGCTGACCACCGGTGCAGTTCCCCCGTCTCTCAGTTACCACTCAGTCAAATATCACCCCCTGTGCAGGCCCACTGCTTTAGTATGTACTTCAATGGCACGTTGACCGAATTTACAAGTAGTGCCTGTTGCATGGCAGTTCAATGTTAAGCCGTTAGGTGTCAGGCGGTCAGCTCACCACATCACCCGCTGCAGTAGCCCACGGGGAGCAGCACTTACATGGCCAGTGGGGATGGTTTAGTCGGATATGATGCACATGCAATGCACCGGTCGTGATGGGCAAGTTCCCGGCTTTGCTGTTACCTTCTTCTGGTAGGAGTAGGGGTTTACACAGTTATGTCAGGCAGCAGGCATGCACATTGCACAGTTCTTAAATTCTCCTAGGGCCTATCTGGGGTGCTGATGTATTCCACAATCGTCAGCTGAGTATAAATATATTCGGCACCCTGCATGAGGAGCTGTCCGCCAGAGTCCGCTACCGAGGGCACACCTCTACTGACCCTGTTGGGGAAGCATAAGAAACACCCACCATGAGGAGTGGTGGGGGTCAACCGGGTATCTTCTAGTTTCTAGCAAGTGTCACTGTAGAGCAGGCCGCACTGCCACCTCCTTACTCCACCACCTCCTCCGAGGAGCCCCACTCCTCAGTGACAGCCAATCACCTCCACCTCACCCGGTCCCGATGCTGACAGCCACTGGGACAGGGGACCGCGGCATATACTCACAGCAACCTGGAGCGTGGGCTACAGCGGGCAACCGCACCCCATAGGCCAGCCCATCAGTTGTCCACGCGTTCAGTACGCTGAAGCTGGTGGAGTCTCTGGGGCAGGTCCCCTCTCTCGCAGACCCCCCTCACTTTCAATATCCAAGTCTCCAGGTGTTGGTGAGGTGTCCGCCTCAGGCTGCTCAGCAGGCCATGCAAGTGCATCCGAGTTGGCGGTCACCTTGCCCGCCCTCTCATCGGAGCCGTGTTGGTTACCTGAGGCAGGAGTGAGTGCTCTCACAGTTCAGTGTGACCTGGGGCACACCTTAATTGCAGTCCGCTATCGGGGTGAAGCAGGCACGGTCAGCTCAACCCATGCCGGGGCAGTGCCACATTTTCTCAATTGGCATGCTTTCTTCTCCAGCAATGGTGCCGCCTCCAAGCTGCGCCTCGTCACTAGCCGCTGAAACAAGGTTCCCCGACTCTGATTTCAGTCGGGAAGCTCGGATCAGGTAGCCCCCATACTCCGGTCACTGAATCTGACATCCAATAATCGATAGGATGTGATTGTATGGCATTAGCTGCATGAAATATGCAGGTCTGAGCGGAGCGATGTCGGTTCAGACCTTCATCAGCTCACTGCTCAACAGCGCCCCCCCAGGTATCAATGGATTTGGCTCACTTATTGTTTCATTAGCCCGTGAGACTGGCTCTATGTCTAAATTAATTATGCTATGTAAGATGTTCGTGATTTGTTCAGTGTTCTTCTCAAGATTTGATTGAATAGCTGTCACAAATCCTTCGATAAATATCAATTTAGAATGTACCATAGCTACTAAAGTCAATTGGTCACTTATTTGATCGTTGATCATCTCATGGAGCTTCAATATATGGTGTCAAAGTTAAAGTTAATGTTGCTATCAGCTCAGTGTCAACAGGTGATTTGTTTTTTAGATACTTCATCCGTACTAGCCATTTCCATTGCTACTTATATGTCCTCATCTGAGGATACCGTTTCATGAGCTTGGTTCTATTCATGTGCCCAGATTATTTTACTTGTAGGGTATATGGCCCCAATTTATTACTACTGTTTCAATCTTCTGGGGTGCACTGAGTTGACTGACCGCTCACCAAAGATTTCCCCATACTTTTGGGGGCTACATCTCTGGGATTCACGCGTTTATCCAAGTCTATCAACATATTGGAATTGGACATAGATTCTGCACTAGCAAAGCATTTAATCCCTCTTTCTGGGCTTTCTCCAATGTGATGTTTTTTTGGGCTCTTTTTCGGAAGACAAATCTTTGCTTAGATAATAACATTTCCGAGGTTAACGTGGCACTCTACTCACAGCGGACAGATGCTTCTTTACAGGTTGGCATGTGGAGGAGTTAAACCTACCAAATTTATGCACCCTTGGTGATGAAGCCCCTGAGAAGGACTGGCACAATTCATCCGAAGGAAAACCCAGTCCTACAGCCCCCTTATCAGCCCCATCCTGGGCTAATGCAGTTGCAAATTCTGTAGCACTTTTTAGGAGAATTTGTATTAAAGATGTTTAAACAATGGTCATTTTGTAGCGTGTTATCCGATGTCAATTGGACACATTTTTCACCTAATGGGAGATCCTAGCACCTCTCCCGTCTCCCGGGCATATTTCCCAGCGATTCAAGCAATTTTAGAGCAGAGACCTCTGTTTTTAATTCTTCCCGGCTCATATATTGTTCATTCAGCCCCACTTGTTCCTGGGTCTCACCCATTGATTTTACAGCATACGGCGATAGTTCAGCCTTTTATTTATGCACTGCAAACTGAGGGTCAGTAGTTTGAAACGACCGATTTCAAGTTTGCATTTTAATAGACAAGTCTTTCCAAGAGCCCCACCTCTTTTAGAACAGCACGAATTACAGCCCAAGGTAGCACTCCAGAGAGTGCCTAACTTTTTCTGCTATTAAATGTCTGTACTTCAAGACTGTGCATAAAGTTCTTATTATCTTATGCCAATCAAATCACAGTAGAATCACAGTAATGGGTCTCTCTGATCGCCGTCAAGCTTTTCCTTATTCCTTGAGGTATTGGATTTTAATATCTTCAATTCAATTAGCCGTCCCGTAAGCGTATCAGAGCAGAGCTACCAGGAGCTATCAGGATCAAAGGGGATCCCCCCCGCAGTCTCCTGATCTCCCAAAGCAGACGGGTCAACACTGTGTTAGGCCACTTAACGGCTGAAAGTTCTCTAGGTGTTTCTTTGTCCTGTGGGGTTACTCCTTGCTCACTCCTTCTCGTTGAAGGCTCACCATACGTAGTTGCGCAATTGCTTCCTTCCCGCAGTAGTATCAGCCATGACAACACTCCGGCTGAACATTCGGCAATCACTCTGCCTAAGCTCCGCTATAGGCAGGTGTTTTAAGAGTGGCTGCTCCTCCTTCTTCCAGTTCGCAGTGAAAACAGACTGCAACTTCCTCCAACTTCCTCCGGCACAGGCAAAAAACACAGGTAGCAAAGTCAATGCAGGCCAAACACTCTGCCAAACACTCCGCCTGCGCTCCACTATAGGTGGGTTTTTAAAGAGTGGCTGCTCCTCCTTCTTGCAGTTTGCAGTAAAAACAGACTCACAACTTCCTCCAACTTCCTCCGGCATGGTCAAAAAACAAGGGTGGCAAAGTCAATGCAGGCCAAACACTCTGCCAAACACTCCCCCTTTTGTCCTCTACAATACATTATGGGTGATGTGACAGCATTCACTAGCCATACATTGCTGTAACCTACGTCAATGCACACATTACTCTGAATTGATTAGTTGTAATTACATCTATAGCACCATTGCTTAAAAAGACACTGGAAAAATGAAAAAGAATGGCTAAAACAGAATAGCGCAATTCAAAGTTAACATTAACCGGCATTTTATAGAACCGAACACATAACAAGATATACCAGTATATTCGAAATTCATAAATCATTTCGTTATTCATAAATTGGACTCAAGATGCTGCATTTTAGTTGTGCATAGACATCGCATTACACTTGAGGCATCCAACATAAAAATCTACATTTAATCATTCTTGTGACCCTATCCTTCCTTTAGGAAGACTGACAGTTCATGGTCAGTATTTAAGCCATTATACACTGTTCTGTATTGGCAAATTAACCGTGATACAAGTTGTCGTAATTGAAGTTGTAGATTGCCCCCTCTCTGTGGTAATGTCACCTTTGCCATGTCTACAAATCGTATCTCCTTTTTATCATCCATTTGGTGTGAATGTTGCCAATGAGTGGCCAGTGGGTACTTTTTTTCTTGATTGGCTATTGTGGACAGATGTTCTCTGATCCTGATCTTAAGAGGCCTGATGGTGCTACCTATATAGAAGGCTACACATACACAGATGATACAATACACAACCTATTTTGAATTACAATTGATAAATTAATCTACATGGAATTTGCCCGTCGTTCCAAAATCCTCAATTTTGGTTTCTAAAGCATGTGGGCACATCGAACAACACCCACATTTGTAAAACCCTTTGTTCTGCAATCAGTGTAGCCAATTTTCACTAGTCTTGGCATTACAAATAACAGAGGGGCAGAGAATATTCCTAAGTGTATGTGCTTTGCTATATATAATGCTAGGTGTTGGATCAAGGTGCTTAGGTAGGTATTTGTCTAATTGTAACAAGTGCCAGTGTCTCTTAAGCACTGTATACCATGTGTGGATGTCTGCATTATATCTTGTTATCAACCTCAATTTATTTGATTGGTTGGTTGGAAGTTTCATTTTTGGTGTCAACAAATTGACTTTTTCCATAGTACTCACTTGTTTGTATATATTCACCTTTCGGTATGTTGGATATGAGTGACTTTTTGTGACAGCTATCGGCATGTAATACCGCATTCACTGATGTACTCTTTCTGAAGGTTTTGGTCTCACAACCTGTATGGGTTAAATACATGTTCAAATCTAAGAAATCTATGCAGTTATCACTTATCGTATGTGTGAATTCTAATCCCCAATTGTTCGAATTAAGAAAAGTAACAAAATTCATCAAACACTCGAATGAGCCGGGCCACACCATAATCACATCATCTATGTAACGTTTCCACAGATGTACATACGGGCGAAACTCAGTATTACACAAGACAAATTCCTGCTCAAAATGATGAATACATAGGTTGGCTAAAGCGGGTGCAAAGCTAACTCCCATGGCAATACAAATCAGTTGCTTGTAATAAACATTATTAAAAAGAAAGACATTGTTCTCCAAAGTAAATGGCAATAACTCTTTAAGCATTTCAATATGCACATAGTATGAGGCAGAATCTTCTCAGAACATGTAATTAACACTTGCAATAGCTCTATGGTGGTCAATGGAAGTATAAAGGGCTTTAACATCCAGTGTGACAAGTAAGACATGTGTTGCTACTGATACATTTTGAAAAATTAGCAGGATGGGCCTATGTGCTGAACGACTTGAAAATAATGAATCACAGATGTCCTTCCTCCTGGGGGACTTCAATCAGAGTATCACAAGAATGCAGGCTTTTTTTCTTCTAGAAATAAGCATGGAAAACCTGGGAAACCTGTAGAATGAGAACCAGCAGAAGCAGAATCCTCAGGTTAAAGTGGGAAAGCTCAAGCCTGGATTGAGCCCTGAAATTACAAATCCATCTCAAAGAGCTCTGTCAGGGTGTAACAGATTGCTTTCTGAGAGGGTGTGAAAGCCCCAATTTTTATTTTTAATAACTAAAATGATAAAGGTAATACTGTTTCTGAAGGGGAAGCCTGATCATCAAGCTCCCATTTCACAAATGCTCAATGCCAAAGTTATAGTACTCATGTACCCTTGCTATCACCAGTCTCCTGACATCTACAGAAACAGCCCTGTAGTGGAGTATAACAGGTTCAAAGGTAAAATGTGCATTCCTGACTGCAACTGGAACACAAAGTCCATGCAGGTGAGGTGGCTTTTAAAACTTCTGCACCTTTGACCTTAATTATAACATTTGTATGCCTTAGTCGGCATGGTGGCATGTACATCTTCAAATAAAAACATACCTTGATTGTGGCATGGTGACTGCTAAGGACACACAATTATTCAGCCACAGGAATTTGATATCATAACATTGTCATCTCTGTGAGCAGGGCCATCTATTGCAGGACTGATGTATATTAGTGTCTTGGCTAACTATCTCAACATCTTCTATGTGAAACCACTGACATGATGCTGTACCTTTCATTTTCTCACAGGAAGTCCAAGGGTATACGATCGACCCCCAGGAGTTCTCCTGGGAACAATGCTTCAGAGGCAGCACTCACACCAGGGTGCTGATCCTTTGAGTTCCTTTGAAACCACCAGGCATAGGAAGGGGCAGAGTTAGAGTAGTCAGAGAGGGAAGGTAAGCCTGGAGAATGGTCCCACCATTATCTGCTGTTAGGGCTATCTTCCATTTTCCTAGCCCCTTCTTTTTCTGCAGGCATGGTACTCTGGGTGGGATGCCATACGTCAAAGGGTACTTGTTGCAACAATAAGGCTTGCTCCCCATAAAGAAGGCTTGCTTCACAGCATTTTGCCTTTAAAAGGAGAGGAGTACCCACTCCCTCTTTGATTCAAATCTGGGCTCTCACAAGAAGAAGACAAATTCACTGGACCTTTATTATACTCTATGCCAAAGTCCTCTGCCAGGGCGGTGAAGACAGAAGACATCTAAACATCCACAGGGAAAAATGTTTCCCCAGGGTAACTGCTGCTAGGCCAAGACCTCTCTCCTCTGGCTCCATTGAGACCACCAGAGCCACCCTTGACCTCAGCACTCAGCTGTCTCTACATCTCCCAGTTCGCTTGATGCCAAAGCTTCATCGTCTCTGCAACTGAGACCAGCCGAGTGTTCCAGCTTCCTGAACTCGACACTGCTACCTGATCGCCAACTTCTTCAAGCTTCTAGCTGATGCTGCTGCAGTATCCTGGCATCATGTCCATCCAGCAGAGCCTGTTCACTGCCGAAGGCAAGTCTCTACTTCTCTGCACTTGTGGCCGCGGAGACTTCCAGCGCAGTTGACCCGACATTTCTGCCCTCCCCTGCATCATTGACCCACAAGGCAACACCACTACCAAACAGTATTGCTTCATTGGAACACTGCTGCCTTCTAGGGGAAGATACACTCTGTATTCACAACTCTTTTTGAGAAACCTTAAACACAGACCCACCTTAATCCAGGAGGCATACTGTTACCTGCCTGTTGAATAAACAGGAGTATCTTGTGTATGGCTATCCAGAGGACTCCCTAGGAGATACCATGAATTAATTGTGTTAGTGTATATAGGAATACACTCAATTTTATCCCACACAGGGTATGAGCGGCACTGCGCTTAGCTCTAGCACTGGAACGCTTATTGTCAAGATGCAACATTCAATCTAAGACCAAAAGCTCACGGATTGTTCTTTAATCTAAATTTCTAATCATTGAATGTAGAAATGTTTACTATATGTTATAATGAAACTGTAAGCAAACAAAAGATACCACAACTGAATGTCAGGAATTAACCTGGCTAGAGCCAGATATTGTGTACCTAGTCTAAAGGAAGCCATTGTTTGGCGAAACAAGAGGTACGTTCACCAAAGAGTATTGTTGTCTGTTTCTTACTGCATTGTATACAATGGCTGATTATGATTGCACAAGTACACATATGATAATTATGATTTAACCTTCTCATAGCGAGTTGCTTCATTAAACAAGCACTTCTAGTAAAATTAACAAGGAACAGAATCATTTTTTGAAAGACTGATCATAGGCACTGAGCGCACACGTGTACACATTCTGAGACAGTCTTCCCCCAACCTGATAGTTTTTGGGAAAATAATATCAGTAACCTCGACAAATAGCTCAGCGCAGTGACATTTGGTAACCAACAACACCATTTCTTTATCCTTTTGCAATTGGCCTATTGCAAAAATCCCAACAAAGTCATAATGGACATTAATAAGGTTTATCCTTTTTTCAGATCAGGTTTTTTTCGCTCTTAAATACACACGCACCGGAGTAAGTCCCGGTTTAAGTCCGGTTTAAGTCCCGCTTTGCCGCTACATGCTGTTGCTGCTCACTTGGACTCCTTGTGTTTGCTGCATCAACGTTTAACTTTTGGACATTTATACTACAGCCTCCAGAAGGCTTTGCTTGCACTTCTGTGGGCGGCGCTATAAAACCGCAACAGCGCGCGCACTGCGCGCGCTCACAGGAGTAAGTCCCGGTTTAAGTCCCGCTTTGCCGCTTCGCCGTGGTGTTGCGAGTAGGGAGTAGGAAAGGCTATTTGTGTGTTGAACTTTATGGTCTTAGAGTGCGAATAAGTTGAGACTAACAAATCACAAAACCTTGCGGGGATTGCATGGTTAGCCATATTATACGCACTCATTACAAAGAATACAACATTGATTCATGCTTTTTTGTACGTATACTCTAAAGACAAACATGCCGGATACAGGTAACGGCATAAGCGTTTCAGGAATCACTGACTTAACAACTCCAAAACAAAGGAAATTAGCCCGTATTTCCAAAAAGTCTATTATCCTGACTCCCATTCTTCGAACACCACTTGAAAACAGAGATACCCGCACTTTCTGTGCGAAACGTAAAGAATGTATATTTGAGGAAATCTCTAATGTGCCGCCCTTGCTCACATTGACAACGCCCAAGGCTAACGCCGTAAGTACTGTATCAAGTATGCCTGTAGGACTTGAGCCTATAAATTGTTTGCCTATCGTCTCAGATAATACCATATTAGCAAACATGCAATCTGAGTCGATATGTCAAGAAGTAAGAAATGTTCTGCCAATGGTGTGTCCGTTAGCCACAGTTTTTGAGGTGTCTAGCCAAGGGCATGACTTACCGGATTGCTCTGATGTGTCTAACATATCCTTACACGTTAATGATGAAAAAATAAATAAATCCCATGAAGACCTGTCGTCTGGGGCAGCAAATCAAGGTATCATAGGCTCAACTATTAATTCTATACATGATTCCTTTTTATTACCCACGCCCAGACGTTGTCTACCAATTAATACTTCTGCAAACCCAACAGAAAATTTGGCTCTAATTGAGATCACGTTAGCAGCCGTAAATACTACACTAGCCAGTTTGTATAAACTGTTTGAATCTCTTGATCAAAAAACATCATCTCAAGCTTTTCAAATACAGCAGCTGGCTGAAGGAATCGCGAGCTTGTCAGATACTATCCAATCGCTCCCAAAGTGTAGTAGCAAGGTTGACATGGCTGTAGGTCCTGATCAGCCTACGATTATTACACAAGAACCTAAGAAGCCTGCCGTCCCTAATTCGGCGTTACCCTATTTCGAAAATATCATTCGCCCTGTAACATCTCCTGCCCCTGACTGTGTGTCTATGAATGACTCTTGGATCAATCTCGACAGGAGTCCAAAGAAAATAGCAAAAAAAAATACGGGTATTACCAGACAGCCTTTTGTTTCACTTGTTGACTTGCAGAAAATAGCCAAAGTCCGCAGCGCTCGCTTAACAAAGGCAAAATCCAAAATTAGACCTAAAAAGAAGGATGTGATGAATAGTCAACGTCAGGTGGCCTTGCAAACCTCATCACCAGTTTGCATGTTTGATGTCCCAAACAATATCCCAGTACCTCCCATCTCTAAATCCACTGTCTCCATTGGTGTGGGCTCAGTACCCGTTGTGAATCCAATGACACCCCACGCACCAACTGAACATGCTCCTCTGTCAGAAATTATTGATTTAATTAATGAATCAGATAATAGGAATTTGTCGTCTAACCCCGCCTCTTCTCATCCTTCACAAATTCCGATGAATATTGCCTTGAATACAAAACATGGTCAATCTATTGTAGGATGTCCAATGGGGAGGCAATCTGCTAGTCAGTTTGAATTACCAGAACAGATGTCAGCTATAAAGGTGGCTGTAGAGGCATATTTGAATGAACGTGCAGCATTATGCCCCTCTGCTAATATTGCAAATGGTTCCAATTTGAATTTGCAAACACTTACTCACCTAATACATACTAATTCTAACCCCATGAATATTGTGCAAAATCCTTCAAATGAACACTTGGGTGGTTGGAAAAAAGTAAGTTTTGCAGCTGAGGTTGGCTCCACCAACAGAAATGAGGACATTGCTTCCGCCCCCACACCCAGAAAACAAGGTGTGAAAAAACGTAAGCAGTCGAATGGCAATACATTTGCAAATTGTCACTCTTTAATCTTAAAATGTAGAGATGCGCCCCATGAACAATACGATCTATGCAGGGCTAGCGTCCTAAACATCTTTGGGGACGTAAGCAATCTCCAGGATATTGCGTCAAGTGATATTGATCAGGTCGAATTTGTTTGTAATCAAAATCTCGCAATTGTACGTCTCTGGATCAAATCTGGGCTAGTTCTAAATTCGATCTGGAAGGAAAAAATGGCACTCTTTAAAATGGGCTTCCTTATTGCCCAAGATCCGGAGCGTTTGATTGAAGAAGCGAAAGAGTCTGAACCATCTGTGCCCACTACAATTGTGTCGCAAAACTCCTCTGAATGTCTCTGTTCCTATTGTGGTCCAGCACAAATTCCAAATAAATTTACTTCCAGTAACTTCCAAACATAACCATTAATCGAACAACCTCAGGTAAAATATAGTTTACTTTCATGGAACACGAGAGGCCACTCCCATTTGCAATGGGCAGGTTCATCCAACATTAATAAATATGATATTGTGGCCCTGCAGGAAACTTGGATGGTGATTACTCCCACATGGGATGATCACGATGTTATTCTGCTCCCAGCTTCTACGGCCTCCAGAGGGAGACCAACATCTGGCCTTTTAGTGGCGGTAAAAATGGGCAAAGGATTAAGGATCACTCAATGGGCCTCTCCCAACAACTTCATCCAATTAGTTAAAATCAAAAGCTCTGTGCTATCTTTGGCCTTAATAAATCTATACCGTAATCCGTTGGGACTGACTGAGAACACCTTTTATAAGGATCTGACTGCAATGCTGGAATTAATAGCTTGTGACAACTCTGTGAGTGACCTATTGATGGTTGGGGATCTAAATCTTAATTGTATTAGCCCGAAAACACCTAATGAGAAGCGTGAGACCAGAAGATGGTTAAAGTTTGTGAAAGATCATAATCTATATTTGGCCATTGGTGCTATCTCAGGTGATATTCCGGCCAGTGCAACTTGGGAAAGAGGAAAATCCCAGTCAATTATTGACTATGTATTTGTATCTGATAGCCTTTTTCATAAGGCTACTCAATTGAAAGTTATAACTCAGACCATCAGTGATCACCACATGATAACTTTTGAATGGGAGGGCCTTCTTGATTCTACAACATCGTCTCAACGATGGTCAAAACATGCCTTAACCGTCAATACTGCGAGAACCCGCTTTAAATGGACCCCTGCATCCCTCTATGATCTTGAGCTTGCTACTCAAGGATTGCTCATCACTAAAAAGGATTTCTATACAGATATCCTTCCAAGCTTTGGTACAATGTTTGCCGACAAATCATATGATATTCGCGTACACAAACATCATTTTGACCAAACTATGCAACAAGCAAAACGTGACTACAGAAAAGCCATAAGAGCTACACGAAAAATGCCTTTGGGTACTCGACACGTGACACAACAGAGAATTAAATGTCAGTATAGAAACTGGTGCCGCTTTAGAAGGGCTACTTTATATCAGCAGGTTGGTGAAGCCTTTCTGGCGGCTGCAAATAACAAAAACTCAGCCCAAATATGGTCCTTACTTAACAGTGCGGTCTCTCCATCTCAACTGAACCTACAATTATGTGGAGTCACTGAATCTCAGTGGCTTGAGCACTTCCTGAAATTGTACTCTGACCCGATGTATGCAGATTTGAAGTATATTTCTACTACACCGAATCACTGGGATTTGGAGTGCTCACCCACTATAGTTGAGGGTTTAATTAAAAAGTCTTCTTCCTCTCGTGCTGCAGGGCCGGATGGACTAAGCAATTTTATGTTTAAGCAGAACCCCACGGAATGGGCATTGATTTTGAGCAACTTATTTCATCATATTATCTGTTGCAAAAAAATTCCAACATCATGGCAAAGTTCTATACTGGTTCCTATTTTTAAAAAGGGCGATAGGGAATCCCCGGGGAGCTATCGTCCCATTGCCCTTCTCGATGCTCCCGGGAAGATTTTTGCTCGCCTTGTCTTACGGGATTTTTCGTGTTGGACTGAGACCTATCAACAGCGAGATCCTTGCCAAACGGGCTTTGTAGCCGGTTTGGGTACGTCTGTCAGTTTACTAACCCTTAATGCCTTGAAAGCCCAAGCACAGTCCTCTAAACAGTCAATGTATTTTGCATTTGTTGACCTTCACACAGCCTTTGATTCTGTATCTAGAACCAGACTGATGAACAAACTACATCTAGCTAATTGTCCTAAAACCATATGTGACATTATACATGCCTTACACTCATCGACCTCCATCATGATCCGTCTGACTGTTTCAGGCCTTCTGTCAAGTGCAATTCCAACTTTTCGGGGGTTGAAACAAGGCTGTGTGTTGGCCTCGGCTATTTTTAATTTCTTTATACAAGACGTTAAATACATTTTTTCTGATGTGATCTCAGATTCGCCAAAAATGAATGGTACCCCTATCAAAGCCCTGTGGTACGCCGATGACTTAGTGTTGGTATCCAAGACGCCCATAGGCCTACAAAAACTTCTGGCTGCTCTTCATGAATATTTAACATTGAATGAGTTGATAATCAACCTAAATAAGACGCAAGTGGTTGTTTATGCCCCAAGGTCCACCAAAAGAAGACCTTTTGAGTGGAGAATCGATAACAGAATTGTTGAAGTTGTTCCAACATATTTATACCTGGGAATCTTGTTTGACGGCTCCTCACCTGTGGATTCGCACTCAATCATGTTGGACCATAAGGTCAAGTCTGCTACCTCACAAATTAAAATTATTCTGCACAAATTTGGAAAATTTACGATTAGCCCGGCCATAACATATTGGAAACAGAAAGTAGTCCCAACTATATTATATGGCCTTGAAACAAAAAAAATCGTTTGTTCAGAAAGCTTGCATAAATTAGAGGAAAAATCTGGCGAGCTGTATTACAACTTCCTAATTGTGTTCCAGGTCCTTGGTTAAGATTTGAATTAGGTTTGACATCATTGAGTGCTGAATACCATTGGAAATTATGTGCCTTGTTTCGGAAATGTCTCATCTGTGATAATTCCAACACTATATTTGCATCTCTATCTCATTATATGTTAACCTCGGACCATCACTTTGTAAAAACATGGATGGCTCAGATTTTCAACATCTTGGCAAGTATTGATTTGTCCCTAGAAATGCTTATTGGTCAACCAAAAAAGGCAAAAGAAAAATTGTACAGATCTGACTGGATTGATACAAGAATGGGGTGTTTATCATACAAAGACTTCAAAATGCTAGCCTATGAACACAAAACTCGAGGAACGCTGGCCCCATATCTAAAACAAGCTCCCTCTCTGCAGTTAAGGTCACCTATCTTATGGCTGCGATTTAATCTCTTTCCAACTAGAGATGTTTTGGTTAGAAGAAAGTTGTTACCGGCTAATAAAAACTGTTGTACCTTTTGTGAGGTTGAGGGAGTTAAAGAAACACTCCAGCATGTTGTATCTGCTTGTCCAGCATTAACTAATCTAAGAACACAATTTTTTGAACCTCATCTATCCTATCTTGGTGAACTAAGCCCTGAAACTTGTTGGTCGCTACTTTTGTCTACCAATTCAATGAGCCTTCGCATTGCCACCCATAATTTTTTGGATGCCATTATGTCGAAACTCAAGGGCGTGTCGATCAAGATTTAGAGCTATAAATATGACAACTGCATGTAAGTTGTAGGCAACTAAATCTGTAAAGGGCCCATTAGAAACTGATAAAAGAATTTTATGTTAAATGATGATGAAACCTACATATATACAAATGTTAAAATGAATCTGTGGAATATTATGATATGTTTGATGTCTCCAATCAAAGAACATATTGATTTATTTAAGTGCGTTATTGGTTTAGGCCCTTTTCTTTTCTTCTATTTTTCAAAGATTCTCCCTTTGAATTGCTTTTAAATCTCTGTCCACTTTTGAATTGATTTTATATTGTTTCAAATTTTAATATTAAGTCTGAATTGTTTTAGATACTATGTTTTACCTTTTTGGACTAATTACTGTACTTCATTTTTTTATCCAAATGTTTTGTTGTTTCTCTTTTAATGTTAACGTTGAATTTTGTATGTAATTGTAAATGAATTTGTTTAAAGATTGAAAAAGTTGTTCATTCAACTATATTCAATAAAAAAAAAAATTAATTTCAGAATGGGAACTTGTTTCATCGTTATGACCAAGCTAGCAACCAAGCGAAACATGTGCTAAACTCTTCCTTCTCCAGGCTCTCTTTTGGGTTCTTGTGGGACTGTGGGAGTCAATACTTATTTCTGTCTTCATCCTTCAATGACATTTTCAGCTTAACATTGATTGATTTCGTTTACCAATATATGTGCTTCTTGCTGCCCTGGACAGCCCTCACGTATCCCTCGCCCTAATACTTTAAGGTCTGCTCGCATACATACCCATTTACCATCCCACCCATCCTACTGTCCAAAATGTTAACAGCTGAATACTAGTACATTACCATCGAAAGAAAAGGTACCTTTTCCCATCCAATGAAGGGGTTAGTCACCCCACCCGATGTTATAGTTAATGAACATTGACCACATTGGGTGCCATCTTCCTTCAGGTAACTCTTCAGCCCACGAGAGATGCAGCTTCCTGTGATTACTGGCCAGAAAGGAATATGGTTTGTTTTCTTTTTCATAATAACGTACCTCTTGTCCATTGCCGAATGTCACTTATCGGTGATTTGCTTTAAACCAACAATGTTTTTCTCTGCAAGAGGTTAGCATGTTGATCGCATTGGCCCATATTCTTGACATATTTGTTGTGTCCCCCTTTCCTAAGGACAGCAAGATAATGGGCTGTTAGATGTAGGCTTACAATCATTGGCAGAGGCACACCATAATGCACCTGCTCCATTGCTCGTTAATCATATGCAGGCCGATTCATGGAATGAATGTGCGCTGAAAAAACGGCGCACGCGTGCGAAAATGTGCGATTCGCAGTGAAATAGCGAAAATCGCAGTGCAAGTGCGATTATCGCATAGAAAACAGCGCACATCTATTCATGGAAGTCCGTGCACGTGCAAAATGTGGGATGTGCGCTGAAAAAGTGCACGGCGCACGCTGGCGCACAGGTCATCGAATGCCGTGCGATAAGGCCACAGCGAATTCGCACATAGCGCGGCGCACATAACAAAAGTAGACGTAACACGGGGCGTTACACGCAGAATGGGGAACAACTCGTGAAAATGTGGGCGTCACGGTGGAAGTACAGGAGGCAAGTGCGCGGAACGCCCACACGCTCGCCCACAACACGTATTCATGGAATCGAATAGGGAAAAACAGCGCACGGCCAAAGACGTGCACAGGCCCATACATGTCTGCCACACGAAAGCAGGCGGTAGCATCCCTGCGCAGGAAAAAAATGTGCGCCAAATTGTGCGCTAACATAAAGCACCTATATACAGCACTGATGAATGTCCCATACTGGGCCCTCTTGGACAAATGACGTGCAAAGGGGTACGCGACAAACACAGACACCCGCTGTGTGAATAATAGCGGTTGCGTGTATTTCGGTGGTGCGCGAGAAGTTCTACACGCAATTGTGCTGGGTGCGTGGATTTCAGGGGTGCGCGAGAAGTCCTACACGAGATTGGGCTGGGTACGTGTATTTCAGGGGTGCGCGAGAGGTTCTACACGCGATTGGCCTGGGCGCGTGTATTTCAGGGGTGCGCGAGAAGTTCCACACGCGATTGGCCGGGGCGCGTGTATTTCAGGGGTGCGCGAGAAGTTCCACACGCGATTGGCCTGGGCGCGTGTATTTTAGGGGTGCGCAAGAAGTTCTACATGCGATTGGCCTGGGCGCGTGTATTTCAGGGGTGCGCGAGAAGTCCTACACGCGATTGGGCTGGGTACGTGTATTTCAGGGGTGCGCGAGAAGGTCTACATGCGATCGTGCTGGGCGCGTGTATTTCGGGGGTGCGCGTGAAGTACCACACGCGATCGGGCCTGGTGGAGCGTGTGCGTGTATTTCAGAGGTGCGCGAGAAGTTCCACACGCGATTGGCCTGGGCACGTGTATTTCAGGGGTGCGCGAGAAGTTCCACACGCGATTGGCCTGGGCGCGTGTTTTTCGGGGATGCGCGTGAAGTTCCACACACGATCGGGCCTGGGGGAGCGTGTGCGTGTATTTTAGAGGTGCGCGAGAAGTTTCACACGCGATCGGGCTGGGTGCGTGTATTTCAGGGGTGCGCGAGAAGTTCCACACGCGATTGGCCTGGGCGCGTGTTTTTCGGGGATGCGCGTGAAGTTCCACACACGATCGGGCCTGGGGGAGCGTGTGCGTGTATTTTAGAGGTGCGCGAGAAGTTTCACACGCGATCGGGCTGGGTGCGTGTATTTCAGGGGTGCGCGAGAAGTTCTACACGCGATTGGCCTGGGCGCGTGTATTTCAGGGGTGCGCGAGAAGTTTTACACGCGATTGGGTCTGGGGGAGCGGGGTACGTGTATTACAGGGGCTCACGGGTGGTTTTACACGCGATCGGGCCTGGGGGAGCGGGGTATGTGTATTTCAGGGGCTCGCGGGTGGTTTTACACGCGATCGGGCCTGGGGGAGCAGGGTACCACTCACCGTCTGCCTTGCGTGTAGAAGAACGCTTAGCCAACACCCACCCGCTGTGAAGTAATGGCGTGTGAACCCCAATGCCTGCAAAACACACGCACCGAAAAGCACGTACAGAGCAATGGAAATCCACGTGGGATCTTCAAGCCCTGCCAGGGCAACGCCCGTGCGTGATACATCACAGACGCGCATACGCGCTAAGGGCCTTTGGTCCAATGGAATCGCGTATGCGTGCTGACACGCTTACGTGCTAAGGGCCTTTCCTCGAATTACACGCTGACGTGCAGAATTTTCACGTGCCAAATCACTCTGTATCAAGCTGGCCACCCGTAAGCACACGGAAGACCACGCTCCTGCCCAAAAGGCTGAATTACTGCCCCCCAGAGCCCCGAGCAGCCTCCCACGAGCCATCTGCTGCTGCCTGCCTGCCTGCTGCCACCGTGCCCTGCCATTTGGTGCCTGCACATCAGCCATCTGCAGGGGTCCAGTTGCTGTGTCCACCCCTGCTGGAACAGAACACTCCCGACTGGGATACCATCGCTCCACAGCCCAGCCCCAGGACCCAGTTGCCCACCCACACCTGCCTCGGGGGTCGCCATGTTGGGGCAAACACCATCCGAGACCACTGGCGACCCCCAGCCAGAGGGGCAGAGGGCCACCAGCTTCAGTCAGAAGGAAGTTGGTGTCCAGGTGGAGCTTGTCCTGGGGCATTATGATGCCCTCTTCGGATCATCACACGCCGACAAGGAAGGACGGGACAGGATCTGGGATGACTTTGTGGTTGCCATCAACGCGGAGGGGGTGGCAACCCGCAACATCAAGCAAGTCAAGAAGCGCTGGGAGGACTTGAGGTCCAGGACCCTCATAAAGGCCCGGCGCCTCGTGGAGGGGGGCCGGGGCAGCATGAGTACCATCCAGCTGAGGGTCCTGGAACGCGTACGCCCAGCGCTCCATGCCCAGATCCTTGAGAGGCAGACCGTCTGGAGTCGAGCGGTAAGTGGCCAAGCATTGCTGTGTGAGACAGAGCATGTTGCAGTGTGCTGGTTGTCTGATACTTGCCTGTATGTGTGACATAGGCCATGTACGCGTGTGTGTGTGCAGGGACATCATGGTCATGCATGTGAGACCAGTAATGTGTGAAGCACACGGTTGGTGTATGTGTTTAAATGCAACATGGGGAGCCCTATGCGGAATGGACACATGAGAGCATGCCAGTCTCTGTTCCTGGACATGGGTGGGGGTGAGGGATGGGTGCTGATACCATGTACATTTATGGTGTCCATGTCTGTGTTTCTGACCTGCGTGTCTGTGACTTGTGAATGCCATGGATGCATGACACATGTCTTTGACAATGTTCAGAATCACTGATGCAGCCTAGTTATCCTTGCATCCACTGTGTCTGGGGTGTACAAGTCCAGATGGATGAAAGTACGTTGAAGTGTGTGCATGTGATAGGCATGACCCATGATGCATGTGAGTCCAAAAACAACATTGTATGCTTCAAGAGTCCCTTGGACATGTTTGTTTATGTCCATAGCATGCGCCATGCCTGTTACTGCATGTGTTTTGCCTGCACTGACCCATGTGTTGTGGAGGGACATGATGGAAGTGATCTTTGACAGTGCCACTCATCCGCTATTGCTTCCTGTCTAGGGGACCATTGTACAGTACCCTGATGCTTGTGTTCTATGTCTCCCTCTACACAGCGCAAAGTGAAGAAGAGGGCGGAGACGGCGCTGTGGAGCTAAGTGGCGGGGATGCCCCCACGGCTGCAGCGGAAGGGGTGGGTGAGCCCCCACAGGGGCTTGCAATGGCGGAAGAGGGTGTGGAGCCATCCAGGTTGGTGGTTTCCACAGAGGAGGAGGAGGCCGCTACTGAGCCGCACATGAGGCTTGGTGGGGGCATCTCTGCTGGTGCAAGTGGTGCAGTCCAGGGACAGGGGCAGGAGGCAGCACAGGTCACCGTGTAGGTGCCTCTGCATGTCACTGTCCCTGACACTGACTGCACCACCATGCACTAGCAGGGATGCCCCATCCCAGGCCCGTCCGCAGGGAGGGGGGATGTCCATGTCATCTGACTCCCCTCCACCTGCGGACGAGGGGACCCCTGGCCGTATGGAGAAGGTCCTGATTGGTGTCGCATTGCGCACGGGTGTCATTCGTGATGAGGTGCGTGCTTCCCGGGGGGAGCACGCACGTCATCACGAAGAGCACCGTGCCAACGTGGCCCAGTTGGGAGCGGTCGTGGTCGGGGGTCTCGTACATGTGTTGGGCACTCTGGCGACCCTCTCCTCCTCTGTGGAGGCTATGCGCCAGTCGTAGTCCATGCCGTCTTCCGGCCCAGATGCCACCAGGGCCCCCTGTGGACCTGCCCCGACCAATGCAGCCACCTCGGTGGGGATCCCATCCCTGCCACAGTCGGGAGTCGGAGGTCCAGCAGGGGTGGACACACCAGCAACTGGACCCCAGCAGATGGAGGATGTGACGGCATCATCGGGCAGGGCATGTGCACGATGGCGTCGGTGGATTCCATCAGCCTGGATGCCGTCGTGCTGGCACAGGCAGTTGCGTCGGAGGCAGCGGCAGGCTCGACGTGGGAGGCATCATGGCTCGGGGCCATCAACATCAGGGGTGCAGGCATCGGCCGGAGGGCAGGAGAACCCTGGAATGGGAGTGGCTTCCGTGTGGGAGCGGTTGGGCCAGCAGATAGGTGAGGAGCGGCAGCGGGGAGAGGAGGAATTTCTCACAATGGTCAGGGCGGAGAACTCCATGCGGAGGGCGCTGAGGCGGGCTGAGTGCCTCGAGGGTCTTCGCAGGGAGTTGGAGCTGGACACTGCATAATCCCTCCGAGACCTCGGGGCCAGGGAACATGCCCGCCTCCAAGCCATTGAACAGGAGTTCGATGATGCCCTGGCCCATGACAACAACCAGTGAGCCGTCGGACTAGCCCGCTGCCCTTGTAAATAGTTATGTAGTTAGTGTTAGGTTTCCTTTGCCTTTTTATTTATTTTGGACCTTTTGGACAATGGACCACATTTTTGTGTATAGTTTTTTTATTAGGTAGTATTTTTATATAGGTTTCATTTCTTCAGTTGGGATCATGGACCCTGGATTGTTTATCTGTATATAGTTGACTGTTGGATTTTAGTTTTTTTTTTGGATTTACCCATGGAGCAATGGTTTTCGGTTTTGTTTTTACCTTGGATTTACTTTCTTGAACTGTGACTTTGGACACCTTTCCTTTGGATTATGATTTGTGGTTTTTCATTATTTTACGGACATGCTGCTTTTGGTTTTTGATTCCCATTGTCATTTGTTTATTTTTAATTCCATTTATGCTGCTTTTAATACATTTTTTTCATCAAACTTCAATGTGTAGTATCATCTCATTGGTTTCATGCATATCATGATATGGGTTTTGAGATTCACTGACACCCATTGGGTGTATGTGAGGGACATGTGTTCATTTCCAAACTTGCAATTGGGGTTCTATCATGTTATTGCCATTTCTAAGTGGGTGGATGCAATATTCGGGTGGGTGTTTGGCATTTGGAGGCTGACCATAAGGGCCAGGGATCTAGATTGTGATGACATGTTGGCTGGGGGACATGTGTGGGGGCCTGGTGGAGGGTGCCCCGCAATGCTGGGGGTGCAGGGGGACATGAGTGGGACATGAGGGGGGGCCTGCTGGCAGGTGCCCCGCAATGCTGGGGGATGGGGGTGCAGGGGGACATGAGTGGGACATGAGTGGGGGCCTGCTGGCAGGTTCCCCGCAATGCTGGAGGGTGGGGGTGCAGGGGGACATGAGTGGGACATGAGTGGGGGCCTGCTGGCAGGTGCCCCGCAATGCTGGGGGGTGGGGGTGCAAGGGGACATGAGTTGGTGATCAGTAGTGCAAGGAGACATGTGCCTTTGCTGGGGGGCATGCCCATGTTGGGTGGGCTGCCTGCGGGACATGACCAGGGATGCAGGGTAGTCCCCTGTGGTGTGGGCTGCCTGCAGGGGCCGTGGAGGGTGTACAGGGAACACCTGGGAGGACCCACACTGCCAAATAACATGTAGGACTCCCCGGCACCCCTGAAATACACGTACCCTGCTGAAATCGCGTGTGAAACTTCTCGCGCACCCCTGAAATACACGCACACGCTCCCCCAGGCCCAATCGCGTGTGAAACTTCTCGCGCACCCCTGAAATACACGCACCCAGGCCATTCGCGTGTAAAACTTCTCGCGCACCCCTGGAATACACGTACCCAGGCCATTTGCGTGTGAAACTTCTCGCGCACCCCAGTTATACACATACCCGCTCGCACAGGCCCTCTCGCGTGTGGAAGTTACCGCGAGACCCGTAATACACGTTCCCCGCTTGGCGTTTGCTGTTTGGCAGTCCGGTAAACTGGTTTTGGGTTGTCGCAGACCTTTGCGCTGGATTGGGGATTTTGATGGCTTTTCCTTGCGCAAGGGCGTTCTTGGGGGCGTAACTGGCGCTGCTGCAGGGTCACTGCGCCACTCTGCACCACGGCTGATTTCGGAGGCTAAAATCCATGAATACGCTGTGCGCTGAAATGGATTTTATCGCACGCGGCTGGCGCAGTCTATCGCACGGGAACACTGTGCGCCAGCCGCCTGCGCCACTTTTGTGCGAATTTCCATGAATTACCCTGATGGTTCATTCACCTGGGCATAGGACGGGCATTGAATAACACCTGCTCAATTAATTGGATATAATTCTAAAATAATGCTTCAGGCCCTCCTTTGCAATATATACACCGTCCTAGATTATATATTACCACCAGGCGTTTCCTGAGTGCTTCTCGCGAGACTTTGCGAGTTTCTCGAAACTGCATTCATTGGAGATGGAATTATCCAAAGTATCGACCTGGAGAGAAGCAACGGCGTGCCGCGAAAGGATTCGAACCTGTTTCCGCAGAATAGATCGAACCCCAAGCAAGCTCTTAACGCGCGAGATGTCTTCTATAAAAAATGGCACTAGAAGCGAGGTTGACTGCAGAACAAAGGCATTAGCAGTGTTGCAATCATTGGGTTTTACAAACATATTACCTTTAGTACAGAGGGGATGGTAATCAAACAGAAACAACGTCTTAAAATGAAAGGCAATCTGACAATAGAAGATACATTTACTTTCGAGATTTCAGCTTTAAAAGTCATCATGAATCCCACGTCTGTAATGGAGGAAAAACGTTGGCCAAGCAGAGGAGGTCAAACTAAGGTCAAGAAATGTACCTTTTATTAAGTTCCTCATCAGTCATCCTCGGATATTAATGAAATATTTTGACTGGGGCTTTTATTGGACAGGGAAGCTATATATCATTCAGGATTTTCTGTATGACTGTCTAACTTGAGTGCACGCAGACGTTGGAAAATTGGCCTGCATTTTCCCCCAAAATACCATATTATATTCATCTCCCCACTGCTCTGTGACTCATGACTCTGATACAATTGAAATTATTCACCTAAAAGCCCCTCAACGCTTCCCCTTCTTGCTCTATTTTGCCCAGTTATTGTCAAAACAGCCACCTTTCATCTTTCAAATGTCTGCGGTGAAATATCGAGCTTCATGTTAAATCGATTAAAACGTGTCTGAAATAGTACAGCATAAAGGTCAATTCGTTTTTGTAAATGTGCATTGTGTATCCATCATCTAAGTGGCGTCGATTTATTTGCCTGACGGAAGAACTGCCTCGGGCCTTCCGACACTCGTCGTTGAAGAGGACCCCACTTGAGGCGACCAACAAACATTGGGGTATTATACGGCAACCGTTTCATCTTTTTGATAAAGCAAAAAAATAAATAAAACAGTAACTAAAACTTGACGGGCCCACATTTCTTGTAGGAAAAAAGGACGCTGAAAAACGAAATAAACGTGACGGAAAGTAAACGTGTTGTGGCAACTGGATGCAAGAACTCATAAACAGGTCACGATTATGAAGTTCCAGGGGAGCCGAAGGGGAGAAGAAGAAGTGGGGAGAGAGTACTCATGGCCGTCCTAGTTTTGGGAAGGCACTAGCATGGAAGGCTCCCTAATTTCCATATTTGGTGCCCCCTGCCGGAAGTTACGTTGCAGAAAATGTTGTCACACGAAGTGGCATCATATACTTTTACTAATTGGGGCATAACGGGAAGTGACATTACAATAAGTGGAATCACAGCAAGGGGCATCAGTAAAAAGGGTAAAAATGCTTTAGCAGATCAACGTTTTAAATTCAGATTTGATCGACCTTTGACCCCCTCGTAATTGTTGAAACAATTGAGTATCAACTTGCAGGCTATTAACCATTATTAATCAAGCGCATGGAGTCAACGATGTTATGGTGCGCACTATAAAAGAGCCTGCCATGCATCGGACCGTTGGCGGCCCAACACGACAAAGACCCTGTGAAACCAGCCTTACTATGACAAGTCCACACAGACCATGATGAAGTCCAGCCTATAACTGCACACTCAACCAAGAGGATGGAGTAATGAGGCTCAAGCCTCAGTATCCAATCATCACAGCTGATGAATAAAATCTGTCACCAACAAGAAGAAAGAAGCCGGACCATTGACACCTCCATACTTCACATTTGAGGACTTTAGTGCCTTCTTTGCTCCTGAGAGGACTCCCGCCCACCATCTATAGCTAGTAGGGGCTGAGGCTTCCATCCAAATGTAGCAACCCTTTCTGCCTCGTTCGCTATATGGCAACCCCTGCCTCCCCTCTATTCCGTTTTTAGTTGTGGATACACAGAAGAGGGAACAGGCATAATTACGAGCCACTGATCAGGAGGGACGGCCATCTGAGACTAGTGAATATGTGTTTAACGAATATATAGATATATTTCAAACAAAACGATCACTAACTAACCATTGTAATACATAATTTATTTAAGTTTTCAGTTAGAAGATAGACATGGGTTTCAAGTGATGCTGCCAAGAGTGAACCAAGTGTAAACAGACTTTTGTGGCATGCAATATATGAATGGTCACAGCTATTAATATTATATATAATAATGTTTATATGTAGCACTTCATGCGAACTGCTCTTGCTTCTAAGCACTATAGCAGCAGGTGGCACATTAGCCAATTCAAGAGCACTCAATGTATCAACGTCTGAAGGATGAAGTTCTCAGTTAGGGGACGAACTTGCCCTCCAGGCATAACTCAGATATCTGGGGTACAGCTATTTTGCAGTCTGCACACATCGGGCCTCATTACACGGAAGGCAGTAAGGGTTAACGGTCACCGGTAATGGTACCGGTGACCATTAACCCTTACCGCCTTACTACGAGGTCCCTTTGCGGGTTGGGGATTTTAACGCCTGCATTTTGCAGCCGTTAAAAACCAACCCGCAAAGGGACCCAGGGAGCTAATTACGGTACCGCAACTTGCGGTACCGTAATTAGCGCCTTCCCCATTCCCATTATGCCCTATGGGGCAAAAATGGGAATGGAGAAGGGCAATGGTGGAAGGGAGAATTACCGCCCCTCCAACCTTGGAATGGGGCGGTAATTCCCCTTTCCACCAAGGCGGTGCCGGTATTTTACAGGCATGAACCATGGCGCTAATTGCGCCATGGTTCACCGCCTACGGTGTCATGAGGCCCATCATGTTTAAACCACGAGCGCAGACTTTTTGAATGATCACTTCCAGTGGCTCTCCATTTTGGAGAAAAAGACACAGGTTTAGTGAAGTGCTTAATTGTAGCATTGAGCCCTGTCTGCAGTTTTGATACTTTGCTGTAGATCTACAGTAAGGTCCCCTTTCAATCTAAAATGTTATGATGTAAAAACCTGATGCCTCCCTACTAGCAAGGAGTGAGTTCACTCATTTAATTACCCCCTTATGTGGTACAACCTCAGTCTCCTCCTTGAGCCTTCTGACGGAAGAGCTCGCATGGTTTTCGTTGCATAGGCACATGGTTCCAATGGATACTGACATGGCGGCCAGGGTCTGAGAGAGAACCTTACTTTTATCTGCTTTTTTTAGTTAATTTGAATGTTTGAGTGTAGGACAAATGCCACTATTTCTTGCATGATCGTTGATCCAGATACCACGAGCCAACTCATTTTTTATATCCTGAAAGGCGGCGCTGAAAATGTCGAATGGGTTAATTTCTCTAGTGCTACCTTTTCCTCTTTTGGGACATTTTAGGCCTAATCTGTATGTTTCAGGGTGTGATTGTTGCACTTCTCCCCTCTCCACCAAGCTCCCACGGTCCCCTTCCAGACATGAGGCCCCTGATTGGGCTTATGAGCCGCGTGTCCCTAGTTCCTCCTAGAGGTTAATTCCAGACATCCTGCTCTGTTTTTCTGTCCTGTGGCATTCTGAGCCTACTCTGTGTGTTTCATGCTGGGATTCTTGTTTTTATCAGCTACCCTTTGGTCTTCCACATTCCGCTTCCAGACTTGAGACCCCTGGTGCTTTATTGAAAGAGGGAGGGAGGTTGTTAGTGGGTGCATATTGGGCCTGGGAGTCACGTGAGCATAACACCTTCATTTAACTCCAACCTGCCGGAGCAGCTCTGCCTGCAAATCTGGCAAAGGGTGAGTGGAACCCAAGGCCTAGCCAAGTATTCTTAGACTGCTCGACTACCACGTAAGAGACACCAGCCTATCACTTGTAGCCTGGTATCCCATCATTAATGAACTGTTTACCCCATTCTTCTAATAGCTTGACCTGCATATAAATATTCAGTGAAAAAACTTTGTTAAAGGGACGTTATGGTTAAGTTGCACTAATAAAAACCTATCAAATTCAGTGAAAAAACTTTGTTAAAGAGATGTTATGGCTAAGTTGCACTAATAACAACCGAACAAATTCAGCAGTTATGGTAAGGTAAGCAATCATAACTCGTGCCACCACTGTGTACATTTAACTCTTGTGGGGGAAAAGTGGTGGCTCAGAAAATAACCTTTTTTACATTTTTTGTTTTTAATTTCTTTTTGAGTTCTACTAAATTGAACTTTTTCTCTAAACTTGCAAAAAAGTAGGCATTTTGTTTTCCCCGTGTTTCCATGTTTTTTTTTCATGTACTGGAAAATGTTTTCTATATTTACAAAAAGTGCTTCACAGCATTTTGAATGTTTTGCAGAAAAAGCTGATTACCGGCATCAGTAAGATGTACTCCATCTCTGCAGAAAATATTGGCAATGTCAAATTTTATATTTTCATTATGGAAAGACATCATGCCAACATCTCCCAAAAATGCACACAGAGCCTTGTTGACATTGCTCCTCGCTTTCTCCATTTGTGGACCAAATGAACTCGAGCGCATCCACATCTGTCTCTGGGCAATGCAAGAAAAAATCTATCTAGAATTCGGGAACATTTCCTTCAATTTGGCAAATGTCTCCTTCATTGCAAACTGCAGTGAAATTCCAGTGACATACCCTAAACTGTTCCTTTCACGATGAACAATGATAATATCCGGATGTTGCAGTGTGACCATATGTACACAAAATAGGAGCAAGTCCACCCACTACATGCCGCGCACTGCATACCATTGCACATAAGCATCATCAAATTCAAGATTTTCAGCCACTCCACAGTGCTCTGCATATACCTTCAGCCAATGTTTTGACAAGTCCCCCAAAATCCATGCATTCTGCCTGCTGAAGCACATAGCCATAGCCACCTGCAACCCCCTAAGCAAACAAAGCTTGTGCCAGACTCTCTCCTTGTATACCACTCCCAGGAAACCAGATTGGTGAATCCCCTAGGCTGCACAGCCCCATTTCCATTCCTGGCTTACTCAAAAGACCTAGGTGTGGCATGTGCCATCCCGGGGCTACCACAGTGTCCAGGGACAGATTGTCCAATTGAAGGGGGTCGGGAAAGAAATTAAACACAGTGGGCCTCATTACAACCCTGGCGTTAAGGGGTTAACGGCGCCGTAAAAGGCTGCAGCGCCGGTAAACCCTTAACGCCAGATTCCCACTTTAATGCCTGCTTTTTGCAGGCGTTAAAGTTCAAGGAGCTAAGCGACCTTGGTGCTAATTACGGCACCTTAATTTACGGTGCCGTAATTAGCGCCTTCCCCATCCCCATTGAGCCCTATGGGGCAAAAATGGGAATGGGGAAGGGGCAATGGTGAATGGGGATTTACCGCCCCGCCAACCTTGGAATGGGGCGGTAAATCCGCCATCCACTATGGTGGAATCCGGCATTGGACCATGGTGCTTATAGCACCATGGTCCTACGCTAGGGTTGTAATGAGGCCCAATGTAAGTTATTTACTCTTTAGTGATGGCTCTGAAAAGAACCTTTTGGTTTTTTCTTCAGTTTTGTTTTTTTTATGGGCTTTTCAGATTTTATTTCCTACAACTACTCATATGCACTCTACATCATTTTCACAGGAACTGAGTGCATTTTGAATGTTTTCAAGAAAGATTGCATTACCACAATCAGTAAAAGTCATGCCATCACTGAACAAATTATATCCACCATTCAGTAGAATGTTCTCATTTGGGAAGGGTGTGATCCCAACACCATTAAAAAATGAGCATACCCCTTTGTTCACAAGGCGCCTTCCTGCGTCTTGTTGAGGACAAAACACATTGGTGCACCTCCATAGTGCCCTGGGAGGTATGTGTGAAAAGATTATCTTTCCACGTGGAAATTGTTCCATTAGTGCTTTCAGCATATATTTCAATTCAATATGCAAAGATATTCCACTGACGTAGCCCAAACTATGTCCTCCACAATGGACCACAATGACATCTGGACATTGGAAATAAGACATGGTTTGCAATGTGCAAATAAAGTCTCCCAGTTTTGGCCAGGCACACCAAACCATGAAACCTCCACTTCCTCCAATGCAATGTTAGCAGAAATGCCACACATTTCTGTGTACCTTTTCAGATTTACCATCCAAGAATCTCCTACCATCCACACAGTAAGCCTTCTCAGCTCAACAACCACAGCCATCTACCCTACATACAGCAATGAAAAGAACTGCTAGCCTCTCTTCCTGTTAACCCCAGCCAGAAGACCTCTTTGGCTAATCCCTACAGTCCCTTTTCCATGCCAGGCATCCTTCTGCAACCCCGTAACACAGAGAAGCCCGTCTTCCCTTTCCACTTTAATCATTGTAGAACTCCCTCATTGGCTACTTTCAAGCAGTCACACACCCATCCACCAATCACATTCAAAAATTCTACATCTAACTCTGTCATCTGAGTTCAACACTTCAGATGTACTGTTGAGCTCTCAGAGTGCATGTCTTCTGTTACTCACAAGAACCTACATCAAAAACTATTGTAACAATCTCTAAGATTTCTATTTACTGATTCAACCACATCTGCATCTATCAACACAAAGTACAGGTATGCTTATATTTTTAAAATTATATTTCAAACTCTTTCACAAATGCATATAAAGAGGGTTCCTGCCACTAACCCTGAATTAACCTACTCAATAATCATACTCTGTTTGTCCCACCTCCTGACATCAAGTGGCAGTAACTTACAATGCTGTGTGGTCGCAAAGTTGTCTTTTATTGAGCATTTTCATAACAGTTTAAAAAATGCATATTTGCAATTTTAGCGGCACTTTCTGTATTTTTTTGTGAAAGAAAAAAAAACACATTTGAAACATTTCTACAGCATGTTTAAGTGGCAGATCCTGTGTGAAAGTTCAATATATTAACAGTACATGCATACCTGCCAATATGACCCATTATAATATAGCAAGTGTTATTTTTTCTTTCATTCTGTCACTTTTAATACCACTCCTCCCACTAGCAAAGTTACACAAAAACTCCCACAAATGAAAGTCAAAACGAAAACTGCATGTATGTTACTAATGCATGGCATGGAAAAATGGCAAAATGCAACACATTTAAAAATATTTATTTCAGCGCCATTTCAAGTCAAACAAATAAATGCATGTATGCATTTACAACAGTACTGTGTGTAATTTCAAAAAAATAAACGAAAGAAAATGGAAACAATTTCTCCAACATTTTGAAATAACACTTAGTGTGTGCAATTGTGTTAACTTTCACGCACATGCATACTTGCTAACATGCCACTTTCTAATCTGTACGTGCTTATTGGCTCCTTGGTTTTTCTCTGCATTCTGGGACTTGAAGTGCACCTTCTCTAATGCAAATAGTGCAACCACAACTCCCACAATACAAACAAAAGAACTATCATTTAATAAGAAACTACACATTAGAATACACCACATTCGCAAGTATGCAGGTACTGACAACGTAATAAACCTTCACACAAGTGCCACTTAAATGTGTTCTACAAATATTTTCCATCTCCATTTCTATTTTTAATGAAAAAGTTATGCACAGTGCTGCTATAAATCCACATAACCATTTTTTAACTTTCATGTACAGCCTCCCAAAAAGAACAGCTTTTTAAACCCCCGCCATTTTCCATTTTGCATTGTATAAAAATGTCACACTTTCTTGCAGTGGCCCCGCAAGGCATACTTATCATGGGACCACGGCTGCATTAGCAACGGTGCCAGTGCTCCTGTGTCCCCATTCCTGTAGAGTCCTATGCGACTCCCCAGGAACAGGGACTAACATTTTCTGGCACCTGACTTTCCAGGCCAACCGGATTTGTAATGTCCTGGTGACACCGGGAATCTAGGTGCTGAAAAAGTGTTAGGAATCTGGTGGCAATCCATCTGCAGCACCGGCAAGGTTACCACCATACTCGTAATGAGGTCCAATGATATTAACTCTTCTTCCCAACAACTCCTCCTGCATTCATAAATAATGTCTTCTTGTACTAAAATTACTTCACCATTACCATATATACCCACTAATGTTCTTCTTTCGCAATTGCAGTGAACAACAACCTCCTGGAAGACAACAACCAGAAGAAAACTACTCTTCACATCCTACAAGTAAGTGCAGTAGTGTTGTAGTATTCTTTCTGTTACTCGTACAGTATAGTTTAGACACATAGTAGCCTATAAAATTTCTTTCAAATCAACAACATTTATTTCACTCTTATTCATTACACCGCAACATGTACACACTTTGTATTCTCATCTAAACACCATTATTATAACACCCACTATTATCCTGAAAACATTGGAATGTCCTTGCTTATTCATTGACACTACCACTCTCCTACGCACTAACCCAAGCCCTTCACACATCTACAAACAGAGCTACTCTTTCAACCTTTCCAACCACAACTAGCAGCCCATTGCACAATCAGACAGCCCTCTATTTATGACTGCCATCATATTCACACACATTCACAATACACACAAATATATTCCACAACTATCAAACCCACAATTTCCTTTTTTCTCCAACAGACAGAACAGAATTCCTACTAAAAAGCAACTCTGTAGAAAACAGAGGAAAAATAGAGCAGATAAAAATAAAAGCATGCCAAATACTCATCCACCTCTAGTAGAATGTATAGCAAATATTCAAACAAAACTGCTAATACAGTCAGTCAACAAAACGAAACCAGAAACCACTAAACAAACTAGGGACCCTATTCCAAAAAATTAAAATTAAAATAAAAGAAGAAGAAAACTGCTAATGACCCTATCACTATATCTAACAAGGTTAACATAGCCACAGTTAAGCATTCCAAAAAATGTATTTAACATAAAATGTTACACTATAGAGTACTTCACAATCTTATGAAAACAGCTGAAAAGTAACGCTGTACCCTTAAAAATTACCACAGAAGACTAATCCTGGAAGCTCTAATTGAATACGCAATTCTGTTCAAAAGCATATTGCTTATATTAATTATAAAAGAATTAAACCACCAACAGAATGAATCAGTAAATTGCAAAAAGTATTTCTAATCATGCGCAAAGTCAACATAGATACCTTTTCAAACTTCTGTGAAGGTGAATGGATTCACACAAGCAGCACAGAACCATATTTCAATGGAGAGGATTATAAACAAGAACAGAAAAACACAATTGACATACATCGTAATGGCTGAGGGTATGAAATACTAGAAAACACTATTATAGCACAAGAAACACTTATCGAAAAAATTCCGCCAACAAACTTTCAATCAATGGTTCCTTTCATCCAACCAATCCGTCTAGTGTACAAATGTCCATGCAGTTCAATCTATAATGTACAGCAACAATCCTTCAAATCTTTACGACAATTCCTCAATCACTATGTGAAAGTAAAAGACAAAAGTAGAATAAAAGCTATCCAAACCATGGACTCCTGTGCAGTGAGTAACTACACTGGACTGTGAGGACATTCATTAGTCTGCATTTTAGGAACTGCTTGCAAAAGCACCTTCTACCACATCAAAATGTTAGGAACACACCATGAAATCTTCTGCAGAGACTGTACTATGAAAAACGTCCTCCTTTACAACTGCAACATTTTAATAACATTATCCTACATGGAACAGCCAAAGAACTCCTTCAACAAATAGAACACATCCAAAGTAAATATTTTGGAAGAGAAGATGACTTAGAAAATTCAGTAACTTTAGAGAAAATTAGTGAAAAACCTACAAAAACCAATCTTCTAATAAACATATACAAAACAGAAAAAGCAAAGTTTAAAAGTACATGTGTTCAAGTACCAAACCAAGTATGTGTGTGTTGTCGCAGAACCTATTATTAAAAGAGCACACACATTGGAGATATGACTTACAAAATAGAGGACAATGCGGAATCCCAATGGTTCCAATTAGCTTTACATCTTGTAACAGAAATGAATACAAAATAAGTGACCATCAATACTTTGCACATACGTCTATACAAATCTTGATAATAACCAAACGCCATCACATGCTGTCACTAATAACTTGGAAATATTCCCACTTCCAAAACCAATCTAACAACTTAATTTGTATGAGAGCATTATAATCCAAACAGTACACCCGTTTCAAGCTATAATACGCCTTCAACCCAAAACAGCCAAATTGTCTCCTTCTAAATTATTAAAAGGCATTCATGGCAAAGTAGTAAAGTAGTATATTTGCCATTAGATCTTAACAAAAATGTAGAAACTCTAGAAGTGCAACTGCCAATAGATCAATCTTTGATTATCCTAGTTAAGAGTGTACCAACAAAAGACAAACAAATTTGGCAACAACTAGTAGACTTAAACACAGCCATACAATATCTAAAAGAAAACAATGAGTACTACAAAGATATAAACATTTAACAGAACTTAAGAGAAACAACCCAAAAAATGTCTCTATCCAGGCAGACTGAGAGTAGGAGTGGGACATGGTTTTCAAATTATGTTGCCATTAGAGATCAAGGGAAGAAACGCCTGTAGTGTGCAATATATCCATGCTCACTATCATAGTGGAAACAACCCCATAGCCGGTGAAACTGTGAGTGGTGCTTTTATGAAACACATACTCTGAGAAAAAAATCACGCCGAAGGGCTGACGGTTTTGAAAGGTTTAGGGACTGGCAATTCAGAAATATTAGGAAATAAAAGATTAAATGAGATGCCCAGGATCACACAGTGTTTAAGCGGTGAAGCTGGGATTTGTGCCAATATTGCAATTCCCGCAGTTGAGCACTTTCTCTTCCAGCTCTTAACATGAACTAAAACAATCTAATGTTATAAAACTGACTTGCAAGAGTACACAACCCGTATTTCCAAACCTGACAATTTTAAAACCCAAAATATTACAGACGGGGGCTACACAACATGGGAATGATTTTAGCGTCAGTTCTCCATTATCAAGGAGAGTTCCAGCATGCAAGTAGGTTAAACCTCGCAGAAGACAGCACAGTAATACAAGGGATCCTATATGATTTGACCAGGATCACTGTGCCGTCTGCTGGCATAACCAGGATACAAGCATGAACACTTTTGCTGCACAGTCTCGAATTTGTATACTTGTTTGCTTCTTGGACAGATATTCTATGCACATCTTTTAAGGGATTGCTTAGGTTTTAAGAATGCCCAGCTGAGAAAACTCATTTTAACCCCTATCTGGTGCAGAAACAGTGCTGCTAATCCCGCCGCTTGTGATGCAAACCCAAGTAAATGTGCAGGTATGTTTGTGAACTTCAGATTTAAAGACGGTTCAGCCAGCCTTACGGGGATGTGCCCTTCTGATCTTTCACATGAACACATATCCCTACAATAAGTGCTTAACACACTGAGACAACTTCTGAACCTCCGTGGATGAATATGGATTCCAACTTTGGCTATTGCACATGATCAGCAACATTCCCACAGGGGGAAATTAACGGTACAAAGGTCGTGTTACCCAAACTATGTATTCCACAATGAAAATGAAAGGCATTGCATGTTTTAATTGATCAAGGCAGAATGCACTTGTCAAAACCGACAGGCAATGGCTTTGGAGCCTAAGCAGTATGCAATCAAATCTTCCTTCCATGTGCTATTTAAGCCTAATGTAAACTGGAATCTTGCTATAGACCAGGCAGCATTGTGGGGGGCCCTGGGCAGCCACCCCATGAGCCCTCCAATAAAAACGTCTCTGGGGTCTACTGACGTCTGGCAAGGAATGAGCGATTCCTAGTAGCATGGAGCATGCAGAAGCCCGTAGGCATTGTGGTGCTATTGCAAGGAAGGGGCTTGCAGATTACAGTAAAAAGGCATACACTAGGGGCTGCGTGATGAAGCATCGTCTGTGGTATAGGACAAATAGATATATATTGTAGTTACTATGAATGGGCTGCATGTTAAGCTCACACTGGTTAGAGTATATTAAGTAAAACACAGCATAGTAGTTATTTTAAAAAAGGGGGAAGTACAGACACTGCTGGGGGAACTGATAGAGGTAGGTAACCAAAGCAGGATTGAGAATTTTGCGAGAAACAAGGAGGGTTGGTTCTGCGCCAAGTTCATTAGAAAAAGCATTCCATGGTTTGGGGACAAGACAGGGGAGCTTAGCCCTGTGGCATTAGCTCCTTTGGTTAATGGGGACAGCAGCTGGTGACAAGGAGTCCATGAGCATGAGCACTGGGGGATAGCTCAGGCTTTAAGTAGTGCTTGCCCCTCGTATTGCATGCCAAAAAAGCTTCTCACCTAGGTTGGCCCTGCAGCGACCAGTGTGCATGTGTTTATGTATTGTTAAGTGCTGTATGGAAGCAGAATGCTAGCAGTAGTGGTGAATTTTAACACTGAGTTTGCAGGGTGAGCGCGCCTAATTGGCTTGTTAAATTGGGATTTTAATCCTTGCATGGGGATGGGGAATTCAAGGCTGTGTATGACCATCCTGCGCACCCAATGGTGGAACCAGTGATGACAATGAAACAGGTCTTAGCTCCATTTCTATTCCTTTATATTGTGGGGTGGCAAGCAGCCTGGTGCAGGGAGGCAACCTGGCCCTGGCTGAGCATCACAGAAGATATTGGCTGGGTCATTGCGCCAACAGTCCCAGTGGCACATAAATGCAGGACTGCCAGCAACTTAGGCAAATGGAATATGGCAGTCAGTGTATGGATGTTGCTTTCTACAGCATGTGTGGCTCTGAAGGAGCTAGAGAATGGAGGTCATAGTTTAATTTAGCTGTCTCCTCGCTCTCAACCCTTTCTGGGCTAGCAGAGATCCTTCAAAGGGCAGAATCTGTGTCTGTGCATATCTGTGAATGCCACCAGCCTCATACATGTCACTCAATGGTGTGCTGTTTGGACACGTGGCTTTCATATCCTTTGTTTGCAGACACCTTGGCTCAGA
Organism: Ambystoma mexicanum; assembly: GCF_040938575.1. Classification (NCBI taxonomy): domain Eukaryota; kingdom Metazoa; phylum Chordata; class Amphibia; order Caudata; family Ambystomatidae; genus Ambystoma; species Ambystoma mexicanum. The sequence continues at coordinate 63,803,361 of NC_090937.1, forward strand.
TATTGCTTTGTATTCCTGATATGTGGACTTATAGTTAAGTCTATAATGTATGTGCGTTGTATGGTAGAGGCACAGTGTTCCCATTTTTTGTGAACTGCCTTTGGGGGTGAAGATAGGAGCTTCATTTCAGAAAATGGTTTTTGTATGCATTATTTGCTAATGCCTTCACATTAGTCCAGTCCATATGTCCATGAGCTGGAAAAAAAAACATTGCCGACATTTCAGTGGATTCCAGGCTGTTTAGACTCATAATTAAGCCAGGATTTGTGATGTCATATTTCTGTGGGCTTAGACAGTAAATCGCACATCTTGAAAGCCATTTTTCCAAAATGCCTTGCAGAGGGAGAAGCCACCGGCACACTGGTTGGTGTAAGGTGGCCTAGCTCGCTCCCAAATTCCCACCAAGATGTGTACGCCTCACCAACTTCCAAAGTCACCAGCCGCCACTGGGCTGAACTGACCCTAGCAGCAGCATCAGTTAAATATACCAGCGCTGTGTAAGACTTACATTTGTGATTTTAAAAAGTAGCCTTTCCTCCATGGATAGCCAGTGAGCAGCTCATCTGGCGTGAAGTCATGTGTATTCTTCCAAAGAATACTGAGAGTTGCATACTGCAGCACTCTGCACTTTTAGAGCCTGTGAGGTTTTTGTGAGATGCCTGCAAGGATGACAGTGTAGTAATACAATTTAACACTGATAAGGACGCAAGAAATGAATGAGCAGGGTTTTTTAAGTATGGCGGGGAAAGGAAAGGGCCGGAGGCATTAGCAAATGTGATAGTGAAAGGGAAGTACTGGCACAGGGATGTCACTCCATCAAAATGATAGAGGTAGTGGAAGTGACATCTCATGACCCTTGATCTCTGATGATATCACTGTAGGAAAAGTTTTAAACTTTTTATTTTTAGAGTAGCAAAGGAGACCGCAGGGCAACAAGGGATACCTCAGGGGCTGCAGCCACGACCCCTGGCGACCCCAAATGACGTCCCTGCAATATCACCCTAACGATAAAGTGTAACAAAATGGATTGTAGCATGAACCTGGCATGACATGAGCAAGGGTTATTTTACAGCTACAGAAATAGTGTTAGAGTTAAAAGAGGTAGTGATAAACTTCATGAGATGGGAAGCAAGTGAGTTTTCATGGGGTTTTTAAATCAACATGTGGCAGGAGCAGGCACTGCCCTTTAGCTGAATGGTCCATTGCCATTCATGCGTTCTATCATTTTTTGACTTAGAATGCCCCCTGAAATTGAAAGTTACTGGATCATCTGTGTCCTGCTTTTGGGGAATTTTGGGGATAGCACACATGTAGTGAAGGGGGTTTTGGGGTGCTCCTAAAGGCTTTTTCTAGGAGCTCCACCGTGAGTGATAGGACAGTTTGCATGAAGTCATACCCTGGGCGATAGTTTAAACTTTTTAGGCCGGAGTGGAGAACATTTTTATTAAATAGAGAAAAACTTTTGGTTTGAGACGAGCGGTTGAGATTGTGGTATAGTAGGAAGTAGATGAATGAAGAAAGGCTTGAATGACAAAGTGTGAAAGCATGATGACAGTGTTGAGGTTACTAAGGAAAACATGATTATATAGGGCATGCCTTAGTTAAACACAAGCAATTTTGAAGGCATGGAAGCGGCAGAAGGCCAATGACATTGGGTGAGTGAGAAGTAAAAGATTTTAGTATGTGTGCAGCGTGATGAATAAAGCCAGCTGTATAACCTGCTGAAGAAATAACGAACAAAAACAAAGATGAAGGATTTTAGAAATTAAGGCGCAGGCTGCAAATTATGAACATTTACAGACACGAGGTAGAAACAGGCGGCCTTTAGGAAAATAAAGGCAGCCATAAAATAGGGAAATATGGCAGATGATTAAGGAGCAAGCAGAATGAAATAAGAATAATGAAGAACAGTAGTGGTTCAAGCGAGGGATTACCGGGGGGGCACCTGAGTGAAAAACATAAGGTTACCGGGGGGGGGCACCAGAGAGAAAAATGTAAGGTCACCGGGGGGGGGGGGGGGCACCCGAGAGAAAAACGTAATGTTACCAGGGGGGTAGCCGAGAGAAAAACGTAAGGTTACCGGGGGGAAACATCTGAGAGAAAGACAAGGGATACCGGGGGGACACCCGACAGAAAACGAAGGATACCAGGGGGGCACCTGAGATAAAAATGTAAGGATTTGCCTTGTTCCTATGCTTTAATACAGTGGTCAGAAGAAACGTGTACCCAGAGCCCACATAATAGGGGACGACTAGGCTACGGTGACGATAAAAGACGGCACAAATGGGGTTCGTTTACACCCCATGTCGGGGTATTGATTAGAAGGCAGGTATATGTGTGTCCAGCTGGTGTTTGTCTAGTCTGTCAAGCGTCTGTTATGTATGTCCTGTTGTATGTCAAATGTAAGGAATTTTGTCTCCTTGTTGGTTGAAATCAAGTAAAGGTTTAATGCGATTCTACAGTTGAGAAGGAATCGCACATAGATTGATGTTTTTGAGTAAATTGGCGGTATAAATAATTTGGCGGGAAGAGACTGGATTGGAGCTCGCTGCTTTTGATGCTTGCTCATAGTAATGGGAGTTTTGGACTCACATAAGGATATCAATAGAAACAGAGTAAAGCCCGGAAAACATTGCTCCAATTGGAGGAGTGGGTTAAAGGTACCGCCCACAAGTTGTTTATGCTGCAGCCACAAATTGAGTCTTAATCTAAAGCCATCTTACAACGCATGGCAACTTACCTGCATGCCGCATATAAAATTAAAAAAAGGGGTTAGAAAACGCTATGCTGTTCTCAAATTGTGAAAAATATAAGAACAAGGACAGGAGGAAGAGCCTCCAGCAGCTTGGATGCTAAAAAATATGCACTGAGGGGGGTGAGACACCTGCAGCAACGCCTGCCCCACCTGAAACAGGAACCGGAGGAAGTAAGCCTGAGGGACTTTACCCATTAAAGAGAGCTAAATGCAGCCACAGGGTATAGCAACCCTGCTTATGAGTCGCCTACATACAGCAGTAACAAAAATCAAGGGAAGGATAAGGACAAGAATCTCACATCCCTAGCCCCAAGGGAAAATGGGAGATGCGATGATGTGTTAATAAAGGAGGGGATCAGGCACAGACAAGTGCATCTGTCAATAAGGGGAGAGAGGGAAAGAAGAGGAAAGAAAGTGAAGACAGAACTGATGAGATAGAATTTACAAAAGACAAATGGATGGGAGGACAAATCTCATTGAAACTCGATGGGAGGGGAAGTGATGATGGGAGGCCTAAAGAGAAGTTAGATGAGGCACAGAGGAAGAAGAAAGAGAAGGAGTTAAGAGACGGAAGGATAAGAAGGAAAGTTAGGCTAAGGCAGAAACAGCTTTATCGCGAAGAGCAAGAGAAGCAGCTCGATCGCAAACCAGAGAATAGCCTATGAATGAGATAGACAGAAACAGCAGAGGTTAGAAGAAAAGCAAAAGGTACGCGAAAGAAGGGATGAGAAAGTTCAAAGGAAAGATGAACGGAGAAATGAAGGAAGAAGGTAGGGTCAGAGAAGAGGCGAGGAAGTGCAAAAGGATTGGTCACAGAAATAAATAAATAAATAAATAAATAAATAAATAAATAAATAAATCAGGAAATACTGAAATTGAGTGGTTATCTTTAAGAAATGAATAAAGGGAAAATTGAGAAATAGGAACAATTGGGCAAATTAATAGAAGGATAAGGGATACAGTCAAAAGCATAAAGCGAAAAAAAAAGTGGAAAACAAATAGCACTTATGAGGTTTCCTAACCAACAGAAAAAAGGAGCGTATGACAATAAAAAACATCAAGAGACCATGAAGACTAAGAAAAGGAGTATGGCTTATAAAATTGGGTCAATTAAACGAAGGAAACCCGCACAAGCCATTTTTAAGTAAAAATGGTGAAGTAAGCTAAACAACTTGTGAATGTCAGTAACAATTTTGATTTATTTTTCAGACAAGCTATGAACCTCTTGCGTGGAAGCACAAGAAATTGTCTGCATGGCCTTAAATTAGGGAGAAAAGAGAAAAAGGTAAGTACTTGTTCACGCCAAAAGGGTGTGAACACACAATCCATCAACACTAAAGGTAAGAGGATCCAGGTGAGTAACAGGAAAAAGGGAGAAAGAGACACAATGTCTTCAAAAGTTAGCTATTTTTCCCAAGACAGGTACAACAGGTGTGGTAAGAGTAGGAAATAGATAAGAACATGGCCATTTCAGACAACCACAGAAGATAGAAGTAAAATCGAAGGTGATTAATCATTTTCATGTACATAATTCCAAAAAGATTGTTATGATAGAGGGATGCAAGCATTAGAATAGGCAAACATTAATGGGAACAATAAGGTTGGAGGCACATAGTAAGAATTGGTGCCATAGTCTTAGAAGACAGGGGCAGGCTAGATCAAATTAGACAGGAATGGTGTGCAGCGAAACGCCTCTGTTTTATCTCCCTAGGATGAACACAAAGCACAAGCATAGACCATGGTCCAACTAACGGCAATAAAAGAATAGGAAGAATGGCAGCTGAGCCGAGGAAGTATGTGCAGCTAACAAGCAAGAATTTACTGCTAAGCTGAAGAAGTATGTGCAGCTAAGCAGCAAGAATTTACTGCTAACCTGGAAGAATGCAGCTAAGCTGAGCAAAGAACCAAGCCGAAATTAAGTATCCACGCGGGGTGGTTGGAAAATAGTTGTTTATGTGCACCAACGAATAGGGGAGAATGACCCAGAGCGTATTTTTTGCTAGCAGTAAAGGAGGAAGAGGGTTAAAGTCGGGAAGAAAACCTGACCCCTTGCAAATGCCCAAATGACTTTTGCCTTTATTTTGACTTTCTACAGATGACGGGGATCCCCAAGGATGTTTCTGTCATTTTCTACGGACGTGCCTAGAAGACCAGGAAAGAAGAAGGCATCTTTCATTAATTGTTTTGTCTCCTTAGGGTTGCATGTGGCACCCGGAAGGGGAAAATGTGTCCCATGAAGGACGTGATATATTTTGTGTTATTGAAAACAAAAATCATTTTCTAAGCCAGCTGACACAGAGCTAAGAATGGGGGGTATTTTAGTTATGGTGAGAAAATGACCCACAAAAGGGAAATGTTTAAAAGAACATGTTTTGTAGCTTGTCTAGGAGGCAGGGGTGTCAAATAAGAGGGAATGTCTCACAATTTCTAGGGAATAAGGTATAAGAGCCAATGCGAAAAGAGGTTTTAAGGAAATAGGTTGGTAGGAAATGTGTTAAATAATAGAGACCTGTTTATTTTTACAAAAGAAACTCATTCCGTTTTATATTACAGGTATACGTCAAGGGACCTGTATGCCTCGGAAATTAACATTGAACCGCGTGAGGAGAGAGGAAGGTTGTAGAGAAACCCAGTGAAAGCCCGATGCTGAATTATGTCTGCAAAAAGACTCCCCCAACACTGCATCCCCATGCCGAACCGTCCCCTCTTGTGGACTCATTGAACAATGAACCCTTTTTGAAAGAGAGACACTCTGGAAAAAAAACCCAACTTCATGTGAAAAGGAAAAAAACAATGGACTTCTGGTCTAAGCATCAAAAGAACCTGGGAGACCGATTGTGAAAACAGCACAATTGAAAGGAAAAGGCGACAGGAGACAGACGGTCCACTAACGCCAAACAAAAGATGAATAAAACAGAAGATACGGAAAAGGAAAGAGTGTGGAAAAGAGGGAAGGACAAAGTGAAAACAATATGCATGGGCAGGAGAAGGTGATCAAGGAGAGAATGTACTTTGTTGGGGCGGGAGTTGCAGACAGGATGTGACATACGAAGAGACAATGGGCTAATGGGTTACCTCAAAGCTTGACCAAACCTCTCGAGTCTCACAATGGCTGTGAACGTCCAAGGCATACAGTTAGATTAAAGGCACACGATTACAGGAAGTAGGGCTTACATGAAAGGAGATGACACATATATGTTTGTTTTAAATAACAATACGTTAGTATGTGCCAAGTTATAAGATCGTGTTAAGATGTGTTTAGATAAATATCAAGGAGAATGGACATCGAATATGGTTCAAAGTTGTTGTTTTACAAACAAAAAACTTTCAACAAGGGGGAATATAGCAAATCAACAGCTGAATGAAGTGGAGCCCCCCCACTTAAACCTAAGCAGAGAAAGTCGCATGTACTTATGTGGTGTTGTAATTATGTGAAAATGGTATTCATAATGTTAATATATACAAGTATTCAAAAAAGCATCGTATTCATAAGGTAGAAAATGTCATTACCATGATGTGGTAAGTTGGCAAGGCACAGAATGGACAATAACATTTTCTGTACATAGACAGAAAATCGCATTGGCTGAATGCCTTTAATGAAAATGCATGTACTGAAAATGTGGCTAAAATGAGCAGAGGGTGTAGGATGAGATCATTTTAAAGTTGAAACATTCAAGGGTAGTAAGCTGTCAGAATGTTGACGAATAGACAGTAACTGGCATTAAATTGGGCCTGGTCGAAAACCTTATCTGAAGAATCCAGCTGCACCAATTATAATTGAACAGAGCACCGAAGAAGAGTCAGGAATGCATGCTAGAGCGCATTTCATTTTGAAGGTTTAGTTCAATAAAAATGAATTGCCCAGTGAGCTAATGCTAACGATGAAGTTGTCTAAGACTGTGCAGAAATGGTGGGGGCAGATTGCTCCCTCACATTTGGCTATAAAAATGAGCTCTCTGTAATGCTGGGGGAGAGTTGAGGCTGGGAGCTCAACCACGGAACAGGGGCTACTCTGTTTCAGCAGTGGCATGAAATAAACCTCTATGAACAAAGAATACTGGTTCCAACATCAGGCTGATGTAGAGTGTATGCTAAGGAACCTCGGCACACCCACATGGTTTGTTACTTTAAGTTGAGCAGAATATGCATAGGATGACTTGCACAACTTCTTACGCATAGAAAACCAAAACAAAGAAGGAACAGACATAAAAACATAAGGAGAACTCTGTTCTCTTGACCCTATAAATGTAGCAAGATACTTTCATCGCTGCTTTATTGCCATGCTGCACTTCACCTGTAATAAAACTATCCCTCCACTCAAAGCAGTGGAACACTTCTTTTGGAGAAAAGAATATCAATCCAGAGGAGAAGCACACATCCACATGCTTTTGTGGATAAAAGTTGCCCCTAAATTTGGTCATGACAGTGATGCCTAAATTTTGCAGTTTATTCACAAATACATATCCTGCGACATCCCTTCAGAAACCACACATACTGAGCTCCGTACACAAATGTTACACTTCCAAAAACATAAGTGTGGCAAATACTGGCGACGCATATATAAAAACAAAGGTAAATACTACACAAAAGGCTTCTTTGGTTTCCCAAGCCCAGTTTCAGCTTCATGTCTTCTGTTAGACACAGCGTGAAAGGCAAATCGCCTAAAAACACACACAGCATTAAAAGAAACAGAGCTTCAAAGTACATCAATGATTACAATGCAATCATTTCCCTCTTGTGGAATGCAAACATAGATATAGAATATATTGCAGATAATTCCACTGATGTTGCAAGATATGTCACAGCCTACCTAACGAAAGCTGAGAAAACAGAGCAAAAAGACCTCTGGCATGGCATATCATCTGACAAAACACTGTCACAAAAATTGTACCGCTTTGTGTTACCACATCACTTACCTGGGGCAGGGGGCGCACCTGTAGGTCCCGGCGCGCCCCATCCTGGCGCTTCTATCCCCGATATCGTCTGGGGGGACCGCGGCCTTTTGGGGCACTCGCCGCTCGCGGGTTTCCCATGTCTCTAGACTCGCGCATGCGCGGAAGACCGTGTTTCGCCCTTCGCGCATGCGCCGTCCACAGAGTGCTTGGGAAGCCGCAAGCTTGCTTCCCAAGCCTCGTTCTGGGCACGGCAGCACCCGGGGACAGCACGGCTTGTGTTCCAAGCCTCCCGGGTGCTGCCGGCCCTATTTAAGGGCCTGTGTCTTGAAACTCACCGCGTCTCAACGCGGTTTGTTTCCGGATCGCGTCCTCGCCCCCGCAGCTCCCTGCTGCTGCACCTACCTGCTCAAGCCTGTTTTCTTTCTTCCTTCCTGGTTTTCCCTGCTGGTTCCCGTGGGACTTGGTCCTTCCCCTCATTGGTTTCCCCTGGGTTCCCCTACTCTCCTTGGGTTCCCTTCTTCGGCAGTCTTGGGTCCAGTCCTGTCCTGTTCCCCTCAGCCATTGCTTCTGACCCTGTGCTGCCTTTTGCCTGCTGCCATTTCCAGGAGCCTTTGCAGCACTCTGCTGTGGACAATCAACCCTGCTCTGCCTTTTGCCTGCTGCCATTTCCTGGAGCATAGCAGCCTTCAGCTGTGGATAATCATCTCAAACCTCAGCCTTTTTCCATCTACCATTTTTTGGAGTCATTGCTGAAGTATTCATCTGTGGACAGTCATCACAGTATCAAGAACCGCCTTCTCTGACAATGCTTGCACTGTCCCGACGTCACGAAAATCAGGGAAGTGCACATTCGTGGCGTTGGGAGCTGGTTCACTCCTGACCATGTTGATTCCAGAGTGAGGGTTGTGCCGGTTTCTCGCGTCACGCCTTCTGCATTCATCAGTTGGACAGCCTGGCGACCTCACCACGATCGACAACCGGAAGTTCAGGTATTCAGCGCCCACGAGATGCTTTCCTTAACAGATTGAGAGGCCTGCCTTCCGACTCCGAGATGGATGAGGCTCAGGAACTTCGGAAAGAGATGCGAGTTCTTCGGGCCGAGATGACTGCGCTCCGTCAAGAGAACATTGGTCTAAGACAGATGGTGACACAAGGTTCTGGGGCTGCACCTCAGGGTGAAGGGGCTATGTCCCATACCGCACCTATCAAGTTTGACGGTGATTCAAGGCGTGTGGCAGAGTTTTGCAACCACTGTAAGATACATTTCCTCTTTAGAGCCTCCTATTTCAATTCTGACAAGGCCAAGATTGGATATATACTGGGAAATTTGACCGGGAATGCCCTTGCGTGGGCAGCCCCATTGTTGTCTGCCAATAGCCCCATTCTTAATGACTTCGCAGCCTTCTAAAAAGCATTTTTGGAGGTTTTTCAATCACCGAATCTGGCTTCCGCAGCACAGAACCAATTGATGGACCTCAAACAAGGATCTATGGACTTTATAGCCTACATAGGTCGCTTTCGTCAATTGGCAACCAATTCTCAGTGGCCTGAAATAACCCAGAACACTTTGTTTCGAAGAGGATTGAGAGATGAGTATAAGGACGAGTTACTGCGCATCCCAGAGCCTGACACCCTCCAGCAACTTGTAGAACAGGTTTTGCGCATTGACCATAGATTGGCAGAATGGAGGGGAGTGAGACGTCGAGCAGAGCGGATGTTCTCAAGACCACCCAACACTCCAACCGGAATTTCTGGGTCTTCGGACCCCGGCCCAGAACCCATGCAGTTGGGAGCCGTGAGGGGTCCGCTGTCCGAAGCAGAACGGAAACGCAGAAGAAGTCTGAGACTTTGTTTGTACTGTGGGGCCGCCGGGCACTACTTGGGTTCCTGCCCTCTACGCCCCCAAAGGAAGTCGGAAAACTAGAAGGCATGCCGTCTGTAGGAAAGGCAACGACAGGTCCTTACTCGTACTCAGTCCTTTCCGACTCCAGTTCCTTGCTTCAGCCCATGCAACCGGCTGTCCTACTGGTTTTGAAGATCAAGCTGACATGGTTAGACAAAGAGGCGGAAATTCTTGTCTTAATAGACTGCGGGGCTTCCAGAAACTACATAGACAAAGCATTCACAGCATGTCATGGCATACCTTTGTTCGCCCAGAGAAGCGTCCTGCCCCTAGAGGTGATCAATGGGACCCCTTTATCTTCAGGGCCAATTCGTCAACAAACCATGTGCTTACATATCCAGATCAAGGAACATGGGGAAAGAATCGCTCTGGATGTCATCAGATCACCCTCCTATACAGTGGTTTTAGGATTGCCCTGGCTTCTTCACCACAATCCAACCATCAATTGGGGAGCTTGCACCTTGGATTTCTCTTCTGCTTATTGCCTCCATAATTGTTGCTCGCCCGGCGTGCCTCAGAAGGATATCACCTCCATACGCCTTACGAGGAGTACTGGTCCACCAGGGTTTTGTTCACTGTTGCCAATCCCTCAGGAATACGCTGAATTTCAGATCGTGTTTTCCGAGCCTGGGGACATACCTCTGCCACCTCACTGAACGTTTGACTGTTCCATAGATCTGGTACCTGTTTCTGTGATACCCCATGCGAAGGTGTACGCCTTGTCCCTAACCGAGAAGACGGCCCTACAAGAATACCTGTCTGATTGCATCAAGAAGGGATACATTGCACCTTCAAAGTCACCTGCTGTTTTTCCTTTATTTTTTGTGAAGAAGTAGGAAGAGACCTCTGGGGTTGCTTCATCCCACGGAGATACCTCCTTACCCGTGGCACACCATTGCGGTTGATTTCATCGTTGAACTACCCCCATCGGAAGGATATACCTGTATCATGGTTGTTGTGGACTGTTTTACTATGGCGGCCCATTTCGTTCCATTTCCTAGGATACCCACTACATCTCAGATGGCTTTGGCATTTCTTCAGGATGTGTACAGGTTACATGGATTACCAGAAAAGATCATATCCGACCGTGGATCCCATTTCTTGTCATCTTCCTGGCGCCAATTGTGTGGTCATCTCGGCATTCACCGAGCACTTAGTTCGGGTTATCATCCTCACACTAGCGGCCAGACTGAAAGGACTAACTAGAATCTGGAACAGTACCTTCGGTGTTTTGCCAATGCCACCCATTCTAACTGGAAGACGCATCTGGTTTTGGCTGAAGTCACCTATAACAACACGGTTCATTCTGCTACCGGTCTGAGTCCATTTTTCTGTTTGTCTGGTCTACATCCTAGGCTGGTGCCCTTTTGTGCCGTGCTACCCAGTGCGGTTCCTTCTGCTGATCATCTTATCACTACCATCCAAGATCAACACTCCTTGGCACGCAGAACCCTGGCAGAGGCACAGCAACGCATGAAGCAACGGGCTGATAAAGGGAGGACCCCCTAACCCGCTTTCCAGGTGGGGGATTTGGTTTGGTTGTCCTCCAAGAATCTACCAGTACGTAATTTACCTACCAAGTTGGCTTCCCGCTACTTTGGCCCATTCAGGATTACTAGGCGTTTATCATCAGTAGCGTTTTGTTTACAGTTGCCTCAGTCGTGGCGGGTACATCCTGTCTTCCACGTTTCCCTTTTAAAGCCATACGTGGTCGACACTTTTGGGCGGTCTTCCCCTCGTCTTGCATCAGTTGTTGTCCGGGGTACCCCAGAATTTGAAGTGCAGGAAATTTGCGATTCGCGCATAAGACAGGGGGTTCCCCAGTACTTAGTGGACTGGAAGGGCTACCCTGCCTGTGATCGTACTTGGGAACCACGTAGTTATGTGCATGCTCCCCATCTGGTTCGTGAATTCTATCACCGTTTTCCTTGGAAACCTGGGCCACCTGGCCTTCCTGGGAGGGGACATAGTGTTACCACATCACTTACCTGGGGTAGGGGGCGCACCTGTAGGTCCCGGCGCACCCCATCCTGGCGCTTCTATCCCCGATATCGGCTGAGGGGACCGTGGCCTTTTGCGGCACTTGTTGCTTCTGGGTTTCCCGTGTCTCTGGACACGCGCATGCGCGGAAGACCGTGTTTTGTCCTTCGCGCATGCGCCGTCCACAGAGTGCTTGGGAAGCCGCAAGCTTGCTTCCCAAGCCTCGTTCTGGGCACGGCAGCACCCGGCGACAGCACGGTATGTGTTCCAAGCCTCCCGGGTGCTGCCGGCCCTATTTAAGGGCCTGTGTCTTGAAACTCACCACGTCTCAACGCGGTTTGTTTCCGGATCGCGTCCTCACCCCCACAGCTCCCTGCTGCAGCACCTACCTGCTCAAGCCTGTTTTCTTGCTTCCTTGCTAGTTTTCCCTGCTGGTTCCCGTGGGACTTGGTCCTTCCCCTCATTGATTTCCCCTGGGTTCCCCTACTCTCCTTGGGTTCCCTTCTTAGGCAGTCTTGGGTCCAGTCCTGTTCCTCTCAGCCATTGCTTCTGGCCCTGTGCTGCATTTTGCCTGCTGCCATTTTCAGGAGCCTTTGCAGCACTCTGCTGTGGACAATCAACCCTGCTCTGCCTTTTGCCTGCTGCCATTTCCTGGAGCATAGCAGCCCTCAGCTGTGGACAATCATCTCAAACCTCAGCCTTTTGCCATCTACCATTTCTTGGAGTCATTGCTGAAGTATTAATCTGTGGACAGTCATCACAGTATCAAGAACCGCCTTCCCTGACAGTGCTTGCACTGTCCCGACGTCACGAAAATCGGAAGTGCGCATTCATGGCGTTGGGAGCTGGTTCACTCCTGACCCTGTTGATTCCAGGGTGAGGGTTGTGCCGGTTTCTCGCGTCACACCTTCTGCATTCATCAGTCGGACAGCCTGGCGACCTCACCACGATCGCCAACCGGAAGTTTAGGTATTCAGCGCCGACGAGACGCTTTCCTTAACACTTTCGCAAAAAATGCTGTCCCATAGAGAATGTGGATGCTATGAAGCTGCAGACCATTTAAAAGGTACAGCATTAAATGGAAAGCTGAACACATAGGCCCTCATTACGACCCTGGCGGAAATCGAAAAACGATGGCGGAAATGCAATACCGCCATCGAATAGCGCTCGGTGCGATCATGACCCGTCACCGCAAAGTACGATGCCATTAGCTACACCGTAGTGAACGCCAACGCTAACTGCACCAAGTACGCGCGCGCGCGCCATGCCAAACCGTAATTACCACCATGGCGCAACGGTACGCGAATTCTGACCCTAGCGGACATGCACCTAACGCCATCAAGCACGGCGGAAAGTACCATTCCGCCATGGTGAGAAGTACGGCATCGCGAACCAACCGTAAACGGCCCTACTGAGTGCCTGTACACCGCTCCCTGGCCACATTGTACAACTCCCCGTAGGTGCAATGAAGTCACACAATGCAACCAGTGAAATGTACAAGTCATCCATGCCTGCCAACGAACAAATGAATCTCAAGAGGGGCCAATGGGAGCTGCAGGGCACAGATGGCACGAATACAGAAGCTATACAAATGGACATGACCTCAGTCTCCCTCCAAGAAACGCACGCAAACACAGGCACCTGTGACCAGCTATATTCTGATAATCACATCATTCCACCAATCCAACTGGCTGACCGGCATCTGTTACACAAAAGCTAATCCCCCGCCCCTGAGCATGACATCATTAAAACAGTCATATTGGCAGCCCTTATCCCTGACCTCACTGGGCTTCGTAGGCAAACGCGCCCAGCACAGTACCACGCAACTATACTCCGAAGCTGGAACCCAATGCAGATCTCCTCACAATACATCGCTCCCCAAATAGGAATATGCCACATCACTTGCAAAGAAGAACGCTACACGGTTCATATCAGAATAGAAATTTAATGCACAACAAATTCACCAAGCCCATACAGCCATTAGGCCATGAACTCCAAAATACATTTCACCATTGTGGGCTGCATCCGCAATAAATGACCAGCTACTTCTTGTGTGACGCCCTGTTCCCTCATGGTACACAGGGGCTACATTCTCGTACGAAAAGGCAACATGGAAGCGCCTCGAACCGCAGGGCCGTCCCAATAGGGAGGCACTAGTCCAGCTGAAAGGCCGAAATGTTGCTCCTAGCCACTAGTACTGCGTAAGGGCATGTGGCCCATTGGCGATCGTCCCATAAGATCGTAATGCTGCTCCACTGATTAACACGAAGCAGCAGGTGTCGGGAGTAAAATCCATCTGCAGGAGTGGCATACAGATGGCAGTGGCAAAAGGGGAGGAGATACCTGTCACCCAAACAAAATGAAAAAGAATAGTATGGCCATCAGAACTTCATTTGAATTACTCACTTCAATGTTCACACCAAATCCACAGCCATATGCATGCTAGCCCACTCCAAAGGATCATCACCACCCAAAAACCACTAGCGAATCATAACTATCTATATCGAGGTGAAAACACTATCACAAACGAGTGTTTCTGTGCATGCGTCTGTTAAAACAGAATCCATCAGATGGGATTGGTAACGTGCATAGACACAAGTGTCTGCAGGCGCGTCGAGACAGGGAGGGTTCAACAAGGCCAGATAGACGATGGTCCCACTATGGCAGCCCTGCATCACATAGCGCAGGGGAGGTGGATAGATTCCAAGAAGCCCTGTACATGGCAAACTCTGTATCAAATCATCTGTCCATGCATCCATACATCATTCCCTCATCCCGTAATGAAAACGCCTGTTTCCATACTCACATGACATGTGAAATTTCCATTGAGTCTGTGCGTTATGCAGCCTGCAAAATCCACTGTGCCCCAGCCCGTAATTCCAGTGTTGTGAAGTAACATGTAATTGGGAACGTCCGGCCTTATCGCCCACTTCGCTATTGCGCATCCCAAACTATTCATATCAATCATTGCATCCTCGCCATGGCCCCTGTCCCAAGGACATTGAACAATAGAACGTTATATTTGCAGTCAGACCTGTGGGCATCTCCTCGCCGCTAGCTGAAAACCGAAAGCGCCGCCCTTCGAATTCCTCATTTGCAACATCACGTCGAAAAGGCATCTGTGGCCGCTTGAAATCACAAATTAATCCATCTAGTGCGGCTGTGTGTGAAAATGGCAACTGCCTTCACTCACAAATGGGACGCCCCGCCCGTCGGTGAACCTCGGTACAGTGTTGCATGAGGGTCCACCGTTACTCGAGTACTACGTTCCACTGACCCTTCACAAGTCTGTTCGCGACTGCAAAGATAGTATGTGAAACAATGGGACCATAGCAGAATGAACATATCAACCAATGTTACACTGCCATCGGGTACAAATACATGATTGTAATAGCAAGATGCCATTCGTCGAATTGCAGCGTTGTGTGCGGGACGTGCTCGCCCAAAGGGGAGAGCAGCTTGCACAGGTGGAATGAATCACCACAGGTGGAGGCCATACAGCATGAAAACACATAAATTGCACACCCAACCCCCTCCCACAACCACACCCACTCCGAAATGCTACCGGCAGGACTAGCTATGTTGGTCCTGGGGGACCTGATAGCACTGCAAGTACTCCAACTTCAAGAAGAAGACGAACACCAACTACAACCGGCCGCACGGAGGAGACGCAGGAGGAGGAGGAGGGCAAGGCAGGGCCAGCAAGGGCCGCCAGCACAGCCACTACCACCACGCAGGCAGCCCGCAATCCCACGCCTCCGAGCACATCCGTTCAACCTCACTGATGAGCAGATCCACACCCTCTACCGTTTGGACCGGGACACCATAACCGCCATTGTGGACATGACACAGGCTGACCTTGTCAGCATGATAGCTAGCCCAACCGCCATCCCACCCCTACTGAAGGTGGTGTCTGTACTCCACTTCCTGGCCACAGGCACCTACCAGCACACAGTCGGACAGTTGCATGGCATTTCACAGCCACTGTTCTCACGGACACTATTGCAAGTGCTCGATGCCCTCCTGCAGCACGCAGACGACTACATCTCTCTACCACGCTCGGAGCAGGAAATTACCAACACAAAAGTGGGATTCCATGCACTTGCCGGCATACCGGGTTGCATTGGTGCCATCGACTGCACCCATGTGGAATTGGTCGTCCCACATGCCATGGAGGCCCAGTACCGCAACCGAAAACAATTTCATTCTCTGAATGTACAAATGGTGTGTGACTCCAACAGGATCATTACACATTGTTGTGCCCGATTCCCTGGATCAACCCATGATTCTATGGTCTTGAGGAACTCTACAATACCACGCTACATGGAGCGACACGCAGGGAACAGATCCTGGCTACTCGGTGAGTCTCATTTCAAGCATGATAATGTGGGGTATGTGATGCGGCAATGACCTGGCAGGAAGGGGGGGGGGTGCGTACGTAGCAATGGCATTCCTCAAAATTCCTTTATTGTCCACATACAGGTGATGCCGGGTATCCACTGAAGAGATGGCTCCTTACACCAGTCCGGAACCCACGGGACCAGCATGAGGAGGACTACAACCATGCCCACTCACGTACCCGTGTAGTCATAGAACAGGCATTCGGCCTACTGAAGACTCGTTTCCGCTGCCTCAGAAGGTCTGGCGGGGCACTCCTGTACCGCCATGAGAAGGTTGCAAAGATGGTCATGGCATGTGTCATGCTACACAACATGTGCGTACGTAGAAATGTGCCCATGCCCCCTGACGCAGAACTGCAAGCACCTGAAGATGGTCATGATGAGGGTGGGGATGTGGCAGCACCTCAAGGAGTCTGCGAGGCACAGGAGGGCCGTGACATTCGTCAGCATCTCATAGATGCATGCTTCTAGCACTCACGCCTGGTGGCTGATACATGGACACGGGACTCGTGGCACTGTGTGTGTCTGGAACATGCACAATATGGACTGTACGCCTATAATGGCCTCGTACACAAAGATCAATGTCCACACATCTCATTGGATGATCGTGCATTGTTTATGGCATATGTGATATCATGTTAAACACCCTATCGACCCGCCACCCAAGTGAGCCCAACACACCCCCTCCACCCTCCTACCTCCCCCCCGAACACCAGTGTCCAAAGATGCTCATTGTCAGTGGGCAGTCGCTATTGCAAGCCCCCTCTCCGGGTATCAGGGGCACCCCTGCCTGTGGAGCGCAGGTTCCTCCCAGATCTACGTTGGGGGCTGCCCTGGACGGAACTTGCAACGGATGATGTCTCTGCCTGCTCACGTCCATGCATGTCCCTAAGGGTTTGTGAGAGCTCAGTGAGCACACGGCGCACAGCGGCAAGTTCGGCACATACGTCTTTGGACGTCGCATGCAGTTCCCCCCTCAGGCTCTCGGTGCTTCTCTCCATTTGTACTCTCAGGCTCTCGGTGCTTCTCTCCATTTCTACTCTCAGGCTCTCGGTGCTACTCTCCATTTGTGCCCTTAGTGTCTCTGTACTTCTCTCCATTTCTGCCCTAAGTGTCTCAGTTGATGTTTCTATGTCTGCCTTAGTGCCCCCACATTCATCGGCATGGTCCTTGAGGAGCGTGGCCAGTTGCTGCTGTTGCACGATTACCTGGTCGAGGGACTGTTGCCTCTGCTGGGCCATGGCCATTTGCGGTGGTGTCACAGAGGGGCTGGTCACCTCATGTTGCCTTGCCACAGGGCTTGTGGGGGATGGCCAGTCGTCGTCTTGTGGGTGCCCCTGCGTGGTATCCTCATGGTGTACGGGATGGAACAGACAGGGGGATTGAGACAGGTCATGGATGGATCTAACTTCGACATCCCCGTTTTCTGTGTCGGAGCATGCTGCCATTAATGCAGTGTCACCTATGGTGCTGCTGCCACCAGAAGCAGTGCCTACTGTGGCATCCATTGGGGGGACCTGTGGTGGTGCTGTTGTGGGCATGCTGGCTGCTGGGGTGCCTGTTGGAGTTCCCTCCTGTGTGCTGCCACTTGATTTGTGCTGCTGCCGTGTCTTGATGCGTGCAGCTGAGGTGGAGGGTCTTTGGCCGTTGGTCTTGGCCCTCTTTGCAGGTGTGCTGGTAGGGGTGTCCTGGAGCTCGTCGTTTGAATCGGACCCTGTGGTGGAGTAAAGGAGGGCGAGCGTTATAAATGGGTCTGTGGAAATTGGAATGGCAATGTATCACATGCATTGGGGTGGTACCTGAGGGTGATTTGGGTTGGGGCCTTGGAGGTGGTTTCATTTGTGTGTGGAGTGAGGGTGCAGTTGTTTTGCAGCCTGCAGTTAGGGTGTGCCTGCTGCACGTGTAGAGGGTGTTTTTAGGATTTTTAATTATTTATGTATTTGATGTGAGTTTTAAAGTGTGCTATCAGGCCTATGTATGTGGATGTTCTCCTGGACATGTGTTACTGTTGCACTATGTGGACACGTGGTACTTCACATGATTGGACATTGTGGTTTTGGCATTGTTTTATTTGGGACACCTACCTGATTCTTCGGATGTCTGCACTCCTTTCTCCATCCCTCCGACTCCCTCTATACTCTCCATTCCAATGGTGGAGGCACAGATTTCTTCCCAGGGGGTCAACTTGATGGGTGATTCCGATCCTCCCCCGGTAGCTGTGGCAATGTTGCGGTTGGCAGAAAGTATGCTACGGACGCGGATCCGCAGGTCGTCCCATCGCTTTCTGCATTGCTGTGGGTTGCGGGGTGCGGTCCCCACCGCACTTACCCGCTGTGCCACCAGGGCCCATATGGCCTTCTTGTTCGCAAGTGCCGTCCTGGTCATTTGCGTGGAGAAGACGGCGGCAGCATTCTCCTGGAGGGTCTCTGTGAGCACGGTGAGTTCCTCACGGGAGAAGTGGACCTGCCGCTTGCGGTCGCACGCTTTCTTCGCTACTTTTCCCATTTTTCTTGGTTTCACTAGGGTGGATGACGGGTTGGGATGTGTCTCAGGGTAGTATTTTTAATGGTTGTGTGGAAATAGTGTTTTTATAGGTGTACGGCGTGATGTTTCCCGTTCCGGGACCATGCTTTTACTTCCGTTTCCGTATATTTCCGGTCACCGTACTTTCCGATTGCCGCTCATTGCGGTGACCGCTAAGATGGGTGGCGGAATTGCACCTAGGGCGCCGTACGGCGGCGGTGTGGGCCGTTTTGGGGTCATTTACGCCATCGCGGACTTTGCACTTCCGCCATGGCGTGGTGCTCGTGCCCGATGGGTCGGAATGAGCCGCACTTTGCTCCGTCGTGCAATGGCGGAAACGCTATTTACGCTATGGCGGTCCGGTCGGTTGATTTCCGCAAGGGTCGTAATGAGGGCCATAGTCTGGCTAAGCCTTGGTCCTGCTGCACCCAGAAAAAGAGTGCTGGAATCCTACCAAGACATAGAAACAATATCCAAAAATGATCCCAATAGCCAGGACATTAAAAAAAAACAATGTATTAGACACATCCTGCCCAAACAGAAGTACTGCTTTGGAAACATGTGCCTTTACGACATAGCCCAAAATGTCTCCTACAAAAGTAATGTGAAACCAGATGAAAAATTTGGAAAAAAGGTGGTCTAAGCTTGTGAAGGAAGCCTCATCAAACTTACCAAACCGAGCCTAATTAATCATATCAAATTATCATTTAAAACTCCTCAACATAGAGAACCTTACTATATTGCCCTACTGCAACTTTGTAAATGATGGAGAAAAGAAGAGGATTTATTAGGTAACTATGACTCATTTGAAGTTGCATTCAATGCAAATGAAAGCAATATAACAAATGTCAATTTCAGCAAAACAGAAACATTTTGGACATGAACGCCAACAAGAGGAAGAAGTTCAAGCACAACTAAATGAAGACACTCCTGAAGGCAGTCAACCTTCTGTTACAGGTCACCAAGAACCACTTGGAGTGCCACTCATTGTCAATGTAGCAGAAATAGCCATGACTGAAGTAGAGAACACCATGTATCAATACGAACAAGCAGAAGAACATTTTTCAGTGCTGAAATCACAGCTAAATGATGAGCAACTTAGCATTTACCTAAAAGTGACTAGAGAAATTTACCATGGTTTGAATCATAAAAGTAAAACTTGTAGCTGTCAAAATTATAAACCTCTACTTCTCTATGTAAGTGGTGTAGATGGTTCTGGAAAAACTATCTTAATTAAAAGCATAAGCAAATTCTTGCAAAGGTAACAAATAACAACATTTCAGCTGTTGTAACAACCCCCATAGGTTTAGCTGCCTACACCATAGGAGGTGTTACTTTACACCGACTATTGCTCCTTCCAGTAGAACACCAAAACAAATTAGAGTACTACAAACTATCAACAGAAGCTGCTACTGAAGTACGCAGAATTCTTAAACAAATGAAAATGCTCCTAATAGATTAGATAAGCATGGTTTCGAACCTAATGTTGGCTTTAATTCACCTCAGATTGCAATACATCCTTAAAACGGACTACGAAGAACTCTTTGGAGGAAAACACATTATTGTTCATGGAAATCTCCTACAATTAACACCAGTGAAAGGTGATCCTGTTTTTAAAACCTTAGGACATAAAAAGTGCCACAACACACTTGGCAGTGTAGGAAATGTAAATCTCTGGCAACATTTCCAATACAGATAACTAGCTCAAAACATGCGTCAGTCTGCAGACCTCACCTATGCAAACATTTTAAAAAGCATTAGAACTGGTCTTCTTTTCAAAGATGCACAATCCATCTTAAATAGTTGACTCTACCATGAGCTACATAGTCATGACGCATGTGCTTCTGATGTCATGGAACAATTATCACAAACAAATTTAAAATGTATGTCCTTAATACCAACCCTAGCAAGCTGTACTCAATTCAATGAGACAATGTTAAAAAAAAGAAATGCAACCAATAGTGCATATTAGCTTCACTGACAAACTGGAAGTGCACGGCATGACACTCCCGATGCATCAACAAGCAACAGCATGACTAAATAGCTTAGAAAAATGTATCTCCAACACAGCTGGTTTGGAGAAAATATGAATGTTGTGTTTAAACTGCAGAGTATTTCTAAAACATAATCTTGATGTGGAGCAAGGTTTAGTCAATGGAGCAATTGGTACAGTTGTTGGTTTACAAATGTATCCACATGACAACAACATTCAGTTTGTCAACATCCCCTTTGATAAACTTTCAGAAGTTAAAAGGATAGTATTCTCAACAGCACAATGCCTTCTTTTCAAAGACGTATGTACACAGAGAACAACTCTCTCTGTCTCTTGCATATGCAGTCACTATTCACCAATCGCAAGGTCTAACCCTAGATCAAGCATTGATTGACAATGAAAGCACAGTCTTTAAAGAAGGTATGAGTTATGTAGCACTTCCATTTCTACGTACACTCGAAGGACTATTTCTAGTTAATGTTTATTCAAACAAAGTCGAGGCTGACATTCCTTGCATCCTAGAGAACAACAGACTACATGCACTCTAAACACCCCATCTAGATATGTACCCTGTTCCTAAAAAAGGCAATGTTTTGAAAAGAAAATTAATGCAAGCAGAATTATAAGAGATCTCCCAACAATACCACCAAAGAAACTAAAACAGCTGCTACTCCATCAAGTAGTACAACCACACAGCTATCTAGTGTAAACACAACTGCACATCTATCAGCAGACATAAAGATAAATATTTCTTCTAAAAAAACAAGTGGGGGTCCGGCAAATGACACAGAGACAGAGCTCTCTGGTCCATTTAAAATTTCCAACACAACTGGTGTAAATTGCTATGCAAATTTAGCAATCAATCTTCTGTTCCGATTGCCACCAATTGTTCAAAACATTTACTTGAACGGCTCAGACCAGTTGTGTTTACAAATGCTCATCCTTCAAAGAAATGCCACAAATAATCCTGACAATACTTACAGTGTCTCAGGAATAAGGCAAGAATTTGACTACTGTGCAGGAATGGTAAAATTCACCCTAAACACACAGGAAGATCCACAAGTATGTCTAATGTACTTACTGCAAATACTGGAAACCAAAAACATACCTATAAATGAAATCTTTCAGATTTCATACATGTGGAAACATACATGCAGTCTCTGCAACCATGTTGCACAAGAGCACATCCCTAATGAATGATTTGTGTATGTATTTATACCAAATTGTGAATCCATTCCATTTAATCAGCTGGTTCAAAATGCAAATTGTGCCATATTATGCAAATTTTGCAATTCAGACAATCTTTCCACCTTACACAACTCACATAGCCAATATGTAATACTAATGCTTTTAAGGTACAGTGCAGATGATACCAAAAACAACTGCAAGCTTACTAGCTTCAGAAACGGGCAAGTATCTCTTGGCAAGAAACCCTTCACAACAGTAGGCATAATCTACCACACTGATGCCAAAAAAGATATGGTTGGTTTGAATGCAACAACACTTCCATTACTCTAAAAGAGAGATTACCACCAAATCTAACAAATGCCTACTTAATATTACTTAAACCTAAATGTAGTCACTGACCTGTGAAACTAGCAACAGTTAGTGCACTTTAAAGATTCCCTTAAGTACTTCCCACTTCAAACAAACATACTGTGAAAGTTAAACTCACATAAATGTAGTACATTTTTTAAATGCTGTACAGATTTTTTTTTCCCAATGATCCAATGATTATGCAAACAGAAACAACAACCTTGCAGAACACACAGTAATGTTGTTTCAAACATTGTACCTAGAACGTGCTGATTGTGAGGGTCTACAAAGTTTAGTCCATGACCTGTAGAACTATCAACAGCTAGAATACACAAACTGGTATCTAACTGCATCCATAGTACTGCAATGCTACTTTTGAATAGCAAAATAGTTAGAATACAACAACAGGTATCGAACTGCTTCAAAAAATACCCTTCAGAACTATAAAGCTTTCAACAGTTAGAATATGCCAACTGGTATCTAACTGCACCCATAATACTGCAATGTTACTTTTGAATAGCAAAATGGTTAGAATAAACCAAGAGTTATCTAAATACTTCAAAAATACCCTTCAGAACTATAGAACTATCAACAGTTAGAATATGCCAACTGGTATCTAACTACATCTGTAGTACTACAATGCTGCTTTTGAAATGCAAAGCAGTTTCAATACGGCAACAGATATCTAACTACTTCAAAAATACCTTTAAAAAAAGAGTAGAACAGAACTTTTGAAAAACAAAACAGTTAGAATACACCAACAGGTATGTAACTACTTCAAAAATACCCTTTCTTACGCTTCATTGCAAATACACCATTACCATTCTTCCTACTGCAGCACTGCTTGTAACAACAAATACACTTATTTATGCACCTTAAACATTCCCTTAAGCACTGCACACTTCAAAAAAACATACTGTGACACTTAAAGTCAAATACATATAGAACATTTTTTTAATCCTGTATGGATTTTATTTTCCCAATGACCCAATGATTATGCAAACAGAAAAATCAACTGTGGAGAACACACAGAAATGTTGTTTCAAACATAGTACTTAGAATGTACTGATTATGAGGCTCTAAAAAGAACATGAGTATGTGAGATTGTATGCAGTGAGATATTGGAAACTAACCTACCTAACATATTATACTGTTTTTTTTAACAGAAAAAGAAGCAAATATTTCTCCTTCATTAGCATGTCCAACAAACTCAACCTGTACCCCCAATGATACAGCAATCAGAAGTACTATTTGCACTGCAATTGTATTATGTCATCATGTTACAAATACTATACACTGCCCACACACTTTCTATAATTACTATACACATATTATTATAATGGTTGTAACCAATGGCTGGATTCAATTTCTGTAGACATACTATTATAATGGTTGTGGGCAGTCGCCAGATTCTTGGGCGCATGGCCGTATTATGCTGTGGTGGTTGTGGCAAGTAGCTAGATTCTTGGGTCCACTCCCCCACCTTTCCCATGCCCTGTTTCCAACACCAAATGACCCAAAATGTGTTTTCCAGACTTTCTACCCACCGAACCATCCGCGGTCAGTTGCGGCTGTCCGCGGATCCAACATGGCGGGCGTTTCGGAAAATATGATGCACCTCACGCTTTTCACCATCCAATCAGCGGGCATGTCAGATGTCCGCAGACATCA
Organism: Ambystoma mexicanum; assembly: GCF_040938575.1. Lineage (NCBI taxonomy): Eukaryota > Metazoa > Chordata > Amphibia > Caudata > Ambystomatidae > Ambystoma > Ambystoma mexicanum. The sequence goes on from NC_090937.1 coordinate 63,827,017, forward strand.
CGCCTCTGTCTGGACCAATCGGGGGCCCGTCCGCGGAGCCAACAGGGAAGTGAGTCCACGGACCGAACCCAGATATGACAATTTTTTTTTAACCTACTTTTGGGCCGTTTAAAAAAAGAAAAACTACTGGATGTATTTATATATATATATATATATATATATATATATATATATATTCACTGAAACAACGTTGTTAAAGGGACGTTATGGTTAAGTTGCATTAATAAAAACTTCAGAAATTCAATGGTTACAATTATGGACGTTATGGTTACAAGTAAAAACGAAAAACCTCAGCAATTCACCCATTATGGTAAGCTAAGCAACCATAACTTGCACCACCACCAATCACTGCTAAGACTAACACCCAGGACATCAAAGATGACATCACAAATGTCATTGATGACATCACTGATGATATCACATATCTGGGCCACTTGTTTTCGTTCACTGACATATCTAGGCCAGGTGGTTTTGTTCACTGACAGTCAGAATATAACAATTCAAAAGGTGCTATATATCCAGATGTTAACCTTGTAAGTACTTAAAGTATTTTACTTAGGGTTTGGTCTCAGCTCATGGTGCACATACATGGGGCAATAAGCAGGCCTCACAGACACAATTATTTGTATACATAAAGATAAACTTCAATGTTATTAACATGTTCTGGTGATGCTGTTTCTTTCTTCCTTACTTTAGTGTCCATGCATGTGCCTCTGATTTGTATGCATTGTGAGTATTCATATGTATTGTTTGTACTAGCACAAGTGTGTAGTAAGTCTTGAATTGTTAGCTAGTTATTACATGTTTAACATTACTCAAAACTCTGAAAAGGTAGCATTCATTATTTTACTATTCAAAATTACAAGATTATAAATATTGTAGTTCTATGGTGCATGCTGCAGCCATTGCCTAAGCTTATGTATGAGTAGGTTCCTGTACTAATAACAACCCTCCAATATAATGTTTTGTTTAGATCAGTACATTCTTTAATAGAATACGTAGTTCATGATAGGTCTCCAAATCACCCATGACATCTTCTTACCAACCTTATAAACACAACCACTTGTAGGGACTTTTCATCAAAATTAATTTCATATGTGATGTCATTAGTGATGTAATCAATAGCATTTGTGATGTCATCTTTGATGTCCTGGTTGTTAGTCTTAGCAGTGCATGGTTGTGGCACGAGTTATGGTTGATTAGCTTACCATAATAGCGAATTTCTGAGGTTTTTCAGTTTTACTTGTAACCATAACGTCCCTTTAACAAAGTTTTTTTTCGTTCAATTTCATAGGTATTTATTAGTGCAACTTAACCATTATGTCCCTTTAACAAAGTTTTTTCAGTGAATTTCATATGTTTTTATTAGTGCAATTTAACCATAACGGCCCTTTAACAAAGTTTTTTCAGTGAATTTCATAGGTTTTTATTAGTGCATTCTAATTTCCTACAACTTACTAATATCATACTTACCCCGATATAGCAACATTTATGTCCAATTTACAAAGTTTCACCTTAAACCTCTGCCATTTCCCATCCTCTAGCATAATTTGTAACACTTCTATACACTTTTTGTACTTTTGTAACTTTTTCCACTATTTTTGCGTTTGTCGATGTCCGCGAACATCTGACATCATCGCAGACCTTCCAAACAGCATCACGTGACCGCATGCTCATGGCATGATGACGTCTTCGCAAATTAGTCCCCTCTTCACGATCGGGTCCGTGCTTCGCGGACACTTCAGAACTGCACTTTCTACTGATATAGGACCTTCCAAGCTCAAAATGTTCCCCTTGGACAGCTCCTACGCCTATTCCTACTCATTATCTGTTAATAATCTAGTACAGAGCACATACCTGGAAGAATATTAGCAAAATTGCTATTTATCTTAAAAATGGCATCAGCTATTGCCATCTCTCCTCCCCAAGAGCCACTACCACCACCACCACCAACAGCTGGAGGACCTACCCAACAGAAAAAGCACAGTACTTCCAAAGACAATGAAGAGGACCAAGAAGATGAGGTAGAGGAAGTACCTACCTCTAACAAAAAGAGAGACTCATGGGTGTGGCAGTTCTTTAACACTGTTTTGTACCAAAGGCTACGTCACACCCATTCCAGTCACTGCAATGCTCTCAGAAAGACTGTTCCTTTCCTAGCAAGCAGTAGTCTGTCTTCCTACACCTCATCTTCCTCAACCAATACTGTAACCACACAGCCTACTTCTGTGGGACACAAATCCCACCAGCCACCTGCAAGCAATAAAAGAGGCTGTTGATCCATATCTTTCAAAGACAACAGTCCTCTGTATATACTGCAACACACCACTCTGCAAGAGGGAGCATTTTCAAAGTGCTTTTGAAGCTGTAATCAAGGAGCATGAGAAGCACTGCCCCCTACCTTAGATGTAACACGCATGCAACATCTTCCCCTGTCCACCTGCCTTTCCATATTAGTGCGTGGTGCCTTTTCCTTCATTTCCCTCCCCACCTTATGTTCTAACCTCTCCTGCAAAAAAAAGAATAAAAAAAACCAACAAAAAAGGTTCCTTTAGGAAACACCATTCACAGTTAAAAAATAGAACTTAAAAATATATATATATATATATCTTATAGACTCCATGTACTTTCTCAGTAAAGAACAAAGACTCAAAAAGATTTTCCAACATTACCATTAGCATTATGTGTGTCTAGGGACTGGAACGGGGGCTAACGCCTGCCAGCCCAAGTTATCGCCCAAGCAAAGCGAGGGTGGATAACGAGGGCTCCGGACCGTTATCCTCCGTTCCAGCCCCTGCAATGGGGGATGAAGGCCATCAGCACCCCGGGTTGCCAAAGCGGTAACCGTGGTTGCTAAAAAAACAGATTTTTCTTCCTACATCGAGAGGCGCACAGTGTCCCGTTCTAGGAAGGAAATCCTTTTCCAACATGGCCACCATGGAAAGGGAAGGCAGGGCTCTGTACAGAGCCCCTCTTCCCTTTCCATGGTGGCCTGCAGAAGGCAAAGAGATAACCCTATGACCATATTACCACAAGCACATTTTTGTATTCCCTTTCAAATATATCCCAATTTCAAAAAACTTTACCACATCGCTGGTCCCTGGGGGAGATGCCTACTTTTTCTCCGTCCCTCATGGTCATGGCCAGTAGCCATATTGTCCGGGTCATGACTTCATGCCATGACCCAGACAATCTGGCCACTGCCAATGGCCACTGGCTGTACCTCAGTCACCAAAGGTATATCACTATTTTTTGTACCTACATTATGACACTTGTCAAAAAATAAAACACTGACTCATTTGCAAAACCATTCTTTCAGAACCTTGCCAATCCTCCTTAAATGAATTTGCTGGAATTCCGCCCATGTTTTATTTTTTTTTAAAGTGTCAAAATGTACGTACATACAATAGACATGTAAATTAGCTCCCATTTAGACTTTGCACAAACATTCAAGGTTGGGTCTCTAATCTTTCTGAAAACTTTTTTGTACATCCGTCAAACAGAAACAAAGTTATAAGCCATATAAAAATGTTGAGACCCCACTTCTAAGTTAGCCCCCTCTAGCCAAAACTCCACCGAACTTTGCAAAAACATTTATATCTAGATCTAAAATCTTTTTGCAAACATTTGTCACATTCATCAAATGGCCCCACGTGTATATGCCTTTACAATATTTTGGGAGCCCTCTAATTTTGTTCCCTCTTGACAAAACAGCACCACACTTTCCATGACCATTCAGAATCAAGTCTAGAATGACATTCCAAAATGTCATGCAGTTTCATTGTATGGCGCCAAAGTTATAAGCCATCCAAAAACTGCTTTTCACTAACCCTGTAATGCACAAATAAGCATAAATGCCCCTGAATATTTAATAAGTTTGTGAACATCACAGGACTGCCCCGACTGTTCCCAGACTTCGGAGAAGAAAAATGCCTGTTTTTTTGGCTTTTTATGGCCATATACCATCCCATGCTCATCACCCCTCACCTCCCCGAGATTGTTTGATAAGCTTGACAAGTGCAAATATGTTTTTACAGCGATGTTCACGGACAACGGTCTCTGTCCGTGAATCCAAAATGGTGGGCATTTCCAGGATTATGATACACTTCATGTTTTTTATTGACCAATCAGCAGTCTCACGTCGGCCTCTGGGCCAATCAGACCAAACAGGGAGGTGAGTCTGCGAACCGAACCAAGATATCACACATTTTTGTTTACCTACTTTTTGGTCGGTTTAAAATAAAGTACTGGACGGATTTACACTAAATTTACAAAAGCTTGTTTTCGGGACCAAGCCGCCACTCCTGCCACACATTTGGTGAAATTCCATCCAGCGGTTTGGGCTGTAAGTGTGAGCACATTTTCTTTTGCCATTGCGTCTATGGAAAAAACCACACATTTTGGGTCCCTCTATAACTTTGGCTCCCTATCCGAAACCTCAAAGACTTTGCAGGATCAATCTGATGTGGTGCCATATACTTATTTTGCAAAGTTTCGTGAGGATTTGTCCAGGTAGGGTGAAGTTATAAGCCCCCCAAAAAGTGCTCTTCCTATAGGTTGAGCAACTTAACCGTAACTACAGGGCCGCTACATATATTGCCATTGCCCTGTTCTTTGGGAAGGTACCCACTCAAGAATCTTCAGCCACACTTTATCTCACTGGACCTTTCACAGATGGCCCTGTTCCTGCTCCCACCTGTGAGGCTAAAAACCTTGGGGTCATCTTCAACTTCACACTTTGCTTCTCTCCTCACATTGCTGACATCTCTAAGAAGTCTCACTACCAGCTGCGCCTCCTCAGTGGTATTCTTCCTTTCCTCTCCTTCCCCCAGAAGCTCACTGTAACCAGAGCTCTGGTTCGCTCTAAGCTGGATTACTGCAACAGCCTCTTTCTAAATCTGCCTGCCTCTACTCTCCGCCCCCTGCAACTTATCCAAGACAGGACTGCAAGACTTGTCCTTGGCCTCAAGCCCAGGGATCATATCTCTCCAGGACTGAAACCTCTGTCATCAATAACATTTGTGATGTGATGTCATCTTTCATGTAATGGGTGTTAGTCTTAGCAGTGCACAGCAGTGGTGCGAGTTATAGTTGCTCAGCTTACCATAACTGACAGATTTCTAGGATTTTTCGGTTTTACTTGTACCCATAATATGGATAGGTTGCTATGAGTGCAAAGTAACTATAATGTCCCTTTGAAATAGATGTTGCATTGAATTTGGTAGGTTTTTCTTAGAGCAACTTAAACATAATGTCCTCCAAAAACCGTACACTCTGGCTCATGAAACACACAGCCATAACCGTACCTTCTACATTTCTGTCTACAAATGCACTGTGTACCACAGTCTGTGCATTGAAACCACACCCAGAAACCTTATTGAGCAATCCCTTAGCCTCCACAGTCCCATTTCCAAGCCCGCCATCTGCAAAAGCCCCATATGTGACACGTGCAATCCTGGAACTATCGCTATGTCCGCAAACATTTCGGACTGTGTGCGCAAAAGGGTGCATACATTTCAACCAAGGTAGGGGATTTTGTTTGTAGTGGTGGCTCTGAAAAGAGCCTTTTTTTTACGTGCTTACACAGAACCTTTTTTGTGTTTGCTCTTTATCTGGGTTTCTGTTTTGTTTGCCTTCTTACATTGTTACAGGATTCTCTTCAATGTTTTTTTTAAGGTGCTTGCAAAGAAATATCTTTTTTGTCGGTGTTTGCAAGGTTTTTGTTTAGTAGTCCTCCTCACATTATTACAGTAATGTCTTCAATGTAGCATGTTGATTGTAAAACAAAGTAGCATTGCCACTGGTGGACAAAGAAATGCCATTTGCGTTGAAAAGGTGCACATGTCGAGGATCAATGATGTCATTCTCACAGGAGAACATCCCAGCACGACTCATAAAATCACACATGCTTCTGTTGATAAGACACCTTCCGACTTCTGGCTGGTGACAACATTCATTGGAAGAGTCCCATACTATTCTTGGTGGTATGCATGAGAAAAGCACCTTCGCAGTGGTATAAATGTGCTTCACTGATTTCATCACCTTCTTCAGTTGCCGGAACACACATGAACAAGGCATGAAACCCAAATGCAAAGCTCCATACTGCACCACCACAACATGTGCAGCAGCGAACGTGGCCACTTCTCGACAACGTGCAAGCAGAACACCGAAACTGCACACATCAAAACCGCACCACAAAGCTTCCACTCCCTCCAAATCGAAATTGCCATAAAAGCCTCTTTCCACAGCAAAATTGTGCAGATCTACCAAAAAGTCATCACCCACGATGAACACTGTGCGGCTCTCCATCTCTATCAGCCTCGTTACACACCCTTTCCTGTGACGCATAACCTCAGCACCTGATTGGACAATTCCCACAGTCCCATTCCATGCTAAGAAGGGCAGGATGTGGCACGAGTGCTTCCCCAACTATCGCGGGGGCCACGCCCCAGTAAAGATGGAGCAGTCCTTCTACCCTTTGTACTATTTTTTTCCAACACTCCCTCATTGGTTACTGTTAAACAGTCACACACGCTTCCGCCAATCACATGCACGACCTCTGCATCTAACACTATCAGTTCTGTACAAGAATCCATATGTATCATTAAACATTCAGAGCGCAAGTCTTTGGTCATTCGCAAACACCTGCAGTAGAAAGGTCTGTGATTTTTTTTTTTTACGTGCTTACACAGAACCTTTTTTGTTTTTGCACTTTGTCTGAGTTTCTGTTTTGTTTGCCTCCTTACATTGTTACAGGATTCTCTTCAACGCTTTTTGCACAGTGTAAAACAAAACAGCATTGCCAATGGCAGTCCGAAAAATGCGATTTGTATGGAACCAGTGCAAATTGCGCTCATTTATGATGTCATAGTCGCTGGAGAACATCCCAGAAGTGCACATAAATTGATACATGCTTCTGTTTATAAAACACCTTCCGACCTGTTTAAAACACACTTTTGGCAACCTTTTAGAGGACTTTTACTCCCAGCGAATTCCCATTTTTTAGCTTGCTTTTGCTAGGGTTTGTCAGCTGTGGTGTTGTTTCATTACCTAGATTGCCATAGGTAGGGTTAAATCATTTTTCAAAGTATATACATTTCCACTTGCGACTTCCCATTTAGTTTTTTGATCCTTATGAGTGCCAAAAAGATTTCCTTCACACTTGATACTTTAGTAGAGCATCATCCAATTTTAACATGTTCCAATGTTTTGTTAAAGTTTTTCTTAGTGTTGATGCATCGGATCCGTAAGTAGTAATACATTTACAGGCCGATTCATGGAATTAATGTGCGCTGAAAAAACGGCGCACGGGTGCGAAAACGTGCGATTCGCAGTGAAATAGCGAAAATCGCAGTGCAAGTGCGATTATCGCATAGAAAACAGCGCACATCTATTCATGGAAGTCCGTGCACGTGCAAAATGTGGGATGTGCGCTGAAAAAGTGCGCGGCGCACGCTGTCACAGGCTGGCGCACAGGTCATCGAACGCCGTGCGATAAGGCCACAGCGAATTCGCACATAGCGCGGCGCACATAACAAAAGTAGGCGTAACACGGGGCGTTACACGCAGAATGGGGAACAACTCGTGAAAATGTGGGCGTCACGGGGAAGTACAGGAGGCAAGTGCGCGGAACGCCCACACGCTCGCCTACAGCACGTATTCATGGAATGGAATAGGGAAAAACAGCGCACGGCCAAAGACGCGCACAGGCCCATACATGTACGCCACACGAAAGCAGGCGGTAGCGTCCCTGCGAAGGAAAAAAATGTGCGCCAAAGTTCTACACGCGCGAGAAGTTCCACACGCGATCGGGCCAGGGGGAGCGTGTGCGTGTATTTCAGAGGTGCGCGAGAAGTCCCACAGGCGATCGGGCCTGGGGGAGCGTGTGCGTGTACTTCAGGGGTGAGCGCAAAGTTTTACATGCAAATGGCCTGGGTGCGTGTATTTCAGGGGTGCGCGAGAAGTTCCACACGCGATTGGCCTGGGCGTGTGTATTTCAGAGGTGCGCGAGAAGTTTCACACGCGATTGGCCTGTGCGCGTGTATTTCAGGGGTGTGCGAGAAGTTCCACACGCGATCGGGCCTGGGAGAGCGTGTGTGTGTATTTCAGAGGTGCGCAAGAAGTTCCACACGCGATTGGCCTGGGCGCGTGTATTTCAGAGGTGCGTGAGAAGTTTCACACATGATCGGGCCTGGGGGAGCGTGTGCGTGTATTTCAGGGGTGCGTGAGAAGTTCCACACGCGATTGGCCTGGGCGCGTGTATTTCAGAGGTGCGTGAGAAGTTCCACACGCGAATGGGCCTGGGGGAGCGTGTGCGTTTATTTCAGGGGTGCACGCAAAGTTTTACATGCAAATGGCCTGGGTGCATGTATTTCAGGGGTGGGCGATAAGTTCCACACGCGATTGGCCTGGGCGCGTGTATTTCAGAGGTGCGCGAGAAGTTTCACACGCGATCGGGCCTGGGGGAGCATGTGCGTGTATTTCAGGGGTGCGCAAGAAGTTCCACACGCGATCAGGCCTGGGGGAGCGTGTGCGTGTATTTCAGAGGTGCGCGAGAAGTTCCACATGCGATTGGCCTGGGCGCGTGTATTTCAGAGGTGCGCGAGAAGTTTCACACGCGATTGGCCTGTGCGCGTGTATTTCAGGGGTGTGCGAGAAGTTCCACACGCGATCGGGCCTGGGAGAGCGTGTGTGTGTATTTCAGAGGTGCGCAAGAAGTTTCACACGCGATTGGCCTGGGCGCGTGTATTTCAGAGGTGCGTGAGAAGTTTCACACATGATCGGCCCTGGGGGAGCGTGTGCATGTATTTCAGGGGTGCGTGAGAAGTTCCACACGCGATTGGCCTGGGCGCGTGTATTTCAGAGGTGCGTGAGAAGTTCCACATGCGATCGGTCCTGGGGGAGCGTGTGCGTTTATTTCAGGGGTGCACGCAAAGTTTTACATGCGAATGGCCTGGGTGCATGTATTTCAGGGGTGGGCGAGAAGTTCCACACGCGATTGGCCTGGGCGCGTGTATTTCAGAGGTGCGCGAGAAGTTTCACACGCGATCGGGCCTGGGGGAGCATGTGCGTGTATTTCAGGGGTGCGCAAGAAGTTCCACACGCGATCAGGCCTGGGGGAGCGTGTGCGTGTATTTCAGAGGTGCGCAAGAAGTTCCACATGCGATTGGCCTGGGCGCGTGTATTTCAGGGGTGCGCGAGAAGTTCCACACGATTGGCCTGGGCGCGTGTATTTCAGAGGTGTGCGAGATGTTTCACATGCGATTGGCCTGGGCACGTGTATTTCAGAGGTGCGCGAGAGGTTTCACACGCGAATGGGCTGGGTACGTGTATTTCGGGCATGCGCGGAAAGTTTTACATGCGATTGGGCTGGGTGCCGGTATTTCAGGGGTGCGCGAGAAGTTTTACACGTGATTGGGCTGGGTACGTGTATTTCAGGGGCGCGCGGGAAGTTTTACACGCGATTGGGCTGGGTGCGGGTATTACAGGGGTGCACGAGAAGTTTTACACGCGATTGGGCTGGGTACGTGTATTTCAGGGGTGCGCGAGAAGTCTCACACGCGATCGGGCCTGGGTGGGCTGGGTATGTGTATTTCAGGGGTACGCGAGAAGTTTCACACGCGATTGGGCTGGGTACGTGTATATCACTGGTGCGTGTTAAGTTTTACACGCGATTGGGCTGGGTGCGGGTATTTCAGGGGTGCGCGAGAAGTTTTACACGCGATTGGGCTGGGTACATGTATTTCAGGGGTGCGCGAGAAGTCTCACACGCGATCGGGCCTGGGTGAGGGTGTGCGTGTATTTCAGAGGTGCGCGAGAAGTTTTACACGCGACTGGGCTGGTACGTGTATTTCAGGGGTGCGCGAGAAGTTTCACACGCGATCGGGCCTGGGGGAGCGTGTGCGTGTATTTCAGGGGTGCGTGAGAAGTTTCACATGCGATTGGGCTGGGTACGTGTATTTCAGGGGTGCGCGGGAAGTCTTACACGCGATTGGGCTGGGTGCGGGTATTTCAGGGGTGCGCGAGAAGTTTTACACGCGATTGGGCTGGGTGCGGGTATTTCAGGGGTGCACGGGAAGTTTCACACGCGATTGGGCTGGGTACGTGTATTTCAGGGGTGCGCGAGAAGTTTCACACGCGATTGGGCTGGTTACGTGTATTTCAGGGGTGCACGGGAAGTTTTACACGCGATTGGGCTGGGTGCGGGTATTTCAGGGGTGCGCGAAAAGTTTTACACGCGATTGGGCTGGGTACGTGTATTTCAGGGGTGCGCGAGAAGTCTCACACGCGATCGGGCCTGGGTGAGCGTGTGCGTGTATTTCAGGGGTGCGCAAGAAGTTTCACACGCGATTGGGCTGGGTACGTGTATTTCAGGAGTGCGCGGAAAGTTTTACATGCGATTGGGCTGGGTGCGGGTATTTTAGGGGTGCGCGAGAAGTTTTACACGCGATTGGGCTGGGTGCGGGTATTTCAGGGGTGCACGGGAAGTTTCACACGCGATTGGGCTGGGTACGTGTATTTCAGGGGTGCGCGAGAAGTTTCACACGCGATTGGGCTGGGTATGTGTATTTCAGGGGCGCGCCGGAAGTTTTACACGCGATTGGGCTGGGTGCGGGTATTTCAGGGGTGCGCAAGAAGTTTTACACGCGATTGGGCTGGGTACGTGTATTTCAGAGGTGCGGGAGAAGTCTCACACGCGATCGGGCCTGGGTGAGCGTGTGCGTGTATTTCAGGGGTGCGCAAGAAGTTTTACACGCCACTGGGCTGGGTACGTGTATTTCAGGGGTGCGCGAGAATTTTCACACGCGATCGGGCCTGGGAGAGCGTGTGCGTGTATTTCAGGGGTGCGCGAGAAGTTTCACACGCGATTGGGCTGGGTACATGTATTTCAGGGGTGCGCGGGAAGTTTTACACGCGATTGGGCTGGGTGCGGGTATTTCAGGGGTGCGCAAGAAGTTTTACATGTGATTGGGCTTGGTGCGGGTATGTCAGGGGTGCGCGGGAAGTTTCACACACGATTTGGCTGGGTACGTGTATTTCAGGGGTGCGCGAGAAGTTTCACACGCGATCGGGTCTGGGTGAGCGTGTGCGTGTATTTCAGTGGTGCGTGAGAAGTTTCACACGCGATTGGGCTGGGTACGTGTATTTCAGGGGTGCGCGAGAAGTTTCACATGCGATTGGGCTGGGTACGTGTATTTCAGGGGTGCGCGGGAAGTTTTACACACGATTGGGCTGGGTGCGGGTATTTCAGGGGTGCGCAAGAAGTTCCACACACGACCGGGCCTGGGGGAGCGTGTGCGTGTATTCCAGAGGTGCGCGAGAAGTTTCACATGCGATAGGCCTGGGCGCGTGTATTTCAGAGGTGCGCGAGAGGTTTCACACGCAATTGGCCTGTGCGCGTGTATTTCAGGGGTGCGCGAGAAGTTCCACACGCGATTGGCCTGTGCGCGTGTATTTCAGAGGTGCGCGAGAAGTTACACACGCGATTGGCCTGGGCGCGTGTATGTCAGAGGTGCGCGAGAAGTTTCACACGCGATTGGCCTGTGTACGCGATTCCATTGGACCAAAGGCCCTGACAGCACAAGCGCGTCTGTGTCGTGACACGCGCGGGCGTTTCCCTGTACCCGGGGGAATGTTACAAGACCAAAAACTGCACGTCCGAGTGTCAGCCCGCGTAATTGGAGGATAGGGCCTCAGTGCGTACACGCGGAAGTGACATTGGACGTGTGGTGCGGTTTAAAAGGTACGTGTAGTACGTCATTTCCTTGTACGTGCTTCTCGTGGAGAGCGAGTGGGTGAAATCTGTACTTCTTGTCGGTTCACACGTGATTTACTTCACAGCGTTTCCAGTTCGTACTCCCTGTTACCTCTGTCAGTATTTTTCTGATTTTCTCTTCGACCTGTTTCCTCAAACAGCGTTGACTTCTCCTTTTGTCCTGTCTCCTCAGACAGTGTGCTAAATCTTCTTTTGGCGGGGGTGTTGCCAATGCGCACACGTGCATATTTTTCACGCTCTTTTCCCAGGCAGACGGTGAGTCGGACACGTATATACCAACTATGCTAGCCCCGTGTGTAGCGTACCCCTTCAGAGGTCATTGTAGGCTGCGTGTGACATGCATAAGTCCTTTTTGTGTTTCTGGGTGCCACAGCGTAGTGCGGGTTCCTTTTACCACGCATGTGGTCTACGAGGGGTCGCGTGCACGTCATTTTCTGTTTTAGGGGTGCCTGTGCGTTGCATGAGCCGTCATCTTTCCCCAGGGGTTCCATACAGCCTTGCTAGAGCACTTGGGTATGAATTCCATCTAGTACCCTACCCCTTTGACCCCCAATTGCCCAGGACAATTGTCTACTGCAACTCCCATATGCACAACTCCATCAGTGCCATGGCTGGGAGGCGAGCAAGCGGTACCGGTGGCAAAGGTGGCCGAGCCTCAAGAGGTGGGCGTGGTGGGCGCGGTAGGGGACGTGGCCAGGATTTGCAGACTACCCCTAGCCCCCCACGTGTGGAGGACCAGTCAGGGACACACACCCCCCCAATGGTTGAGGGAAACGTGGCTGACACCATCCCTGCTCAGCCCTTGTTGGACCGGCCCGTTGTGGCACCTGACCTAGCACAGGGTGACTCCCAGGCTGACTTCCAGGTCGCCAAGTCTAGGCCACAGGTGGCGGCGCAAGCCAGTGTCACCAGGCCACGTGGTACAGGGGCAGCCATGTCATCTGCTGCCCCGAGTAGGCGGGGTGGGGAAGCTGCAGGGGCAGCTGCAGCTCCGTCCACCCCAGCTCTGACTCTCCCAGCCAGGACAGTGTTGGTCCCGGTACATCAGACTGAGGTTCCCCCTGCCATCATCACACTTCAGCTAATGCCTGCAGAAAGTCATGTGGTCAGTGTGCCATCGCACACTACTACTACACAGTCCACCGGTGCTCCTGCCTCTAGTGTCCAGAGCAGCGTAGGGCACTCCGGATCCCCACCACCCACAAAAAGAAAGAGGAAGAGTGCTCGTCCAGTACAGGTTGATGACCCCGACACGGCTACACGGTCCGGCACGCCAAGGAAGCCTAGCTTCAATGATGCCGAACTGGATGCACTTGTGCAGTATGTGTCCAAACATGACGCCGAAATGTTGGTCACTTCAGGGTGTAGGATCACACCTGCTCGACGTCAGGCACACTGGCAGTCCATCGCGGACAGCATAAGTGCCCTTGGGTTTGTGAGGCGCACAGCTTAAGCGCAGGGCAAAGAAAAAGCTGGCCTCAAGTCATGCCGCAACTCTGGTGACTGGAGATGGGTCTCCACAAGAGGACATTGAACTCACTCTACATGAGCATGTTGCTGGGACCTACGTCACAGAGGAGCAGATCCAAGGTGTGGGAGAACTGCCAGATTACGAGGCATTGTCCGGTGAGTGCACATGCATGTGTGTGTGATCCATGCGTATGTTGTTTGTGGGAGGGGTTCTGGTTGAGTGCCAGGTCAGGGTGTGTGTGCCTGAGTGTTTTGGGCCACCCATGTGCTTCATCCAATGCATTTGGCGCCCCGGGATTTGGGTATTACAGTATCCCTTCTGCCCACAGTAGGCATTTAGCACTACATCGCGCCAGTTGCCCTTGAAGTGGCATCTTGCAACAACATTGTTCAGTATTTAGCTGTGTTCATTCAGGCTGATTGTTGAAATTCACCCGGTTCTACTGCGCATCACTCTGCCCTATTGTCACATATATGACATGCCTATGGTACATGCCATCTGTGTGATGGCATGTGTCATGTATGTGTATTGGACATGCCACTCCCAGGCCAATGTGTGATAGCACTGCTAGCCAGCATGCAGCTAATGTGTTGCTCTTCCATCTTGGTGTCATCAGTGTCTGACATTTTCCTCCCCTTCCAACTCATGGACAGTGCATGCATGGGAGGGTTATAGTTATGTGGGACATGTGTAAATCAAGTAATGGTACTGTAGCTTGTCTGGCCTAATTGCGTGCCATGGTGCTAATGCCTGTTTCCATTTTTTGTCTTTCATGTTTTTGCAGAGGATGACGCACTTGATGCTGTTGAGGGTGAGGAGATGGTGCAGGCCCAGGAGGGATCTGAAGCACGACCAGGCACCAGTGGGGGATGTGGTTTGGTGGTGGGGGAGAACCCTCTCTTGCTGCAGGCCATACTGTCCAGGGGTGTCCCTGGCTGCACCTCCCCAGAACTCTTTTCAGGTGTTGATTCGGATGAGACCTATGTGGATTCACAGGTATGTGTTCATGGAAGGGATACTGTTCTGTCCGACCCACCTGCACCAGGGGTAGAGCCCACTATGGGGATGTCAGTGTTGGTAGTTGCACCTGTGGTGGTTACGGATACAGGGCCACACTCCGCAACATCTGATCCTGTTCCTGGGCCAGCAGATCAGAGGGGAAATGCAGTCCTGCAGCCTCAGGCAGTGCCGACACAGCAAGGCGCAGTTCGCCTTGCCCCTGACAGGTGTGGTGCCCGCCAACGCGGTGGCCGTCCGCCACCGGGCAATACCGCATGGGAGCAATCCATATACGGTATGGCTAACCAACAGGCAGCATCATCAGAAATGATTGCTCAAGCCATGGAGAGGGTGGCCACTTCCATTGTCCCCCCAGAAAGGCAGATGGAGCTACTAGAGCAGGCAACAGACTCCATTTGCCAATCAGTCAGGGAGGACATGGATGGCGTGCTGCAACATTGTGCAGGACACATGCTGTAACTATGATCCTGCACACTACTGGGGGAGCGCATAACAGCTGCCTGCCAGAACGGTCAAGGGAGCGGAAGCGTGACTTGAGCACTGCGAATGTGCGCTCCACGATGCCCCGGGTTGCAATGTGGCCTGTGTTGTATCTTAACTGGGGTGGCGTGGTGGGGTTCCGAATTGGCGTCATCATGTGGGTGCTGAGAGGGTAGGCACTGTCCCCTGGGGAGGTGGTGATGGGTATCATTAGTGGGGTTGTGACATTACTCAGTATCTGACATGCATGCATGCGCAGCTGCATTTATACTCACCGAGCAGCCATGTATCGCCATGCCGCCCAGCTTCTATGTCCCGGTTTAGGGTAGACATTCTGTAGATTAAAACTGTCGTGGGTGGAGCCTGGATAGTTGGCGTATACTGAGGCGATGATTCCCTTGGCATCACATACTACCTGGACGTTGATGGAATGCCAGTGCTTGCGGTTTCGATAGATGTGCTCAGTTGCCCTGGGGGGACGTAGAGCCACATGGGTGCAATCAATGGCACCTAGCACTTTGGGGAATTGTGCGACTCTGTAGAAATCCTGGGCGACAGCCTGCCTTTCTGCAGGTGTTCTGGGCAGGTATATGTGCCTGCGGACTGATGGGCGTGCAGTGATGATGGCCAAGACCTGGTGTAGGCAGCGTGATTGCGTTGCCTGTGACACGCCCCCCACTATGGCACTTGTCCGCTGAAATGATCCAGTGGCCAAGAAGTGCAGTACATTAAGGACCTTCTCCAGGGGGCTGAGTGCTTGGGAGCACAGGGTGGTTGATGTGAGGTCATCCTCCCACTCACTGACCAGGTCGAGTATTATGTGAGGTGGAAACCTGTACCTCCCATACACATGGTCATCAGGCATCCCAAAAAGGCTGGTTCTGGGTGTAAAAATTCTGGCCCTGACTATCCTCCTCCTCCTCCTGAGGTATCCCACGGCCACTGCTGCTAGGAACGGTATATTCATCCTGGCGTCTGAGCTTGTTTGTTGTTTGCGTGCACTTTTATGCTGTGCGGGTCGACGTACGCCTACTTTCTGCTGGCGTACGTGTTTCCGGATTGGCCACGTTCGATTCCATGAATACGTGTTGTAGGCAAGCGTGTGAAACTTCCCGCGCACCCCTGGAATACACATACCCAGCCCAATCGCGTGTGAAACTTCCCACGCACCCCTGAAATACCCGCACCCAGCCCAATCGCGTGTAAAACTTCTCGCACACCCCTGAAATACCCGCACCCAGCCCAATCGCGTGTAAGACTTCTCACGCACCCCTGAAATACACGCACATGCTCCCCCAGGCCCGATCGCGTGTGCAACTTCTCGCGCACCCCTGAAATACACGTACCCAGCCCAGTCACGTGTAAAACTTCTCGCGCACCCCTGAAATACACGCACACGCTCACCCAGGCCCGATCGCGTGTGAGACTTCTCGCGCACCCCTGAAATACACGTACCCAGCCCAATCGCGTGTAAAACTTCTCGCGCACCCCTGAAATACCCGCACCCAGCCCAATCGTGTGTAAAACTTCCCGTGCACCCCTGAAATACACGTACCCAGCCCAATCGCGTGTGAAACTTCTCGCACACCCCTGAAATACCCGTACCCAGCCCAATCGCGTGTGAAACTTCCCGTGCACCCCTGAAATACCTGCACCCAGCCCAATCGCGTGTAAAACTTCTCGCGCACCCCTGAAATACCCGCACCCAGCCCAATCGCGTGTAAGACTTCCTGCACACCCCTGAAATACACGTACCCAGCCCAATCGCGTGTGAAACTTCTCATGCACCCCTGAAATACACGCACACGCTCACCCAGGCCCGATCGCGTGTGAGACTTCTCGCGCACCCCTGAAATACACGTACCCAGCCCAATCGCGTGTAAAACTTCTCGCGCACCCCTGAAATACCCGCACCCAGCCCAATCGCGTGTAAAACTTCCCGTGCACCCCTGAAATACACGTACCCAGCCCAATCGCGTGTGAAACTTCTCGCACACCCCTGAAATACCCGTACCCAGCCCAATCACGTGTGAAACTTCCCGTGCACCCCTGAAATACCTGCACCCAGCCCAATCACGTGTAAAACTTCTCGCGCACCCCTGAAATACCCGCACCCAGCCCAATCGCGTGTAAGACTTCCTGCACACCCCTGAAATACACGTACCCAGCCCAATCGCGTGTGAAAATTCTCGCGCACCCCTGAAATACACGTACCCAGCCCAGTCGCGTGTAAAACTTCTCGCGCACCCCTGAAATACACGCACACGCTCACCCAGGCCCGATCGCGTGTGAGACTTCTCGCGCACCCCTGAAATACATGTACCCAGCCCAATCGCGTGTAAAACTTCCCGCGCACCCCGGAAATACACGTACCCAGGCCCAATCGCGTGTGAAACTTCTCGCGTACCCCTGAAATACACGTACCCAGCCCAATCGCGTGTCAAACTTCCCGTGCACCCCTGAAATACCCACACCCAGCCCAATCGCATGTAAAACTTCTTGCGCACCCCTGAAATACCCGCACCCAGCCCAATCGCGTGTAAAACTTCCCGCGCACCCCTGAAATACACGTACCCAGCCCAATCGCGTGTGAAACTTCTCACGCACCCCTGAAATACACGTACCCAGCCCAATCGCGTGTGAAACTTCTCACGCACCCCTGAAATACACGCACACGCTCACCCAGGCCCGATCGTGTGTGAGACTTCTCGCGCACCCCTGAAATACACCTACCCAGCCCAATCGCGTGTAAAACTTCTCGCGCACCCCTGAAATACCCGCACCCAGCCCAATCGCGTGTGAAACTTCCCGCGCACCCCTGAAATAACCGCACCCAGCCCAATCGCGTGTAAAACTTCTTGCGCACCCCTGAAATACACGTACCCAGCCCAATCGGGTGTGAAACTTCTCGCGCACCCCTGAAATACACGCACACGCTCCCCCAGGCCCGATCGCGTGTGAAATTTCTCGCGCACCCCTGAAATACACGTACCCAGCCCAGTCGCGTGTAAAACTTCTTGCGCACCCCTGAAATACACGCACACGCTCACCCATGCCCGATCGCATGTGAGACTTCTCGCGCACACCTGAAATACACGTACCCAGCCCAATCGCGTGTAAACCTTCTCGCGCACCCCTGAAATACCCGCACCCAGACCAATCACGTGTAAAACTTCCCGCGCACCCCTGAAATACACGTACTCAGTCCAATCGCGTTTGAAACTTCTCGCGAACCCTTGAAATACACGTACCCAGCCCAATCGCGTGTGAAACTTCCCGTGCACCCCTGAAATACCCGCACCCAGCCCAATCGCGTGTAAAACTTCTCGCGCACCCCTGAAATACCCGCACCCAGCCCAATCGTGTGTAAAACTTCCCGCGCACCCCTGAAATACACGTACCCAGCCCAATCGCATGTGAAACTTCTCGCGCACCCCTGAAATACACGTACCCAGCCCAATCGCGTGTGAAACTTCTCACGCACCACTGAAATACACGCACACGCTCACCCAGACCCGATCGCGTGTGAAACTTCTCGCGCACCCCTGAAATACACGTACCCAGCCAAATCGTGTGTGAAACTTCCCGCGCACCCCTGACATACCCGCACCAAGCCCAATCACATGTAAAACTTCTTGCGCACCCCTGAAATACCCGCACCCAGCCCAATCGCGTGTAAAACTTCCCGCGCACCCCTGAAATACATGTACCCAGCCCAATCGCGTGTGAAACTTCTCGCGCACCCCTGAAATACACGCACACGCTCTCCCAGGCCCGATCGCGTGTGAAAATTCTCGCGCACCCCTGAAATACACGTACCCAGCCCAGTGGCGTGTAAAACTTCTTGCGCACCCCTGAAATACACGCACACGCTCACCCAGGCCCGATCGCGTGTGAGACTTCTCCCGCACCTCTGAAATACACGTACCCAGCCCAATCGCGTGTAAAACTTCTTGCGCACCCCTGAAATACCCGCACCCAGCCCAATCGCGTGTAAAACTTCCGGCGCGCCCCTGAAATACACATACCCAGCCCAATCGCGTGTGAAACTTCTCGCGCACCCCTGAAATACACGTACCCAGCCCAATCGCGTGTGAAACTTCCCGTGCACCCCTGAAATACCCGCACCCAGCCCAATCGCGTGTAAAACTTCTCGCGCACCCCTAAAATACCCGCACCCAGCCCAATCGCATGTAAAACTTTCCGCGCACTCCTGAAATACACGTACCCAGCCCAATCGCGTGTGAAACTTCTTGCGCACCCCTGAAATACACGCACACGCTCACCCAGGCCCGATCGCGTGTGAGACTTCTCGCGCACCCCTGAAATACACGTACCCAGCCCAATCGCGTGTAAAACTTTTCGCGCACCCCTGAAATACCCGCACCCAGCCCAATCGCGTGTAAAACTTCCCGTGCACCCCTGAAATACACGTAACCAGCCCAATCGCGTGTGAAACTTCTCGCGCACCCCTGAAATACACGTACCCAGCCCAATCGCGTGTGAAACTTCCCGTGCACCCCTGAAATACCCGCACCCAGCCCAATCGCGTGTAAAACTTCTCGCGCACCCCTGAAATACCCGCACCCAGCCCAATCGCGTGTAAGACTTCCCGCGCACCCCTGAAATACACGTACCCAGCCCAATCGCATGTGAAACTTCTCACGCACCCCTGAAATACACGCACACGCTCCCCCAGGCCCGATCGCGTGTGAAACTTCTCGCGCACCCCTGAAATACACGTACCAGCCCAGTCGCGTGTAAAACTTCTCGCGCACCTCTGAAATACACGCACACCCTCACCCAGGCCCGATCGCGTGTGAGACTTCTCGCGCACCCCTGAAATACATGTACCCAGCCCAATCGCGTGTAAAACTTCTCGCGCACCCCTGAAATACCCGCACCCAGCCCAATCGCGTGTAAAACTTAACACGCACCAGTGATATACACGTACCCAGCCCAATCGCGTGTGAAACTTCTCGCGTACCCCTGAAATACACATACCCAGCCCACCCAGGCCCGATCGCGTGTGAGACTTCTCGCGCACCCCTGAAATACACGTACCCAGCCCAATCGCGTGTAAAACTTCTCGTGCACCCCTGTAATACCCGCACCCAGCCCAATCGCGTGTAAAACTTCCCGCGCGCCCCTGAAATACACGTACCCAGCCCAATCACGTGTAAAACTTCTCGCGCACCCCTGAAATACCGGCACCCAGCCCAATCGCATGTAAAACTTTCCGCGCATGCCCGAAATACACGTACCCAGCCCATTCGCGTGTGAAACTTCTCGCGCACCCCTGAAATACACGTACCCAGCCCAGTCGCGTGTAAAACTTCTCGCGCACCCCTGAAATACACGCACACGCTCACCCAGGCCCGATCGCGTGTGAGACTTCTCGCGCACCCCTGAAATACACGTACCCAGCCCAATCGCGTGTAAAACTTTTCGCGCACCCCTGAAATACCCGCACCCAGCCCAATCGCATGTAAAACTTCCCGTGCACCCCTGAAATACACGTACCCAGTCCAATCGCGTGTGAAACTTCTCGCGCACCCCTGAAATACACGTACCCAGCCCAATCGCATGTGAAACTTCCTGTGCACCCCTGAAATACCCCACCCAGCCCAATCGCGTGTAAAACTTCTCGCGCACCCCTGAAATACCCGCACCCAGCCCAATCGCGTGTAAGACTTCCCGCGCACCCCTGAAATACACGTACCCAGCCCAATCGCGTGTGAAACTTCTCACGCACCCCTGAAATACACGCACACGCTCCCCCAGGCCCGATCGCGTGTGAAACTTCTCGCGCACCCCTGAAATACACGTACCCAGCCCAGTCGCGTGTAAATTTTCTCGCGCACCTCTGAAATACACGCACACGCTCACCCAGGCCCGATCGCGTGTGAGACTTCTCGCGCACCCCTGAAATACATGTACCCAGCCCAATCGCGTGTAAAACTTCTCGCGCACCCCTGAAATACCCGCACCCAGCCCAATCGTGTGTAAAACTTAACGCGCACCAGTGAAATACACGTACCCAGCCCAATCGCGTGTGAAACTTCTCGCGTACCCCTGAAATACACGTACCCAGCCCAATCGCGTGTGAAACTTCCCGTGCACCCCTGAAATACCCGCACCCAGCCAAATCGCGTGTAAAACTTCTTGCGCACCCCTGAAATACCTGCACCCAGCCCAATCGCATGTAAAACTTCCTGCGCACCCCTGAAATACACGTACCCAGCCCAATCGCGTGTGAAACTTCTTGCGCACCCCTGAAATACACGTACCCAGCCCAATCGCGTGTGAAACTTCTCACGCACCCCTGAAATACACGCAAACGCTCACCCAGGCCCGATCGTGTGTGAGACTTCTCGCGCACCCCTGAAATACACCTACCCAGCCCAATCGCATGTAAAACTTCTCGCGCACCCCTGAAATACCCGCACCCAGCCCAATCGTGTGTGAAACTTCCCGTGCACCCCTGAAATACCCGCACCCAGCCCAATCGCGTGTAAAACTTCCCGCGCACCCCTGATATACACGTACCCAGCCCAATCGCGTGTGAAACTTCTCGCGCATCCCTGAAATACACGCACACGCTCCTCCAGGCCCGATCGCGTGTGAAACTTCTCGCGCACCCCTGAAATACACGTACCCAGCCCTGTCGCGTGTAAAACTTCTTGCGCACCCCTGAAATACACGCACACGCTCACCCAGGCCCGATCGCGTCTGAGACTTCTCGCACACACCTGAAATACACGTACCCAGCCCAATCGCGTGTAAAACTTCTCGCGCACCCCTGAAATACCCGCACCCAGCCCAATCGCGTGTAAAACTTCCCGTGCACCCCTGAAATACACGTACCCAGCCCAATCGCATTTGAAACTTCTCGCGCACCCCTGAAATACACATACCCAGCCCAATCGCATGTGAAACTTCCCGTGCACCCCTGAAATACCCGCACCCAGCCCAATCGCGTGTAAAACTTCTCGCGCACCCCTGAAATACCCGCACCCAGCCCAATCGTGTGTAAAACTTCCCGCGCACCCCTGAAATACACGTACCCAGCCCAATCGCGTGTAAAACTTCTCGCGCACCCCTGAAATACACATACCCAGCCCAATCGCCTGTGATACTTCTCACGCACCACTGAAATACACGCACACGCTCACCCAGGCCCGATCGCGTGTGAGACTTCTCGCGCACCCCTGAAATACACGTACCCAGCCCAATCGCGTGTAAAACTTCTCGCGCACCCCTGAAATACCCGCACCCAGCCCAATCGCGTGTAAAACTTCCCGTGCACCCCTGAAATACACGTACCCAGCCCAATCGCGTGTGAAACTTCTCGCACACCCCTGAAATACCCGTACCCAGCCCAATCGCGTGTGAAACTTCCCGTGCACCCCTGAAATACCTGCACCCAGCCCAATCGCGTGTAAAACTTCTCGCGCACCCCTGAAATACCCGCACCCAGCCCAATCGCGTGTAAGACTTCCTGCACACCCCTGAAATACACGTACCCAGCCCAATCGCGTGTGAAACTTCTCATGCACCCCTGAAATACACGCACACGCTCACCCAGGCCCGATCGCGTGTGAGACTTCTCGCGCACCCCTGAAATACACATACCCAGCCCAATCGCGTGTAAAACTTCTCGCGCACCCCTGAAATACCCGCACCCAGCCCAATCGCGTGTGAAACTTCTCGCACACCCCTGAAATACCCGTACCCAGCCCAATCACGTGTGAAACTTCCCGTGCACCCCTGAAATACCTGCACCCAGCCCAATCACGTGCAAAACTTCTCGTGCACCCCTGAAATACCTGCACCCAGCCCAATCACGTGCAAAACTTCTCGCGCACCCCTGAAATACCCGCACCCAGCCCAATCGCTTGTAAGACTTCTTGCACACCCCTGAAATACACGTACCCAGCCCAATCGCGTGTGAAACTTCTCGCGCACCCCTGAAATACACGTACCCAGCCCAGTCGCGTGTAAAACTTCTCGCGCACCCCTGAAATACACGCACACGCTCACCCAGGCCCGATCGCGTGTGAGACTTCTCGCGCACCCCTGAAATACATGTACCCAGCCCAATCGCGTGTAAAACTTCCCGCGCACCCCTGAAATACACGTACCCAGGCCCAATCGCGTGTCAAACTTCCCGTGCACCCCTGAAATACCCACACCCAGCCCAATCGCATGTAAAACTTCTTGCGCACCCCTGAAATACCCGCACCCAGCCCAATCGCGTGTAAAACTTCCCGCGCACCCCTGAAATACACGTACCCAGCCCAATCGCGTGTGAAACTTCTCACGCACCCCTGAAATACACGTACCCAGCCCAATCGCGTGTGAAACTTCTCACTCACCGCTGAAATACACGCACACGCTCACCCAGGCCCGATCGTGTGTGAGACTTCTCGCGCACCCCTGAAATACACCTACCCAGCCCAATCGCGTGTAAAACTTCTCGCGCACCCCTGAAATACCCGCACCCAGCCCAATCGCGTGTGAAACTTCCCGCGCACCCCTGAAATAACCGCACCCAGCCCAATCGCGTGTAAAACTTCTTGCGCACCCCTGAAATACACGTACCCAGCCCAATCGGGTGTGAAACTTCTCGCGCACCCCTGAAATACACGCACACGCTCCCCCAGGCCCGATCGCGTGTGAAATTTCTCGCGCACCCCTGAAATACACGTACCCAGCCCAGTCGCGTGTAAAACTTCTTGCGCACCCCTGAAATACACGCACACGCTCACCCATGCCCGATCGCATGTGAGACTTCTCGCGCACACCTGAAATACACGTACCCAGCCCAATCGCGTGTAAACCTTCTCGCGCACCCCTGAAATACCCGCACCCAGACCAATCACGTGTAAAACTTCCCGCGCACCCCTGAAATACACGTACTCAGTCCAATCGCGTTTGAAACTTCTCGCGAACCCTTGAAATACACGTACCCAGCCCAATCGCGTGTGAAACTTCCCGTGCACCCCTGAAATACCCGCACCCAGCCCAATCGCGTGTAAAACTTCTCGCGCACCCCTGAAATACCCGCACCCAGCCCAATCGTGTGTAAAACTTCCCGCGCACCCCTGAAATACACGTACCCAGCCCAATCGCGTGTGAAACTTCTCGCGCACCCCTGAAATACACGTACCCAGCCCAATCGCGTGTGAAACTTCTCACGCACCACTGAAATACACGCACACGCTCACCCAGACCCGATCGCGTGTGAAACTTCTCGCGCACCCCTGAAATACACGTACCCAGCCAAATCGTGTGTGAAACTTCCCGCGCACCCCTGACATACCCGCACCAAGCCCAATCATATGTAAAACTTCTTGCGCACCCCTGAAATACCCGCACCCAGCCCAATCGCGTGTAAAACTTCCCGCGCACCCCTGAAATACATGTACCCAGCCCAATCGCGTGTGAAACTTCTCGCGCACCCCTGAAATACACGCACACGCTCTCCCAGGCCCGATCGCGTGTGAAAATTCTCGCGCACCCCTGAAATACACGTACCCAGCCCAGTGGCGTGTAAAACTTCTTGCGCACCCCTGAAATACACGCACACGCTCACCCAGGCCCGATCGCGTGTGAGACTTCTCCCGCACCTCTGAAATACACGTACCCAGCCCAATCGCGTGTAAAACTTCTTGCGCACCCCTGAAATACCCGCACCCAGCCCAATCGCGTGTAAAACTTCCGGCGCGCCCCTGAAATACACATACCCAGCCCAATCGCGTGTGAAACTTCTCGCGCACCCCTGAAATACACGTACCCAGCCCAATCGCGTGTGAAACTTCCCGTGCACCCCTGAAATACCCACACCCAGCCCAATCGCGTGTAAAACTTCTCGCGCACCCCTAAAATACCCGCACCCAGCCCAATCGCATGTAAAACTTTCCGCGCACTCCTGAAATACACGTACCCAGCCCAATCGCGTGTGAAACTTCTTGCGCACCCCTGAAATACACGCACACGCTCACCCAGGCCCGATCGCGTGTGAGACTTCTCGCGCACCCCTGAAATACACGTACCCAGCCCAATCGCGTGTAAAACTTTTCGCGCACCCCTGAAATACCCGCACCCAGCCCAATCGCGTGTAAAACTTCCCGTGCACCCCTGAAATACACGTAACCAGCCCAATCGCGTGTGAAACTTCTCGCGCACCCCTGAAATACACGTACCCAGCCCAATCGCGTGTGAAACTTCCCGTGCACCCCTGAAATACCCGCACCCAGCCCAATCGCGTGTAAAACTTCTCGCGCACCCCTGAAATACCCGCACCCAGCCCAATCGCGTGTAAGACTTCCCGCGCACCCCTGAAATACACATACCCAGCCCAATCGCATGTGAAACTTCTCACGCACCCCTGAAATACACGCACACGCTCCCCCAGGCCCGATCGCGTGTGAAACTTCTCGCGCACCCCTGAAATACACGTACCAGCCCAGTCGCGTGTAAAACTTCTCGCGCACCTCTGAAATACACGCACACCCTCACCCAGGCCCGATCGCGTGTGAGACTTCTCGCGCACCCCTGAAATACATGTACCCAGCCCAATCGCGTGTAAAACTTCTCGCGCACCCCTGAAATACCCGCACCCAGCCCAATCGCGTGTAAAACTTAACACGCACCAGTGATATACACGTACCCAGCCCAATCGCGTGTGAAACTTCTCGCGTACCCCTGAAATACACATACCCAGCCCACCCAGGCCCGATCGCGTGTGAGACTTCTCGCGCACCCCTGAAATACACGTACCCAGCCCAATCGCGTGTAAAACTTCTCGTGCACCCCTGTAATACCCGCACCCAGCCCAATCGCGTGTAAAACTTCCCGCGCGCCCCTGAAATACACGTACCCAGCCCAATCACGTGTAAAACTTCTCGCGCACCCCTGAAATACCCGCACCCAGCCCAATCGCATGTAAAACTTTCCGCGCATGCCCGAAATACACGTACCCAGCCCATTCGCGTGTGAAACTTCTCGCGCACCCCTGAAATACACGTACCCAGCCCAGTCGCGTGTAAAACTTCTCGCGCACCCCTGAAATACACGCACACGCTCACCCAGGCCCGATCGCGTGTGAGACTTCTCGCGCACCCCTGAAATACACGTACCCAGCCCAATCGCGTGTAAAACTTTTCGCGCACCCCTGAAATACCCGCACCCAGCCCAATCGCATGTAAAACTTCCCGTGCACCCCTGAAATACACGTACCCAGCCCAATCGCGTGTGAAACTTCTCGCGCACCCCTGAAATACACGTACCCAGCCCAATCGCATGTGAAACTTCCTGTGCACCCCTGAAATACCCCACCCAGCCCAATCGCGTGTAAAACTTCTCGCGCACCCCTGAAATACCCGCACCCAGCCCAATCGCGTGTAAGACTTCCCGCGCACCCCTGAAATACACGTACCCAGCCCAATCGCGTGTGAAACTTCTCACGCACCCCTGAAATACACGCACACGCTCCCCCAGGCCCGATCGCGTGTGAAACTTCTCGCGCACCCCTGAAATACACGTACCCAGCCCAGTCGCGTGTAAATTTTCTCGCGCACCTCTGAAATACACGCACACGCTCACCCAGGCCCGATCGCGTGTGAGACTTCTCGCGCACCCCTGAAATACATGTACCCAGCCCAATCGCGTGTAAAACTTTTCGCGCACCCCTGAAATACCCGCACCCAGCCCAATCGTGTGTAAAACTTAACGCGCACCAGTGAAATACACGTACCCAGCCCAATCGCGTGTGAAACTTCTCGCGTACCCCTGAAATACACGTACCCAGCCCAATCGCGTGTGAAACTTCCCGTGCACCCCTGAAATACCCGCACCCAGCCAAATCGCGTGTAAAACTTCTTGCGCACCCCTGAAATACCTGCACCCAGCCCAATCGCATGTAAAACTTCCTGCGCACCCCTGAAATACACGTACCCAGCCCAATCGCGTGTGAAACTTCTTGCGCACCCCTGAAATACACGTACCCAGCCCAATCGCGTGTGAAACTTCTCACGCACCCCTGAAATACACGCAAACGCTCACCCAGGCCCGATCGTGTGTGAGACTTCTCGCGCACCCCTGAAATACACCTACCCAGCCCAATCGCATGTAAAACTTCTCGCGCACCCCTGAAATACCCGCACCCAGCCCAATCGTGTGTGAAACTTCCCGTGCACCCCTGAAATACCCGCACCCAGCCCAATCACGTGTAAAACTTCCCGCGCACCCCTGATATACACGTACCCAGCCCAATCGCGTGTGAAACTTCTCGCGCATCCCTGAAATACACGCACACGCTCCTCCAGGCCCGATCGCGTGTGAAACTTCTCGCGCACCCCTGAAATACACGTACCCAGCCCTGTCGCGTGTAAAACTTCTTGCGCACCCCTGAAATACACGCACACGCTCACCCAGGCCCGATCGCGTGTGAGACTTCTCGCACACACCTGAAATACACGTACCCAGCCCAATCGCGTGTAAAACTTCTCGCGCACCCCTGAAATACCCGCACCCAGCCCAATCGCGTGTAAAACTTCCCGTGCACCCCTGAAATACACGTACCCAGCCCAATCGCATTTGAAACTTCTCGCGCACCCCTGAAATACACATACCCAGCCCAATCGCATGTGAAACTTCCCGTGCACCCCTGAAATACCCGCACCCAGCCCAATCGCGTGTAAAACTTCTCGCGCACCCCTGAAATACCCGCACCCAGCCCAATCGTGTGTAAAACTTCCCGAGCACCCCTGAAATACACGTACCCAGCCCAATCGCGTGTAAAACTTCTCGCGCACCCCTGAAATACACATACCCAGCCCAATCGCCTGTGATACTTCTCACGCACCACTGAAATACACGCACACGCTCACCCAGGCCCGATCGCGTGTGAGACTTCTCGCGCACCCCTGAAATACACGCACCCAGCCCAATAGCGTATGAAACTTCCCGCGCACCCCTGAAATACCCGCACCCAGCCCAATCGCGTGTAAAACTTCTTGCGCACCCCTGAAATACCCGAACCCAGCCCAATCGCGTGTAAAACTTCCTGCGACCCCTGTAATACATGTACCCAGCCCAATCGCGTGTGCAACTTCTCGCGCACCCCTGAAATACACGCACACGCTCCCCCAGGCCCGATCGCGTGTGAAACTTCTCACGCACCCCTGAAATACACGTATCCATCCCAGTCGCGTGTAAAACTTCTTGCGCACCCCTGAAATTACCGCACACGCTCACCCAGGCCCGATCGCGTGTGAGACTTCTCGCACACCCCTGAAATACACATACCCAGCCCAATCGCGTGTAAAACTTCTCGCGCACCCCTGAAATACCCGCACCCAGCCCAATCGCGTGTTAAACATCCCGCGCGCCCCTGAAATACACATACGCAGCCCAATCGCGTCTGAAACTTCTCGCGCACCCCTGAAATACACGTACCCAGCCCAATCGCGTGTGAAACTTCCCGTGCACCCCTGAAATACCCGCACCCAGCCCAATCGCGTGTAAAACTTCTCGCGCACCCCTGAAATACCCGCACCCAGCCCAATTGCATGTAAAACTTCCCGCGCACGCCTGAAATACACGTACCCAGCCCAATCGCGTGTGAAACTTCTCGCGCACCCCTGAAATACACGTACCCAGCCCAATCGCGTGTGAAACTTCTCATGCACCCCTGAAATACACGCACACGCTCACCCAGGCCCGATCGCGTGTGAGACTTCTCGCGCACCCCTGAAATACATGTACCCAGCCCAATTGCGTGTAAAACTTCTCGCGCACCCCTGAAATACACGTACCCAGCCCAATCGCGTGTGAAACTTCTCGCGCACCCCTGAAATACACGTACCCAACCCAATCGCGTGTGAAACTTCTCACGCACCCCTGAAATACACACACACGCTCACCCAGGCCCGATCGCGTGTGAGACTTCTCGCGCACCCCTGAAATACACGTACCCAGCCCAATCGCGTGTAAAACTTCTCACGCACCCCTGAAATACCCGCACCCAGCCCAATCGCGTGTGAAACTTCCCGCGCACCCCTGAAATACCCGCACCCAGCCCAATCGTGTGTAAAACTTCTCGCGCACCCCTGATATACCCGCACCCAGCCCAATCGCGTGTAAAACTTCCCGCGCACCCCTGAAATACACATACCCAGCCCAATCTCGTGTGAAACTTCTCACGCACCCCTGAAATACACGTACCCAGCCCAATCGCATGTGAAACTTCTCACGCACCCCTGAAATACACGCACACGCTCCCCCAGGCCCGATCGCGTGTGAAACTTCTCGCGCACGCGTGTTCCCGAGACCCGTAATGCACGTTTCTCGCTTTGCGTTTGCTGTTTGCCAGTCCGGTGAACTGGTCCAGGGTTGGCGCAGCCCTTGGCGATGGTTTTGCGATCTTGATGGCTTTTCCTTGCGGCAAGGTGTTTTTGGGGGCGTAACTGGCGCTGCTGCAGGCTCGCTGCGCCACTCTGCACCACGTCTGCTTTTGGAGTTGAGAATCCATGAATAGGCAGTGCGTGGAAATTGATTTTATCGCACGCGGCTGGCGCAGACATTCGCACGGGCACGCTGTGCGCCAGCCACATGCGACACTTTTGTGCGAATTTCCATGAATTACCCTGTTAGTTTTAGTTGGTTGCTTTCCTCTTTTAGGTTTATCCTGCAACAGATACTCTCTCGAAATTTATTCAGCTTTTTTGATCGATTCCTTGACTTTTTTTACTTGATATCCTCTTTGTGTAATGATTGAAGTGTGGCAAAACAAATACAAAAACTAACGATCATTGGTGAGTGTCATCTGTATGGTATTATTTACTTTATGAAAAATCATTAGTTAATGTTAAATATGTATTTTGCCTTAAAAATTCTTGAATCAAATATAAAAGAACGGATGTTTTTTCTTTTTTTTCTTTAAAAACAGTAATCAAATTTCAAATCAAATCTCTCCTGAGGATCCCTTGTGATATGAACAGGGGTGAAACACGTGTAGAGAGTGAGTGAGATTAAGAGCTTGAATATGAAATAAAACTATTCAATTTTTCAAAAAAGCAATCAAGTGTGAAGGAAATCTTTTTGGCACTCATAAGGATCAAAAAACTAAATGGAAAGTTGCAAGTGGAAATGTATATACTTTGAAAAACACCTTCCGACCTGTGGCTGGAAACGAATTACACCGGCATGGTCCCATGCTCCTCTTGGTGGTATGCTTGAGAAAACCACATTGGCAGTGAGAACAATCTGCATCACTTCTTCCATCAACTTCTTTAGGCGACGGAACAAACGTCCACACAACATGTACCCTAAATGTAGAGCTCCATAATGCAACACGACAAAATCGGCAGTACCGACAGAGGCACACACATCTGCAAAGGTCAACCATACCATTGAAACTGCCCTCATAGACAGTGCCCCAGAAAGCCTCCACTCCTTCCAACGCAAAAGTTGCAGCCATGCCTCTTTGCGCGGCATACCTGTACAGATCTTGCACAAAGGTATCACCCACGATTAGCACTCTGCGTCTCTCCATCTCTGCCACTCCCACTACACAGACTAATGGGGAAAAATAGTACCAGCCCTTCCTGTGAGGCACTCAATCGACACCTGATTAGCTAATCCCCACAATTGCATTTCCATGCACACCATGCTTAAAAGGGCAGGATGTGGCTAGCGTGCTTTCCCAGCTACATCTAGGGCCGCCCCCCAATAAAGCAGGGACAATCCTTCTTCCCTTTCCACTCCAGCCATGCATCCAAGGCGCTAGGCCCTCACCACACACAACACGTCATAGTACATCTAATGTTCAAATGCTCATGTCATGTGCAATGCACTCCCCAATCTGCAATTGCGCCTGCCACCTTTCACCCTGGCCACATGTTTGCATGCATGGCTGGATACCATTGCATTCGGTGTGTTGAACGGTATGTGGGTGGCTGTGTACAGCCTACACCTTTGGCCATGCACCCAAAAGTGTAGGCCTTGCCCACACCCACCACAACATAATGTAGCCATGCATGCAAACATGTCACCAGGGACCACAATCTACAAACATACCACAGACACCAGCACTCCTACCCAACCTCCACACCGTAATACACCTATGCATGGAAACATGTAACAGTTAGCAGAATATACAAACACAACACAGCTTCGGGCACCCCTACCCACTTTCTTTCACATAATATGATGTTACTGACAACCGAACCACAAACTGTTCGCTACATTGGCCCTGCTCCCACCACTCTATTAAGTGAAAACAATGAATACTTCAAAGTGCAGTACAGTAGTCAGTAATCTGTGCAATGGACACTACCCAAGCAGATAAAATATCCAGCTCACCCCTATCCACGTCTATGCATACACTACTTCAACACAGCACCCAGTGTATGTACTGCAGGAGTGTTCACTCCATTAGCTCCAGGCATGGACAAAAAACTGTAGGATGTACTAACAATCACCACACCCATGGAACCAACAATGTATGCAATGCTCACAAACCACACACAGAATGCAACAATGTCAAAGCTACTTGCAAGCAGCCCACATAGTTGTCTGTGCAAGGCCTCCACCCATGCATCCAAGGTGCTAGGCCCTTACCACACACAACACACCATAGTACACCCTATGTTTAAATGCTCATGTCATGTGCAATGCACTCCCCATCTGCAATTGAGCCTGCCAGCTTTCACCTTGGCCACATATTTTCATGCATGGCTGAATAACATTGCGTTGGGTGTGGTGAACGGTATGTACATGGGTGTGTACATGGTCCATATTTTACATGTGTGATGCTGAGTACTTCCTTCCATGGTGCAATATCTTAAAGTACTTCCTAAAGCAAGGGAGTTATAAGGACCAAACCATACCAAACGCAAATGGTCACATGTGGCTCCCTAATGTGCAACACGTGCAATGATCTACACCATATGCTAAGGTACACGTAGCAGCACACTTCTGCTATTCTAGCAAGTCTACAATGTCCTCCACAACCATTGTGTAAAGATCACCAACTTCAAATACATGCAGAGTTACAACTGCATGCCTGCATTATGTTGTGGTGGCTGTGGTGATGGCCTATGCTCTTGGGTGCGTTGCCTACGGCTTACGGCCTTTCGCCATGCACCCAACAGTCTAGGCCTTGCTCACACCAACCACAAGATAACAGAGTCATGAAGGTGAACATGTAGCCAGGTACCAGAATTCACAAAGACAACATAGGCACCCGTACTTCTACCCAACCGCTGCACCATACTACAGCAATGAATGCAAACATGTTCCAGTTACCATAATCCACAAACATACCACAGCGTTTGGCACCCCGAACCACTTTCATTCACAAAGCATTGAAATACTGCCAACCAAGTCACAACATCTTCACAACATTGGTCCTGCTCCCAACACTCTAGAAAGTGCATAGAACCAATACTGCATAGTGCAGTACAACACTTAGTAATCTGCGCAATGCAGACTACCCATGCACATATAAGAACCAGTGAAACCGTACCCTCTTCTATATGGACACTATTCCAACACTGCACCCAGTAGACACACTACAGTACTTCTCACTGCAGCATCTCCACGCATGCACCGACAACTGTAGCATGTTCTAACAATCACCACACCCATGGAACCAACAATGTATGCAATGCAATAAACCACACACACAAAGTAACAATGTCAAACCAACTTGCTACCACTGGACATAATTTTCAACCTGTGGACATACTTTTCCATGCAAGGGCTCCAGCCATGCATTGAAGGGGCTACGGACTTACCACACACAACACACCATAGTATACACACTATGTTTAAATGTTCATGTCATGTGGAATGCAGTCGCCTTCTGTAATTCAGCCTGCCATCACTCATCACACAAATAGGTTGCCACTGTAGCTGTGATGCCTTAAGGAATGCTGCCTACAATCACCACACAAGGTTGTTGCCTGTTGAGCTACCCGCTAATTGGCGTAGTACGCACAGATACCGCTGGCACACCACTGTCTTCTTTTAATGAGATATATCACATGAACCACTTCTCACTCCCACACACTTTCCATCCCTTCTTCCCACCACCAGATCCCATAAAGTATGTTTTCCAGGCCCTTTCCCTGCTGCATTGTCCTCAGATACAACATGCCGGCATTATCCAAAACTTATGACGCACATCACGTCATGGAAGACTGTAGTGCAATCAGACTTTTGACTGCGGAGAAAACAAGGAAATGTGACCATGGAGCGGACAGGGAAATGGGACGGCGGAGAGGCACCAGATATCACTAATGTTAGTGGCCACACTGTTACGTACAAGAGCCCCAGCCATGTACACAATGCCTTAGGGGCTTGGCACACACACCACAACACTCCGATACAACATGGCAGCGTTTCCCAAAAACCTTGACACACAGAACGCTTCCCTCCAGCCAACCACTGACCCTGTCCAATGGTCAGCGACATCACAGCGTACTGCAAGCCAATGAGACTTTTGTATTCAGAACAAACAGGGAAATGGGTCAGGGAGCGGAGCCAGATATCACAAATTTTTTGGAACATACATTTCAGTTCTTTTCAACAAAAGTGCTGGTCGAATTTCCACCAAACACACAAAAGCACTCTTTTAGAACCAAGCCCCCGATCCTGCTGCAAATTTGGTTAAAGTCCATCCAGCCATTTGGGCTATAGATGTGTGCAAAGTTTTTGCCCATTCAGTCTATGGAGAAAAAAATGTTGGACCCCCCCTATAACTAAAAAGTGGTCTTCCTATGGGTTTAGCAACTTAAGCATAACTACACGCCCGCTACCACGGGCCGTTATATATATATATATTTTTTATATCGCTGTATTCACTTTTAGCCCATATTAATTGTTAGCCTCTTTATTTTGCTTATTGGTACCTTGATTAATTGTTCTGCCTATCATACAACAAACAATGGCAGACTCAACAAGACACAGGGACGACCATAGACCTGCTACTTGCTTAATTTAATAAGGTTTAGGATCAGGGCAACTCAACACTGATGACACTACCTAGACGGGAAAGACAACCTGGAGTCTGGTAATCAGAACAAACTCTGCACTAGAGAGAGAGAGTTGTTCTCGGAGAATCAATGCTCTGAAAATCTAGAATAGATACGGTCAGCTCAGCGGGTACTGGAAGGTGACCAGGACTAGGGTTCTCCCACCAATCCGCACAGACACTCACACGTAGCGATATGCTCTCTCTCGCCTCTACACCAACAAACAATAGAATGCCGCTATACCCCTCAATAAATTCGGCCTAGCTGAACACATACCTTCACAGCTTCATTAAAACCTCAACAGTCCTTAGAATACAGCTATGCCCAACGGAAGAATCAGCCTAGCTGCACGCCTAATCTCAAACACAAGCTCCACCACCACCAGAATGCAAAATTCAAGGTCAACAGCCTTGCTGCACACATTCTTCTGATCTCACACAAGCACTGCACCATGCCTAGCATCAGAATGCAGCTACTCACTGCACATACTGCACAAATACTGAGTGCACCCAAGCACCAAATACTACCCTACTCTCTCCACTGACCTGGACTACGGTCCCTGTGGGTGTTCAACCCACAGTGCTTTGAAATCATACCCATGGTATATAAAATGTTATACAAATGCACAATAACATACCATAACATGCGCCAAAAGAGTCCTGATGTCATGATGGCAGTATGAAAGCATTATGGATATTCCCAAAAGGTTTGCATTACAATAAGTAATGTTGAGATCAATTTTGCAGGTAATTTGAGCATTCATCAAGTACGTCATTTTCCTATTAAGCAAATTTTGCTTCCTTGCTTTTGGTGACAATAGGGGTGCTTGTGCACCATTGACTGTTCCAACTACATAACGAAATGAAGCAAAGGTATATAAAGTGCGTTTCACCATAATCACAACTTCTGCAGATGATGGGAAGCCGATGAGCATATTGATCCTCTTCAACATTGCTGCCAAAACCTGCCTCACGCCCAAAGTGAAAGCTGATAGTGACACCCCCGATGCCATTGCAACAGTCCCCCGAAATGACGTTACAATAAGAACGAGACTGAAAACACCTTATTATGTGTTTGCAAATGTTTTTGAAAATGTAATGTGGGGGGGCAGACCCTCCGCAGCCACCCCTTCTCCCAACATTGCCACCTTAATGTATTCCCTAACCCAACTCCCTATCGATTGTTACGAAATTTCCAAAAATATTAAACCATTCGGATAAATAAATTCAGTGTTTTCAGAATCGTTATTTTCCAAATCGTTTTATTCAGGCGATACCATGCAATACCACCTCTAGTTCTGAGTTAGAATGTACATGTGGAGTCCCACAGGGGTCTTATCTCTCCCCGGCTCTTTTTAATGTTTTCTGTTGCCCACTATGTGACTTACTGCATGAGCTGGGCATCCGCTTTACCAGTTATGCGGATGATACCAAGCTTGTCATGGAACTAAGAGGGGACTATGATAAAGATTCCAAGGAGGTTTCATTTATCTATGATTCAACCAAAGTTTGGATGAGCGTTAACAGATTGTGCAATAATGGATCCAAGACCGAGTTTCTTATATTTGGGTCTTCACAATGGCGAGCAAAACTAAATACAGAGTATGTAGGCTTCAATATCGAGCAGCAACTGATTCACACAGCTACGAAAGTTAAAATACTTGGTATCATCCTTGAGCCTTCCCTGAGCTCGGAAGTCCATACCAGCAATGTTGTGAGCAAGGCACAATACCATCTGAGGCTGCTCCATCTAGTTAAATCCTTTCTCTCCCAGAAAAACTGTATCACTTTGACTAGAGCATTACTAATGCCAAGATTGGATTATTGTCATGCCATTTTGAGTGGAGCTAATAAAAGATGCATCCACAGGATGCAGTTGCTGCATAATGACGCAGTCTGTATTGTGAAGAGTATTGCGAGAGGTGACCCAATTTCAGACCATAGAAAGGATTTCCATTGGCTGGCCATTGAAGAGAGGATTAGTTTTAAAATAAACATGATCAGCCATAAGTGCTTGTATGGTTCAGCACCTGCATACTTCTGGGTTGGTCTCCAGCTACAGTAATTATGCAGAGTCACTAGCTCCCGTGGCTGTATGCTTCTTCAATGCCCAAGTATTAAATGGGTGAGGGGTAGCGGTCGGTCTTTCCTGGTGCAGACAGTCGCGGCATGGAATAAGTTCACCACCGACCTGGGGCTAGATACAGATCTGTCAAAAAATGGTCTATAGGCGCCCCTCTGAGAGAACAAACACAGCCCATTGACCTGTTCTTTGAGAAGGTACCCATCGAAAGTCCACAGCCACACTTTAGCTCACTGTACCTTTCACAGATGCTAAATATCCATTTGCATATCAGTCTTTGCCCCCCCCCCCCAAATGGGTCGTCCTGCACAGATATGCTATGGCAATTCCCTTCTGAACAAGAGTATCAATAGCAACCCCATACACGTGTTTCAGCCTTGTTGGGCCACATTAGTGAGGTGGAGCTGTGCCTCTCTGAGCACAGTGAGCAAGGGGTCCATGTCTGGATGACCCTAGGAAACTTAGGGTGACTAAACCTAAGTCCCTTAAACAATCAAAAATAGTCCATAGGCGCCCCTCTGAGAGAACAAACACGGCCCATTGACCTGTTCTTTGGGAAGGTACCCACTCGAGAGTCTGCAGCCACACATTAGCTCACTGTACCTTTCACAGATGGGAAATATCCATTTGCATATCAGTCTTTGTCCCAACCACATGGGCAGTCCAGCACCGAAATGCTATGGCTCTGTACTCTTTCAGAAAAAACGTCTGAAAACACTTTTGTTTATATGAGATGAATAATACTGATTCTTGTCCTCTTCCTTTCTCAGTCTTTTGCACCCTGGTGTCTGCAGGCTTCGGCGCATTCCAAGAAAGTAAATAAATAAATAAATACATTCCAACAAATCTTAATCCCCCAGCCAATTTAAGCTTGCAATAATTACTCCACTGTTGACAAGATTCAGCCTAGATCCTGAAGATTCATCCAAATATTGGTCCATATCAAACTTGACCTTCCCAAACAACATTCTGGAGGATGAGGTTACATGCAGAGCCTCACCCACACTACCCCCCACAAAAGGCAGTCAAGTTTCAGAGCCCCTGAGGGGGACTGAGTCCACTCTTACTGACATTAGAGATGATTTACGTTCTACTTTGACTCTCGTTTGCCACAAGCCTCAATCTTTCCTGATCTATCTGCAGCTTTCAATGTCATAGACCACAGGATTCTCCTCCGCTAGCTTGAACAGTGTGCATAGTATGTGGTATTGCCTTGAAATCAATACACCCCACACTGATGAATGGCAGCTAAAATATCAGAATCAGCCCGCTTTCATTAAAATCACCAATAGAGTGTTCCAAAAAGATGTATGCTCTTCAATTGCCCATTCTATTTCACATACACATATGCACCCCTTGGCGGATGTCATCAGCTCAAATAATCTGAAATTCCAAATGTACACCGATGACACACAGATCCACACTCAGACCAGGCACAATCCAAAAGATAAAGTCAGAGAGCCAGATTCTCAAACAAAAGGACACCTAAAATGAGCATTTAAGAATAGCTCAGGCCAAGCAGGCATTGGCCTATGTGGCCCACTCCTTTTAGGGGCCCCGCGACAATGGATCAAAATAAAGTGTTGCAGAAAATTAAAAACCTATTAGGAGATAATTTGCAAGGGTGGGGCCCCGACATGTCGACTTCCTAGGGGCCTCCACAGGGTTTAATCCGGCACTGAACGTTCTTCAGCAAAAAGGTTGCACTGGACAGTACGATTCTATACATAAGTGGCCGTAGTGCGTGCCCAAAACAAAGGTTATTGCAGGCTCCCAGGACTCATGTGGGTGCTGGGAGCACATTTCACTGTGACAGACCCATTAGCACCCTTTCATTGTAATAAAGCATTTGTATGTAATAAAGCATTTCTATGCATGCTTGAGGTAGATAAATGCATTTGGACCTCCAGTTCATAATGCTGCTGTACCGTTGAAATTGTTTTTATGAAAGGGTCAGAAATGATTCATTCACTGTGCCTTTTTGAACAGGTGCAAGGACAATAAAGAGCTATAGTTTTCTGAGCATTGTACAGCATATCTCATTTGTGAATCTGGGCTAATCTTTAAAAATAACTAGAAATGCAACATTATCTGTGCAAATGGGCAGAGGGGGTGAAGCCGGTCATCTGAAACTGTGCATTTACAATGCACACATTCAGGTACACTGTCTGAATGAGCGAAACATTTTTTGTGCAAGTGAAGAAAATGTGCTAGCGCATCTCATTCTTCATCTCAAATAAATATTTTAGAATCAGGCCCAGGATGTTTAACTGATGAAGGTTAATAATTCAATCTTTATATATAAAGCTGAATGTATGTATGTATGTATGTATGTATGCATGCATGTATGTATGTATGTCTCTGGCTATACAAATACACACCGTTGAACCCACATCTACCAAATTTTGCACAGATTCCTCTTTTGTCTGGGGCGAGATCATAGTCTATGTTGGGATGCAAAAATATTATATTTAAAAAACATTTTGGATGTGTGTGTGTGTGTGTATGTTTTTTCTGGCTATACAAATCCACACTGTTGAACCGACTGCTACCAAATTTAGCATGGATTCCTCATTTGTATGGGGCAAGATTGTAGTCTATGTTTTGGATGCAAAACATTCACTCCATAGACACCCTCATTTACTGATGTTCAACCCAATTAACTACAGTAGGTACTGGAAGGAGGCAACATTTTGAAATGTGTCTGAAGCAAAATGTTCGATGTGTTGGTTATTCCTTTGAAATGTATTACTACTGTATACAGTTCGAAAGTGTTTATTAAAGCATTTTTAAAGGGAATAAAAAAATGAATTCTTTTTTATCACACCTCTCCAAATATGGGAAATGGCAAGGTTACAGGTACTTAAGTTCATTCACGAGAAGAGAGTACAATCAATCAATCTTTCTTGAACATTTCCTCAAATGTGCTGAAGCCATTGTGTGACTAAAACGTGCCGGGCAAAAAAGAAACATCACTTGGAAAAGCTCCATATGATGCAAAGCGAAAATCAATATCAAGAGCTTCTGACACGCAACAACAAACACCAACACGACTTGCCGACCAGGGGACAAGAGCAACTTTCTCCAGGGCAAATGAGATGCCAGAGCAAACTGAAGTAAGACTTGTTGACATGACGACAAGAACAACATCCTCCAGGGCACATGAGACACCAGAACAAACTAAAGCAAGACATGCCGACAAGAGGACATGAGCAACATCTTCCAGGGCACATGAGACACCACTCGATCAGGACATGGGCAATACTGGGTACCCCAGCTAGTGGTGAATGAAAAAAGATACAGCAGAGTGTGGTGGAGAATGTTCCTGAGGCAGTCAGCGTCAGTCTGCGAAACGACGCGGTGGTCTGGTGTCTGACATTATTTTGTTTTTTAAATAAACTATTCTTATTATGTTTTCGAACAAAAAGGTACAAAACCAATAACAAGACTGCACAGAAATTCGGGGCTTTCACATTATAGTGGGCACCCCATGCCCAGCACCTCATAGCTGGTAGTGAATCCCCTTGGTAAAACCAACCCTTCCGTTACTCCACCCTGCATGATCCCCTTCTACGAAATCTGAGGCCCCTTTCTCACCTAATGAGCTCTTTCTACCCCTCCCCCCAGCAGCCGACCCTCATATCACATCTTGCCGTTTGCCTCATATTTGAGTATGTTTCTGGACACAACCCCTATCTCTGTACACTCTATATTCTAGCTCACAACAATAGTCAATTTCTTCTCACCATGTTGACAGCCTCGGGTCTACCTGCCCGCCCCAACCCGCTGCCAAGTCCCTTTTTGCCACCATCAGCACCATTTTGGATCAGGCATTGTTCCTTGTGGGAAAAATATGCATCACCCCAAACATGTAGCAGGCATAATTTAGGTGAGTCCGGCAGAGGCCTGCCCAAGACCCCAGATACAGCATCCTTGATGGATCTCCAGTAGTGCTTTATCCTGGGGCATTGCCAGAGGGTATGTAGGAAGAAACCATCCATAATCCCACACCTCAGGCAGTTCCGGTCCACACCTTTCCCCATACCGTACGGGTTGGTACTAGTATCATAGATCCTATGAAGTATATTATTTTGGATGAACCTCCGTCTGCTGGATATACTTGCTTACCTAGGTGATCCCAGAGCCCCCATTAAGTCTTCCTGTTGCAACACTCCCAGTCCCACACCCATTTGTCCCTCATTTTTTGCAGGGTCGATGTGGATTTATTGTTTATCAACTGATAAAGTGCAGTGACCACCTTACCCAAGAGCTGGATTGTTGCACTCTTCCCTAACTTCATGTCTCATCGCGTGATGTAGTTGTATGTATGTGAAGCAATCCTTTTTGTGCAACCCGTGGGTGTCCTTCAACTGTTGGAAAGGGACTAAATGCTTTTGGACAATAATGTGTTTCATCGTCCGATTGCCTGCTGCCACCCATTTAGCATGGTAGCCAACCTTCCCAAGCTCTGGGAGATCCTGATTGCCCAGATAGGTGCCTCCATCGTTACCACCCTGCTCCAGCCCATCTTCCTAAGAGCTGCAGACCATGCTTCAATCGTACACCGGCCCGGCGGCGGCGGCGGCGGCGGTAGAGTGATCCTCCAGGGATGTTGGTGTAGCATTAGGGCAGGAGGGAGGGTTTCCATCATATGGCTTTCCAAACGGAGATAAGCCTACTGTTCCGTCCACGTTACAAAAATTGAACAAGGAGGTTTGTAATTTTGTGTTTCCAATCTGTTCGGATCCCTTCTGCCATCATCGTAGAGCCACTAATTTACTGCAACCAATTGGTAAGCCCAGTAATATTTCTTGATGGTGGGGACCCACAGATCCCCCTCCCACACCGATCTGACCAACACGGACAGCTTGATTCTTGGAGTCTTCTTGCCTCCCCATACATGCTCCCTCTGCAAGCCCTCTATGGCACGGATCTCTTTCAGGGGAACCTTGACCGGGGTGTTCTGGAGAACGTAAAGCAACCTCAGGAGTGTCAACATCTTAAACAGGTTGGCCCATCTGAGCAGTGAGATCGGCAAGTTGGCCCAATGACTCACGTAGGCCTTGTCCCGCACTAAGATTTATTTTCTTATTTATTTTTTGTTCACTTGTGAGGCGCTTATGCAGGAAGAAAATACTGTTTCAAAGCGCCCAAAGGGCAACAGGGGGTGATAGACAATGTAATTACAACAATGTTAAATAATCAAATACAACAAAATAAGAAGAGACAATGGGGAGGGGAAGATGAACCTACTATGCCTTGTGAGTGTTCAGAACGTGCATAGGTTCAAGATTATTCTGGAGGAAACTGTGCTTGTGCATCCGAAAACAAATCCCCAGGTATTTAATCACACCCTGAGCCACTGTGAGGGGGCATCCCACAGAACCAATTTTGCTCCCCCCTTCACCAAATTCGACTATCATGTCCATCACCAATGGGTCGGAAAACCTGGGTTCCCCCAGGTAAATCAAAATATCATCCACATAGAGGGACACCCGATCCTCCTGACCTCCCGGCCATCTAAAGCCCTTAAGGCGAGGGTTTGCTCTAATCTTTGTGACCAGGCGTTCCACTGCCAATAGAAACAAGAGAAGAGAAAGTGGACACCCCTGCCTGGTTCCCCTCTGGAACACACCCCTTTCACTTTCACTCTCGCTGTGGGATTGGCACATAGCAACTTCACCCATCTCTGGAATTTAGGGCCAAAGCCCATCGTACTCATGTCAGCCCAAAGAAACCCCCACTGCACCGAATCAAAGGCTTTGTCAGAGTCACTATGAGGAAGTGTGGCCTGTCTAACTCTGCAGCCATGCCTAGGGTGTTATGCATTCTCCTAAGATTAATCAGAGTGGCCCTCTCTGGCAGAAATGTGCATTGATCACTGTGAATGTTATGTTATGTTGGACACATTTCTAGAGCACACAAACACCCAAAGGCAACCTGGCTCTAGGATGAGTACAGAGCTACCATATAACAAATTAAAACACAGATGTTTTGAGCATACGCCGAAGGGTAAGGTGATCAGCTGTCATCCGCAATGGCAGGGAAGTAGCATTCCAGGCCATGGTGGCAGCCACAGAAAAGGCCCGGACACCAGTACGAGTCAGTCTAAACCAGGGGACCTTGACCAGGAAAGCCGAGTGGGAGCGGAGACAACGTGTTGGTACGTAGTGGGGGAACTTATCTTGAATGTATTTTGGCCCGAGGCCATTGAAAGCCCGATGTACCATACACAGGGATTTGAACAATATTCTCTTGTCCACCGGAAGGCAGTGGAGCTGCCTCAGCAGAGGGGTAATGTGGGCTCCAATAGGAGGCCAAAGAGTAGCTCTGACAGCAGCGTTCTGCAGTAGCTGTAACCGATGAATCACATAGCGGGGCTGGGCAACACAGAGTGAGTTGCAGTATTCTAAACCACTCAAAACAAGTGCTGCTACCACCGGAGCACAGCATTTTTCCAGCACAAAAGGGAGAACCTTCCGGAGTATGCACAACTTAAAATGACCGCTCTTACATACTGCCGCAACCTGGGCATCCATCGCAAGAGAGGAGGAAATAACAACCCCAAATTCTTTACGGATGCCACAGGGACCAGGAGAGGGCCAAGGGAGGCCGGCCAACACTCATTGGTCCAATAAAGCCCATCTATGACCCTTAGTAGTCTGTTGGCCAGTACTTCATATTATAGCCTCTGTGTTCAGTGAGCCTATATGCATAGCACCTGTCTGGGGAATTCCCCTTCTTATGGATGACCACTATTGTAGCCTGTCGGAGGTCTACCAGCAACTATATCCAACCACACGGTGTCTAAAAACATTCCCCTCCATTGCTGCTACCACCTTATGCCCAGCTGTCTTTTAGAATTCAATAGGAAAGCCATTGGGACTGGGCGTTCTCCCCGAGTATAGCAGCCCTATTACTCATTGAATCTCTTTTT
This sequence comes from Ambystoma mexicanum, assembly GCF_040938575.1. Classification (NCBI taxonomy): domain Eukaryota; kingdom Metazoa; phylum Chordata; class Amphibia; order Caudata; family Ambystomatidae; genus Ambystoma; species Ambystoma mexicanum. The sequence goes on from NC_090937.1 coordinate 63,869,829, forward strand.
CAGTGGGTACCCACTCCAGGGGCTGATTCTCCTGTGCCTCAACCCTAGGCAAATCTATGGCACCTAAGTAGTTCTCCATCTCTTCTGTCCCCTTACCGTCTCTCTCCTTGTACAGTTCCTGATAATATTGCGCACAAGCCTCTGCGATATCCTCCATCTTTGTCAACTTTTGGCAGGTATTTCTCTGACCCATCTGTTCCCCTTATCCCTCCTCTCCAGTCAGGCCAACATCCTCCCAAACCTAACACGATCTCATAAAGCCTAGCCTTCTTATTTCAGTGGACCATTTTGGCCTCATCCCTCGCTAAAGAGCAGAACCAAGTTGTGCATATGAGTAATTCTCTTCTCTCCTCCTCCCCTTTCCACCATCTGGGGCCCTTTCTCATGCCTATGGTGCCCTATCGCTGCAGACACCTTGCACTGTCAAACAGTTTTGTACACCTACTACAATGCAGCTCTCTACAGACCCCTCATTCTGCTGGTAGCACTCATTCATTCTCCATTCCCCGACTTGCCTACAGCACTTCCCCTCTATTGTGATAATGAGTAGGGCGTGATATAATATTCTCCTCAGTAAGAATATTGCCCTTGCCTCCCAGTCGATAATCATGGCAGGTACCAAGAGATCATTGATCCTCGAGAAGGAATTGTGTGCATTGGAATAAAAAGAAAAAGCATTAGTTGCGGGATCTAAGACCTGCCAGGTATCCCTCATTCCCAAAGCATCAGACAGAGTGTATAATTTTGTGTGCAGCCTACTCCGCCCCAATGTATGATGATCTATCCTGCTCCGGTATGACTGTGTCACTGAAGTCCACCCCAACTGTCATGATGTCTTCCCCCTGAACAGCTAGTAGAGACTGTGTTATGGTGTGGGTGCTAACCTGAAGCAAGGGCGGTGCGTACACAGAAGATATGCAAATCCTTTACCCCTAGAGTGACCCCTTGAGCATTAAATATCTACCATGCATGTCCCTTTACACCGACAACACTATCAGCGGAAGGATCTCCCTCATTAGAATTGCAACCCCCTCGCTCTCCCCAGTAATGTGCACATTGAACCCCATAGGTGTGTTTCTTGAAGTAACACTATGTCAGCTTTGTGTGTGTTAAGGAAGTTAGAGACCAGCCCTGGCTTAATTTTATCTAGGAGCCCATTTACATTCGAGGTAAAAGTGGTTGCCCTTTCATGGTCTTGCCTCCCCACTACATCAGCCATCTGTGAGTGTATCTATGGAAGAGTCTTGGGGATCCCCCAGACCTTTGAATGCGAACTCTGAATCTATTCCCCTGGGTGTACCTTAACACAGTGCATTCCTGCCCAACCATCTCCAACCAAACCAAACCCCCTTGCCCCACCCCATGCTTCCCCCAAACCTGAAGCGTCTGTTGACCTCCACTAGTCAACATATGAACAAACCGCAATGTGCAAAGGACCCCATTGGTGCACTTGCCTTGGGGCAAGACCTTGCTCCGCACCGGCCATAGAGACCGCTCCCACTTCTTTTTGTGTGTTTTTTGTGTTTTATGTTTACATGGCGGCTTTAAGCACTTTATAAACCTAAAAAAAAAAAAAAATGCTACGCCGGGGTGGCAGACCCCAGCAAGCTCACTACACAATGATCTTCAGACCTCTGCCTAATTACAATGCAGGTTTAGGTGGCTTCTGCCACCCAGAATATCCTTTAGTTTGTGGCGAGCCCTCTATGACAGGTGCCCCTCCCCATCTAGCGAATCCCAAGCCTCTGCCGTGTCTGTAAAAAACAGTGTGCCTTTGGGCCCTATCACCCGTAGGTTTGCCGGGAACAGCATGGCGTATTTGTATTCTGCCAATCTCAGCCATCTTTCTACTGCATCAAATGACTGTCCTGCTCTCTCGATGACCCTAGGAATGTCCAATAGTACCAATACTTTTGCTCCGTTCACCTGAATGGGACCAATTTTCCAGGCGACCTGCAGAATTGCGTTCCTGTCCCTATAATTGAGGAGTTTGGCTAGAACCTGTCTCGGCTTGTTGCCTGGGGGAGCCCCCCTGCTGGGATGATATGTGCTCTTTCCACTAAAAAAAAGCTGGGAGTCCATTCAGTTCCATCCATTCCTTCAACCAACCTTCAAAGAAACGTTCCATGGAAGGGCCCTCACTTTTTTTCAGGTAGTCCCAGCATGCATATGTTGTGTAAACGGGACTGCTCTTCTACATCCTCGACCCTTGACTCCAGGAATTTGGTTCTAGACTTGAGCTTGGTGATATCTTTCGTGACTGGGCCCAGTGTATCTTCAATGTTGGAGATCCTATATTCTGCTTTCCCCATTCTTGATGACATCTTGCACAGGTCCTGCCTTAGAAGTCCCACGCCTGAACCTATAGCGTCAATCTTCTGCTCCAACGTGGTTTTGTACTCACGTATGGCCTGAAGGATGTCCTGGCCGAGGGATTGCCTGGCCCTCTTCATGGACCGCCGTTTTACCCTTCCCTACTTCTGTTACGGCCCCCATGGGGGAGATGGTATATGCATCCATTCTTGCCTGCAGGCTTGACTTCCTGTGTTTCTCCCTGCCCAGGGCTCCCTGATGTGCTCTGGAGCTTCCTTCTGAGTTACGCGGGCCCTCAAGGCAGCTCGGGTTTCGCATTTCTTATGAACGGTACTGGACCTTCTCTTCCCGGCCAGCCTCTGCTGTGATGTGCTTGATGCTTGATCTAGGGGGGGCAGCTGCCCTATGCTCTGCTGTCTGCTGTGGGTGGGTGTGGCCTCCCCAGGCATCACTGCAGTCCTTCTGTGTCCTCCCAGCCCCACTCCTTCCATCGGGACCGCAGTCAGGTGTTTTGTTTGCCACCTTTCTTCCATCCTTTCTTCCTCTCACCTCCCCGTCCGCCAAGTCGGTCTCTAACGGTCTCTGCTATCCGTCAGCCTCCGCTCTGCTTCTTCATCGCCCGTCCAGCACCCTGTGCTATGCAGGGCTGCATGCTGTGCAGGCCCTTATTCTCACCACCACTGGTTCCCCTCTCGTTGTCCAAGCCACATGTCCGGTTGTCGCACTCCATGCCTTCCTCTCAGCTGTCGGTTTCACTCGGCGTACCTCTGTGACGCCGACCCGTATGCCCAATGTGCTTGACAGGCTTTGTTGACCCCTGCCTCCAGCTGCAATTTATACTCGGTTCCGTCCATTCTCCGTATCGTCCTCCCACGAACTGCGGTACACTCCGAAGCTCCTTCTCCAAAGCTCCTCCACACCACTATATTGTAAACCTCACGGTGGCAGGTTGCGCTGGCCTCCTATGTTGTCGAAAATCTCTTTACCCTCCGTCCACAGGGTTGAGTCACTTCCCAGGGTGGTACGACGATCCCCTTTCTTTATCTGAGGTGTTCCGTAGTCTGGGGACTCCAAGCAGCCCTGCTTTGGTCTTGCTGGAGCGGAGTGAGAAATAGACCCGACTACTTTATTATGCTGTGCAGCAGCGCACACTGGTGTTTGATATTCTTGGACAATTTTAAGTACTGCGTGCCTTTTGCTTCCTCCTAAAGTCTGCCTGTTCATGTATTCTTATGCCTTAAAGATGACAGCAACGTTGAATAATCAACTGGACGCCCACTTGGTCACTCAAGTGATTCAAATACTGGTCACATCTCCTTCTCATGATTCAGTGTCAGGGGAAGCTCCTCTAACCCTTTGCCCCTCAATTTCAGAGGCAAATCCCTTGGTGCCTGCCATTGCAATCTTGGATGAACATATTCCTCTTAGTGTGATTTCCTTCAGTGAGATGCCCAAGCGCCCATTGGTGTGATGCTCACACTTCCCTCAGGGAGGTGTAGAAGCTTTCCTTAGGGGGGTACGCAAGCAGCCATTGGTGTGATGCACACGCTTTCTCTACTGAGTTTCTCGAGAATCTCTGTATATGATGCCCGGGTTTCCCTGAGGGAGGTGGTCAAGCATCCTTTGGTGTGATGCACAAGCTTCAGTTAGGGAGGTGCACAAGTATTGCTTGATGTGATTCACAAAATTCCCTCAGTGACCGACCCAAGAATCCATTGGTATAATGCTCACACTTTCCTCAGGGAGTTGAAAGAGCGCTCCTTAGGGAGGTAGCCAAGCATCCCTTGGCGTGATGCACCAGCTTCATCCAGCGAGTGGCTCAAGAGTCCCTTCGGTGTGATGCACAAGTTTCCCTCAGTGATATGCACTAGTGTCACTCAGTGTGATGCATGAGCTTCCCTCACTGAGATGCCTAAGCGGCGCTTGGGGTGTTACATGGGCTTGCCTTAGCGAGATACACAATCGTCTGTTGATGTGATACCCGCGCTTCCCGCAGGGAGGTGCGCAAACATCTCTCAGTGTGATGCACAAGCTTCGGTTAGGGAGGTGCACGAGTATTGCATGGTAGGATGCACACAATTTCCCCAGTAAAATGCCCAAGCATCCACTGGTGTGATGTGTAAGCTTCCTTCGGGGATGTGCACAAGTGGTCATTGGTGTGATGTGCAAGCTTCCTTCAGGGATGTACACAAGTGGTCATTGGTGTGATGTGCAAGCTTCCTTCAGGGATGTGCACAAGCGTCTATGGGTGTGATGTACACAAGTGGTCATTGGTATGATGTGCAAGCTTCCGTCAGGACGTGATGTGCAAGCTTCGATCAGGAATGTACACAAGCGTCTATGGGTGTGATGCTTGAGAGTCCCCCAGTGAGATGTCCAAGGGTCCCTTGGCGTGATGCACAAAACTCCTTCGTGGAAGTGAGCAAACCTCCCTTGGGAAGGTGCCCAACCATCCCTTGGATTCACAAGCTTCACTCAGGGAGCTTCATAGGTGCCACTTAGTGTGGTGCACAAGCTTCCCACAGGGGTGCACAAGTGTCCCTTGGTGTGATGCACAAGCTTCCCTCAGATGACCAATCATCTCTTCATGTGATGCACAAGCGTTGATCAGGGAGGGGCTCAAATGTCCCTCAGTGTGATGCACAAGCTTCAGTTAGGGAGATGCCCAATCATTCCTTGGTGTGATGCTCCAAGTGCCCTCAGTGAAATGGCCAAGCATTCACTGGTGTGAAGTGCGAGCTTCCCTTGGGTCATGCTGGGGGACGGGGGCACGGGGTGATAGGCACACGTGCCCCTGGGTGTGATGCACAAGGTTCCCTCAGGTAGGCGCGCAAGCGTCCCTTGGTGTGATGCTTGGATTTCCCTCAGGGAGTGCCCACGCATTCCTTGGTGTGATGGGTCACCTTCCCTAAGGGAGGTGCATAAGTGCCACTCAGTGTGACATACATGCTGCCGACAGGGAGATGCACAAGTGTCCCTTGGTGTGCTGCACGAACTTCCCTCGGGGAAGTGCACAAGCTTCGGGAGGTGCACAAGCATCCCCTGGTGTAATGCACGAGCTTCCCTCGGGGAGGTGCACAAGGACCACTCGGTGGGATACGCAGGTTTCAGCAGTGAAATGTTGCATTGTAGTAACTCAATTCCACAAAATCCAATTAGATTGGATGCCTATGTTTCTAGTGGTGGCAGTGTCACGGTAAGGGCACTTTCAGAGACCCATTGCATCCGTTGCTGCCACTACCTCAGTTCACACCTATTGACAAGTGCACATTGGAAATAGACTCCATGAGCTGCTGATATGAAAACGAGAAAGTTAACCATTTGAAGAGAACATTATCGTATCCTTTAGATATTTCCTTCGAGGTTGAGTTTCTTGTAGCTACAAAGGCTCGGAATGAAACGGGTAGGAAAATCAAACGCGCGTGCTAACGTGATGGTGTAAACTTTATTTTTCCGTGGCTTGAAAGAAACTCCGCATGACCTAGAAACGAGCAGGTATCCGCCGGTCCCTGCAGCCCTAATTAGGCGCAGACGCTGAGCGTTTTATGGCATGACCTTCAAACCATCTCTTTGAATTCACTCTTTGCTTCTAAATCTCGCCGGTTTCCCCAAGCGTTTTTTCATGTCTCGAGCCATGCAGTGAGTGAAACATCTCAATCAGGGAGAAGGGCTTGCACGTGAGCAGACTTAGACGGATTTCTGAATCGTGCATCTGGACGCTAGGCGTCAGGGCACACCTTTACTTCTGAAGATCAGTCAATACTTTGTTTTTTCTCATGCCCTTAGTCACAGAGAACGATGACACCCCACTTGGATGAATCTTCCTCAAGCCACCCTCTCCCTCCCCAACACATAAGCTTTATATTTTCTTCCACAACCTCAGACATGCATTTTACTTAACTCATTCTAATACAGGTTCGTTAGTAAAGAAACAAGAGGAATGTGTGCAACAAGAAGCATAGCTTTTTTAGTTTTGGCTATTGGGTGGGGACGTAAGCATCACATATAAGTCAAAACTATTGCATTTGAGTAAAGCTAGGAGGAAATTACCTCTGAGGAGGGACACACGGTTTGCGGGTGCTGTTTGGTTCTTTACCCATCCGTTGACAGCCTTGGCCATGCTTATCCCTATGGCCATTCCCACCCACTACCTGCCTCCCACCCCCCAACAAATCCTCCTAGTATCTCTTTGCTCTAGCTATGTATCAGTAATGTCAAACTTTGGCCTGCCAGTGTTATTTCTAAGCACTCTTCTGAGAGTAAATGGCTCAATTGCAGGTGCCAATGTGCTACTGATGTAGTTATTAACCAGGATTTCCTTCAGCCACTTGATTTATATGGCCTCCTTGCACTGAAGTCCTGTTTTATTGTGCATTTTAGTTAACTTTTAACTTTTTGACACAAAAAATTCAATCAATAAAAGTCCATCAATGATAATGCAGCAATTAAACAATCAACACCTCAAAAGTAAATCAGAGGAAATTCAACTAAAGTAGTAAAACAGTAACACACTGTACAATAAAAATGTTCTCTCAATTAATACGTAATCTCAAGAAACCTGAAGATCATGGTGTAAAACCAACCAATTCATATGAAAGCATTGGGCTTGGTCAGAATTAATCTAATTAATATGATTACCCAATTAATCTCATATTTAAATCCTAATGTCTGGTACGGGTCTAGTTCTATGTCATCCCGTGCGGCTCTAATGCTAGCACAGCATCCGCCATTTTACTGATTCATTCCAATTCATTGTAACATTCCATGCTTTATAAGCAGCTCGGACCAAAGAGCGCTTTGCCATATTGTAGACAGACTTCCACAGTTGCAATTCGTTTCCGCTCGAGCCTGTTCTACCCATTCTACCATGGTATTTCACGTACAAACTACTCAGGATTGAACAGCAGGTTAATAGATGTTCAGGTGTTTCCAAATTGGATTTACAGAACCTGCATACTCTCTTTCCCTTCTGAATCCACATCCTGTCGGCCATGCTCACCAGAGACGGGAGAAGATTAAATTGTAATATTAGACCAACATTTCTCATATAGGGGATATGCCATAAGACCAGATAAGGAAATGGTAAAAGGTACGGGCATTTCTGTTTGATATAACTCTGAAAGATAGATTTCCCCTGTAGGTGTTCTACATTTCCGATTCAGTCTTATGTTTTTGTTGGCATATTCTTGAGTACGGTCTGGTGCGCAGAATAGTCCATGTGTAGAATGATCTCAGTTTAATCCTTCCTCTCATTCATTTGCTCACACTCACCCAACTGCTTAGCCCACAAAGATTTGTACCTACTGCATTGTGTTCCACGGAGGTCGTTAAGCATCTTATGCAACTGCGCGCTTCTCCAGATGTTCAATGTTGTTTCAAGCTAAACCAACCCTAATTCCATACGAATGGACTCAATAGGGGTACATACACTGGGGTAGCCCCAGCAAAAGTCACAAAATGGCTCCTTCCAAGATCGTAAGCCATTTTGTTGTCCCTCACTATCTCCTGTGCACATTTATTTATGTATTTATTTTCACATTAATAAAGCGCGTTAAGCCCAAGAGTATCAATGCGCTGCTACAACATGTTACACGAGTTAAGGGAAGGAAAAACAGGACATTAAAATCAAGGATAGGACCAGATCGTAGAAAGCTCCAGAGACTCCTTGCTGCACAAATACCATTAACATGGCCGCAAGCAAATGTTTCAGTAATAGTCGTTCTTGAAATCGTGCGTAATCCTTCTGTTCTTAGATGACATGACATTTTTACCAACAATGTCCTTGGGGAGCTCTTGAAACTCTCGTACCCTCTCATTCCTGGGAACCTCTTGTACCACTTTGCCCTCCAATAATTGGCTTCCCTTTGCTGGTACATGGGAACAATGGCAGGACAGTTTTCAAGTCTATCTAAGGGCTATAGATGGAGCCAATTTCAACGACGACTTGAAGGAAGCCACCTTACTGAATTGTGTGGGTGCCGAAGAATTGCGCATTTTTAGGACATTGCCTGATCTAGTGAATGGTGGGGTAGGTTCTGGTGACTCAGCCGCCACAGCAAGTGGGGGCAGAACATATGAGACTGCACTAACGAAATTAATGAGACTTTTTGGCAACAAAACGAACATCGTCTTGGAACGGTACCAATTCAAATGCAGATAGCAATACTGTTTAGATACAATACTTGGTACAAGACTGGTGCAGTGAACCTGTATTAGCCCTTCTATAGATGCTCCAGCTCCAGATGCAGTAAGTGTTCTTATCACCCCAAATTTACAGAGAGATTTGTTAACAATATACTAACTTTTTGCTTGGATCAAACAGGCTGGGGTGATCAGAGCGGTATTCAGTGAAAATGTAGTTTTACTTTACCCGGAAAAAAAAAATCGATTTAGAAAGACTGATTAAAATCGGTAAGTCGGTCTTTCTAAATCAATCGTTAAAACGCCATTCAACCACCTCTCCTCACCTCCCTAACCCATAATCAAACCCTGTTTCCACTCCTTCCAACACGTACCTTGCTCCATCCAACTCTGCTTTCCTCTTGGTGCGTGGCCATCTTTGGAATGACGTCTGCTCCCTGCGACATAGATGAGGGCGTGCAGGGGCTGACAGACGCGGCCAGGCGAGGAACATCTTGGGAGTAAGGCAAGTGTTTGTTTTGTTGTGTGCGTGTGTTTGTAGATGTATGTGAGGGAGAGGTAGGTGAATGTTTGTGGTGAGAAAGTGAGGGGGCGTGGTGTGGGTAGAAATGTATTAGATGATGTTGGAGAATGAGGGAAAGTGTGGTACATGGCAGGGCGAAGTCGGGATGAAAGGGGAGCTCGGAGTGAAACCCCCTGTTTTACTAAAAAAGCCCTCCAGCGCGGGAGAGGGTGCGGGTCAGGGTCCGAAATGTGATTGCATGGAGTGGCACTGTGCGACTTTTTATCGGGATGTGTGGCAACAGGATATGTGTGCTGATGTGCTTCGTCACTGTATGGGTTGGTTTGTGCAGCTGTGTGTGTCTCGGGTTTAAGTGTGTCTTGTTTGCTGGCATTAAATGTGCTAGTTGCATATGGGTGTTGTTCCTTTATTGGGTTCATTGTATTGTTTGCATGTTCGATGTGGCATGTGGCGGAAGATAATAAGGCATGCTCATTTATGTACCCCCGTTATAAAGTCACTGTGCACCAGTATATTCTGTTTGCCACTTGCCATGTTTAAACCACTGTCTCTAGTTTGCATAAAGCAAGATGGTACACTAAACTGCCCATGTCACCTTTAGATAAACGCTTCGCCCACCACTTAAGAATATCTGCATTCACTGTTCATGCTTCAGATGTATGTCCTTTTTGGCTTTATCAGGTGGATGTCATCATATTACAAGGAGTTTTGCTTGCGTCAAAGCGGGTGCTAAGCTTTAGGGAGTATATACACCTTGAAGAAATGTATTACGCTATGCTGCTTTTACTGATAAAAAACAACAAGCTCTGCAGAGTGTAGCTGGCATCAAAAGGCTGTATAATGTGGTGTTTTTCGCAGTCAGCAATATAGTTGCAAGGTGTGACCTTGCCAGGCTGACACCTCCCCCTTGCTTTGAAACGCATGTATTCCTGTGGGTCTGATGCTGGGACACAGGTTGGAGGTTGCTTTACTAATAAAGTGTTCATCGATCCACCGGAATCGTTAGTGGTCCGTAATTTCCACCACAATCAATATGTGTGTGATGCGTTCTGTGTTCTACCAGATGTGTTCTACCAGACGTGTGTTTGGTTTGGTGTGTCGAGTCTCCTCTCAAGTGGCTTAATGTTGATTGTGGGTTATGTATTTTCTGGTATTTGTTTGGCTGTGATAATAATTTGTATGTGTGATTGGGGTTATTTCTGCCTTTTTGCCTTTGCGTGACCTTCACCAGTGACCGTAATTCTGCTTTGTCGTCTGCTCTTTTTCTTGTCTTCCGCCTTTCTGGAATTTGGTCATATATCCTTTTCGTAAATAGGTGTAAGTTACCTCCACGCAAGTTGCAACTCTTTTTGGGCGTAAGTTGGACTTACAACTCCTATCTTCCTTAGTAAACCAGGACATATATTTTATAGGCCCTATACTTAAGGTGAAACCCTTGCACATAGACTTTTCACAATATTCTATTGCTAATAACTTTTGAATCGCTGGACAGATGTGGGTGACATTTTCCAAACAGAAAAATGCATAGTGGTACCAAAGCACCCCAAACAGGTGGCTCCAAGCTTAACCTTTGGGGAAAGATTAGTTTATAACTGAAAAAAGTTATTAAGAAAACAAAGAAATGCTGTGTTGGGCCTACACCCATTCATTTTCCCATGGAGAAAAAGTGCAATTTGTTAGAAGACGTAGCCCAAAGACTGCTGGACGGATTTGGACCAAATGAGAAACAACTTGGGCACAAAGCGTTGATTTGATTTCCTAGACTGGATTGGGGTTAATCTTTCATGTCGTTTTTAAAAAAATAGACGGATTCCCCCTTCTCACAAAAACTTTTATATATATTCCATGGTTCTTTGCAGTAGAGCAATTGACTTTCTTTTGCTCGATGCAAGCTTTGCCCACGATAATACCTGCAGAAGCTGAAACCGAAAAGTGCTCAAAAAGCCATTTGGAGGAGGAAGATTGCTCCAATTGAATCAGGCTAGAGATGGGGAGGGGGAAAGAGGACCCCATATGGAGTTGGGGAGTTGCGAGTGGTCTGAAGAGTGAGTTACAGTTCAAACGTGTGTGATTTATCAGAGCAATACCGGAGAATCCTGCGAGATGGCAGTTGGAATAAAGCCACACGCGCTCAGAAAAACAACTGCACCACATGAAACAAATAGTAATAGGGATAATGGAAAAGGGTAGAGGAGGGAAACATCAACTGAGGATGTGGGGGGAGCAAGGATGCCTGTGGGGAAATGGAAGAGATTTGATTTCTGAGCGTTTTATTGGCTTATTGGGTGAGTACCAGGGGATTAGCACAGCAATTTATGCTTGTTTTCCCATTATCAGGGGAATGATTAGGATTATGATTATGATTATGGGCACTACTGTGCGCTACCGTTTGAATGGGGAGTTGTAAAGGTGCAGAAGGAGGGGACTTATACACAGGTGACATGGTTGTTGGCATACACTTTTATTATACCAGAAATAAAGAGAAACCCAACCTCTCCCTAACTCTAAGAGGGGTTTTCCTACTTCAACTAAAATACTAAGGGTTCAGTCAGGATGTTCATGTAAATCACAAGGCCACCGTCCTGTGTCAAAAATCTATTTCCGTTCCCTTACACTTATAATTAAACTAATTAATTAGTAGATCTTCTTGGTCCAGAAAAATGTCTCCCTTCTTCTGGACAAACGGACCACTGTTCCAGTCCCTAGGGGGTTCTTTACTCGAGGAAATGGCTCCCATCCCCAGGTCTCAATCCCTTTCCAACACATAAAACAAAGTTCCAGGTTGTAATGTCAACAAGCAGCAAAGTTCTCAATTGAACTCAAAAGGTAAAGTTCCAGTACACACATCAACATTGCTTATTGCCTATAATTGGCCAGGAGTCTAGCTCAGGGGCAATGAGGTTGTCTTGAATGCAAGACAACGCCTAGCAAAACAGGCTTGAATCCCGGTCTTGCACTTAGAAACTGGTCTCTGGTATTAAGCACATTATAAAAGAACAATTATAGTAATAGTTGCTTCTTCACTATTGGGTTCCTGGAGAATGCCTCCCTTCTCTGGGCATGTTGCTCTTTGGTTTTCCAGCACCAGAGGGAATTATTCCCTTCCACAGACACCAATACTTCAATATAAAGGATTGGTGGCTTTGCATTACCAGTTTATGATTTTCTCTCTCCAGAGGGAATGACTCCCTTCCCCTGGATCACTGGCTTGATTCTCTTTGTAAACTTAATCAGTAGGAGGATGACTCCCTTCGTATGGTGTCAGGCTCGCAGTGCTTTTCTCCACACACGGCCAGGAGGAATGCCTTCCTTCACTTGGTATAGCAATTTCACAGTTCAGAACACGAGGGGGAATGTTTCCCTTCTCCTGGCTTTACTCAAGCTCTCTGTCACAGTTCACAATAGCAGGGGGAATGTCTCCCTTCCCTTGGCCTTTCTGCTCCTTCCTGCTCAGGCAGACCTGGTTCACTACCCTACCAGGTAGTGCCACAAATAAGTTGGTTTCAAGCTTTCTGCGCTCTTCTATCCAGATCCTAAACCCAGGTTTCCTCTTCTCCTTGCTGTGGCAGACCTCGTTCACTACACTTCCAGGTACTGCCACAAAGAAGATGCCCCAGGAGACTGTTCATTATTGGGTGGAGGTCCCAACCCTGTCTTTTATCACTTTTCTGCCTTTCTGGTGTTTCACTAACCATCCCGGAAACCCAGATACCTGGAGGGTACTTGCTGGTGCTTTTTGGTTGGTTGTGGGCTAAACCGTGTCCCCTCTCAGTCTTCAGGCAGCTTGCCCATCGTATGCGGTGGCTCTGCAGCGTTCTCTCCTTCTTGGGCTGCGCTGCTCCATCTGACCGCATGTTCCAGCTCGCTCAGTCAGCTGGCTGCCCGTTGTGCCTCCAGTTCTGTCGGTCAGTCCACAGTGGACCTGGCAAGACACCTCTGCCAGCAGACAAGTGTCTTGGCTTCCGCTCTCCCTGCTTGTCCTCGCTTGCCGCTTTTGAATCTCATGGCTTCTCTAGGGAGGGATTCTCTCCCTCTTCTGTAGTTCTTCCTCTGTTTCTACATGTACTTTTCCAAAGGAAGTTAGCAAAATACTAGAAGTCTCATTGGAGGTTCTAGAAATAGTCAGTAGGGCTTCACACCTCCTCCTCGTCCCAGTACTTGTCTATTGTGCTTGTTCTGGGAAGTCTTCACTCTTCATAGTCTTAGTATGAGCCAAGGATGTTTCTCTTGGGTAGTACCTACTCTTAATTGTCCTGGTGGAGGTTAAGTATTGGGTTTTACAGAGATACATGGATGTCTGTGTTATTGAGGGGAGGTATGTGAAACAGGTTTTAGGGCTAGGGATATTTGGGTGAGGGGTGTCATACCACCTTTCCCTTAGATGGTCATCCTTGTCCCTAGATGGGGTTTATCTCCCCATGAGATCCTCCCACTGAGTACAACCCACAGGGGGACTATCGGGTAGCAGTCTCGCCTCACTGGCCTCATGGGAAGGTGCTCCCTCGGGGAGAAGTGACAATATCTAAGGATTTGTCACAGAGTGAAAGAAAGCATTTTCAACTGCAGAGATCAAAACTACTAGGCAGAGGGAAATGTGTCTTTGGGAAGAAAGGATTGGTGTCAGACAAATGCAGCAGGATTCCAATGGTGGTGGATTAGCATCCAGCAGCACCCAACTACAGAAAGAACAGTCAGATATCTCACCTGGATCACCCTCCCCTCCAACGTGCATGGGACTAACAAAAGTAGTCCAGGTGGGACATTGAGTTATATGCACCTGAGTGGAATGAGTAATGTTGCTTATCTGGGTGAAGTTCTCACCAGATGTCTCGCAACCCTGTCAATTCCAAGAAGGTTGCCAAATTCGTGGGTGTTACCCTGGGGATAGCCACTCACCCTGGGATCACCTGTCCATCCCTCAGTCCGAGACCTTGATGAAATCTCCTCCCACTATATTCAGATCACCCTCGTGTTCTGCCAGCAGCCCTCGTTCCACAGTTAATATCTCAAATTGCAATGGTGGGTGGGGTGTACACGTTTATAATTGACATTGTCTCTCTCCATAGTTCTCCATTTACAACTAAATATCCCCCTCCCCTTTCTCTTACAACTTTGTTTAACTGGAGTGGGAGGGATGGATGTATTAAAGTTCCAACTCCTCTGGAACCCTTATGGTAACTGGCATGTTCCAATATCGTGTACTGGTCTTTACCTAAAAACGTGCATATTGTACCCATCAAGTCTATTTCTTGCAGTACGATTAATTCCGCCTTTTGCCCTCTGACGTAACCCATCAACATCCCTTGTTTAATGTTATTGTTAAGACCATTAACGTTCCATGTTAGGCTTTAAAACTGTTCTACATTTTCCCATCGTCACTCTGATTTCCCATCCGTTTGTGTTGTGAACTTTGTGACTAACAGTTTGCTTTTTCATTAACTTCTACCCTGAGCTATGTCTGGGTAGCTTGAGGTTCTATGTTAATTTGCCGACTGGCATTTAAAAAAAATATTTTCCAACTTCGGAATTACTTTTATAAAACATTGACTTTGAAAAAAATGTTTGGGGGTTCCCCCCTCCAAGCACCTCCTTTCTCTATTGTTTACCGCTACCAGAGACCCTGCCCCACCCATTTTTAGCCCCCACCCCATATAGTTCAATGATTTTTTTTTTCTGACATCGGAAATTCCTTAAAAGAAATGCTGTCAGAAAATAACCGCGATACCATAGCTTGATAACTATCAGAAAACCTCGCTAAATCCCCTCTCCCAACCCCAACTGAACCAGGGTTCTTGACCCAACACTTTAAGACAAGGTAGCAATACTTTGACATGAATGGGGATGCATAAGATACTCAAACATCAATAATCAAACTTACTCAGGAAGTTGGCAAATCAAAGCTGTTTTATTTACAATTGTCTAAAACAGTTATCTTTAATGTCATGGGTGTTAGTCTTAGCAGTGCACAGTGGTGGCGCGATTTATGGTTGCTTAGCTTACCATAACTGGTGAATTTCGGTTTTTTTTTCGGTTTTACTTGTAACCATAATATAGTTAAGTAACTATAATGTCCCTTTCAAATGGTTGTTGCACTGAATTTCAAAGGTTTTTGTTAGGGCAACTGAGCCATAACGTTCCTTTAACAATGTTTTTTGTCAGTGAATTTCATAGGTTTTTAGTTTGGCACTTTATCCATAACGTTCTTTTAGCATAGTTTTTTCAGTGAAGGTGATAGGTTTTTAGTAGGGCAACTTAACCATAACGTCCTTTTAACAATGTTTTTTGTCAGTGAATTTCATAGGTTTTTAGTAGGGCACTTAAAGCATAACGTTCTTTTATCATAGTTTTTTCAGTAGAGGTGGTAGGGTTCCAGTAGCACAACTTAACCATAACGTCCCTTTAACAACAGTTTTTGCACTGAATTCCATAGAGTTTTACCAGGATACTCTTAATTTGTATAGATGTACTATAGAGCATAGTGAAACCCGTGGCTCCATAGTAATGGCCACGGTGGTTGTGAACTGTCTGTCAGTTGGCGGACATCACGTGGCATCCAATGTGCTGAGAAAGGCAGGGGTGCTCGTACATAGTGGTTGCAACCAGCAAAGAGAAGAGCACCATGTATGTGCATTGCAAGGAGAAATGGAGTAGGTCTGCAAACTCTGTACTTGTGAAACAAACAGAGCAAAAGCATAGAGTATATACCATAATAGAATGCACCAATAGGCGAACTGAGGTCTGCATCCAACAATATTTCTGCACTCCTGCATTACATAGAAACGAAGAAGGAAATGGCAGGTACTGAGAGCAGAACGTCACTAAAAGGTGGTAAGTACACTGAAGCTTCTCATATAATTGCACAGCTTGTGCAGTGTGCAACAGTGGAAAAACATGATAGTTTCTTTTGTACGCAGCAATGCAAAGCACCCATAAATGGCTGGAAGATAATTTGCCTCTTCATGAAATGAATAACGCCATTGGTACGTAGCACAGTCTGAAAAGTAAGACAATTAATATGTATTGCTTCATGTACACCTAACAGCTATTTTTATCTTTAACAGGACATACTGTAAATGAAAGCAATGCATCAGATACGGCTCCTCTTGCAGAACAGCATATGGCCACAGGAAATGAAGGAAACGCTTTAAAAGGCAACCTATGTAGCCTGGACGTCAAAGTAGAACAATTGCTAAACAATTTAGCCGCCTTAAAAGATTTCGAACAAGGACATACTATTGGAGAAATAAAATGCCACTGCCTGACCTTCACGCTTACCCCTTCCCCATTTCCCCGCGCACCATCCCCAACAACATCCCTGTGAGCAGAGTCGTTACGATGAGACCTCCATCCTTGGCTCCACTCATGACAAACTTGTTGAAATCCCAAATTACCCTGTGTATGTATCCATTTGTGCTACCCCTCCCCTTTGCTAGTAGGGTGTATGTACCGTGCACATTAAACATGTACATGTAAAGTGTTGGTGAGTGTGTAAGTAGATTTTCCTTTTGTGTTGAAATTGCATGGCGAGTCTATGGCACAGAATAGTATGCGAGATGGGAGCAGGTAAGCAAAAGTGAGGTTTCCTAGGGAGACTGCACCTGCGCGGCGTAGTGCAATCACAATGCAGATATCTGTAGGACTCAAGTACTGGCTGCATGTTTGCATCTGCTAATGCATGGTTAATTAGTTGTGGGAGTGCTCGTATGTCCATTCCACAGCTATGCAGAGATGTATTTATCCTCTGTGTACTGGTAACACCGCCCCTGTCGCCAACCCTACCGAATCATGATGTCGGCTATCGCATTTAAAGCAGTCATAAGGCCTGCATATTTTGCTGTCCAAACCTACTGAATTATCGCTGCAGCAGGCATGACTGCTTGAGGCCCAGTGGGAGCAGGGAACATCATCCTCAAGTGTACGGTGGGCATGTTAAATGAATGGCCCATTATTTTGATGAATGTGCTGCTAGCCCTTCCATGACCCGTGAACCAGACACAGCATCTCCACACTGAGCACCGTGAGGTAAAGTGTCAAGTTCTTGGATCTCAAACAATATGAGTGTTGTTTTGAAGGGAACTGTGGCTGCGTGGCGCTGCCTGAATAATTATGTTCTTGCTCAATGTAATAAAGCTGTGTTTGTCCTTGTTGAAAGCATTCTTTTATTTAGTCATCTCCGTCAATGCTGGTACTACAGCTAATGCTGTACCATCAAGTGACCATAGTGCAAGCAACGACAACTCAAATTGTAATACAAGGTAGCAGTGTGCAGTGTACTGCCCTTCCAAAAATGCAGAAGGTTACTTTCCTGTACACCATTCTCTGGATCTGCTCCTGCCAACACCAGGAACACTGCTGTAGGGCAGCGTAGCCCTGAAGTACTGTTGCAGACCATATGCTGCACAGCACACCATTACCTATCAAAGGGCATTGTATTGTGCATGTACGGCAACACAGTACTCTGCAGGAGAGAGCAACTTCAAAGTGCTTGGAATTCTTCGGTCTTGGAGCATGACAATGACTGCCGCCTATTTAAGTGAAGGCCACCCAACATCTTCCTCTGTCTGCACTGGCCCTATTTTATCCTTGTGGGTGGTGGTCCTTCTGTACCCTCCCTTTTCTTCCTTTACATCTGTGTCATACGTGAGAAGACCAAGAAACATGCAAACCAACATAAAAAGGAAAACATTAAAGAAAAAGCTCCTTTCAGAGGTAAAAAATGGATTTGCCAAAAAAAGGATGCAGGCTGCCGTGCTGTCTATATGCTTCACACAATGTCCAGCAAATAATGGGAGGCGTGGCTCTGTGGAAAACATTGCAGTCAGTTCGGGTACAAAGAGGCGCCTGTAAAAATAGGGTTCTTTTTGTGTTTGCATTGCAAAGGGTTGAAGTGCGCAAGATCTACTAGAGAAATGCGTGCCGTACTTCCAAAATCAGCAGCAATGGATTTTGCATACATAGCAGAAAAACCTGAATGCCAGGATCAGGGAGATGAACGTCATTGGTGGGAAAAAATATTGTGCTTCAAATATAATATTTCCATTGTGGAAGTAGGACATTGTGCCTCAATACGACCCAGGCGGTAAGTTACCGCCTGGGTCGTACCTTTACCGCCATGGCGTAAGCTATGTTTACGGCATGGTGATTGGCGGATTTACCGCCCCATTCCAAGGTGAGTGGGGCGGTAAATCCCCATTTTCCATTTACCCTTCCCCATTCCCATTTTTGCCCCACAGGGCATAATGGGAGTGGGGAAGGAGATAATTACGCCACCGTAAGTTACGGTGCCGTAATTATCTCCAAACTCCCTTAGCGCCATGGATTTTAACGCCTGCAAAAAGCAGACGTTAAACTCACCATGGCGCTAAGGGACCTTGTAATCAGGCGTTAAGGGTCGGCGCCGTTTACGGCGCCGTAAACCCCTTAACGCCTGACTCGTAATGAGGCCCATTGTCACATGTCAGAAAAAATGCACCAATAGCCTTTCTTGGCAATGTGCCTCGCTATCAGTATGGGCTGGTGGACTAACCGATTTATCAGATTGTTCATTAAAGTCTTCCTCATCAGTAGGACACCGGTCGTACTCCCGTTCCCTTTCCTCCTCACCTGAGCTTGAATTAAACTTCTTTCTTCTGGCGTGGAGAGTGGGAAGACTCTTCTTCTGTAGAAGGTAAGGTCGGCCTCGAAAGGAAGCCACCGCGGCTCCGATAACAGGAGGCACGGTGACCCCCCTCCGCGACGGACTAACAACGGAGTAAGGGGAAAAGCCCGAATGGCATAAAAACCCCTCTGGAGTACTTGAGCAGGCCGGAACCAGATAACAGGGAAACTCGG
Source organism: Ambystoma mexicanum (assembly GCF_040938575.1). Lineage (NCBI taxonomy): Eukaryota > Metazoa > Chordata > Amphibia > Caudata > Ambystomatidae > Ambystoma > Ambystoma mexicanum. Next base: position 63,888,637 of record NC_090937.1, read on the forward strand.
GGAGCACAATCCGAAATATATCTAACGGTAGAGAGAGGGTACACGAGGGACCAGCTGAATAAGAGAAAGGAGCCGAGATAGAGACAGCCAGGAAAAGGAGAGAAATCGGATACCAACTGGGAAGAGAAACACTGGGAAGGCTGATAGAGAAAGAGCATAAGGGAAAGAGCAACTAGGGCCAGGGAGCCCCAACACAGCAAGGGCGGAGCACCGCCAAGGAGAAAACAATAAGGGAGCGAGAGCAACAGAGGGAAATCCGAAGTTGCAACGCGCCGAACTGCCTAGCGTGTGGAAGTAAATACGCATAGGCAGCGGCCATGTTGAAAAAGACTAGACCGATAATACTGTCAGGGAGAAAACGTGGCGGCACAAATCAATGGCGGCATCGCTTCCACCTCTCCCACAGCCGCCAGTGCCCAGCGGTCGTGACAGTATGCCCCCTTCTAGGGCGATACCCCCCGGGTTTGCGGGATGTAGGTTGTGGAACCGGTGTAGCAAACCGGGTGCGTTAACATAAGATCGGGGTTCCCAGGAATCCTCGGACGAAGGGAAGCCCTTCCAGTGTATAAGATATTCCAGGCGTCCCTTATGGTACCGGGAATCCCTGATGTGGGAGACTTTGTATACTTCAGAGTTAGGGTCGGGCGGAATGTGAAGTCTGGGAACTCTCTGCCTTCTCTCATCAGCCACATAAGAGCGGAGCTGTGAAGAATGAAAAGTCGGATGAACACGGCTGAGTGACTTAGGTAACTTGAGGCGGTAAGCCACTGGGTTGATCTTGGTCAGGATGGCAAAAGGTCCAATATACCGGGGTGACAACTTGGAAGGTCTGACCCATCGGGGTAGAAACTTAGTAGACAGCATAACCTTCGTACCTTTCTCCCACATCGGTACCTGTCTCCGGTGGCGATCTGCTTGGTCTTTGTATTGAATGCTTGCCTCTTTAACACTCTGTTTGGCAGATAAGTGAGCTTCTCTCAGCTGTGCCAAACTCGACTCAATCGACGGGATAGGAGTTTCCTTCCAGAAAGTGGGTATAATAGATCTGGGGTTATATCCATAAGTACAATAAAAAGGGCTCATACCTAAAGAAGCATGCATAGCATTGTTGTACGAGAACTCGGCAGTAGGGAGAAGAGAAACCCAATTGTCTTGAGACTGGTCTACGAAACATCTCAGATATTGTTCAAGGGTTCCGTTTAACCTCTCAGTTTGGCCATTAGTCTGAGGATGGAATCCAGAAGAAAGAGCCCTCTCAATACCCAACAGACCAAAACTTAGAGGTGTACTGGCTGCCACGATCGGATACAATCTTTTGCGGGAGTCCATGCAATCTGAATATGTCTTTAAGAAAGACTTCAGCAGTGAGTGAAGCAGAAGGTATGCCAGACAGTGGGGAGAAATGCGCCAGTTTGGAATAGGTATCGACTGTTACCATAATGCATGTACACCCTTGGGACTTAGGTAAGTCGACGATGAAGTCAGTAGAAATGTTAACCCAAGGACCTGGAGGGATCGGGCTGGATTGAAGTAACCCCAACGATTTCTGGGTGGAATACTTGTTACGTAAACAAGTCAAACATTTTTGAATATAAGCCTGAGTGTCTGCTCGCATCTTGGGCCAAAAGAAGGTTCTTTGGAGCAGTTCAAGAGTACCGCGCAGGCCGCGATGACCCGCAACCTTTGAGTCGTGACACCACTTAAGAGCTCGTCCTTGAAGGTCATGTGTGGGTAGGATTAGTCTTCCTTGGTTGAAATACAGTCCATCCTTTTCCTCGACAGGTAAATTTCTTAAAGTGGGAGTGGGACTTTCTAAAGGAGTATAAGCCCCCTTAACCTCTTCCAGAAAAGACGATACCACCAGAACGATCTTAGTATGGGGAAACATGAGTTCTTTCTGATCTGACTGGTGTACTTCGTTTCTTCGAGACAACACGTCAGCAACTTGGTTTTGAGAGCCTGGAATATACGTGATGGTGAAATGAAACTGAGCAAAGAAGTGTGCCCATCTGGCTTGTCGGGTGTTATAGCATTCCTGTTGCCTCAAAATCTGCAGGTTTTTATGATCAGTACGTATCTGAAAAGGGTGCCTACTTCCTTGAAGTAAGTGTCTCCATTCCAGACAAGCCAATTTCATAGCCAGTAGCTCTTTCTCGATGACTGAGTAGTTTTGCTGACTGGTTGTTAAGGTCTTGGAAAAATAGGCTATCGGATGTTCCATGCCGTGGTTGATTTGGAGAAGAACGGCACCTACTGCAGCAGCAGAAGCGTCGGTCTCCATAATGAAAGGTTTCAATTGATCTGGTTGCCGAAGAATGGGAGCCGTGCAGAATTTTCCTTTGAGACTGGTAAAGCTGTCTTCAGCTGCTTCATTCCAAAGAAAAGGTTTAGAGGATTTCTTAAGTAAAGAAGTGATGGGCAAGATAAGTCTTGAAAACCCCGGAACAAATTTCCGATAAAAGTTTGCCAGACCTAAAAACCTCTGGATGTCCTTTACAGAGGAAGGAGATGGCCATGAGAGAATGGCTTCCACCTTCTCGGGATCCATGGTTATACCTTTTTCAGAGAGAATAAACCCTAAATAGGGTATGGATGATTTAGCGAAAGCACATTACTCTGATTTGACCAATAGATGATGTATACAGAGTCGGTGTAACACCTCCAATACCTGGGAAAAATGCTCTTCTTTCTTCCGGGAAAATATCAAGATGTCATCAAGGTATACTACTGTGTTGATCCCTAATAGATCGGAAAATATGCGATCCATAAACCTCTGGAAAATAGAGGGAGCATTTACCAGTCCAAATGGCATCACTCGGTACTCAAAAAGCCCGTATGGAGTGCGGAAAGCAGTCTTCCATTCATCACCGGATCTAACCCGAAGCAAGTGGTATGCATTCCGAAGATCGAGCTTCGTAAACAATACCGATCCCTGCACGGCTTCAAGTATCTCCGAGATTATGGGCATGGGATATCTGTCCTTGATCGTGACTTGATTTAGACCTCTGTAATCTATACAAGGTCTCAACTCCTTTGTGTCTCTCTTAGGTATAAAGAATAACGAAGCACCTGCTGGGGACCTTGATGGTCGGATCAATCGGTTAGCAAGATTGTCATCCAGGTAGCGCCGGAGAACTGCCTTTTCAGCCAAGGATAGGGGGTACATTCTACCAAAAGGAACCAAGGCCTGAGGTATGAGGTCTATATTACAATCTTCCGGCTGATGAGGGGGGAGTACCGAAGGTTGTTGTTCCTTAAAGATGTCAGCAAATTCCTCGAATATCCTGGGTAAATTGTGGATGGAGTTATTCTCAGTAGCACATATAGTCTTTACCTTTTCAAACATAGGTTCCGGCAAACACCTTTCTTTACAAAAAGATGAGTGAAAGCTCAGCAGGTTGTCTGTCCAAGTTATTGTTGGGTTGTGTCTGCGGAGCTAACCGATTCCCAATATCACAGGAAAATGGGCGGCCCTAATGATATCGAACTTAAGGAACTCGGAATGTAGTTGAATAGATACCTGGACTTCCTCAGTGGTGTGGGTTATGCGCCCGGAGCATAAAGGAGTACCATCCACCCGTTCTACCTTCTGGTCTTCCTTCTTTGGTAATCGGAGAAGGCCCACCTTGTCAGCCCACACAGTGTCTAGAAAATTACCGGCAGCTCCACAGTCAAGCAGGGCTTGTGTCTCTATCTGTTGTCCTCTGAACTGGAGCTGAACGGCAACTACCATCAATCGATGGTCTTCGGAGGTTTTGGCAGAGGTCACAGAAAGTGTAGCATAGGAACCAGCTGACGCCCCTCGATAATCTGTTTCACCGACTACCGAGGGCGTTCGTTTCCCGGCCTCCTCGGGGGTACGTCAGGACAATCCCTCAAAAGGTGTCTTGTCGAACCACAATAAAGACACAGATTGCCTTCTCGCCTTCTCTTCTTTTCTTCCGCTGTCAAAGGGGCTCGGGTGGTACCAATCTGCATTGGTTCGTCTCTGGAAGGTGGACGAGTAACAGGTGAGGAGGTCGACGTGTGGGCTTCAAGGGAAAATCCGGGAGGACAAGTCTTTTTCTTCTCGTTCTTTCTTTCGGTCATGCGATAATCGATCCTAATTATCGCCTTGATGAGATCGGAGAAAGAGTCTGGGCGGGGAATTCTGGCTAGTTCGTCCTTTAAGGCCTCCCGCAAACCCCTCCGGAATATGGTATACTGTGCTTCTTCTTGCCAACCAGCCTCCGCTGCTATTCGTTTGAAAGCGGACAGATAGGAAAGCAAGTCTGAATTTCCTTGACGCACGTCAAGGAGGTCTTCACTGGCTAAAAAGGCTGTTTCCGTATGAAGGAAAGTCTGTTTGAGAAGGTCTTTGAAAGCCGAATAATCTTGTAGCACTGGGTCAGATCGAGATACCAACGGAGTGGCCCATGCTAAGGCATTACCCGTCATATGGGTTATCATGAACCCTACCTTGGTATGGTCTGTGGAAAAGGTGCCTCTTCGGAAGGCAAAGTGAATATCACAAGCATCAAGGAATTCCTTTACTTTCCTCTCGGTGCCATCAAATTTGCCTGATACCAAGGGTAGGGGTGGAAGATCGGCAGTAAGCTGTTCTCGAGCAGCAACCCTTAGTTGAAGGGCGGCATTGTCTGCCTTTAAAGTCTGAACCTCCGGACTCAAACCTTGTACGGCAGCGACGAGTTCCTGGAGTTGTTGTGGGGTTGCCATCTCGATATTTTGGCGTTGCAATCTATCAGTATGGGCTGGCGGACTAACCGATTTATCAGATTGTTCATTAAAGTCTTCCTCATCAGTAGGACACCGGTCGTACTCCCGTTCCCTTTCCTCCTCACCTGAGCTTGAATTAAACTTCTTTCTTCTGGCGTGGAGAGTGGGAAGACTCTTCTTCTGTAGAAGGTAAGGTCGGTCTCGAAAGGAAGCCACCGCGGCTCCGATAACAGGAGGCACGGTGACCCCCCTCCGCGACGGACTAACAACGGAGTAAGGGGAAAAGCCTGAATGGCATAAAAACCCCTCTGGAGTACTTGAGCAGGCCAGAACCAGATAACAGGGAAACTCGGGGAGCACAATCCGAAATATATCCAACGGTAGAGAGAGGGTACACGAGGGACCAGCTGAATAAGAGAAAGGAGCCGAGATAGAGACAGCCAGGAAAAGGAGAGAAATCGGATACCAACTGGGAAGAGAAACACTGGGAAGGCTGATAGAGAAAGAGCACAAGGGAAAGAGCAACTAGGGCCAGGGAGCCCCAACACAGCAAGGGCAGAGCACCGCCAAGGAGAAAACAATAAGGGAGCGAGAGCAACAGAGAGAAATCCGAAGTTGCAACGCGCCGAACTGCCTAGCGTGTGGAAGTAAATACGCATAGGCAGAGGCCATGTTGAAAAAGACTAGACCGATAATACTGTCAGGGAGAAAACGTGGCGGCACAAATCAATGGCGGCCTTGCTTCCACCTCTCCCACAGCCGCCAGTGCCCAGCGGTCGTGACACTCGCTTTCTCCATTTCCAGACCAAATCAAGAAGAACGTAGCCACATTTGTGCCTGCGTAATGGTAAAAAAAATTATGCAGTAGTTTGGAGACATACGCATGAACTGCCCAAGTGCGTCCTTCATCGCAAACTACAGAGACACTCCGGTAACATGTCCTAAACTTTTCCTTCCACAATGAAAAATGGTTTTGTGTGGTGATCGTTCATCACCAAAATGCCACAAAGAGGAACTACACTCAGCCTCTTTATTGCAGGCATACCAGTGTGCATCCACATGATAGAATCCAAAATGAACAGTCACTGCACAGTATTTTACATTCACTTTCAACCAATGTATGTAGGACTCCCCCAAAATGCATACAGTCTGACTCCTGCAACACACAGCCACACCCGTACGCTTCTGCCTCCCTCTCTACAGATACACCTTCTCCCATAGTCTGTGCAGACACACCAAATGGAATGCTTCCTAGTGCACCACCACTATGTCAACAGTAGCGAAAGTGGCCACTTCTCTACAACGTGAGAGCACATTGCTGAAACAGGCACACGTCAACACCGGCCCACAAAGCCACCACTCCCTCCAAATCAAAATTGCAATGAAAACCTCTCTGTACGGCATACTTGAGCAGATCTTGCACAAAGGCATCACTGACGAACAACACTGTGCATCTCTCCATGTCTGCTGGCCTTAATACGCAGAGTAATAAAACATTTTTACTGCCCCTTCCTGTGAAGCACACCCACAGCACCTGATTGGATAATCCTCACAGTCCCATTCCCAGCATGCTATGAAGGGCAGGATGTGGCACATGCGCTTCTACAACTACTGTGAGGGCCACGCCCCAGTAAAGTTCGACCACTCCTTCTTCCCTTTCCACTATTTTTTGTCCAACACTATCTCATTGGGTACTGTTAAATAGTCACACACACATCCACCAATCACATCGAAGACGTCAGCATGTAATATGTCAGTTCTGTACAAAACTTCATATGTACCGTTAAACATTCCGAGTGCAAGTGGCGTGTGATTAGAAAGCACCTCCAGTAGAAAGTTCTGTAAAACTATCCAAGATTTCTGCATCCACATTCATCCACATAGCCACCCATCAGCACAAAGTACAGGTAGAAAAATGTTCTGTACACTATTTTTACAACTCTGTTATAAGTGCCTCTGAGCAGGCTGTCTGCCACTGAATGTCCACAACGTACTTAAAAGACGTCCTGTTCTTTCTCCCATCACCTACCATAAAGTGCCACTGCAATGGAATATGCTTTCAATATTTTCATTTACCCATATTAGGCATTCTGATATCCAAACAGTAACTGTTTTCTTTCCTTCCGACAATGATGCAAATTGTGTTCCACACTTACCCATCTTCTACAAAATTTGTAGTAAAATATCCCACAAAAGCAGCATTCAAGGTTTCTTAGCAACGTACAACAAGTACATACAGTGCATGCACACAAACAGGATGCCTGCCAATTACCTTGCACACTTCAACCATAGGCTTCTGCATTTGTCTGTAGAAATAGACCTTCTGCCACAGTTTTTGGTGTACACCACAACCATAAACTATATTGTGCAATGCCTTAGCCTCCGCACTCCCATTTCCATGCCTACCATACTCAAAAGGCCCGGATGTGGCACGTGTAATATTGATAATACCACAGAGGGGGGGATACATTTGAAACAGAGTAGGGGATTTTCATTTGTAGGTGTGTCTATGAAAAAAGCCTTTTTATGTTTTTCTTTCTTTTACGTGCTTGCACAGAACATTGTTTTTGCTCTTTATCAGTTTGTTTTCTTTTCCTCCTTACATTTTTGCAGTATTCTCTTCAACGCTTCTTCCATACTGTAAAAGAAAACAGCATTGCCAATGGCACGGAAAGAAATGCCGTTTGCATGAAACAAAACAGTGTTGGCAATGGGGGTCAAAGAAATGCCATTTACATGGAATCTTGTTTATTTTTGCTCTTTATCTCAATTTCAGTTTTCTTTTCCTCCTAACATTTTTGTAGTATTCTCTTCAACGCTTCTTAAACAGTGTAAAACAAAACAGCATTGCCAATGGCAGTAAAAGAAATGCGTGGCCCCTCGCAATCTTCCATTGTGTTGCCTCTGCGTGCGCTTCACGTCCCCTGACTTGCGTGGTCCCTCGCAATCCCCCGATCGCTTGTGCTCTAGAACCCTCTCCATCCCCGGCCTCACTCGTGCCTGCACGCCTTTAGCCTGCGTGGTCCCTCGCAACTCCAGCCCAAAGCTTCCTCGCACTTTCCATCCTTGGTTCGTCGCATCACGTGTCCCTGACCGCATGGTCCCTCGCAACTCCCTATCACATGAGCCTTGCGCCCCCCATCTCCAGCCTCCTGCACCCACACACCCCTTTCGCTCTTCCTCAGTGACTGCACTGTTTTCCATTGTATTGCTCTGTTTTCTGTTGTATTCTTCCCTCCTCTAGGTTATCATTTGTTGACTGCTCTGCTCTTCCTCACTGACTGCCCTGTTTTGCATTGTATGGCTTTGTGTTCTGCTGCATTTTTTTTCTAGCTTTACATTTGTTGACTGCTTTGTTCTTTTGTATATTGTTCTGTGTTTTGCTGTGCTCCACCCTTCTCTAGGTTCTCTTTTTCATGACTGCTCTGTTCCTGATGGCCTGGTGACCTGATTTGCTTGCCAGACTGCCTTGTTTTCTGTCTGCTCTTCCATCTGAGCTCTTGTCTACTTAGTCAATCATCCACTATTGTCTTGTCCCTTTCTGTATCATCTGCTTGCACCCCTCATTGTTTCCTCCCCTTGTGTCCCCCCCACCTTTCCCCTCCACCCCTCTTCCTCTCTCCTCTTACCCCACCTACTCTATGGTGATCTCTGTTTCTTCTATCTTTTCAAACGGCTTCTCTATTGACTATCCTGCTCTCCTCACTAAGTCTGGTAGGAAGAAGTTCAAAAAGGATATCCTGGTCTCCAACCCAGTCCTCCCTATCACTGACACCTATAGCAGTGCTTCCTCCAGACAGACCCTCACCGACATCCTCTTTGTCATTCCCTTGCCAGGCCTATGGACTCTTCATAAGGTGTCTGTGCTCTCTCCTTTCCCTTCTTCTCCCATTAATGGTGGCACCGGTGGGAGGCCCTCCTGGCCCCCTTCCACTCTGCTAAGGTCATCATTAATGTTTACCTGAATGGCACCTTCTCCTCTTTGATAGATGCTTCCCGTTCCTCATCAATTTCCTTTCTTCTCCTGCTGTCCCTTCTCTCCCTTCTTCAGCTTTCTTGCCTCCCCCTCTGCCTCCTCCTTGGCTACCTTTCCCTTTCCTCCTTCCTCTTCTGCCCCCCCTCGGGCTTCTTCTACACCTCGACTGGGCGTACCGCTGATTTGTGCCCCATCCCGGATGTCTTTCAAGGGTGGCAACCTTCTCCATATTGCCACTCTCAACTCTCGCTAAGCTGTCAAACACTCCTCTGACATCTGCCGCCTCCTGGAAGAAATTGATCTCAATGTCCTCGGTCTCACCGAGACATAGTTCATGGCAAGCTCTGTCATGAGCTTTGACACTCTCCTCCCTGATGGTTACAAGATCCTATCCGCGCCCAGATCCAACCGCTCCTGAGGGGGTGTAGCCTTGATCTTCCCAGAGTGGATTACCTCTTCTGTCATTTCTATACAGGCCTACTCCTCTTTTGAATGCCTTGTCTGCAGGCTCTCTCCTCCTCTCCTGGCCACTCTCTTACTTTGGCTACTATCTATCGGCCACCTGGTCAGATCACCTCCTTCCTCTCTGAGTGGGTTGACCTCTCCTCTTCCCTCTTGGCCTCAACCACTCAATTCCTACTTCTTGGAGACTTTAACATCCACCTGGATGCTTCCTGTCCCTCCTCTGGACTCTTGACTCTCTTTCTATTCTCCCCTCTGGCCTGACTCACTCTGCAGGGCAAACTCTGGATGTTCTGATCTCCTCATACCTCATCCTGTCTATCCCCCTCACCACTCTTCTCTCCTGGAGTGATCACTTTCTCCTTTCCTCCCATCTCTCCCTCTCTACCCCTCAGGCCAAGCCAACTCCAGCACTGCCACTGACCTTCTGGATCATCGACCCATGAAGCGTGTGTCAGTTGAGGCTTTCGCTGCTACTTTCTCTCTCCCCCCTCCTCCTCTGGTTGATTCACATCCTGACACAGCCCTTTCCATGCTCCACTCTTCTATCTCTGATACTCCTGATGTTCTTGCCCTGTCATGAGGATCCGCTTGAAGCTCAAAGCCAAATGCAACTCCTGGTATGACCCTGACCTCGTCACCCTTAAACGGGTGGCTGAGAGAGAATGGCTAGCTTCTTGTGCGTCCTCTGTCAAACTGGCCTGCCGCCTGCTCCAAAGGCAATACTGTCTCTCTGTCCACACTAAGAAGAGAGCCCACATCCAAACCAGCATCTCTACATAATCTGAAAAACTGGCCCAAACTCTTTGAAATCTAGAAGGAGCTGGCCAATCCTGCTGCAGTCTCTACCTCTCCTGTCCCCTCCCAGGCCCTCTGCATGGCCCTGGCTTCTCATTTCATCTGTAAAACCAAGGACATCCTGTCCACCCTCTCAACCTCTCTTCCTCCTACCTCTACTCTCTCCTCCTCTACCTATGGCTCCCCTGTGGCCACCTCTCCTCCCTCTTTCTCTTCCTTTCCTCTATTCTCCCCTGACGAGGTTTCTAGACAAATCTGTTCTATGAAAGTCTCATCAAAACAGGTTCTTCCCTGTTCTTCCGAAACCATCAAGGACCACATTGACACCCTTGCTCCTGTCCTGTCTGACGTCTGCAACCACTCCTTTGCCACTGGAGCCTTCCCACCTGAAGCACTCTCTTGTGCACCATCTTCTCAAGAAACCCTCAGCTGACCCCTCCTGCCCGGCTAACTATCGCCCGATTTCCATCACTCCTTTCCTGGGCAAACTCCTGGAAAAGATGGTCATCTCCCAGCTTAATCTTCAGACTGAATCTGTTGGATGTCTCCATGACCGTCAGTCTGGCATCAGCACAGCCAGAAGCATGGCAACTGCTCTCCTGAACATCCATGAAGACCTGCTCTCTAACCTTGATTCTAATCTCCCCTCTGTCCTCATCTTACTCGATCTCTCTTCTGCCTTTGACACGGTCAACCATGCCATCCTGCTCAATCATCTCTATGATAACCTGGTATCACCGATCAGGCCCTGGCTTGGCTGACCTCGTTCCTCTCTGAACAACCCTCCCAGGTCCAAATTGGGTCTTTCTTTCCTCTATTTTACGCTCTACCTGTGGTGTTTCTCAGGAGTTTAACCTCTCTCCCTGGCTGTTCAACCAATACCTGGCACCTCTCGTCCACTGCATTTCCTCTCTCTACTCCAACTCTCAGTGCTATGTGGATGACAATCAGGTTATTTTCAGGCTTCCCTCTGCTACCTCTTCTCCTTCTCTCATATCTGACTGTCTGTCTGCTATTGAGGAGAGGTGTGCCATCAACAATCTCTGCCTTAATGCCAGTAAGACAGAGATTCTCCTCATCGGCACACCTGCACTCTCCTTTCCTGTCACTCTCTGACCGGGCTTCTTTGGCCCTCTTCCTGCTCCCACCTGTGAGGCTAAGAACCTCATGATCATCTTTGACTCCACTCTCCTTTTCTCTTCACATCTCTGATGTTTCTAAGAAGTCATACTACCAACTGCAACTCCTCAGAGGTATTCTTCCTTTCCTCTCCTTCTCCCAGAAACTCACTGTCTCTAGAGCTCTGGTTCTCTTAGGCTGGACTACTGCAACATCCTCTTTCTAAATCTGCCTGCTTCTACTCTCCACCCTCTTCAACTCATCCAGAACAGGAGTTTGAGACATGTCCTTGGCCTCAACCCCAGGGATCGCATCTCTCCAGCACTGAAATCTCTGCATTAGCACCAAGTGGCTGCAAGGATTAAGTTAAAGACATTCTGCATTGTCCACAAGGCCTTCTGGAGCCTGGGTCCTCAATACTTCCATCTCTCTCTTTCGCAAATACCTTCCTACTTGAGCTCTTCACTCCTCAACCGCCAACTCCCTTAGGGTCAGTCGCTTCTCCAAGCAACCAGTTGGTGGTAGATCTCTTTCTTCGGCTGGGGCCTTCCACTGGAACAGTCTTCCTGGCTCTCTGAAACCTGAGAATCATCTCGGATTCCGAAAGCACCTCTAGACCTTCCTCTTTACTTCTGCCTCTTTCTCTGCCCCTTCCTCCCCCCTGCTTATTTCCTGTCTGATACTGCACTGGTCACCTGGCTACCCTCTGATTTCAGGCCCAGGTCCCTGCCTGCCCAGTTGCACACCCGCACTGCCTCCTGGCAACCCTTGCACTTGCGTCTGTATCTGTAACCCTGCAGTCCCCCTACCTGCACTTTTCTACACATGCTGTCGGCATGTACCCTTGCACCTGCCACCTGCTGGCTGCACTTCTTGTTATTGTCTTGATCCCATGTACAACACTGCACCCTCCCCTTTCCCCATGCACTTTTCCCCTTTTCCTACCCCCTCCCCTGCATTTGTGCGATCTCAATGTCATTTGGCCCAGTAAGATCGTTGTCTCTATCCTCCCCCTGTTCCCCCTTCCTTACCTCACCGTGCCTTGAAACACATGTGTATAGGTGAGTTACAAATGCCATATCATATCATACTTTCAATAGAGCCTACAGGTGCATGGCTCAGCCATCAGCACTCAAATGGCACCTTTCCATGCCAATAGCTTCATGGGCAAAATAGAACATCTAATACTTTCCAAATCCTCCAATCAACCTGTTGTTTGGCCCAGATACATTGATGATGTCTTTATACTGTGGAATGCAGGGAGAAAAGCACTTGAAGAATGTATAACTTTCAACAATAGTATCCGTCCCATCATTACATTCACCAGTAGTAACACCTTGGAAAGTCCCCACTCTCCCTCCCTGGATGTAGTACTCTGTATTCATGAAAATTAGTAACAGATATGTGCACTAAGCCAGCAGATGCCCATCTGTATTTAAACTGGACATCCTGTCACCAACATCATATGAAAGTCCATATTATCCACAGTCAAGCTCTGAGAATAAGACGCATCTGCAGTAATGAAGACACTTGCAAAAAATGTATGGAGGAGGAGCTGTGATGATTTACAGGAGCTTGTCGCTTCTCTTCAGAGGGCAGCCCTTCCCTACTAGGCTAGGAAGGTGAGGCTGCTACCCAAAAGTCCCCTTAGGAGTGGTAACATGCTTGAGAGTCTATCCTCATGGAGATAAGGACTGCCATACCGGGACTAACCTCCCTAAACCCTTTCCTTTACAACCCACGACCCTGGTTAGTCCATCTAATAACCTTACTGAGATACTGTGTGCTGTTGTAAGGTTTCTTCTGTATCACCATCAAGATCCAGCATAACTGTTATGAAGAAGATGCAGGGAAACATGAAGAATAATCTTGGCAAGGACTGCGATGAGATGGCCTCAAGGAAGCATGAAGAAGACCTCGAAACAACTGTAAAGAGACTTTGATGTTACGCAAAGCCAGACCATGCTGTTTGAAGTAGAGATTGAAGAAGGACTCAGAGACCCTGGGAACAGGAAGCTGGCCTGCAGCCACAGTGAGGGAAGCTGGCATCCTGAGATACTGACACAGGAGATTCGAATTCGGAGAAGAGGACTTACTGAGAGATATTTGACCCTTGAGAGAAAACCTCGAGCAGCAGGCAGAGAGGCTCTCTGTGAGTCGTAACAGATCCGACTCCAATATCCACTGTCAGTAAGTCTGTGGTTGTGCGACCTACAGGGGGTGGACCAAGTTGTCCAGGAGCTGCGCCCAGACTGCCGCAAGCAGAATGGTGCTGTAGAGCCACACCGAGACAGGAACCGATGAGGAAAGGCACGCAGAAGATGTGTTTGAGCAAGAAGCCGACCCGAGACCCCAAGATGCACTCTGATCACAGTCAAGGTAACATGAGTTGCAGGAGACCCGGGTGGGGTCCGGGAGAATGTTCAATTCAGCTAAAGAGTCAAGTGCTACTCAGGAGTGATCTTCCTCATCACAGTGATATCCAAAGAACCAAGAGTCAAGTGTTACTCTGGAGTGATATCCCTCATCACAGAGATATCCAAGAACCAAGAGTCAAGTGTTACTCAGGAGTGATATCCCTCATCACAGTGATACACAAAAGACCATGATTCCAGTGTTCCTTGAAAATAGACCCCGGCACATGGGTGATGATAGTTAAAGAGGAAGAAGACAAGAGACTCACAGAGACAGCCTCCCTAAATATCAAGCCTACTTTCAAAGTAAAGAGTACATCAAGAGTGAGCTTTCTCGTCACAGTGGTGACAAGATTCCTATATATCAAGAGTGCCTCAGGAGTGAATTCCCTCATCAAAGTAGGAAAAGCAACTTGCAGGAAGGAGACCAAAAGGACCAAGAGCTATCTGGCAGTAATCCCTGCTGTACTCAAGATACAAGTAGCCCTAAGAGGGTATCAACAGTAAGTATTTCTTCACCCTTGGGAAGAAGTGAAATAACTTAGAAATGTGTTTAAGAGGATATCAAGGAACAGTCTTGAAAACTTCCCCAAGTAGACTAAGAGAAAGGAGTCATTCTCCTGGTTCTAGTGCTTTTGGTAAAACAGACCCTTTGACAAGAGACTGCTATTGAGTCAACCAAGACTGGATTGTTTACACCAGAAGAGAGTCATTCTACTGGTGATTTTGATTAAGAACTTGGAACACTGGGCGGTTTCGTTCTTAGTTGTAGGACTAGAGTCGTTGGCATGGAAAGAGAATGGTACTCTTTGGTTTTGACAGACATTTTGTTGAGCACCCAAGTATTATTTGTTGAGGCAGGGATAACCGCTCTAGGGATTGGGAAAGACAGGTTTACTTTCTTTGAGTTATTAATACAAGTATATAGCCAAAATGAGGATACCTTGTCAGCCTTCTTTCTCCATCGCACAACAGAGCTTACTAATTTATTCAAACAGCATGGTACACCCTTTGCATATTATAGAACAACAGATTCAAAAATCTTTTTAGTTACTGAGAAAAACACTAATTTGAAATACCAATATCAAAGTCAAATTTGACAAGATGCCATTGGTGGTAGATTACAATCAAGCAGCCCCCAATTTCAAAAAGATCAACCTGGAAACGGTTCCCATATTGGCTAACTCAGAATATTCCAAAAGGCTTTCCTCAAACCACCAGTTATTGCTTATCGCATTGTTCTGAATTTATGTAAACTTATCGTTAAGGCAGGATTACAATTAACTGTGTTACAGGCCCAGGAGTGTTGTAAAGAAGGTGCTGATTCAGTGGCAGACAGGGGAGTGCACCTACCAATTGCGGGAATAAGGGGGATGGGCTGGGACACCCTCTATGGGGCAATCCAAGGGGACCACAGGGAACTGTAGCCAGCCCTAAGGACCAGTCCTGGAGGGAAACAAGGGGGGGACACTTTGTATATAACCTATCATGGACACAAGGGAAATAGCTGCACAAAAAAGAGGAAGTCGAAGCTGCATGTAAGTGCTCACCATAGGGGCACCACAGGTGGGCTTCACCTTGTAGGCTCACTTTTGATCACATAGCCCCCATGCTGAGGCTAAGGGAGGGGGGAGCAGAATTCAGGTTGCTTGTCGCCAGCAGACCGCAGTTGCTGGAAACAGCACCAAGTGATGTACTCAAGGTCGGCGAGCCAGTCCCACGGCTACTCGTGGGAGCTGGGGAAGTCAACCTAATCCAGAGAGGAACTTGCATGGGCCCACGGCAGTTTCAAATCACCCTTTGGCCAGCAGGCATGGGAACGGGGATGTGGAATGGAGGGGCGCTCCAAGAAGAGACAATCAGGCGGTATGTTTTGGTGTCCCTGGAAAGTAACAAGCCCACAGAGTGTCTACAACAGTGTTTGCAAAGTTACTATCTTGCAGGCGCAGTGTGAATGTCTCCCCTCCCACTAGTTCAGGGTGTCTCCTGTTCCTTCCTTTCTGGTGCTGACCAATGGCAGATGAATAAAGACCCAGCGGTCAGCACAATTATGTTATTACAAGTATTTGAGGGGAGAAGGAAGCAATGTGGCCCCAAACAGGGAGGAAATGAGCAGAAAGGGGTAGGTCTGTTTGCTCCAATAATGTCTAACTAATGTATGTCTGGCTATAGGGTTATGATGTAGACTAGCTTCTTGAGAACCGAGAAGACGTGTAGTTTGAAGTGTAATTATTTCTAATTGTACAAACATTGTTTGAGTGGTATAAAAACTACTGTCCATTGTGAGTCAGTTTGTCAGCTCTCATCAATCAGTTCTGTTCTACTGTGCTGTTCGATATGTGCTTGCCCAGCTGTAATAAACAGTATTACACACAAATGCATAGCCAAAAAGGCCCCCTCCTACCTCAACAATACAGTAATGCCCAACTCTGCATCAAGTGCCCTGAGATCGACAAACTTGTCCCAACTCCGAGTCCCACATTTTATACTCACAAGGGCGGGAGGCAGCAGTTTCCCGGTCCCTGCACCTAAATCCTGGAACTCCATCCCAGTTGCTCTAAGAAACGAACCCTCCCATCCCAAGTTCCAGAAATCCCTAAAGACCAGGCTATTCAACAACTATTAACATCATCTGCCCAAGTCCCCTAGTTCTACATTAAAGTCAGCATCCCAGACCACAAGTTCCTCCCTTGCTATCCTTAATGCTCACTGCCATTTTGTAACCTCTCATGTCAGACAGGATGTATTGTTTAATGCTTAAACTTTTATGATTGTGTATCTTCCTCCCAATGTAACCAGAGAAAGCAAGTTGTCTGTAACTTACGGCGTGATACCTAAGGGGTTGGGCATACAATAAATAAATAAATAAATAGATAAGTAAATAAATAAATGCATGTTGCCCGGTGTGCGCTCCTTTTTGGACTACTGGCAGACATTTACTTATTGAGCGCGCTAGAGGACCCCTAATACAGTGTTCTCCTGTGATTCCAAAAGATGCATCACATGTGAATATCTTTTACAATGTGGTTAATGTGGATCGATGACAATGGGAGAAATGCAAAAAACAATATTTAGATCAAACCACCAATGACGTTTGCACATGTAGGTGAAATCATAAATCATCCATCATTAAACAAAGGGTGTGCCAGTCAGTAGCGAACTATTTTGGTGCATGTCTTTAGAACAGAGCTCTTGGACTCCAGAGATATCTTTTGGATTTACCATTCAAAATGATTGCATCCCGATGGACTGAACAACAGCAACAGCACCAGCTGAGCTAGCAGACCAGAACTCTACAGAACACTTCATTCATTCGACCTTCCAAACAGAACCTTGGTTATTCATGCTTTTTTGTAAAATGCAGCACTGTGACTTGAGTGAACTGAGCAGCCACTGAGAAGACATCTTACTCTACCCGAGGAAGGAAGAAGGCTAAACATTGTAGGGTAAAGACATTTTTCAATCAATTGTGGAACGATCTCTTTGAGCCATTACTCTATTGGATATTGTATTACTTTGCCCATCCATCCATTTGGATCAAGATCTATTGCCCAGGGTGGATATTGTTTTCTTGTTATCATTCACCTCCTTGAAAACCTATTTGGGATTTCATACCAGCATCCTTTCCTTGCATCTGACATTCAAGACAAACTCTACTACCATGTCAAGAAAACATCAACATCCTAAATATCCAGGAGGAAATCAGTAAGTGCCATTACACATTTACACACTTATAAACAGTTTAATGTTTACCCCAAGGTACTGGAGATTGAGATCAAAACATAGTTTCTTTCTATGTCTAATAACTCATGTTCTGCTTCATGGAATGCATTGCTGAAAAACACTTTGATGACCCTATTGTTTGCATCACTCAAAGTAAATATTCAAAATATGCAGCTGTTTGAAGCCAAACTAAAATGAGACTCACAATTCAAAGGGGAAGTAGAAATGACCTTGCAATGTCACACCTGGTGCAGGATATGGTAGAGGTAAAATGGAGGACAAGAAAATGTTGAACGTTAAATCTGTCCATCTAAAGAGAGACATGCTTAGATTATATATCCCTTGCATTCCACCTCATCACTTCTTGAATCTGTCGATTTTCAGTGACCCTCTTTCAATGTAAGGGCTGCAGATAGACCAAGCAAAAAGAACAGGAGGTTTAGGAGGCAGCAAGCTCTGGACGGCATTAATCACCGACAACCTCATTATATATATGACTCAGTGATTGATCCTATTGGAGGACCTTTGTCACCTTCTGAGATTAAACTGTTGTGCAGGGGCCTGCATTGCTGTCCTGTACCCAGAGAAGATAAAACTGCTAGCATGATGACAGACAAAAACATTTGGAAGATGCAGGCTCGCATAACTCTTTTAAAAGGAAACAGATGGAGATCAGCCTGTGTACACTGCCAACCCTTTGCAGAGCTACTGCCTTCCCAAAACTGAACTCCAGACTGGAAGGAATCCTGTTCTTGAAACATACTTTCTGTTTTTAAAGAGGCTCATCAATCCATCCACACCCAAAATGATTTATGACACCATCACTAAAGAAGACACAAGACTATCCACAACCTTCAATAAAATACAGGTAACATCATTAAACCTGCAGACAAGGGTAGAGCAGTAGTTGCCATGAAAATGGTTGACTATGTGCAGGAGACAATGAGACAACTAGAGGATACCACCACCTACAAAGCTCTGGAAAATGATCCAACAGAAGACCTAAACAAAGTGATCCATTATGTGATTGTTAAATAGATCAGACTTAATATCATTGATGATGTGACAGCAGAAAAACGTGTTTATCTCAGACCAAGGCCTGGTAGAATGTATATGCTGCAAAACATTCAGAAGTCAAATAACCCTGGCAGTCCCATACTCCCTTCTTTTGTCAATTTGCACCTTCAAGCCACTGTCCAAAAACTGCCAACATTTATTAAATATACATGTCACTTCCTACAAATGATTGACAAATGAAACTAAAGGTGCCTTTTTGATGAAAACAATGTCTTGGCTAAGTTTGATGTAACTTCGCTGTATGCAAATATACCACATGATGAGGGCCTTCTGGCGCTTACTGAAGCACTTAACAAAACAACCATAAAAACTCCATCCACAAAGTTCTAACCAACTTGGCACGACTGATCCTGACATCCAGCACCTTTACTTTCAGTGGTGCCCACCATCTACAAGTGCAGGGCACATCTATGGGCATTTGAATGTCACATTTCCACGCCAACATCTTCGTGGGCAAAATAGAACATATGATACTTTCCAAATCCTCCAATCAACCTGTTGTTGGGCTCAGATACATTGATATCTTTATAGAGTGGAATGCAGAGAGAAAAGCACTTGAAGAATTGACAACTTTCATCGATAGTATCCAGCCCACGATTAAATTCACCAGTACTAACACCTTGGAAGGTCTCCACCATACCTTTCTCTATGTGTGATTCTGCATTCACAAAACAAGATAGTAGAAACTCTGCACACTAAACCAACAGATGCCTATCAGTATTGAAACTGGACATCCTGTCACCTACATCATATGAACGTCTATATTACCTACAGTCAAGCTCTCAGAATAGGATGCATCTGCAGTAATGAAGACTCTTGCAAAACATGTATGGAGGAGCTTACTTATCTATTCAGACTGCGTGGCTATACTTTGCATATTATCCAACAGGAGATTCAAAAATCTTTTGAATTACTGAAACACTTATTTGGAACACGAATATCAGAGACACATGTGACAGGGTGACATTGGTGGA
Source organism: Ambystoma mexicanum (assembly GCF_040938575.1). Classification (NCBI taxonomy): domain Eukaryota; kingdom Metazoa; phylum Chordata; class Amphibia; order Caudata; family Ambystomatidae; genus Ambystoma; species Ambystoma mexicanum. Next base: position 63,907,896 of record NC_090937.1, read on the forward strand.
TTGCCATTCAGCAGCACCCGATTTAAAAAAGATCAGTCAGGAACTGTTTCCCTTATTGGCCAACTCAGGATTATTACAAAAGGCTTTCCCCAAACCACCATTTATTGCTTAACGCAGAGTTCCAAATGTAGGCAAACCTATTGTTGGGGCAGGATTACAACTAACTGTTACAAACCCGGGAATGTTCTGCTGTGATTCCAAAAGATGCATCACATGTGCATATCTTTTACAAAACTCCACTGCCACATGCTCTTCCACTTAGAACCTCTAGTATCAAACATCTTACATGCAAATCATCCAAGGTGGTTAATGTGTTTCAGAGCCAATGGGAAAACTGCAAAAAACAATATGTAGGTCAAACCCCCAATGACCTTCGCACACGCTCCAGAAATAATAAGTCATCCACCATTAAACAGAGGGGGGACCAGCCAGTAGCCAACCATTGCAACCATTCTGATTACTCCTTTCAGACATGTGGCTTTTCCCTCTGCAGCGTGTCTTTAGAACAGATCTATTGGACTCCAGAGGGAACTTTTGGATTTACCGTTTAAAATCATTGCACCCTGATGGACTGAACAAAAGCAACAACACCAGCTGAGCTAGCAAACAGAAGAATGCATTTACTCCACATTCCAAACAGAACCTTTGTTGATCATGATTTTTGCAAAATGCAGCACTGTAACTTGAGTGAACTGAGCAGCCACTGGGAAAGACATCTAACTCTACCCATGGAAGGCAGAAGTTGAAATTTTGTAGGGTAAATACCTGTTATGATCAATTGTGGAATAATCTCTTTTAGTCATTACTCTATTGGATATATTTTTGTTTTGCTTATTTGCAAACTTTCATGGAATGTCTCTACTTTCTCAGGCTGAGATAGAATGAAGTGTTTGAAAAACATTACAGTGTAACAGCTTAAAGAGCCCCTCCTGGAAAGACCCCATTATCTCTGCCTGTCTGTGTACCTGATCTGTAGTTTTACTCTGAAAGGCAGGCTTTAGATATTGACCTTCCCCACACACTAAAATACTCCCTGAAACTGCAAATGATAATACTCCAAAGCCAATTATTGGCAATTGTTACCTGAGACCCTTCAACAGTACAACTTGAAGCTAGTCTAGCACCCTTTTTTCATTATATTCATGGAACACACAGGGATTGTAACACTTTATGGATAACTAGAAAAAAGTACCCTTACTCCGCACAGGTTCTGGAGACAGACATGATAACACTCATCAATTATTGAAAATCAACGATCCTTTAGTTCGCTGTTTCGAGTCGCCTATCGCTTGATGTAAACTGCACTGAGAATGGGTGTCTGTGGCTGGCTTACGTACCCCAGAGCAGATTTTGAGGGAAGGCGAGAGGTGGGACCTTCTGTGTGCTCTCTGCACCTGTCGCCTTACACTGGCACTGTGCATTGCATTGTTGTGCAAATATCTCCTAGGGTCTTGAAAAACAGTCAGTTTGGTTCCCGGCGTCGAGTGGCTTAAAATGGGCAACTGTCGGGGCTGGGATCCAGTGAAAGGGGTGGGGTGTCCAAAAGGGGTGAGGTATCCCAATGCCATGTAGCCAGTGACGCCCAGAGGGTCCTAATAGGTAACTGTGCAACATTTGGTGCAGATTGGTGGAACAGTGTGGAATTGCATAAGGAACAAAACATTGCAGTGCAAATATTTCACAAACAGTGCATCCTAGGGCCTTGAAACTTGTTTTTTGTTTTGAGGTCCCATAGGGGCTTCTGTTTTGTTCCTCACATTGAGATGCTTGAATTTAACTCTGCCCAGTCCTACTACAACCACCTTGATGTTTTGCAACTGTCAGGCAACAATCTCGTATGTGCAGGGGTTGAAATCCGAGAAAAGGAGTGGGATGTCCAAATGTCATATAGCTAGTGATTTCTGGAGGGTCCTAAAAGGTATCTGCAAAATTTGGTACAGATTGGTGGAACAGTGTGGTTTTTTATGAGGAACAAAAAGATTTTCCATTTTATATATATAGACAATGGTCTATTGGACAACATTGGAAAGTACAGTGTAGTTTACTTACAGGAAACCTGGTTGGTTGATGAACTGGACATTGGTGGGAGAATCACTATTGAAACACTATTGTCGAAAGGCCCTTTGGGATGTTCCAAAGGGAGTCTTTAAATCTGTGTTTTTAAATAGTGGAACTTAAAGAAACATACTATCTCTTGTGATTTTGTTCTGGCAGGGATAATAGGTTGGCAACAGGGAGGGAAACATACATTGCCACTCTTTGTCATAAACATGTATGGCCCCTCAACTGTAAAATACCATTGCACTATTTTAAAGACTGTATAGAAACTTCTTCAGCGGTATATTGTTAAACAGCTGACCTGCATTAGTGGAGACCTCAATGCTAAAATTCCACCTGACAACAAACAAGAGGTCACCCATTGGCCTACCTCGATACTTACACCTCAATACACTAACCCTCAAGGCCTCGGTTGGGCTAAAATGCTGTACAAAAATTGATTAATGATGTTCAATGGTGAATGCACAAGTGACTTCCCTAGAAGCTTTACTAGGGTTACTAACACTAATGCATCGATCAACGATTACTTCTTCATTTCCCCAAACACCTAGACCTATGGTGGAAGACATGCAAGTCCAGCCACAAGAGGAAAGTGACCGTTACCCAATTCAAACCATCATACATTTTGAAGAGCCTAAACATAAAAAATTAACTCAGTAGTTGCTATCTATATACATAGGGGTTTAAATAGAATAAAATGGAATGCTCCCAACCTGGTGGAGCTAATTTATGTGTTAATAACATGGGCATTGGCTTTCTTGTTAACACTCCATTAAATGAACTCTGAATTGGGAATGCAGATCTCTTATTTAAATTTGAGATGTTGATTTCTAAAATAGTCACTCGTCCAACTGGTGTGCAGGATCAACCCAAAGGGAAATTAGCCGTTAACAAAATAGGCTGTAGAACGTGTCTTAACAGAGATATTTGCATTGCAAAAAAAGTCCCTAAGACACAATGGGCCTCATTACGACCCAGGTGGAAAACCATGGTGCTAATAGCACCATGGTCCATGCCGGTAACTTACCTACTCCGCCATGGAGAAAGGGGGAATTACCACCCCATTACAAGGTTGGCGGGACGGTAATTCCCCCTTCCTCTATGGCCCTTCCCCATTCCCATTTTTGCCCCATAGGGCTCAATGGGAATGGGGAAGGCACTAAGTACGGTACCGCAAATTGCGGTACCGTACTTAGCACCAAGGTCCCTTTGCGGGTCCCTACTTTAACGGCTGGTGTAGACCAGCTGTTAAGGTCGGGTCCCGCAAAGGGACCTCATAATCAGGCGCTAATGGGTAAACGGTGCCGCAGCCTTTTACGGCGCCGTTAACCCATTAGCGCCATGGTCGTAATGAGGCCCAATCTATGCAAGAATTCCATAACATAAACAAGGCTAGGTGTTTAGTTACAGCTAGCAAGGAAAAGCTACTTAGCAAAGACGGTTGAGAAACCATCTGCGTGAAATAGAAACACATGGTTAACTCTGACTCTTTGCTGCTTTAATAAAGGCTCTCACTCATTTTGGGATATCAATAACAAAACCAAGCCTGTCCCCCATTTGTCAATGGTCATCTACAGAGGAATTGATTAGACATATTAGCAATGCACTTAATAAATAAACATGAGCCCCTCACACTGACCTCACATTAAAAACTGTTATGTGGAGATACAACCTACAGGAGAAAGAGATACAGTCCATTATCAAAGGTATAAAAATCTCAAGAGCTCCAGGACAAGATGGTCTCTGTAATGATTTACTAAAATAAACGGATGCGATTGGCCAAAATCAAACTTCACGTACTCATAATTTCCAAAACAGACATAATACCAGAATCGTGGACAAACAGCATTATAATGCCTATTTGTAAGAAAGGCCAACATTACAACTCTGGTCATTATACAATACTAGCTATGCTAGACAACCCTGCCAAAATATTTGCAGGAGTTTTACTGAATGACTTAAACACTTGGATTCAGAAAAATAAACCCTTACCCATTAACCAAACTAGATAAAACATTTTTTTTTTAAAACTTGGATAATGACTTAACCTTAGTTACAGTGATTCAGTTGGTTTGTAAACTTGTGACCAAGCTCTTTTTTGTAGTTTGTAGATTTGAGCTTGGCATTCAACACAGTTTGCAGAGATCTTCTGTGGAAAACATCTCCAACTTGGGGGCCTCTAGAGAGGCTTGCTTAAGATAGTAGCCTTTTATTTATAACACAAGGGCCCAAATTCGATTGAACAGAGAGGGGGCGATAACTGATAAAGTTTCTACTTCCACTGGATTAAAGGTGGTGTGTATTTTGGCTCCCACCCTGTTTAATCAGTGCCTGGCTGATCTTCCACTAGCCCTTAGATCTACAAGAATTCATACACCCAAGCTACGTGCAGTTCCTATACAATGGCTGGGCTGTGCAGAAGACTGGGACTTATTTGAATGCACACAGAGGGGCCTACAAGCACAATTATCTCTACTTTGGGGGCATATGCTGCTTTAAGTAGGCTCAAAATAAAGACAACTAAAACCAAAATCATGACTTTTTACCCAGGGAAAAAGTGTCCATATAATGGTTACAAATGGTAATTGAACGAGTTGATCAATAAATATATCTATCATCATTGATGAAAACCTAGATTAGCATGCCCAACTGATGAACACACAAGAACAGGTATCACAATATTGTGCGCCCTTAAAAACATCTCACATAGACATGTGGGGTACGCGCTGAGCGCAGTGCTAAAAGTCTATCAAGCAAATATTCTCCCCATAATTACATATGGGGTCAAAATATTGGCCTGCAATCACATCAAGCAGCTAGATATGGTGGTGAGGAAAATTCTAGAAAAACTAAGGCTTTGACAGCCACAATTGAATTTAACTTAAGGTCTATTCGCTCAATCCTTATCACCAAGCGCATTAACTATCATTGGAAGTGCGTAAATGCGAACTCTGATTCATTGTTTTCTGTCGTGCCTCCAAATGATTATAAAAACAATTCTAGCTATCTTAAAGGCACTATTATTGATGCCATATTTGAAACAATTTGCCTATGGAGGCCTTGTTTGGCTCCTCTCATACAATGATGAATTTGGCGACCACAGTTAACAGCGGTTATTTCAACAATTCAAGGCTGGAATGATCTTGAACTTCTGTATATATCTTTGCTCTTTCCTGCAATACTCCTCTCTGGAAATATATCAGAATTAAGTTTAACATGATGGAGTTTTGGGAAATTAAGGTAACCACACTAAATATCCCTAGGCACAATCGCACATGTAGATTATGTGGAAATGAACTGAAGCTTCATACTTATATGTAAGACATTTGACTTACTGAAAACCTTTCATCAACAATAACATGGGAGATTGTAAGTAGAGTCTATATCTCGCTGGCAATGCTTTTAATTTAATCTATCACCTAAATAAATGTTCCTCTTTTATAAAATAGCTATTAGATCAAATCTGCTACCAGTTTAAATAATTTATTTTGTTGAAACTATTATGTTTGCTTCACTCCTTCCATTATTGTGTGTATAAAAAGTCGCTATGTGACTGTAATACACCAATGAAAAAATAAAAATATAGTGTAGTTTTCTGAAAACCTGTCATTCTAGATGTGGCTTCTCCTTGGGACAGTGATGTTTTCTACCCAATGTTTCAGCAATGCACTGCACTTCAAGAGCTTTTTCCACCATGTAGGCCTCCTCTTCTGAACCCTGGTCAGCTCCGGGGCACCACCATGCCCCCATCTGTGTATATGTAAGAGTTGTAGGCTTTCTTTTTCTAACACGCATTTGACAACTTTTATGGATTTATTTGTCTTGCTTGTATTATAAATCCCTTCTGCATGATGCAATGCAAACAGTCCTTTGAATCTGTGCCTGTTTTTAACCCAAAATGATTGTCTTTTCAGCATTTGATCATATGTGCGTATGTGTTGCAGCTCCTCAGATCCTTGCTCTTTTGAGTTTTTCAGGTCCTCTGATCTTGGCTCTTGAAGAGCTAGCAGATGTTGTGTATCACCCAATGCTCTAATGTGTGAATCCTTAGGAACCCACTGTTCTTGATGTTCATGCCTCAGAGGAAATTCCAATTCAGTTTGTTTTTGATGAACCAGATGCTGCTGTTCCAGCATCTTTCGTGTGTTGGAATATTGCCATTGCAGAAGTGGATGCTCCCTGGAACTGTGCTTTTCCATTCCCCACATTTCACTACAGAGTATAACATGTGGATCCATTTGAGCCTTCAGTTTTGGATTTTGATGCATTTGGGGAAATTCCAATTCAGTTTCTTTTTGATTTATCAGATGCTGCTGTTCCAGCTTTTTTGGTTGGTTGGAATATTGCCATTCTAGAAGTGGATGCTCCATGGGGCAGTGCTTTTCTTTTCCCAAAATTTCACTAAACAGTATAAGGCGTGGATCCTTATGAACCTTCTGCTCTGGATCTTTATGCTTCTGGGGAAATACCAATCCAGTTTCTTTTTTCTCCCCCGGATGCTGCTGTTCTGGCTTCTGTGGTTCATTGAAATCCAGCAATTCGAGATGTGGCATTTCCCTGGCACAGTGTGTTTTTGTACCCAATGTTTCAGGAATAACCTTCTCTTCAAGAGCTTTTCCCACCACATAGACTTACTGGTCTAAACCCTGGTCATCTCTGTTGCACCACCATGCCCCCCACTTGTGTATTTGTGATAGGGGTGACCTTTTTTTGATAACACGCCGTTGACAACCTTTATGTGATTCTTTGTCTTGCCTCTCTTGGACATTAGTTCTGGATTATTCATTTCAAATGGTTCTTTAAATCTGTCCCTGTTTTCAACCAAAAATGATCCTCTTTTCAGCATTTGATCACATGTGGATATATTTTGCAGCTGCCCAGATCCTTGCTCCTCTGAGTTTATAAGGTGCTCTGAACTTGGCTCTTTCGGACCATATAGATTTTGCGGATCATCCAATGCTATAGCATTTGAATGCTTTTGAACCCTCTGTTTTGGATCATTATGCTTCTGGTGAAATTCCAATTTAGTTTCCTTTTGCTCCCCTGGATACCACTCTTTCGGCATGTGCTGTTTATTTGAATATTGACATCCTAGATGTGAAGGCACCCTGGCACAGGGGTTATCCGAACCTAACATTTCAATAAACGGTATAGCCTGTAGATCCTTACAAACCTTCTGTTCTGGATTTGGATGCTTCTGGAAAAAATCCTTATCAGTTTCATTTTGCTCTACAGGGTACTGATGTTCTGGCTTTTGTGGTTTATTGAAATCCTGACATTTTATATATGGCTTCACCCTAGGACAGGACTTTTTTGCACCGTATGTTTTGGGGTTTCCCTGCTCTTCAAGAGCTTTTCTCACCATGCAGACCTGCTGTTCCAAACATTGGTCCTCTTTGGGGCACCACCATGTGCCCCATCTGTTAATATGTAAGAGAGGTAAACCATCCTTTGCTAAAAAGTAATTGATAACCTTAATGTGTTTCTTTGTTTTTCCTGTCATGCAAATCCATCCTGCATAATGCATGTCAAACAGTCTTTTGAGCCTGCGCTTGCGTTTACCTCGAATATGTTGTCTTTTTTTTACCTCGAATATGTTGTCTTTTATGCATTTGACTACATGTGGATATGCATTGTAGCTGCTCAGATTCATCCTCTTCTATGTCCAAATAACATTCAGGACTATCTGATGCTATAACCTGTGAATCCTTTTCATCCCTCAGTTCTAGATCTTTATGCTTCTTGGGAAATTCGAATTCAGTTTCCTTTTGCTCCTCCAGATGCTGCCATTCTGGGATTTGTAGTTTATTGTAATATTGCCAGTCTAGAAGTGATGGCTCCCTGAGACAGTGCTTTTCTGTTCCCAATATTTCACTAACCTGTAGATCCTTATGACGCTTCCGTTCGGGATTTTGTTGCTTCTGGGGAAATTCCAATTGATTTTCTTTTTGCTCCCTTGGATGCTGCTGTTCTGCTATTTGTACTTTATTGCAATATTGCCATTCTAGTTGTGCAGGCACCCTGGCACAGTGCTCATCGGTACCAAACATTTCAATAAATGGTATAACACATAGATCCTTACATAGTTTCTGTTCTGAGTCTTGATACTTCTGGATACATTCAAATTCAGTTTCCTTTTGCTCCACAGGACACTGCTGTTCTAGCTTTTGTGGTTTATTGAAATCCTGAAATCCTCTCGATGTGGCTTTTCCCTGGGACAGCTTGTTTTTGTACCCAATGTTTCAGGAATACCCTGCTCTTCAAGAGCTGTTCCCACCACATACACCTGTTCTGAACTCTGGTCATCTCTGGGGCACCACCACGCCCCCCACTTGTGTATTTGTAAGTGGGGTTGACCTTTTGCAAACATGCCGTTGACCACCTGTATAGGTTTCTTTGTCTTGCCTCTCTCACAAATCAGTTCTGTGCAATGCACTTCAAATGGTTCTCTAAATCTGTGCAGGTAGTCAGGCCAAAATAATCCTCTTTTCAGCATCTGATCACATGTGGGTTTGTGTGGCAGCTGCTCAGATCCTTGCTCGTCTGAGTTCATAAGGTCATCTGAGCTTGGCTCTTCCAGGCCTACCAGATATTTGGGATCATCCGATGCTATGACGTGTGACTCCTTCTGAACCCTCTGTTCTGGATCTTTATGCTTCTGGGAAAATTCCAAATCAGTTTCTTTTTGCTTCCCTGGATGCTGTTGTTCTGGCATCTGTAGTTTATTGGAACATTGGCCTTCTAGATGTGAAGGCACCCTGGCACAGTGCTTATCTGTACCAAACATTTCAATAAATGGTATAACGCGTAGATCCTTACACAGTTTCTGTTCTGGATCTTGATACTTCTGGGGAAATTCCAATTCAGTTTCATTTAGCTCCAGGGGATACTTCTGTTCTGGCTTTTGGTGTTTATTGACATACTGCCATTCTGGATGTGGCTTCTCCCTGAGATAGTGCTCTTTTGTACCCAATGTTTCAGGAATACCCTGCTCTTCACACACTTTTCCCACCACAGAGACCTGCTGTTCTGAGCCCCGGTCATCTCTCGGGCACCACCATGCCCCCCACTTGTGTATATGTAAGAGGGGTTGACTTTTTTTTGCTAACACGCCATCAACAATCTTTATGGGTTTCTTTGTCTTGCTTGTCTCGCAAATCTGGTCTGCAGAATGCATTTCAAAAGGTCCTTTAAATGCGTGCCTGTTTTCAAGCCAAAATGGCCCTCTTTTCAGCATTTGATCACAGGAGTGTAAGCATTGCAGCTGCTCAGATTCTTGCTCTTCTGAGTTTACCAGGACCTTTGACCTCGGCTCTTCCAGGCCTAGCAGATTTCTTGGGCCCTCAGAAACTATAACATGTGGATCTTTAAAAACCTTCTGTTCAGGATCTTGATGCTTTTGGATCAGTTCTGTTTCTATTTTTTCCACCTGCTGTTGCTCTTTTGGTCTCTCTGGGTTATTGTAACCACGCCATTCCAGATGTGGATGCTGCCTGGGACCGTGCTTTTCAGTACCAAATGTTTCAATTATTCCCTGCGCTTTGAAGATATTTCCCTCTGTTTGGTTGCACTGTTCCAAACCCTGCTTATCTTTGGGGCACCACCATGCCCCCCACCTCTTGATATGTAAGAGAGGTAGACCTTTTATTGCTAACAAATCATTGACAATCATGATGGATTTCTTTGATTTTCCACTTTTGCGAATCAAGTTTGCATAATGCTTTTTTAAAGAGCGTTTAAGTCTTTGTCTATTTTTAAACAAAAATACTCTTTTTAGCTTTCGATCTGATGAGTGCATGCATTGCAGCTGCTCAGAATCCTGCTCGTCTGACTTTATGAGGTCCTCTAAGCAATGGTCTTCCAGGGTTAGCACATTTTTGGGGGCCTCTGAAGCAATTGCATGTGTATTTTTATGAACCTTCGGTTCAGGATCTTGTTGCCTCTGGGGATATACCAAATCAGTCCCTTGTTGTTCCATTGGATTTTGAGGTTCAGAGGTTTGGATTGTATTAGAAACCTCCCGTTCAGAATGTGGCTGCTCTCTGGGACAAGGCTGTTTTGCTCCCAATGTTTCAATAAGGCACTTCTCTTCAAGAGCGTTTTCCTCCATTTTGTCCCTCCATTCCGCATCCTGCTCATCTTTGGGGCACCACCATGTAGCCTGTCTGTTGATATCTGGGAGGGGTAGACTTTCTGTTGGTAACAGGTCAATCACAATCTTCATGGACCTCTTAATTGTGCCTCTCTTGCAAATCAATTCTGCACATTGAATTTCAAAAGGGCATACTTGCCTTTGCCTGCTTGCAACCCAGATTGCTTCTCTTTTTCTCTTTTGATTGTTCAGAGGTGGGGCCAAAATTTTCAGGGTTAGCAGCTCGTTCAATCTTCCTGATTTTGGCACATTTTGCTTGTATTGGCCTTTCCATGTCAGCCTTTCTATCTTCTCAGTGTCACGTTCTTGTGCATCATGCTGATGCTTATATGCTGATTCTTCTAGTTGTGGCTTAATTAAACTTTGGTTAACTGGGTTTCTTAACACGTTAGGGCCAAGTGCTTGCAGCTGCCGTGGGCCCGCCATGCCCTGATGTTGGGGGCCTGTCCGTCCTTTCAGGCTCTGCTTCACCTGACTTGCTGGTCCTTTGGTGCTATTCGCTCTTGGGAAATTCTGTTCTGTGTCTCGTGTCTGCTTGGGGCTTTGCTCTTCTCTTTTTTGTGCCACTACATTGTCTTGCTCTTGGAGGAGTTTAAAATCCAAAATATCTAGATCATCTTCCTTATGGATCTGCTTTCCCTGGATTTCTGAATCTCCAGAGCCCCTGTGTTGTAAGCACTGACTTGTGCTGTGACACATGTGCCTGCAGCATTTGCCTGACTTCTTTCTGGGTACTTTGTGCATCTGCACATTGAAGCTGCAATCTGTTCTGTACCTGTTCTTGCATTTCTTTATTTTCTTTTCGTTTCGTCTGTTGTCTTCCTTGCCGCTCCTTGAACCCTGTAGATTATTAGAAGCCAGAACCGCACAGAGTCGAGACCCCTCAAAATGTTGATAGTCTGTGAAATTTCTCCTACACTGGCTGTGAAACTCTAGGCTTTGTGTTTCCTTGAAGCATTTATGAAATGTAGCTTGAAGCTCCCCAAGGTACAGCTTGTTTATGATGTCAGATTCTTCACCAGTTGGTTCTTCTTCCTGTTTCTGGCTGTGCTGATCATGGGCTTGCAATTGCTTTGGGTCATTCTGTTGATCTGGACCTGCAAGGCCATTCTGACACTGCTCTTGTCTATTTTGCAGTACCACTGAACAGCAGTGCTCTTGCTCAAACAGTTCCTCTAGGTCTGGCTCGAGTGAGACTTGCACCTCCTCAAGGCCTGATGTCAGTATTGGAAGCCCGTGGGAAGCTTGATTGTCTCTGTCTTCCAGCTCTCCTTTTTCTTTCCATTCCCTGGGGTCTTTCTCTTTGGTGTGCTGTGTGCCCAGAGAACAGAGGAAGGAAATGCTTTTGCATAGCAGCACACAGAGAAATGAAACGGCAATGCTCCATTTAAAATACTGAAAGACACAAACAACAATGTACAGGCTGCAGACTCTGAGGCATTTTGCTTTCATCTTCTGCATATTCTTCGAGCACTGTTGATCCATGCTCTGTTGAGATTCTGTGTCCTGATGTTTTTGGGCTTTTGGATCTGTGGAGCTTTCATCTTCTGAGTTGGTCAGTTTCTTTGAGCCTTGCTGTTCTTTCATTTGCTAAACCTCATGAAACTGCTGCTCCAGAGAGGCTCGAACTCTCTAAATGTCACCCTCCATGTTTTTCTTGAGGTTAAGCACCAATTTTGTTCACTTTAGGCACACAGTATCTAAAGCACAGAAATAATGAATGGAAGAAACGTTAGAGCATGTTCACATTACATTTGTTTTTACTTATGTTCGTCAGATACCTGATTAAGTCTAGCTACAAAAAAACGAAGCACTCTGCCAGACCTCTTAAAGGGGTATTCCAGTCAAAAATGCTATGCTTTAAAAATGTTGGGCATAATAAAAAAGATATATTGGCATTGTTTAAAACAAAAACAAAAAAGTTTGTATGGAAACAAAATGTGTTAATGACTTTTAAAGCCTCGATTTTCCAGCACTTGGGTGCAGCCATTTTGTGAGCTGACACAGTTTCATGTGTGAAATATTAATGCAGTGCTCTCGCAGCAGCAATCAAGCAAAAGCTTCCTATTGGGAGCTTTTGCTTATTGCTGCTGGAGAGCAGAGAATTTTTCAACATGAAAACGTAAACATGCTTGGCCTCATGAAATGATTTAGCATCTTTGACGGTCTGCGTTTCAGTGATTTATTTCTCCACCTTGCCTAGACCGGCAAATGGAAATATTTGCACATTTTACAGGCCGATTCTTGTAATTCCTCTCAAAAGTGTCGCACGCGGCTGGCGCACAGCGTGCCCGTGCGAATGTCTGCGCCAGCCGCGTGCAATAAAATCAATTTCCGCGCACAGCGTATTCATGGATTCCCACCTCCAAAAGCAGACGTGGTGCAGAGTGGCGCAGCGACCCTGCAGAAGCGCCAGTTACGCCCCCAAGAACGCCCTCACGCAAGGAAAAGCCATCAAGATCGCAAAAGCATCGCAAAGGGCTGCGCCAACCCTGTACCAGTTTCCCGGACTGGCAAACAGCAAACGCAAAGCGGGGAACGCGTATTACGGGTGTCAGGAACACGCGTGCGCGAGAAGTTTCACACGCGACCTGGCCTGGGGGAGCGTGTGCGTGTATTTCAGGGGTGCGCGAGAAGTATTACACACGAATGGCCTGGGTGCGTGTATTTCAGGGGTGCGCGAGAAGTTCCACACGCGATTGGCCTGGGTGCGTGTATTTCAGTGGCTCGCGGGTGGTTTCACACGCGATCGGGCCTGGGGGAGCGTGTGCGTGTATTTCAGGGGTGCGTGAGAAGTATTACACGCGAATGGCCTGGGTGCGTGTATTTTAGGGGTGCGCGAGAAGTTCCACACGCGATTGGCCTGGGTGCGTGTATTTCAGGGGCTCGCGGGTGGTTTCACACGCGATCGGGCCTGGGGGAGCATGTGCGTGTATTTCAGGGGTGCGCGAGAAGTTCCACACGCGATTGGCCTGGGCGCGTGTATTTCAGGGGATCGCGGGTGGTTTCACACGCGATCGGGCCTGTGGGAGCGTGTGCGTGTATTTTAGGGGTGCGCAAGAAGTATTACACGTGAATGGCCTGGGTGCGTGTATTTCAGGGGTGCGCGAGAAGTTCCACACGCGATTGGCCTGGGTGCGTGTATTTCAGGGGCTCGCGGGTGGTTTCACACGCGATCGGGCCTGGGGGAGCGTGTGCGTGTATTTCAGGGGTGCGCGAGAAGTTCCACACGCGATTGGGCTGGGTGCGGGTATTCCAGGGCTGCGCGGGATGTTTTACACGCTCGCCTACAACACGTATTCATGGAAACGAACGTGGCCAATCCGGAAACACGTACGCCAGCAGGAAGTAGGCGTACGTCCACCCGCACAGCATAAAAGTGCACGCAAACAACAAACAAGCTCAGACGCCAGGATGAACATACCGTTGTTAGCAGCAGTGGCCGTGGTATACCACAGGAGGAGGAGGAGGATAGTCCGGGCCAGAATTTTTACACCCAGAACCAGCCTTTTTGGGATGCCTGATGACCATGTGTATGGGAGGTACAGGTTTCCACCTCACATAATACTCAACCTGGTCAGTGAGTGGGAGGATGACCTCACATCAACCACCCTGTGCTCCCAAGCACTCAGCCCCCTGGAGAAGGTCCTCAATGTACTGCACTTCCTGGCCAATGGATCATTTCAGCGGACAAGTGCCATAGTGGGGGGGGGGTGTCACAGGCCACGCATTCACGCTGCCTACACCAGGTCTTGGCCATCATCACTGCACGCCCATCAGTCCGCAGGCACATATACCTGCCCAGAACACCTGCAGAAAGGCAGGCTGTTGCCCAGGACTTCTACAGGGTGGCACAATTCCCCAAAGTGCTAGGTGCCATTGATTGCACCCATGTGGCTCTACGTCCCCCCAGGGCAACTGAGCACATCTATAGAAACCGCAAGCACTGGCATTCCATCAACGCCCAGGTAGTATGTGATGCCAAGGGAATCATCACCTTAGTATACGCCAACTATCCAGGCTCCACCCACGACAGTTTCATATACAGAATGTCTACCCTAAACCGGGACATAGAAGCTGGGCGGCATGGCGATACATGGCTGCTCGGTGAGTATAAATGCCACTGCGCATGCATGCATGTCAGATACTGAGTAATGTCACAACCCCACTGATGATACCCATCACCACCTCCCCAGGGGACAGTGCCTACCCTCTCAGCACCCACATGATGACACCAATTCGGAACCCCACCACGCCACCCCAGGTAAGATACAACACAGCCCACATTGCAACCCAGGGCATCGTGGAGCGCACATTCGGAGTGCTCAAGTCACGCTTCCGCTCCCTTGACCGTTCTGGCGGGCAGCTGTTATACGCTCCCCCAGTAGTGTGCAGGATCATAGTGGCAGCATATGTCCTGCACAACGTTGCAACACGCCGGGGCCTGGCCGTGGACATGGTGGTGCCCCCACATCCCCAACCACATGCATGCCCACTGCGCATGGGAGGGGAAAGGGCACGGGGTGAGGCAGCCCGTACGCAGCTCGTGGCTAATTACTTCACATAAAATCACACCCCTGTGGAGTGCACACAGCCCTGGCACATACCAGCTGACAATCAATGATGATAGTTACTGACAATTATGATGTGTCAATGGACAGTCAACTGTCACAACCATACCAGCCTGAGATTGTACATCTGGAAGTGTTCCATTGTGTGCGTCCCAACCTACACAAACAGCACCAATGCTGTGTTCAAAAGCACACTTCTATGCTGCTAAAATCATTACCCCCTTGCAAGACACAACATGACAACAGTGCCATGTCACCCAACCCCTCCCCAGCACCGCCACCCAACACACCATGGCATGACATGCCATGTGAGAGCAAACAAAATCATCCCCCAAACATGACACGTGTCACAAAGTACAGTGTCCCTAATGGAAACTGGCCACACACAATATGCCCACATGAATGTAGAAACAACAACACACATGACCAAATACTTACCACAATACAATCGACATAGCATAAACATGACAGTACTAAGGCAAAGGATACGTAGTCTTACAACATGAGAATGCCAGCACATCCACCACCTCCAACTGTACAGTGTTGTTGCCACGCACATCTGGAAGTCCACTGCTCACAACATGAGCTCCATCTCCAAAGTGGACATCCTTGTGAAGACATGAGGAATGAACCTGCAAATCAGGAGGGAGACATGGATGCACAAGCACACATCAATACACCATGCAGTGCACAATACAACAACAATATGCACTAGGAATGTATACACAGTATTGACTACAGACTACCCACACAGCTCATGGGAGTCCAACGTCACTGTGTAATTCACTGTCACTTGGGCACACCCTTTGCAAGCCCATGGAAATGGGAAGCAGGAGGGGTGTGTGTCTCACTGACCCAAGCATCTAACCCAAACTCAGGACAAGCCTGCATGTGCCCAGCCGGAATACAATGGATGCCCACGGGAGCCAAACAAGGCAACACACTGCAACAAAAAATCAAAAATAAAAAATAAAAAATGGCCATGTGTTGGCCAGGGGGGGTGGGGGAGGCCACCCAGGAGGTCACCCAGGAGGTCCGAGGACAGGGTGCCCACCAACAGCCACCTGCGTGAATGTTGCAAAAAAAACACCTCCATGGGCTCATGGCCTGCACGGCTACTAAATAGTGGCAGATTCACTGCTGGATTCGCTCTCCTCAACCTCTGCTGCTGCTGCCACAGGAGGTGGTGGTGCCATGGGAGGCAGCCCACGCAATGCCCTAGTTTGGTCCTCCATGGCAGCAAGCATGCGGGCCTGGAAGGCCTCGTTCTGGAGGGATATGGTGCGGAGAGCCCCATGCAACACCCGATGTGTTGCCCGGACCTCCGCCCGAGTTGCCTGCATCTCTGCTGAGAGCGTACGGGTGACGTGCTCCAGCAGCTGTTCCGTCCTGGTGACAGTGGAAGCCTCAAGGTCCACAAGAGTCTGCCTGAGGTGCCGGACCTCTCCCCTCAGGGCTTCCCTCTGTCCCTGGGCATCTATAGAAATTGATTCCCTCAGATTGTCCAGGGCCGCCTGTCTGTCCCTGTTGGACGCCAACATGTCCTCCCTGACTGATTGGCAAATGGAGTCTGTTGCCTGCTGTAGTAGCTCCATCTGCCTTTCTGGGGGGACTATGGAAGTGGCCACCCTCTCCATGGCTTGAGCAATCATTTCGGATGATGCTGCTTGTTGGTTGGCCATACCGTAAATGGATTGCTCCAATGCGGTATTGCCTGGTGGCCGACGGCCACCGCGTTGGCGGGCACCACACCTGTCTGGGGCAAGGCGAACTGCGCCTTGCTGTGTCGGCACTGCCTGAGGCTGCAGGACTGCATTTCCCCTCTGAACGGCTGGCCCAGGAACAGGATCAGATGTTGCGGAGTGTGGCCCTGCATCCGTAACCACCACAGGCGCACCTACCAACACTGACATCCCCATAGTGGGCTCTACCCCTGGTGCAGGTGGGTCGGACAGAACAGTATCCCTTCCATGAACACATACCTGCGAATCCACATAGGCCTCATCCGAATCAACACCTGAAAGGAGTTCTGGGGAGGTGCAGCCAGGGACACCCCGGGACAGTATGGCCTGCAGCAAGAGAGGGTTCTCCCCCACCACCAAACCACGTTCCCCACCGGTGCCTGGTCCTGCTTCAGATCCCTCCTGGGCCTGCACCATCTCCTCTCCCTCAACAGCATCAGGTGCGTCATCCTCTGCAAAAACAAGAAAGACAAAAAATGGAAACAGGCATTAGCACCATGG
Organism: Ambystoma mexicanum; assembly: GCF_040938575.1. Lineage (NCBI taxonomy): Eukaryota > Metazoa > Chordata > Amphibia > Caudata > Ambystomatidae > Ambystoma > Ambystoma mexicanum. The sequence continues at coordinate 63,924,920 of NC_090937.1, forward strand.
CACGCTATTAGGCCAGACAAGCTACAGTACCAGTACTTGATTTACACATGTCCCACATGACTATAACCCTCCCATGCATGCACTGTCCATGAGTTGGAAGGGGAGGAAAATGTCAGACACTGATGACACCAAGATGGGAGAGCAACACATCAGCTGCATGCTGGCTAGCAGTGCCATCACACATTGGCCTGTGAGTGGCATGTCCAATACACATACATGACACATGCCATCACACAGATGGCATGTACCATGGGCATGTCATATATGTGACAATGGGGCAGAGTGATGCGCAGTAGAACCAGGTGAATTCCTACAATCAGCCTGAATGAACACAGCTAAATACGGAACAATGTGGTAGCAAGATGCCACTTCAAGGGCAACTGGCGCAATGTAGTGCAAAACGCCTACTGTGGCCAGAAGGGATACTGTAATACCCAAATCCCGGGCTGCAGGATGCATTGGATGAAGCACATGGGTGAGACAAAACACTCAGGCACACACACCCTGACCTGGCACTCAACCAGATCCCCTCCCACAAACTACATACACATGGATCACACACACATGCATGTGCACTCACCGGACAATGCCTCGTAATCTGGTAGTTCTCCCACACCTTGGATCTGCTCCTCTGTGACGTAGGTCCCAGCAACATGCTCATGTAGAGTGAGTTCTATGTCCTCTTGTGGAGACCCACCTCCAGTCGCCAGAGTTGCGGCATGACTTGAGGCCAGCTTTTTCTTTGCCCTACGCTTAAGGTCGTTCCAGCACTTGTAGCACTCAACAGCTGTGCGCTTCATAAACCCAAGGGCACTTATGCTGTCCGCGATGGACTGCCAGTGTGCCTGACGTCGAGCAGGTGTAATCCTACACCCTGAAGTGACCAACATTTCGGCGTCATGTTCGGACACATACTGCACAAGTGCATCCAGTTCGGCATCATTGAAACTAGGCTTCCTTGGCGTGCCGGACCGTGTAGCCGTGTCGGGGTCATCAGCCTGTACTGGACGAGCACTCTTCCTCTTTCTTTTTGTGGGTGGTGGGGATCCGGAGTGCCCTACGCCGCTCTGGACACTAGAGGCAGGAGCACCGGTGGACTGTGTAGTAGTAGTGTGTGATGGCATACTGACCACATGACTTTCTGCAGGCATTAGCTGAAGTGTGATGATGGCAGGGGGAACCTCAGTCTGATGTACCGGGACCAACACTGTTCTTGCTGGGGGAGTCAGAGCTGGGGTGGATGGAGCTGCAGCTGCCCCTGCAGCCTCCCCACCCCGCCTACTCGGGGCAGCAGATGACATGGCTGCCCCTGCACCACGTGGCCTGGTGACACTGGCTTGCGCCGCCACCCGTGGCCTAGACTTGGCGACCTGGAAGTCAGCCTGGGAGTCACCCTGTGCTAGGTCAGGTGCCACAACGGGCCGGTCCAACAAGGGCTGAGCAGGGATGGTGTCAGCCACGTTTCCCTCAACCATGGGGGGGGGGTGTGTCCCTGACTGGTCCTCCACACGTGGGGGGCTTGGGGGAGTCTGCAAATCCTGGCCATGTCCCCTACCGCGCCCACCACGCCCACCTCTTGAGGCTCTGCCACCTTTGCCACCCTTACCACTTGCTCGCCTCCCAGCCATGGCACTGATGGAGTTGTGCGCATGGGAGTTGCAGTGGACAATTGTCCTGGGCAATTGGGGGTCAAAGGGGTAGGGTACTAGATGGAATTTGTACCCAAGTGCTCTAGCAAGGCTGTATGTAACCCCTGGGGAAAGATGACGGGTCACGCAACGCACAGGCACCCCTAAAACAGAAAATGACGTGCACACGACCCCTCGTAGACCACGTGGTGGGAAAAGGAACCTGCACTACGCTGTGGCACCCAGAAACACAAAAATGAACGTATGCGTGTCACACGCAGCCTACAATGACCTCTGAAGGGGTACGCTACACACGGGGCTAGCACAGTTGGTAAATGCGTGCGCGGCTCACCGTCTGCCTGGGGAAAGAGCGTGAAAAATACGCGCGTGTGCGCGTTGGCAACACCCCCACCAAAAGAAGAATTGCACACTGTCTGAGGAGACAGGACAAAAGGAGAAGTCAACGCTGTTTGAGGAAACAGGTCGAAGAGAAAATCAGAAAAATACTGACAGAGGTAACAGGGAGTACGAACTAGAAACGCTGTGAAGTAAATCGCGTGTGAACCGACAAGAAGTACAGATTTCACCCACTTGCTCTCCATGGGAAGCACGTACAAGGAAATGACGTACTACACGCACCTTTTAAACCACACCACACGTCCAACGTCACTTCCGCGTATACGCACTGAGGCACTATCCTCCAATCACGCGGGCTGGCACTCGGACATGCAGTTTTTGGTCTTGTAACATCCCCCCGGGTACAGGGACACGCTCGCGCGTGTCACGTCACAGACGCGCCTGCGCTGTCAGGGCCTTTGGTCCAATGGAATCGCGTACACAGGCCAATCGTGTGTGGAACTTCTCGCGCATCCCTGAAATACACACGCCCAGGACAATCGCGTGTGAAAACACCCGCGAGCCCCTGAAATACACGCACCCAGGCCAATCGCGTATGAAACTTCTCGCGCACCCCTGAAATACACGCACACGCTCCCCCAGGCCCGATCGCGTGTGGAACTTCTCGCGCACCCCTGAAATACACGCGCTCAGGACAATCGCGTGTGAAAACACCCGCGAGCCCCTGAAATACACGCACCCAGGCCAATCGCGTGTGAAACTTCTCGCGCACCCCTGAAATACACGCACACGCTCCCCCAGGCCCGATCGCATGTGGAACTTCTCGCGCACCCCTGAAATACACGTGCCCAGGACAATTGCGTGAGAAAACACCCGCGAGCCCCTGAAATACATGCACCCAGGCCAATCGCGTGTGGGACTTCTCGCGCACCCCTGAAATACACGCACATGCTCCCCCAGGCCGGATCGCGTGTGGGACTTCTCGCGCACCCCTGAAATACACGCGCCCAGGACAATCGCATGTGAAAACACCCACGAGCCCCTGAAATACACGCACCCAGGCCAATCGCGTGTGGAACTTCTCGCGCACCCCTGAAATACACGCACACGCTCCCCCAGGCCCGATCGCGTGTGGAACTTCTCGCGCACCCCTGGAATACACGCACACGCTCCCCCAGGCCCGATCGTGTGTGGTACTTCTCACACGTGTAGAACTTTGGCGCACATTTTTTTCCTGCGCAGGGACACTACCGCCTGCTTTCGTGTGGCGGACATGTATGTTTTTTTCCTGCGCAGGGACACTACCGCCTGCTTTCGTGTGGCGGACATGTATGGGCCTGTGCGCGTCTTTGGCCGCGCGCTGTTTTTCCCTATTCGATTCCATGAATACGTGTTGTAGGCGAGCGTGTGGGCGTTCTGCGCCCTTGCCTCCTGTACTTCCCCCGTGACGCCCACATTTTCACGAGTTGTTCCCCATTCTGCGTGTAACGCCCCATGTTACGCCTACTTTTGTTATGTGCGCCGCGCTATGTGCGAATTCGCTGTGGCCTTATCGCACAGCGTTCGATGACCTGTGCGCCAGTGTGCACCAGCGTGCGCCGCGCACTTTTTCAGCGCACATCCCACATTTTGCGCGTGCACGGACTTCCATGAATAGATGTGCGATGTTTTCTGTGCAATAATCACACTTGCACTGCGATAATCGCACTTGCACTGCGATTTTCGCTATTTCACTGCGAATCGCACGTTTTCGCACGTGTGCGCCGTTTTTTCGGCGCACGTTGATTCCATGAATCGGCCTGATTGTGTGTGGAATCTCATATATAACTGCGTTTTTTCACAAAGATTGCAGAATGTTGGGGCCAGCTCTCCCTGCTATAGAGTCTATTCCTATGCTTCGGTCTGAAGCTAGAATGGAGTGCCCGCTCCAGAGCATACCTTCCCTCTCCCCCCTCAATGTGCAGCACACAGGTGTAAGGTAGGGCCTAGCAGAATTACTTTGCTGGCAGATTCTCAGCTGTAGGGGTGAGCAGAAAGGGTCACAACAACACAACACTGTTGTTAGATTGCAAATTGTTTAGATGTCTACCCATTGTAGACATGCAGTCAGGCAGGCAGAGCCTTGCGGCAAGACAAAAGCGCTTCCGTATTTAAAGGCCATGGATGGGTCCAAGGCTGCGCAAGCCTGAAGCAGCTTGAGAGAACTCGCCCACTTCTGTCCCTCCCACCCTCTGTACCTCATGTAGGAGACCTTTTATCTGGTCCTTTGTGCCTGCTATATTTACATAGCTGGTCCACTCGGCTTCACTAAATATTTTTTTTTCCTCTTAGCTTAGTGTTGCCCAAACTGATAATACCCTGAGAAATATTCAATAGCACACTCAACTAATGCACTTACTGTTGACTTAGCAGATACGCCAAGTCTGTGTTCTACAAAACATTTGTATGATTAACAATACCAATAATGAAAACAAGGCGAAGAAATCTGCCTGTATTTTATTTTCTAGCTTTGGCTTGTACGTCTATGAACTTCTGCCTTATTTTACAGGTCAGTAACATCATGTGCACTGTTAAGAACACCCGCTATATGTATGTTTGGCACCATCATGGCCGTCCTGCTTCAAATCCTAGGCTTTCTGGGACAGACCTTTTTGCTTTTAACTGAAAATTCTCTGTCCTGGTCATTTCTTTAAAAGTGCAAATTACATGCAGGGGGCCACAAGCATTAACACATACGTGCTGTTGGGTCCTATGCATGCAATTTCTCAACTTTAAAAAAAAATATAGAGTAAAACAGCCAAAACAGCACCTTTACTACTTGCTTTTATTCTCCATTTTGTAAAAAAAAGCATAACTGGTGCATTCATAGTACACTTTGCAGCCAGCTTTTACAATGGATTCCGAAGGAATCTGGGTGCTTTTTGCAGGTGCTAAAGGCAGATGGATTTTGTAGGAATCTATTAGTTTAACGGTAGCATGAAAATCCATGCTGGCGTTAAACCATGTGCTCTTTGGCGATGGAGCAAAAATAGTAGAGTCAAAACTTTTTTTTCTGCTTCTTACAGAGTGGCCTTTAAGCCTTTGTTTTACACCATGGGTTACTGTTGTATTAATTAATTGTAAATAGTTGGTGTGTATTTGCAATCTGGAGTTGCTGATATTTGAAGCTGGATGATTTCAAGAAAGAAGATCCCCATAAAACGCAGACTATGGAATGGGGGAATTTTTATGTTGGAAGAGAGAAGGGTTGGAGCAGGCACAGGTCTGAATCCCATTTCACCCTTCCAAGGCTGATATATTTGACAATAAGAACAATATTTTACAGAGCTTACTAGGAGAAGGAATCCATTATAAAGTGCTTTATATAAATATAAAAAGTAAGATATCATGCCACTTACCATGTAACCTCCTCCATCTTAGAGCGAAGTTCCCTGTGAAAAGCAACATAAAAACATTAACTTAATAGGTTTTAATCACAAAAATCTTCATAGATATTGTTATGAGAATCATGCTCTTTTTGGGGAATGAATCAATAGTTCACCTGTTTGAAAATGTATTGATAGAAAAGGAATGAAACAAGTGTCATGTAAGGTTAAGGGATATTACCAACTCAATATTTAATGGAACCGGATGAATCAAACCATCACCTCTCAGACATGGTAACATTGCCGTGTGGATACAGGATATATCCAGAGCTAGAAGTGTAACAAAAAAAGTAGGAGCGGAGGTGGCATTGGGAGCAGGCAGAGGTCCAACTAGGTATATTGCTTTTCATGTTATTTTCTTTGTTCACAACCTATTTCAGTTTAGACACAGCTGCTGTGAGGAGGACTTTGAGAAGTTCCCCTTGCAAGTTATAGAAATTCGAGAAAAAAATGGGTGAGCTGTCCATTTAGATTTTTTACCTCTAATCATCCCTCATTTTACTTATACATTATTATACAATAATTCTGCTTTCTTTTATATTTCTCAATTTGTTTCATTGACATTAAACATATATGCTATATGACCCATGCCTGGGGTAAGTATAATCTGGAGCCCCCTAGCCCCATGCATCCATTTCTTAGTGATTTGTGTGCTCCAAAAACCCTCCCTGCTCCAATTCTTTCACCAGTTCCTGGTCGGCGCTTCTCCCCTCCTGCCTCCCTGCCAACTGCCTTTCCGATTGGCCAGAAGGCCTAGTGTTTTGTGAGTGCAGGTGTAACGCCCTTGCCACATAGCTCTGGAGCCATTCTATGTGACCCGTGCCTGGGGTAAGTAACATCCAGAGCTCCAGCCACACGCATCCATTTCTTAGTGATTTTTGTGCCCTTTTAGCACCTTAGCATGCTCGAAACCTCTTCCCCTTTCCAATACTTTGAGAACTTCCTGGTTGTTCCTTCTCTGCCTCCTATCTCCCCACCCACTGCCCTCCAATTGTCCAGAAGACCTAGTGTTTTGTGAGTGAGGGTGTAGCACCCTCGCCATAGCCCCGGAACCACTCTATGTTACCTGTGCCTGGGGTAAGTATCATCTGGAACTCCCACCTTCACGTATCCATTTCTTAGTGATCTGTGTGCCCTTTTAATGCCTTAGCACACTCTAAACCTCCTCCCTGCTCAAATCCTTTCCCCACTTGCTGGTCGGCCCTTTTCCTATCCTCCCTCCCTGTCCATTGCCCTCTGATTGGATAGAAGGGCCTTATAAGATACACACTTTTAGGCATCCCCTGCCCAGGCAGCCAGTAAGCTAAGGGCCCCAAGGCAAAGGGCAGCTCCCATGTATGCAGCTCCAGTCCATTTGCCTGTTTTTCGCCTGTGAAGCCTGCCACAGTCAACCAGCAGCAATAGATTAGGTAAGTGTGGTGTGGGTGGGAAGTACAGCCATTACTATACTCCAGTTAATCCCTACCACTCTTATTACCTACTAGAACACTAGTTTTATTCAGCCATATCTCGCATTTACCCCAATTGTGTTAGTCAGTGATATTGCCCATTTAGCCCACCTGTGTTAGTCAGCCATAGCCTGCCCAGTTGTGTTAGCGAGCCAAATCTTACATTTAGCACATCTGGTTTAGTGAGCCTTATCTTGCATTTAGCTCATTTGTATTAGTGAGCCATATGTCGCATTCAGCTCATTTGTATTAGTGAGCCATATGCTGCATTTAGCCCATCTGTGTTCCGGAGCCAACTCCGGCATTTAGCTCATTTCTGCCAGTGAGCCAAATTTAGCATTTAGCACATCTGCCTTAGCGAGCAATCTCGCATTTAGCCCATTTGTATTAGTGAGCCATATGTTGCATTTGGCCAATTTGTATTAGTGAGCCATATGTTGCATTTAGCCCATCTGTGTTAGTGAGCCATATCTCGCATTTAGCCCATTTATTTCAGTGAGCCAAATCTTGCATTTAGCCCATCTGTCTCAGTGAGCCATAAATTGCATTTGGTCCATCTGTGTTGGTGAGCCGTGTCTTGCGTTTAGCCCATTTGTGTTGGTGAGCAACATCTGGCATTTGGCCCATTTCTGTCAGTGAGCCAGATACTGCTTTTGACCCATCTGTGTTAGGGAGCAGTGTCTCGCATTTGGCCCATTTGTGCTGGTGGGTCTTATGTGACATGTTTGTCAAAAATGGGCATTTCCCTATATTTTTGTTTTTGGGGGACTGATTTCAAGTCGGGAAAATGGGATAAATAGTGAATAAGGTAAGGAAATTGGTTACCACTCCCTAACACTGGTTACCCCTCCCTAACACTCCCTAACACTATCACAATTATTGTAATAGTCCTCGCCTATCTCAGTGGTTAGTCAATACCAACATAATAAACCAGGAGATCATTTATGTCAAAAGATTCATTCTTTAATTAATGCCATTGTTTAAAAACAGACTGTTTTAAAACAATTCACTGATACTTCAGTGACTTTGACAAGTATCCAGTATTCCGTTTCTGACAGATAAGTTCAGACAGCTTATTTCAATCGTTTTTTATCAGGGACGGAAGAAGAGTGACCCAGAAATGCACAGGTCACACAAATGACCTATGTGGACATTTCACAGAGAGAAATATACAATAGATATGGGACAAAGGCTTTGTTGTTACGTCCTCTTGGAAAAAACAGGGGACTAGGTACAAATGTATGTTATAGTCAATTTGTCGACATGTGTTTCAGCCTTCTAAATGAGATTTGCTTTTTCCTAGCGTTCTTAAACAGCTGCTTCTAAGGCCTTCTTCAGGACAGTAACTTTTTTTCAAAAAAGGGACACAATCTAGGGTAACCCAACAGTTGGCAGCAACTCTTAATGGTAGTGCCGGACGTGTCTAAGGATTGCGTTTCACTGCTACTCTCTGTTCAGCAGGGGATTTGAGGAAAACACATTTTCTCTAAATGCTGCCTGCGCTTCTCGGAGGCTCCCACTCTCCTTCTGGTGCATCAATTCAAATGCACATTTTCATAATGTGCGTATAATTTCTTTTACTGGGTTCGCACAGGCATCTGATGTCAAATTTGTCATCAAAATGCCCTCACCAAACATTGCTTGTTACAATCTGGAAAGTGCCCATATGTGTAATAAGGCAGGTCCCTCAAAAGCCAACTTTCAGGGTCCTTAGAATTCCTTGACATTACAGGCATTATACGCTGACCAGATCCCAATTGCGGCACAGACAACAGATGAAAGTATACCTGAGCATATGGAAGCTATGGATGGTGCTAAAATGGACACCTCTGACACCTCTCAGATTCAGGTGTTGTCAAATAGCACAGCAGACTACCTGCAATTTGTGCCTGTTTTCAGGCAGCACCCGCTTTGAGGTGCAGCATTGATTTTTAGTTTGGGCTATTAGGTGTCACTGTGACAACAATAATCTGAAACAAATGCATTGGAGTACAGGTATGGAGGAACCGGGACGGACTCAGGACCAAAAGAGGCACTGCCTGGAATGATATATGAGGAGAGACACAGAGTCTGTAGGTGTTGTTTAGCTATGTGCCCACCCATTGCCTGCCCATGGCCATGCTAATACCTTTGTAGATTCCCACCCATTCCTGCCTCTGCTGCCCAAAACACCTCCTTAGGGGAACTCTTTGAGCTCTCTTTATTCAAGCACTTCCATCAGACTCTACATTCAAAGTGACTGCCAGTGTTTGTTCAAAGCAGTCTTTGGAGAGTTATTGTCATAATTGTAGTTGTAGAAACACTCTGTCTTACCAGGCCTGCTTTCAGCCACTCGATCCATAAGCAGTCTGCGTGTCCACTGAAATCCTGTGCCTATATATAAAAAGGGTGATGTAGACAATCCAGACAATCATAGGCCCATCTTTCTTCCCAATGCCTTGTCTAAGATTTTTGTGAGTTTGCTCGTAGAGCAGTTAAAGGAATGGTTTGGTCAAAAAATGTTATTGTCCCTACGGGTTGGCCATGTGTTTTTAAGCCTATGGACCTTACACGAGTTTTCGTCCATTAAACGTACGCGAAAACAGGCACCAGGGCGCTGCCATTTTGTGATAATCCTTTCACTTGCCCCATCGACCTGGCTCACCTGCTTTTGCGGCACTAAATCATATCCCCCGCCCCTGAGCGTGACATTATCAAAACATTCATATTCCCCGCCTCTCTCCGTGACGTTACTGTGCTGCGTAGGCAAACGCACCCAGTCGTCTTCTACGCGACTTCACACAGAACCCGGAAACCAACACAGATCAACTCACAACACAGCGCGCCACAATTTGGAATATGAAACTGTACTTTAAAATCAAATAGCAACACGGTACATTTGGTAAAGTACATTTATTTGACATTAAATGTTTATGGAATATTCAGCAATCGGAATGTGATTTTTTTTCTTTTCTCTCTATCCGCAAATGCTGTTCCATTTTATCGTGAGTCACGCGCTGTTCCTTTATGGTACACAGGGGGTTGGTTTTCGTTAAAAGAAGCACTTTGTTCGCACGGTGAACCGCAAGGCTGTTCCATCAACTAGGCACGTAAGGGCATATGGGCCCTTGGCGATAGTCCCATAAGATCGTCAAAGTGGTGCAGTTGTTTATGAGAAGCTACAGCTGACGGTTGAAAAAACCATCTGCCGGGGTCTGAAACTGGTGGCAGTTGCAGTAGGGTAGGATATACCTGTTTTAAAAACATAAAAATTATAAATAGTCTCGCCAGCCGATCTTTATTACTATTATTCATTTTATTTATTACGGCCGATCAGAAACTATTTGCTTGCAACGATAGTTCAATGGAGAATGTTCGGCTCTAAAATCAATGCGAAAACTAACGAAATAAATTGACGTTAACACACAATGAGAAACGACTTTTTGTATACATGCGTGTGGAATGTGGACCTGCATGCCCATGTGCCCGGTACAAAGACGATCCCACAAACGTTTTACTTGCTCTTCATTCATTCATTCATTCATTCATTCATTCATCCATTCATTGATTCTTCATTCCGGTATAATAGCGTCTATATAGTTACTTACATTATATTCGCAATTTCCATTGTGTCTCTGCGTAATGCAGTCCGTAAATCCCACTGTGCTCGTGACAACTATTTTTCGTATACTGAACTAACATGAAACTCAATCTAGTTTCCGAATTTTCTGCCTTATCGTCTCTTACGTTATTGCCCACCTCCTTCAAATGAAGTCCTTTCGGCATGGTCCCTGTCTCTCAAGGTAAAAAACAATAGAACCTTATACTGCCAGTGCGAGTTGTGGGCCTCTTGAGGCCGTGAGCTGAAAATCAAAGCCGCTGACCTTCACTCGAAATGAGCATACATTCTTACTTTGCAACATCGCGTCTGTGAGAACTTGAATTTTCGAATCCATCTATGTACTGGGCCTCAATGTGCAAATGCGAACTGGCTTCTCTCCCATCTGCAACGGCTCGCTTGGCGCGTTCAAAGGCCCCAATTTTGTCCTCGTTGTCCGCGAGCTTTGCAGCCCTAGAGAACCATAACTATGGGGCTATTGACTTTTTGGGGGAAGGTCAGGGAAAGTATAAAGTACCCGAGGAGTTGAGTTGAAAGTGAGATTTATTGTTTGTTTGTTTTATTATTTGCAATACGCAAGCCTCCCCTCGGTTAACAGTGCGCAGCATTTACATGAGATTGTGAAACTTAGTTACTTCAACAAAAATATATACATACATATATTGACAAGGTCAGCGATATGAGGTGAATAGAGAGAGAAGTCAAAGATGACACCCAGGTTGTTCGCCACCCAGGATGGTGAAGGTAGGGGTGAGGGTTTGCATACTTTGTATGTACACTGTACAATAACATTTTTTTACAAAAATACTATCAGATTATAATGATTTAAACCGGGATTTGTACTTCTCAACAAGTTCTTCTTTAGGTGGACATGGCACAGTGGCAATGTTTGGTGGCAATGCATCAGTGCTCTGCATAGAAATGCTCAAAATTCCATATCTATGCTTCTCGAGTACAGCAACAATAAGGCCTTTAATAAAGTCGAACTCCATTTCCTCATAGACTGGTTTGATCACCCATTGCTTACTTCTTTTTGCAAAGGCTGTAGTGTAGCGAAGCATCCCTACATTTCCTGTAGTTCTAGATTGTTCACTGCACACATTCTCGTTACGGGGGCCAAGACCGCAAGTAGAGTCCTATATTTCATGCCCTGCATGCTGAAATGCAAGCGCTTTGGCCTGTAGTTTATGCACATATTGTGGAACACTTCCAAACCTCCTGTGTGACAGAATTCTGTCAGCCCTCTCAAATCTCTTGATAGAGTGTTATTGAAAACAATCTTCTCAATGGCTTTGTGTGTGGATGAAGATGGAACCAACCACTTCTTCTTCCGTGCCTCCTCTGGGGACAAAGGGCCAGGTTCACATTGGTGGAAATGTAGGTTTTCTGGCCAGCGGTGAACGTTGGTACAGTGGTGCATCAGTGACCACCATTTTTCAAGTAGGATTTCCACTGACCCTTCACAAGTTTTGGAGCTCCACCAAAGATGGTTGCTGATAGACTGGGAGCACTGTGAAATACTTTCCAAACCTTTTTTTTCCCTGCAGCCGAGATTTTCTTATTGATTGATTTAGCAAGATGCCATACATCAAATTGATGTTTAATATGTGGGAACTGCTCCCTCATTGTCTTGGCAATTGAAATGTGTCTGTCTGTGGCTATGAGTTCGATGTGCATTCCCCTCGATTGTAGATATTCCACTGATTTTATAAATCCTAGTTTCTCCATGGCCACTGAGGATTTACATTGGGACACCTGCACGACCACCGAACTCACAATTTTCTTACTATCCATGTCCTGAAAGTGGTAGGTGCAGTACTTGGCAGAAAATCCAGTGCTGTCGCACTGTCCATGAATGTACTTGCTAGAGACAATTGTTCAATTTTCCAAGCATCACTAATGGCTGTAAATAGATAATCATGTTGGAATTTGTAGTACTGCATTTTAGAAATTAAATGGAGTCTCACAAACTGAAAGAAAGATTCTAACTTTCTAAAACTGGAGCCACTAAAAAGTGATGCAGCTGCACACAGTAGATTGCCTGCTGGCAGTTTCCCCAGCATCGGTTGTGCAGACCATGAGAACGTATGATTTAATCTACAGGCGGCATGTATTGTGACGTTACTGCCTTGTTTTTGACGAGTCACATGAATCAATGGCTTCCGACATACTTTCCCTCTGACGGAATGCCCACATTTCAGCATACTTATAATATCCATCAAACAACTGTCGAATACTATGTATTTGCCCTCTTTCATTAGACTGTCATCCGGCATCACACTTGTTTTGGACTGCATCGTTGAGGACATATCAGCAGCATTGAAAGAAATATTGCTGATATCAGGTTCTGATGCGTAGGTGAATGCTGCTGCTGGTTCATTCTCTGTCATTTCAACATCTGTTACTTCAACATTGATGGGAGAACACAACAATGTCGACAGCTTTTTTGGTGGCAATTTTTTGGCGGGCGTAGATTGTGTGAATTGATCTACGACTACTTCAGAGCTATCTTCAATACATTCAGTATCATCTTCTTGTGGTGTTGCAGTCGCACTGTAGCAATGGTCCTTTACAACTTTACTGGATTCTCCGGACACATTCATTTCATGTTCTGGCCATTGGACATGAGCATCTCTAGTCTCAACACGCGGCGTCTGAATTAATAGTTCCTCCATAGTGTAAATGGTCTGGCAAGCAACATCTCTCATTCACTTCACTGTCTGTGTATGTATAGTTTGTACACCCACGGGTAATTAGAGGACAGATTGGAAAAGGGATGTTCAGTTTTAACACAAGATAAAGTATAGTACAATTGACTGGAAAAAAAACATAAAATAGTTGCCAGCACAAAAATGTTTCTAAAGTTATGAACTGATTGTAACTAACCTTATTTTTGTTTTTATTTGCAATTTTTTTGACTCAACCTTCAACATCTGCACGCTGTAGCTCCGATTCGTTTCCACATCTCCTCCCTTCCTGTTGCACTGCAACGACTATATTTTCTGTATCCGCATAGACAGCACGGAATGAGGCTCCATCGACTCCCTGAAACATAGTACTTTCATTACTATGTATCACAATATTAGCATAAAACACACGTGAGGACGAACACACAGGTACATCTCAATAGCTAAACACGATTTAAACATTGTGTAGAACAATCAAACGACAAGTGTTCGAGCTCTGATGACCTAGTTTGATGGAACTGTCAGTATCCATACCTCTGGCTCTGCATGGACTGCCATGAATGATTGTATTGGAGAGGATGCATCAGCAACTCCCTGAAACACAGTACTTGCGTTAGTATGGTTTTCAATATTGTAAACATACACACACTTGGGGTCCACGTCACAGGTACATATAAAGAGATAACCACAAATTATGCTTTGTCTAAAAGAATCAAGGAATATTTAAATATGATCAGATTTATTCGACTTATTTCTCGGATTTCTTTACATCTGCATCATCTAAATGGGATGTTGTGATTGTAGTGGAAGCTCCATCGTCTCCCTGAAACACAGTACTTGCGTTAATTGGGAAGAAAGCATAGCAAATGGAATCACGTTATATGATCACGCTCAATGGAGCTGTCAGTATCCATACCTCGTGCTGCTGAAGAATATCTAGAGATGTTGTAAATGTAGTGCGCACTTCCGAAAACTGTTGCGCTGATTCGTATCCGCATGGTCCCGCTTCCACTTCCCCTGGAATTACTTGAATGTCAGGCTCCGCATCAAGTGCGGGGGTTGACGCTTCAACAAATGCCTGAAACATAGTATTTGCATTAGTAAGGATTACAATATTGAAAACATAACACACACTTGGGGTCGACAGCACAGGTACATATCAATGGCTAACCACGAATGAAACATGGTATAGAACAAACGACAAGTGTTCCAGTCCTGATGATCACGGTCGATGGAGCTGTCAGTATCCATACCTCATACTGCTGAAGAACATCTAGGGCTGTTGTCAATGTGGTGGACGCTTCAGCATCTCCCTGAAAGACAGTACTTGCATTAGTATGGATAACACTAATTATAACTGAAAACAAACACCAGGGGACGACAACTAAGGTGTATATCAATTGGAAAGCACTAACCAAACAATTGGTAAAATAATCACACGATACATAAAAACTATTACTTGACATGCATAAAACAAGTCTGTAGCGGAATAGCCAACTAAGATTACCTGATATGCGCTAGAAGTGGTTGATAATTGCGAGCACGTCACAGAAGTAGAATGTTCTTGCTTCAGATTCAAGGGATAGTCAAGCAGTTGTAAAGGTAAATTATTGTTTGATAATGAAATGCCAATATTTAAAATTGCCATGTAAGGAGACAGAATACTTGAGTAATGCATTTGAAAATGCACAATATAGCACAGTTCCCTGTGCCCATATATAGATTTTGTTTGTGGGTTATGAAATCTAAAAATAATATATTGATAAATGTCATTATTCAAAAAGCTATACACTCATATCAATGTCAAAAGTATTACAAATTGGAAACAACACCTAAAATATCAATGAATCCATTCGGGCTACCTACACACGCAAGGCCTAAAGCTAAAAACGGACACTTGACTCGCCAATTTGGAATGTGAACGAATAGAGTGGGAATAGCGTTTGCGAGCAAGATGTGGCATACATGTTCGAGGGAAAGTGCCGGCTGCAGATGCGGTATTGATCACCCCTCTTGTCCTCAAAGACTTGTTGGACTCTACTTTCAAGCTCATGCAGTGGATATCCGCAATGTCTGACCCATTCTCTTATTTGATCAACAGTTTTCGGGAATACATGCATTGTAGTGCCTTCAGATTTAGCATGGGTCTTCGAAGGGCAACCGCTAATCGAACAGGCAGGCATTCTTGAAAATTCTGAAAAGTAAATATCAACATTATTAAACAATTCTTGATGAATAAAAATGTGATACAAAAGTAAATGAACCATACAATGCTCAATGCAAAGTTTGTTTTACTCGCCGGAACTACACCAGTTCATCATGTGCGGCTTAGTGTTTGCATAAGTTGCAGAAATTTGTAAATGATGTGACTAAACTCTGAACATGTGACTCGTCCCTTGGATGTTCTGTCTTGCACGAGAAGGAAACATGCTTACATTACAGACTGGACCCCTGAAGGATGCAATTCGATGACAATTGACACAGATGAAAATAAATAGATCTATCGATAGCATAACAATTGAAACTCAAGTCAATAGCAATGAGCCAAATGAACATAGCACTATTGGGTACTCTAATCGCAAATAGATAGAAATTTAAAAATGACCGAAATATGACGAGGATACATGGCTTTACCTTGAACAACAAACAGTTGAATTCAGCAGGCCGAGCAGTATGTTGCAGGAGAACAGGTAGCACACTGACGAGTTTGCACGAAGCGGTCACAGATGGCACAACGACGAGTAGATTAGCATAGACCTCAGTGCTTCTCAGGTAGAACGTTCAGGAGTTGACTTGCAAAGCACAAAGATGTTCTCATGAGACATAACAAGTGGTTTATAAAGTATTAGAAACGGGTGTGTTTGTGAATGAATGACGTGTGTATGTCGTGCTATTATGTGGTTTGCAAGGGGCGGCCAGCTTCAGGCTTGGCCATCCTGGAGACACGGGGTCTGAGGAGGCCATGTGAGCGATTGCCCCTTTGGTGTGGGATACCTTTTGAAGTGTACATGGTGTTTGGCACCTTGGCCGTTATCGCCCCTGACAGCACACCATGGCAGCGCTCATCCACGGGTGCGAAATGCCTTTGATGGGGGGGGGTGGATGGATGGGCCGGTGGGCGTGCAGACAAGGCACAGGAAGACTGCTGAATGGAGACACACTTATGTGGATTGCAGGGGGGCGGCCTGCCTCAGGGGAGGCCTGCCTGGAGACACGGGGTCTGAGGAGGCCATGTGAGCGATTGCCTCTTTGGCGTGGGATACCTTTTGAAGTGGACATGGTGTTTGGCACCTTGGCCATTATCGCCCCTGACAGCACACCATGGCAGCGCTCATCCACGGGTGCGAAATGCCTTTGATAGGAGAGGGTGGGTGGATGGATGGGCCGGTGGGCGTGCAGGAAAGTGTGTGGGAGCGAGTGGCCATCAGGCCCCTCTCATCCTTTACTTCTCAATAGAAACTCGGACCAAGTGCCTCCAGTAGTGGGTTCGCCCCTTGCCCTTATGTGATGTTAACTTTGGTTGACATTCGCGTAGATGGGACCACTGAGCAGGACACAGGGCATCCATTTTTGTACCCCCTTTCGACTCCATCTTGGTGACCAGGCCTCACTGCGATAGTACAGCGCGCAGAGCACATGGCCCCCACCCTCGTTCCCACTCTGACTGGAAAACTCCGGAGGTATTTACAACAGATAATAAATGTAACACATCACTCTTCCTCTGAGATCACTGTCCTGCATGTGAACCAGCCTGAACTAAGCACATAGCTCGTTCATCTCCACAAACGTGTCCTTACCTACGCACCCTCGCCAGTGGAAACTTATTGCCATTCTGACCCTGTGTCCCTGCAAGGTATTCTCTTCATGTGCCAGACTACTGACCACGCCATGATGCCCACCTAGCAGATCCCCAACTAACATTAAACCCCTACCACAGTATATCGTTGCCTATCAATAACAAATTACACATACCAGAGATTCTTATGAGCACAGACCCACAATTCAACCAGTGTACTATAGTGGTCAAGACCCTTAACCTAAGGCCTGTATAATCCAATGTTAATTGATAGTATAGCTATATGTGTGACTTTTATAGAGACATAACCTACTGAAAGACTTTGAACAAGTGTTATTTAGTGCATGCATTATTGAGAATATATTATGTTAGCTTAGATAGTGACCACCCCACTTCACAGCGACCTGACCTTCACCCATTCGGAGCACAGATGTCTGACGTCCATCCTTGAATGGAGACACACTTCATTCATTTAAAAAATCAAAACAACCGTTGTTGAAATATATGTGGTGTTTTATTTTGTATCTTATTTTGATGGCACAAAAATACAAGACTTTACACATTGTACAGGTCAGGTTGCAGCACAGCGAGGGAAAATCCCCTGTACTGATCGCTGTCACTCGGGAAAGTTTCTCTTATGGCACGAACAGCACAGGCGGGTATTACTCTTCAAACGCGGTGTCCAAGCCTCCCATGAAGCCACCATGTAAAGAAACGATAGGCCACCAGCCGGTAGCACCTGTGGAAAAGAATGATTCAAACTGTTTTTAAATGAACAAGATAAGTTTATTAAACATTTTGTTGTCAATGACAATTCTTGTCACTAATGGCATTCTGCTTCTACAAATGCTATCTAGACACTGCACACTATTGAACGATTTTCATGCGTTAACATGATATGTATATGTAATTTTGGATATAGTAGAAGACCATAAAATAAAAGTGGCATAACAAGCAGAGTATACTTACTCGTTACTCGGATTACGAGGACGAACAGTTGCGCGAAGTTCGTGCATAAGCACCATCGTTATCCTTAACACAGACCGTGTGAGGCAGGCTGCCCTGAAGTCTGGCAGCTCGGTGATGCATTGCGGTCGTGGCTCGCCTTCCGAAATGTAGGCCACGCATCCCGAGTTTTCACAGCAGCAGCGTTTCTCCTCCTCGGTTGGCATTAGCTCGCACCGATTGCATGTGCGCCAGGTGGAAACACCGTCCATGCGACTAGGTCCAGTGTCTTCATCCGTTGATGCGTCCTGCCAACTGCTGTCCGAAGCCCCATCGTTTTCGCGTGTTTCCCTTTCCAGTAGTTCCTCCTCGGTATACTCGGGCTCGTACATGTAGGGCATTATTGTAGCCATTGTGTGGTAAACAAACTTAAATAATTTATAGCGAAGGTACAGGTGTTCACACGGGCTACAAGCGGCCAAGGTAGCTGACCAGAGCACAGAAACGAGTCACAGAATACTCAAAGAAACTCAGAGAGAGGAATGGAATCGAAAATCTGCTGCTGTGTGTTGTGAAATGGTCTGTTTATACTTATTGAGTAAAGAGGCTTCCTGCCGTTTCCATGGCGACACGTCAGTAGCTCAAACGCAGCGATTGTTGACACGAGACGTGCTTTGGCGTTGTGAAATGGGCGGTACGCATCTGCTGATGACAGGCTCAGGGGCGGGGGATATGATTTAGTGCCGCAATAGCAGGTCTTCCAGGGCGATGGGGCAAGTGATAGGATTATCACAAAATGGCAGCGCCCTCGTGCCTGTTTTCATGTGCGTTTAATGGACGAAAACTCTGGTAAGGTCCATAGGAGATTTTTCTAAAATCGTGCGACTTAGGCTTAAAAACACATGGCCGACCCGTAGGGACAATTGAAAATTTTGACCGAACCATTCCTTTAAACATCTGGGCAAGATCGATCGGAAGGCTGGTGAAATTCCAGACATGTTTTAGGAAGAAAGGTGGTACCAATTTAAATGGTTATTAATGAATCTTCTGCAAAAACACGTCTAAAAGAAAACCATTGTTATTACCTGTGTCGACTCATTAAATGAGTTTGATTATTTGGATCAGCACAGGCTATGCAATAAGCTACATATGTGGAGTATCCCAGGAGGGTTGCTAAACCTAATAGAATTACATTCCAATACAATGGTACAGATTAAGCTAAAAATGGATGGGAACCTTAGTGCTGCCAAAGAGCCATATTCTGGCCTTAGACCAGGCTGTGTTTGAGCACCATGTATTTTTAATTTAATATCTATCAGACCTGCTGGAAAAGCTGAACATCAAAGCTTTCCCCCAAACATGGACATTTAAGAATCTCAGCATTGTTTTTTTGCCAATGATATTGCTATCCTCGCTTTGACACCAAAAGCTTACAAAAGGCCTGAGTGATTTAAGTGCATATCTTCATAGCAATTCTCTAAAGTTAAATATAGCAGAATCAGCAATTAGAATCAGCAATTATTGTGACTGCAGCAAAAATGAAGAGCTTGAAATGGAATATACAGGCTACGCCAATAATAAAAACGTCCACATAGATTTATTTGGGCTATCCTATCTATAGTAATTGCAATAAGCATGATATAAGTGCTAGGATTATATTAAATGTAGTCCCGTTATTTGCCCAGATGAGGGAAATATGGTTTAAACACTGTAAATTCACCACTGTATAAAGCCCTTTTCATGGGTGCTTCTGCCAAAAACCTCAACAAGTCACAAGTCACTCAAAACAATGCCCTCAGAGCTGCACTCAGCATCCCCAAAAGGGAACACCTGTCGCAGACTAGAAAAGAAGCGCACTGGCTGCCAGTTAAAGAGCAAATTATATTCAAAGCCATGGCTATCACACACAAACGCCTCTCTCGCACTGCCCCCCCTACTGAACTGAAAAAATCACACCTGTCACCTCCACCAGACCCATTCGAGCCCGCCTCTCCAACCAGATCTACGTCCCCACCTTCAAAAGAGATAAAGCGGGAGGCTCCAGCTTCCAATATCCAGCACCAAAAAACTGGAATGCCTTGCCCATATCTCTCAGAAATGAAGCGTCATACACCGTCTTCCGTAAAGCACTTGAGACCAAACTTTTCAACTAGTACACATGAGTTAGTCTTTCTTCATCAGATCCACGAGCTCTGCACCTGTACGACAGTCCAGTTTACATCTTTGAATTACCTGTGTGCATGACTCGGTTCCGCTGTAATGACGGAATCGCTATGCCAAACACCTTATTATTGTCATTGTAATTTATATATATTTTTGTGCTTCTCTGTCTCCCCTCTTGCGTGGTAGCCTTCACCAGGGCTGCAGCCAACCTGAAATGGTCCCAGTGTAACCAAGGGACAGCTTGCTAACCTCGCAAGTGTAACGTCGCTGTAATTTTAACCATGCTGTGTTTATCATGATTATCCTTATTCAGCACTCCTTCTACAACTAATTAAGCCTACTGTAACAGTGCCCCGATGTCTAAGGGCCACTTTCTGCATTTTATAAATGTAAGTAAATAAATATGCCCTTTGCCTTATCTGCACAGATATCTGATATTCTTCCAAGGTGTTGTACGAAGGAGCATAGTAAACACATCTTCTCCTCTACATCTCTCCAACCTGCTCACTTTAGTACCCCTCTCATTTTCCTAGATTCAACTTCTAGTTCATCAATGATTCGACATCTTTCCTACTCTCTAACTTTAAGGATATCTAAAGAATTATGCTTTTCCGTTTTTAGGACTTTTCCTAGGTCTGCTCCCCGTGTCCTTAATGTATCTCATTATGCCTTCAAAATTTCTAAAATAGAGCTGTGCCACTTGGTCCCCTTAGGTAATAGTTGTGTGTAGTTTATAACATTGTATATGTACTATCATATCACTATGTCTGACAACCACCTGGGACTCAAACTGTTGGGACCCCAAAGCCTTACCTAGCGCTAGAGGTATAGCTGGAATCCCACAAAATGTCCGTGGTATCTCTGTCTTTGGATCAGTCTGACCAAGGAATTTTTCAGATAAAGTCATCATAGGCATGATTATTTCTATCCACTGCGTCCCACATGGATTCACAGTTTGGGGTTGTAGACTTAATTGGTTAACCGATCAAAAGGTTTGCCAGGTATTTGGGGTCCACTATCTGATTTCATCCTACATTAATGGACTGAATCTAAATGATTTGTTGAGACATTAGTCATTCATTGTGTTTCCATTGCTTAAGCATTTGTAGCAAGTTCTATGGATCCCTCTTCTGGAACTATGTATGAAGAAAGATCAACAAAACACATGAGTCAGAAATGCAGTTCAATGCTTCAATAAACACACCAGGGTGGGTTAGGTGAACCTACTGTGGAAATAATATAGGCTATACAATCCTATTATCAAAATTGTCAGGATGGATGTAACTAAACATGATTCAAAGGCTTAGATGAGAAGGTAAGGGATCCATCCGCTTCTCTAAGGTCCTTAACTACCCCACACTAACAGAGTTATAGCACCCAGTTTCCTTCTTGACTTTGCCTACCAGCAAGTTCTTCTCCACAAGTGCCTTAGGTTACATGACAAGCTCAGATATTCTAACCTGACACCTGCAGATCACCCTCTTGGGCCATTCATGATATATTTGACACACTCCTACAAGTAATTATTTCTCTCTCTAACACCTCTGTGGTTTATCTTGATGCCTGGTCTCCAAGTGTCTCACAAATGCCCCCCTGCAGCTTTCTTCTTTCCCTGCCGGGTCTGAGGTAAGACCCTGAGCAGGTTCTTCATTGTCTTTGCTTCTCAATGTCTATGTCTCTTGCCACTTCTGAAAAAAGGTTTTATTTAGTAGGTTTGTGGCAGGCTCTCCTTTGCTTCTCTCTTGTCACTGCCATGGTCTGAGATATAGCATTCATCGGGCTCTAGGACCTCTTACTTAAATCTCTTCCTTCTATCCCTGCAGGATCAGGCTCCTTTCCTGGGATTGGCATTCTCTCAGTAGCATTGGTTTTCACTCCATCCTTCTTTCTCACCTCTTCCAGGGCCTGCCATAAAGCGCTCAGCAGGTTTGTGGTGTTCTTTGTCTCCAGGTTGTGGTATGGCTAGAGAGTGCCACAATCCCCTGCAAGTCCTTAATCTTCTCTCTCCTTCTGAATCTGGCCTTTGCCAGCATCTTAAATGTAACCAGCATCAGGCTCTTGATCTCTCTGTCTCTGGGTCTGGTCTCTACCAGTCCCAAGTATATTTGATATGATAGGTTATTTATAACGCTCTTAATACCCAGAGGTTTCTAAGCGTAGACCTAAGATCGAACCCATGTTGCTCTGTGTTGTCTTGCTTCCAAGGCGAGCACGTTGCTACTGAGCTATCCTCCCAAGACATGTAACCCCGCTACCCCTAGCCGCGTAGCATTGGGTTTTCTTTCTCTCTGGGCAGCTTATGCTAAAATCTGAGATATAGCCTCATGCAGTACTTTGGTCTTTTCTCACTGTCTGGGTCTGATCCATGCCAGTGTCTGTGAAATAACACATAGCAAGATCACGAGATTATCTAACGAGGGTGTTCAGGTGTGACTGTTTTTTGCCTCTTGTTGGTTATAAGGCCCAGTTAGTAAATGAATCTTTGGCATTTAAAGAACTCCGTCATCATTTTGATGTCAGGTGGAAGAAGCCTGTAAGTCTTGCGCGTCTGGGCTGGAGGCAGAAGGTTCCTGCTGCCTTGTGAGCATTACTGAGTGCTTGTGCACACTGTGCGTAATGTCTGTATGCGTCAGTGAGGAATTGTGTGTGTGCATAAAGTCCTGAATGTGCTCAGGGTCTCCTATGACCAAAATATCAATACTACCAGGGCACACATCTTAAAACTAGTTTGATGAGTGTCCATTGATTTTCTGGAAAAGTGTGTCTACAGTGTTGGGGCAGGATTATCTGTGGGTTCCAACCTTCTAATAGCTTTTGGGACACTGTCACTGTTCTGTTTCATCCCGGATTCACCCTGGATATCACACATTCTCTCCCTTTGCCAAAGAAGACAGGATGCTTTATATCAATATTTTGGGGCTTGATTCTCGCCTGTGAGAGATTGAGATACTTGAAGAACCCAGAGTCGTTTCCTAAGCATTTCTCGCACTGAACAGAGTGGGGTTTTCCCCAATACTCATTCTGAAAAATGTGTGGAAGATGGTCATTCTTGTGGGAGGATCTGTGTGAAAGACAAACGGATACCTCTATACTCTTCTCAATTGCACATCTGAGCAATATGGGTTGAAAAGCACCTATCCCAAATTTTAAGGGGATCTGCATGACGAGGACGGGCTTGGGAAATCCACTTTGTCTTATCCAGGAAGCACTTCACATAGTGGGTTGCCATCAGTTGCCCAAAGAGCCCACATTATGCTAAAAGAGGATTGCACCATGGGATTTTGTCAGAGGAGCGACTGTTTCCATTTTTGTAGCTCTCCCATAGATCAGACTGGTTGACCTAATTCCCAGCCCCCTACAATATGAACAGAACTGTGTCCTCTTTATCCTTCTCACTAAACAGCACCATACAATCTCGACAATGCATGCCACATCAGTGAACACCACTGAGATTGACAACATAACACCACTGCAACAGTTATCCTCCACCAACAGGCTCCTGTGTTGGTAACACAGCCTGGTGGCAGTCTGCAAACATGCCGCTGGGGTAGCCAGTGATATAATTGTTACCCAAAACATTGTTCACAGAAATAAACAATGCAGGACTTAAATATTAGTGGCATATAATATTGTTCTACATTCTGTTGAATAAAGAATATCGCGGCCAAGGGATGTTGGGGGTGGATCCGGAGCGGCGGGTGAGGGTTCAAGGGGTGTCCCCCTGAAAGGGATTGGTTTCATTAGTTGTAATGGTTAGTATATGTTTAGAACATTGTGGCCAAGGGAACGTAGGGGGAGGAATAGGATGGGTGCAGAGCTGTGGGTTGTCCGCACTTACCCATAAAAGGGTTTGGTTTAATTGAGTTTAACGGCTAATATATGTTTTGCTTTCACCTGTTCGATATTTATGTATACTTTATTTGTCCACAAACATATATCAAACAAAGTATTCCACAATGATTATAACACATACAACTGGCACTGGCTGTGTTTGTCCAATTTCAGAGGGTGGGATTATTGACAGACATCTCACCACCATCACCACTTGCAGATTCTAAGGTGGCAGGTGATAAGGTGTAGGATGAAATATGCCACTGTAAAATGTGTTTGTGCATGGATATTGCACTCGTTGGGAAATCCTTTGATTTAAGCGCCACTTGTATGTCTTTTGGCACCAATGTGCACTCCTTCCGATGTCTAGGTTGGCAATGCTTTAAGTGGGTAGGTTTGTTGTCCCATCGAACCATGTCCAGGAACACATGTGCTTGCCTTGACCCTCCACAAAGGCAGGCAAAGGTTCAGATTTCTCACTACCTGCTCTGCTACCTTCTCTTCTCCATTAGGCACCTGCTGGTGTACACCTCTGGCACATGATTCACCACCTGAGGGTTTCCTCTCCTGAGCTACCCCCTTCCCCTCCTTCAACTCCTCCCCAGATATTTGCCCTTGAATGTCTCTAACAAACTCTCACTAACCGAGCCCGCACATCCTGCAACATCCCGCAGGAACTCCTTGAGTTGCCCTATAGCTACTGCAACTTCGTCCTGGGGTAGGCAAGTCAGTTTTTGTCCCTTTACATAACTCATCAGCTTTAACACATCGGGCCTCATTAAACGGACGGCGGTGGACCAAGGTGCTATCAGCAAGCACCTTGGTCCATGCCGGTAAAATACCGGCACCGCTTGGTGGAAAGGGGAATTACCACCCCATTAGAAGGTTGGCGGCGCGGTAATTCCCCCTTCCTCCATGGCCCTTCCCCATTCCCATTTTTGCCCCATAGGGCTCAATGGGAATGGGGAAGGCGCTAAGTACGGTGCAGCAAATTGCGGCACCGTAATTAGCACCAAGGTCCCTTTGCGGGTCCCTACTTTAACGGCTGTTCTACACCAGTCGTTAAGGTCGGGTCCCACAAAGGGACCTCTTATTAGGAGCTAATAAGTTAACAGCGCCGCAGCCTTTTACGGTGCCGTTAACCCATTAGCGCCTGGGTCGTAATGAGGCCCTCTGTCTTTAAACACTTTGGGCCTCATTCCGGGTTTGGAGCTAACCATGGAGTAATTATCTCCATGGTTGCCTCCGAAATCGTCCCAAATCTGGCATGGTGAATGGAGTAATTACCGGTCCATTCCAGGGTTGGAGGGACTGGTAATTCCCCATTCACCTTTTGCCCTTCCCCATTCCCATTTCTGCCCCATAGGGCTCAATGGGAATGGGGAAGGAGGTAATTACGGCACCGTAAATTACAGTACCGTAATTACCTCCGAGGTACCTTTACAGGTCCCGTACTTAACACCTGCTAAAAGCAGGCGGTAAGGAAGGACCCGCAAAGGGAACTCGGAATACAGAGGTAAGGGATCCCTTACCTCCAACCTCGTAATGACATACTTTGTGCCTGATTTACAAAGGCGTTTTTCAATTGGAAAACCCCATTGAAAAATGCTTAGTAATTCAGGCCCTCAAACTAGTTGCGCATCAAGGCGCACTGGAAAGGCATGGGATGATGGAGTCTTAGACAGTTTTCTTTTTGACTAACATGAAATGGCAACTGGAAACCTTCTAGTCCGTAGGCAATTTGAGGACCAAGTATATGCATTTAAAACAAACATAAACCTGCTTACATTTCATTTTGTTAAACTGGAACATGACTACATAAACGTATGAAAGGAAATGTACATTTACGTATGAAATGTACAGCGTGGCATACAAAAAATTCCACTTTCACAGCCATACATGTCAAACAAAAAATAAGTTTTGCTCATAAACTAAAGCGAAAAAAACTACATGTATGTGTTTGGAAGTTCAATTGTATAAAGAGCTTCAAGGACTTCAATGAGATATTGAATTGCAAAACAGTCATGTTTTAACACTCACTGCCGACTCCCAGAAGGGAGTTTTGGGTGGGGTCAGACTTCCCTGGCTGAAAACATTGTTTTGGAGGGTGCACAATTCGCTATCCTGCAGACGAACCTCGGTGCTGGGAGACCACTACTGCGGTAACTACTTACATTAGATGACATTCACTATTAGAAACTTCTTTCAGAATATTGGAGCCATGCTCTGATGTCAATGAGTGGAGGAGGCATGGAAGCAATGAACAAGAGTGTGGAGAAGAAGTAATCCCATCCGGTATTCTTGATAACAATACATGTTCCCTTTCACAAACCAGTTTGTGTCAGAAGACAACTTATTCGTTACTAATTGGGTGAAATGGGGGCCCAATTCTTGGGACCGTTTTTGTAGAATTCAGCCTTAAATTTGCTTTCTTAGCTTTGAAAGAAAATCCACCTCCCCTGTTTCCAGAACCTCAGGTCATAAACGCAGTGAAAAGAAAAGCAATAGAGATTTGATTCAGTGCACGGATTCACAATTATTTCCACCGAGCAACTCAAGAGAGCGCTGTGAGCATGTCTTAGATGTCCTTGAACACATATTTGTAAATAACATTTGCACATCTGCATTTCAACTATTCTCCAGTCATCTCCCAATCTCATCCAATGTTATGCTTTGTGAACCAGGTGCCTATTGCAGGTCCTCAAGAACATCTACTAATGTGCTCTGGTGCAGACTTGTAAATCCAGCCCCGCAGCTTCTGTGTATCAACAGCACTGGCGAGACTGTGAAAGAAGCTTTTAAAGAGGCAGTCTGACCAGTGTCCTCGCTGTTGGTGTAGAAAGGGAAACACTACATTAGAGGCTTCACCATAATGGGCAGTGAAGATGGCTCTAGAGCTGGCTGCTGTAGCCCCACAAACCAAGGGGACCAGAATAGGTGTCTACAAACCTCTCTCTGTTCATAATGTGGTTGGACAAAGAACCTAAGCTGACTGTATTTAATACAGGTACCCTATAGTAGAAAAATAGAATACAGCTGGGATCCGCCCCCTAAGTCCAAGGACAACTGCTAAATACACAATACAATATTATATCACAACTCCCTTATAAACTGACAGAGTTGGAATTCCCTTTCTGTTGTTTGGTTATTAAACCCTGTCCCCTTCTTCAGCTAAAACCTAGTATTATACGAAAGCTATGACAATGTTACCTGAGATACCTGGTTTCGGTCTCAGCATTGCCAGCGGTATTCTCGGTCATAAATAAACCTCTCTAGGAGGCCATTCATTAAGGCCTTCTGTCGCATTGTTTCAACTTTGTTTAAAATGTAATAAATGCACTGAAGCTCCCCTATAAGTAATGATGCTACTTATTGAGACCATTAGGAGTGTCGGCTAATCTTTCAAAGTTTTTGAAGGAGGTCTCTGGGTTTTCTCAAGCTGTGAAACTGCAACCAGGACATAGCTAGAACTGGTTGCCTACCTGGCTTTCTCAAATGTCCCATCATGACCACACGCCCATTAGCTTAGATGTTCTTCAAGGTGGCTCGGTCTATAGTTTCTGCTTAGGGAACGTTGCTGAGAGGTATGGCTGTGCATTCTCCATGCTGGTCTCGGTAGACTCATTCTGCATGGAGTCAGTCAGGGATTTTGTTTTCTCTTATTCTGCCTCTCCAAGGACTTGTAAAATAGAGACGGGAAAGGATCAATTCTATCTGCCATATCTGTTGTCCCCCAGATGCTGTTCAGAGCCTGTGCTCATTTTAAATCAGTAGGGATGCTGGCTCATCCCATTCAGCCCATTCCTTGGTAAAGTCCTTGGATGTGGCATGCACCACCTCTTCATTCTTCTCAAATCCAGTGTTCATCCAGGTAATATTTGGACCCTCTCAAGTCTTGTGACAACACAAGAAAGTATTTACTAAAATACGAACAAAGTTAGCAGTACAAAACATAAAAGACAAGTATGGTGACAAAGACAATGGATGGCTGCTCAGGAATTAGACAATTGTGAATGATTGTCGGGCAACACAAACAATTGGGAATAGGGAAAGACATAGAAAGGTTATTTTTTTCTTTTTATGTTTTTGTGGGGAACAAAGGGGTCTTATTTTAGATGGAAAGGGAGGCAAACAAAAGGATGAAGACAAAGTGGACTTAAAACACAAGCAGGGAAATTCAGAGGAAGCAAGGTTATAAAACTCACCACATTCATGAAAATTTCACAAAATATAACAGAAATCAACTCTTCCCACCGTCAGTTGTGACACTGCTCTGCAAAACACCTTCCTATCGATAGCAAAGTCCACATAGGAACACGCGACATGGGCCTTCCATAGGTTGCAGTGAGTTGCTTTATCGAGATGTTTTCTGATTGGCTCCTCAAAAGTTTACCCAAAGAATTATGACTCATTTGGGCCAAATTACAAGTTTTGAATTCCACTGCAAGACCAGCAGCAGACTTCGACCTCACCAAAACATCTGGGGGACACTTGGGTTCAGTTATGGAAGTTCAAGAATGCTTATGGATGAATAAAACAATTATTATCGAAATTTCATTTTTCAATGTCTGTTCTACAATTCCTAGGAATGAATAATTACTTTTTCTGTCACTAAACGGATTAGACAGTCAATACATTCCCAGTCATATGAAATATGTCTC
The DNA here is from genome assembly GCF_040938575.1 of Ambystoma mexicanum. NCBI lineage: Eukaryota > Metazoa > Chordata > Amphibia > Caudata > Ambystomatidae > Ambystoma > Ambystoma mexicanum. The sequence goes on from NC_090937.1 coordinate 63,953,459, forward strand.
AAATATGACTTAAGTAAATAAGAATACTTTACTTATTTTGGGGTTTATGTAATAATCAATGTTAATATGCAACAAAGAGCAACATGGTATGTTATTTGAATTTATTAAGAGTAACAGCTACCAGTGACTTAGCTTCTTGCTGCACACTTGAGACGGTTCATTGCCTCATTGATTTTCTCATTGCGTATTTCAGTGTTTCAAAGTTTTTCAGTAATGGCTACAACGAAGAACGGTTTCAAATGGTGCTCCGATTGTGGTGCTAAAACGTCCATTACGGACCATAGAGTTGACGACTGCAATTCCTGTCAGTCAATGACAGTGAAGGCCTTGAGGGAAAGGAAGGGGAAACCTGCCGCAGGTAGGCCCCTTTCTAAATCTCCGTCAACTACCCCTTCACAAAAGGAGGTCGGTGGAGGAGTCCTTGGAGGATTCCCCTGTGAAAAAGCGCTCTAAACATCCGAAGAGTTCAAGATCCAGGTCTCGTCATTCGTCCTCGTTCTCATCCTACAAAACGAAGAAACAACACCATTGTTCACTGTGGTCTTCGTCAGACCCTTCGTCAAACAGGCGAGTAAGCTTTCCTAGCAAGTCAGCATCTTCAGCTGACAGGGAGAAATGTCTCCAGATGCTGGATGTGTTCCAGAAGGTGGCTCCAATTGCCCACCTTCAGGCTTCAGGCCCCAATGTGTCTGATAAGACTGGAAGGGTGTCTTCTAAGACCACTAATCAAGTGCCCAAGAGCCCGGGCATTAAGTCTCCTCTATATTCATCAAAGGAGTCCTGGTCTATCTAAACCAATGTTGCCTTTTAAGCCGTTGAAGCTGTCGATACTCTCGACTACTTCAGCACCATTGACGCCTTCGAAGATTTCAAAGCCTTCAATCAATTTATCACAGACCTTTAAGCCTTTACCTAAGGCTGACTTCTTTAAAACCATGGGGTAGATTTTTGAGGAAGAGGAGGAAAAGGAGGAAGAGGGTGTGCCTTTTGGCGTTTTGGCTTGGTGTTTGGCACTCATAATGTGCGTGATGAGTTGATTTCTGGGGAGTCCAGCATGCAAAATCTTGTGGACCCTCTGCAGGATGGTAGTGCCTTAGGTACCTCTCCAGAGACAGATTTTGCCTCTCCAGACTCTGGCAATCATGCAGACCTGTCATATAGGTCAGTGATGGGCAAGGTCACTGAATATCTAGTTTGGGGATGCCAGTAGCAATCTTGGAAAAGGATAATCTTACAGACATCCTGGATAGAGGGACCATAAGGGAGTCTGAGTCATCCTTCCACAAGGCATTGAGAACCACGGAGTTGGAATACTGGTTAAAAACAGATACAACACCAGCAGTTAACATGGATCTGGCCATAAGATACAGGCCTGCCACAATGGATCCAAGTTTTCTGTCTAAACAAGCCACTCCTGAAAGCTTGGTGGTTCGATGGGGACGATAAAGGTTTTGATGCCTCTGGGAAGAGAGTGTTTTGCAGAGCCTGCATGGCCCTGAAGGCCATTAAACGGATGTGTGCTCTGGCCAAGTACACTCAAAGCTTGTGGGATGTAATAGCTTCGTCAGTAGAGCATATCCCCAATGGGGAGGCTAGAGGGGGTTTTGGAAACCTGGTATAAGATGGCAAAGATGCCATGTGTCAGTCTCTCCAGTCAGGACTAGACTCTGAGTACTGGTGCCAGAAGGTTCTCATTGCTGAGGAAGTCAGTTTTTGCACCTAATATTAAATCAAGACTCTTGGACATGCCTTTTGATGGCTCCCAGATTTTCACCTCCAAGGTCGATGAGAGCCCAGATAAATTACATGTGACCAAGGCAGCATCCAAGTAGCTGGGAACAGCGATACGCTAGCCTTAAGAAACACAAGGGTCTTCCCACAGTTGGTAGAATTAGTCTTTTCATTTCTATTCATCAATTGAAAGAGAAAGAGGCCAATTTTCAGAAGGACCAGAGAAGGGCTACCCGTGGTTTACAAGGATGAAGAAAAACTCCTTGCTCAGCCTCTGCTTCTTTACCCTCTTTTTCAGCAACAACCCCAAAACCCCTTTGAGTCCTCGGTTCACAGAACTGTGGTGGGGGGGTTGGCTGACTCAGCATTTGGAGAGGAGGTGGGGCATAACCTCCAATGCTTGGGTACTACAAACAGTGCCCCACAGATACTGCTTCCCTTTCTTAAGAAGACCCACAGATTGTCCTCCGGGAGTTCCATCCTTGAAAGATCCAGATCCACTCTTCTTACAGGAGATCTTCACCCTGTTGGAGAAAGGTGCAATAGAGTCTGTTCCTGAGCAGAGAGGAATCAAGGTTGGTATTTTCCTTATTTTCTAATCCCAAAAGGATGGAGGACACTTGAATTACAAGTTCAAGATGGGTCTTTCACAGATCCTTCAGGCTCTTTGACTTCAGGATTGATTAGTGACATTGGACCTTCAGGATGCTTACTTTCAAGTGCTAATTCATCCCAAACACAGAAAGTACCTGAGGTTTCCCGTTGGCGGCTCTCAATATCAGTTTCACGTTTTGCCATTCAGGCTCACCTCTGCCCCAAGGGTTTTCACCAAACTCATGGCAGTGATGGTAGCAAGTCTAACGAGGAAAGGGATTTACACCTACCCCTACCTGGACTATTGTCCGAAAAGGCTCAGGATAATCTTAGTCATACTTGCAACTTCAGCCACAGGCTGGGCTTTGCCCAGAATTTCAAGACGTCCCACTGAACACCACATCAGAAGCTTCAGTTTATTGGAGCAGTTCTGGATACATCCTCAGGGAAAGCCTTTCACCTCGAATTGAGGGCGCAACATCTTTTGCAGATGGTCCAAAAATGTCAGAAAGCCCAATATATTCTGGCCGGCATCAGGAAATAATGTCTGTATATATAGGGTCAATGCACATAATGTTGGCGGGAAAAGGCTGTGGCAACATTATATAGGTTACCATATATATAGGTACAGGGGGGCAGGCGTTGCAGGGGTGTCCCCGCATGTTCCATGTAATAATGTCTCTGCACATTTTTTTTGCATGCCGATATTTTTGTGGGAACATTATCACATGGAACCATTCCCGCCTTTGATTTTACGAGGTTGCCCAGCCTCATGGCATCCTGCATTTTCCTGGTACCTGAAGTCCATTTGAGAATGGGCCCTCAGATCCCAGTGGTCAAAGATCTCTGGCAGAATGATGGATATTCTTCAGGTCCCGAACAAGGTCGCAGATGATCTACTGTGTTGGGCCTCTTGGGAGAATGTGATCAAAGGAGAACCTTTTTGGCCACCATGGCCAGAGATGACAGTTGTGACCGATGCCTCCCTAACAGGGTGGGGAGCTCATATGAACAACCTCTCCATCAGCGGTCATTGGTCTTCGACGGAGTTCCAAGTTCACATAAATATTCTAGAGCTGAGATCAATCAGACTAGCACTGATGGCTTTTCTGCCTTCTTTAGGGGTAGACTGTCCTGATAATGACTGACAATACAGTGGCCATGTATTACAACAAAAGAGGGTGTGCATGGTCACTGTCACTGTGCAGAGGCAATGCAGTTCTGGCTTTGTTCACCATAAGAAGGTCACCTGGCCGGGCAAGTTAACACAGTGGCAGACTCTGTGAACAGGCAGAGCACTGTCTCCCATGAGTGGAAATCAACTCAGGAAGTCCTTCTAGAGATCTGCACCCTTTGAGGAACCCCTCAGGTGGATCAGTCCATGTCCAGTGTCAACAGGACATCTCCTCAGAGAGGAACTCTAGGGGACGTGTTTGTAGTGAACTGGGAATTTCCATTCCTGTATGCATTTCCACCAGTCCCCATCATTCCCATCAGTTCCCCGTCATAGCTCATGTCATCTGGAGGTTGAGGAGGTTCGGTATATCCATGATCCTGATTGCTCCGGATTAGGCCAGCAGAACGTGGTGGCTGGACTTTCTGGAGATGGCCATCTGCCCTTCAATTTGTCTTTCCCAAAGAGAGGACTTGCTCTTGTAAGAGGGAGGTCTCCATCCAGAAATCAGTACTCTGAACCTTCACATGTGGTTTCTGGAAGCGTAAGATAAAAAGATTGGGGTCTTCCAGAAGATGTAATGGAGGTGTTGCTTTCGGCCAGAAAGCCAGCAACACAATCTCTGTAATGCTGCCGTTGGAATACATTCTGCAGCTGGTGCAGGGAGAAGAGTATTGATACTTTTACATGCAAAACTCCTTCTGCACTATCATCTTACTGCATCTAGCCCATCAGGGGCTTCTGATTTCCATGGTAAAGGGTTATCTAGCGGCGCTTTCTATTTTGAAGCATTCACCCAAATCAGGGTTCCTATTTCAATGTCCCTATAGTAATTCAGTTCTGAAAAAGAATAACAAATATCTTGCCCCGGGTCGCATTTATTATACTTGCATGGGATTTGAATTTGGTGTTAGGGTATCTGCAGCACCTTTTGAACCATTGCATCCTTGTCCACTCTGAATGTTAACCCTTACAACTATCTTTCCAACGGCGGCCCGCAGAGTCAGTGAGCTTCAGGATCTATCTTCTAAACCGCCCTTTACTACCTTTTTAAGTATAAGGTGGTTCTAAGTGTATGTTCTTCTTTCTTGCCAAAGGTAGTTCCATTTAGCTCAGAAGATGGTGTTTCCTGCTTCTTACCCTCCTCCTCATCTCTCGAAGGAGGCGAAATTGTATTGCTTACACCCAAAGAGGGCCTTAAGCTTCTATATTACTGGAATGTCCAAAATCATACAAGATGACCAGGTACTGGACAGCTCCCTGATTTATGACCAGCTACGACTAGAAAGAGACCTTTTCAAAAACTATTCCAGATACAGTATTAAGCTTTTGAGCTCTGTGTTGAGATGTGCCTTTTATATATATAATAGATCACTCTGGAGTCCCAAGTGACAGGAACAACTTTACTGGGTTCACAGGTTCAGGTAAGTACATTAGGAAGTAAGTACAGCACATTTAGATCAAGTTCATACTTAGAGAAGCATCCACTGGTTCCCCACCCAGTCAAGCTCAGGTCCCAACTGACACTAAGTGGAGTCTTACATCATAACATTCTACATAAAGCCCAACACTCCATCCACTCACACACAGATTAAAGTCAGCCCAGTATAGATCACAACACTCTGCTCTGTGGAATTTGGCATGAAGTCACTTTCACACTTCAAATGAGTAAAACACTGTCTTTGTGTAAAACTGAAGATTTGCCATGAATGACATCACTCCTTGCTGATAGACAAAAACAAAAGGAAAACAAGAGTTCACACTTCTTAAAGCTGAAGCAAGTGAAATAATACAGATATATAATTACAGAAAAGGTTATATTATCCGGCACTATCTTATCCATAAAACTCGATCGACCGTCTCGCTAGCTTGCCTTTAATAAAAGCATTCTGAATTATAGAGTGCTGAAAAGTGAAGGGAAAATATCCAGATACCAGAGTTGCCTGGATGGTGATCTGAGAGTAAATGAAACAGAAGTCCAGGACACTTTATTATCCAGATGTTTTAGGTTTCATAGCATTTCCCGTCCAGAATCCAGACATTCTGGTAGCCGGAATAATTTGATCTCCAGCACCCTTTGTTACCCTCAAGAATGCCAAATAGCAAAGCTTTCACTGTAATAGAGCCATAGCAATCGGCTGCTAAAAAGCCTCTGAAATGCAATCCAACAGTGCCAGTTCTATTATGAGGCAGTCCTAACCAGCTATGTAGAGTGCCACCAGCAGAGGGGCAGAAAAGGTGTGCCATGTATGGCCCTAAAAATATCAAATTAGCTCTCGTATGAAAGGGTGGGCACCAAAAAGGTATTTCACTTGGGACAGCATAAAACCTTGCACGTACCCTTGCCATCCAAAGTGCCCATTTCATTTGTTGTCGCAGAAACACCCTACTTTGGTGCCTGGTTTACCTGACTGCTATTGTCCAAGTAAAGTCCTATTCAGGTTCCCATGTTCATCTTTTGATGTCTGCCACAATCACATTTACAGCATTTTCATAGTCCGTAAAAATGACTTACTGTCCATCAGTCATGTCAGGTGCGATGAATATATATATTATGTGTGAGAGTCTGGCGAGAAGGGGGGAGGATTTTGGTGGTTCACCATCAAGAAAACATTGAAATAAATGGGATTAAATGATTCATTTTACAGTACAATTTTCCACAGAAACTGAATACAAAGACAATTAGAACTAATTACAAGTTGGCCGGTATTCTGATGGTAAATCTGCCAGAATACCACCCAAAAGAATTACTGCTACCGCCACTTGTTCCGATGCAGTTACCGCCAGACTACTAGTGCTGATGGAGGTGTTAGTCCTCATTAATTTGGAGTACATGGAGTATTTTGGTGGAATTAGTGTAGCCGTAATTCCGCCGGCTTTAATTCTGCCGATTTTGCTGATTATTCAATGGAAAGTGGGAGGATTTACCTCCAATATGATGCTGGAGGTAAATTCACCACGCCAGGGCCAATCTTGTAGTAAAGCAGAGTGGGTAAAGTGTTGGTAATTCCGTTCCGGCCACTTTATTCCTAAAGCACCATACTCGTAATGACTCCCATAGGCTTTACAGGCAGTTCCGATGGAGAATACAGAGGCTGGGACTGACACAGGAGCACCTCAGCAACAGCAAATCATGAGCTGTAAAGATGCTTAGTGACCTCTGTAATAACGTAGTTCCCCACACATGTAAGATGTTTGAATATCTTTATTCTTCAGACCCGAACGCCATACATCCTCTCCTCCCAGCTCCTACCCTTCTCACCAACCGCCACCCGGAACCTTCATCCCTCAACGTTCCACACATTAGAACTTTAGGAAAGGGCTCACGGAAGCGCGAGCAATTACTACACATCTCCCCCCGTAAACCTCACAATGAATATTCATTAAATATGAACATAAATTTAAGGAAATTGAAAAGTAATAACGAAACAGTAATATGCAGAAAAGACATATCTATATGGAATATTGATAATTATTTACATTCAAAATTAATCATCTGCAAATTCTAAAACAAAATCCTTGTACCTCGCTGGAATCTGCTTTATTCGGGTTGGGCGATTATTCACCTCGTTGGAGGATTCTGCTAAATTAGAATTCCCACACAGTCTCCTTCCTTGTGAAACCAAACCCGCATTATCTGACACAAGCACTGAAGGCTCCTCTACAACCCTTGTCTCCTCACCAGTCAAACCCAGAGCACCTTCTTCAGAATCACACTCAGCATATCCATCCTCTCCTTTATCACCATGTCCCTTTTCTAATGGTGCAATATCATCACTTTCCGAGGCAGACCCCTCCATACCTCCATGCTCCACCCGAGTAGCCTGCACATGAACTGTCTCAGTCCTATCACTCTGTAGGGGAACCACACTCTCAGACGCACATTCTGGACCAATTCCAACTGTATCACCACCTCCCTCACAACACTGGTCCTTAGTATCCGCCATCTTTCCCTTAATCAGGACCACCCTCCTCAAACTCCATCTGGTACCATCTTGTAGTTTAACATATCCATGACCTACTTTGGTCACAACACATGGCTTCATAAATTTGGACAAACCTTTGGCTACAATTCTTGGATTTTTCACCACTACAAGATCACCAACCTTTACACGCAGGGGTTTCTTTTTGGCAAGCTGAGATTCCCTGAAACGGGATTGTTTAACACGCACCTTGTCAAGAACTTCCTGCATGTTGATGCAACTTTGTACACCACCCCCAAGAGCGGCCACCCGGAGTTTAGATCCTGGTTTTCTACCTCTCATTAATTCGAATGGAGACACCCCGGTAAATGATGAAGGGGTAACCCTGTAAGCCTTTAGAGCTTCAGTCACAACACTGCACCACGGCAGACCATTCGCAAGTGCCAACTGAACCGCCCCTTTCACAAACCGGTTCATCCGTTCAACTAATCCATTGGCCTCAGGATTGTACAAAGCCACCCTATGGTGACGTATTCCTAGTTTTGAGAGGAACTCTTGCATGGCAACTGATACAAATTGGGGGCCATTATCGGTTACTACTCCAGCAGGAACCCCTTCCCTGTCAAACACTGCTGACAAGAAGTCAATCACCTTTTCAGTGGTGACAGAGGACAGGGCCGTGGCCTCCACCCACCTAGATGTATAGTCAACTAACACTACAAAATACTTGAAGCTTCCACCCAAAGTATCCATTGGACCCATAATGTCTATGGCCACCTTCGACCACACGTCTTGCGGCACTTCCACAGGCTGTACAGGTTGGGGCGACGTTGTCCTACTCTTATCACTGACTGAACAAGCCACACAATCCTTCACTACTTTCTCAACCTCCTCATCCATCTTGGGCCACCAATACCCTTCTCTTAGCCTTCTCTTCGTCATAGATCTACCGATGTGTCCTTCATGAGCCAACTCCACCAACTTGGCCTTAAGAGATTCAGGTGGTATTAACCTGGTACCCCTGGCAATGCCCCACGGACCCTCAGACAGCTCAGACCATACTTGTCCGAAGTACTTGTCCAATCCATCCATGCCAGCACCGGTAGTGAGAGCAGTCTTGATGTTGTTCAATACGGGGTCCATAGCACACTCTCTACCCCATTCTTGCTCATTGACAGCCGGAAACACCTTGGCCACCAATACACATTCATCATTCGTCACATCCTGTTTTGAATTTTCCACATATACATCTTGACGGGGAAAACGAGAGAGACCATCTGCGACCATATTTTTAGTGCCAGGTAAATACTCCACCTTAAAATTATATTCACTCATGTCTGCCATCCATCGCATCACTCTAGATGATGCCTGGAATAAACCCTTAGATGTCAAAACATGCACTAGGGGTTTATGATCGGTGCGTATGGTGTATTCTACTCCCCACAAAAATGTTCTAAAATGTTTGGATGCCCAGATAGCTGCCAAGGCCTCCCTCTCTATTACAGCATATCTACGTTCTGTCTCACTGAGAACCCTAGACGCAAAAGCAATGGGGCGGTACGATCCATCAAAACACTGTTCAAGAACCGCCCCTACACCATACTCACTAGCATCCACTGTCAAAACTGTCTTCCTAGATGGAGAAAATGAAGCTAACGATGGAGCCTGGTCCACTTGAGCCTTCAAGTCTTCAAATTCACGTTGGCACAACTCCGACCACTCAAAATGTACACCCTTTTTGAGCAATGCTCTCATGGCCACTGTCTTGTCTGAGTACGTGGGAATAAACCTACTATAATATTCAGCCAAACCCAAAAATGACCGTAATTGGTCTTTACTGGTGGGTGAAGATACCTCACATAACGCCTTCACTAATTCAGCCTTGGGATGTATCCCCTTGGCATCCAACGTGTGTCCCAAATAAGTCACACTTTCCACCCCTATCTTACACTTACTCAATTTGACCGTCAGACCACTCTTCTCTAGAATGCCCAAAACTCGTAGAATCCTCTCATTGTGTTCCTCACGTGATCTGCCCCACACCAAGATATCGTCCTGGAAATACTCCACACCATCCACATCACAAAACAACTTTTGCATCACCCGCTGAAAAACAGCAGAGGCGGATGCCAATCCAAATGGCATACGCCGGAAACGGAAAGCTCCAAATGGCGTAATGAACGAAGTAAGAGGTCGTGATTCGATGTGTAAATCCACCTGGTGATAGGCAGATGACAAATCTAAGGTGGAAAAACAAGATGCCCCTCCCACAAGTGAAAGCATTTCATGTATATTTGGTAAGGGATGCCTGTCTATCCAGATGTTCGAATTTAAATCTCTTAGATCAACACACATTCTCATACCTCCATCGGATTTGCGTGCCAATACAACCGGGGCTAACCATTCTGAAGATTCTACCTCCTCTATTACTCCAGTTTCCATCAGCTTTTTAAGTTCTGCCTGGAGACTTTCACGTGCCATGATGGGTACACGCCTAACTCTGTGTACAACGGGAACAGCACTCCTCTTGAGCACGATCTTGTGCGAAAACCCTCGCAATTTGCCCAGGGCGGTGGAGAAAACTGACGGAAATTTCTTTTGGAGAGTATCAGCTGTCAACGCACTTCCTTCACGCAAACCGCCTTCCCTTCCCTTGCTCACACACAAAACAGGGACAGCTTTGCCAGGGCGAATCTCCATTTCCAGGGCAGCCTGCTCATCCCACCCAATAACCGGATCACCCTTATAAGCTACATACAGTTTTCCTCTGGTTTTCCGGCCATGAAATTCAATATTAACCCACTCATATCCCAATACTTTAATCGGAACACGGCCATAAGCACAAGGATTAATATCAGACGTCTTAAGACTAGACACCTCCTTATGGAACTTAGATTTATACATCTCAGGGGAAATCATAGTGTAAGGAGAACCCGTGTCAACCAACACACTGAGGGGAACTCCATTCACATTAAGGGTAGCCCACGCACTTTTTTTCGACGATCCCACACTCAACAGCGCACCTTCCTTTGGAAGCACATCCACCTTAACATCAGGACTAACATAACCTACAACCGTTACGTTGCTATCGTCTTCATCAGGGTCCACCATCCGCACCACTTCCTTCTGTGGGATAGCCTTACACATGCGGGCAAAATGCCCTCTTCCCTTGCATTTCCTGCACACAACAGCAGAAGCAGGACATTCCCTAGCACCAGCAACATGGCCCCTCCAACCACATTTCTTGCAGAAATCTCTGCAATTTGGCGTTACTCTTTGATCCTTGTCCCTGGCGCGATTTTCTTCATTTTTGCGAGGCTGAACCATGTGCACAATGTCTGTCCTTTCCGTCACTTCCTTGACGCTCTTCCTTGACTCTTCTAGGGCGCGAGCTATTTCTATTACTTTCTCCAACGGAGGATCCTTCTCTGTCCATAACCTCTCCCTAACTTTTGAGTCACTCGTCCTCATCATGATCTGGTCACGAATGTATTCTTCCGCTATGCCCGTGAACTTACACGTAGAAATGAGGGTGCGCAGTGCCGTCACATATGAATCAATGTTCTCGCCAAGACCTTGTGCCCTTGAAAAGAAATGATATCTCTCAAGCACAATGTTAGCTCTTTTGCCAAAACGTGTCTCAAGCTTTTTAAGAGCAGTCTCAAATGCCAAAATCACCGCCTGCCCTCCTTCTCCCTCTCCTTCACCTGACGACAAAGCTAAAACATCCTGGCCCGGAAGGTGCCTGAACACCCTCAAACCCTCCGTACCAAGGCAATTGAGTAGAGTCGCTTCCTTGTCATCATCAGACATCCTGGAACCACCTGACGCTCTCAGGTATACCTTGAAAGTGTCCACCCAAAGCTCCCATGCAATGGGGGGCTCCCCCGGATTGGGGAGGAAGGCTGGAGGAGGACGAGCATTGCTGTGCTGTATGCTCACTGGAAGCGACATAGCCACTGACAGAGGTCAATGCTATACACAATTGAATTCTCTGCGCACTTCTGTGAATAACAATGTTCTTAAGTACCTTGTTCAACACGGCGGACTAGCAAGATGAATACTCCACCTTTGCACATGCACAATATTGTCACAGGCAGGCTCCAGTCACTTCCCTCCTCTATATTTTGCAGAAATAGAGGTGCAGTACCTTTAATGTCGGCACACAAGGAGTTAACTTTCCTCTCCTTGCAGTTCCAGTAATGTAGACACACCCACCAATAAACGGAAGCCTTCCGTCAACCTCCCATGTGCTGGGCTTAGCCGAACAACAATACTTTCACGGGCAGGCTCCAGTCATTTCCCTCTATATTTTGCAGAAATAGAGGTGCAGTGCCTTTAATGTCGGCACACAAGGAGTTAACTTTCCTCTCCTTGCCGTTCCAGTAACGTAGACACACCCACCAATAACAAGAAGCTTTCCGTCAACCTCCTATGTGGTGGGCGGAGCCGAACCACCGGGCATCCGTGTATACAATGCGTCTTCTCATCTACGAAGAGCGCCGGACTGCGCCCCCTCCCAGGGTCCTCCTCTCACCTGTGCCTTTCTCGAGCAACTTTGTGCACCTCACGGCACAGCCGCACCCTGCCGCAAGCCGCGCTCGACCTCTTCCGGGAGCGCGGCTCGGCAGGCTTTTCTGCTGTGACAGCGGCTGCTCAGCCGTGACACGGCTGTACTCCTTGCCGTGTGCCGCGCTCGACCTCCTCCGGGAGCGCGGCTCGGCCGGCTGCCGAAGGCAAGATAGCGCTGGACCAGCTGACTCTATTGACGCCGGGGGCCGCGCTCGACCACGTCCGGGAGCGCAGCCCGGAAATCAGCTGAGGTACCAGAGGATATGTACGGCTGGCAAGGCGCGTGGGTCGGGTCTGAAGATCCTCGTCGCCAGTGTAATAACGTAGTTCCCCACACATGTAAGATGTTTGAATATCTTTATTCTTCAGACCCGAACGCCATACATCCTCTCCTCCCAGCTCCTACCCTTCTCACCAACCGCCACCCGGAACCTTCATCCCTCAACGTTCCACACATTAGAACTTTAGGAAAGGGCTCGCGGAAGCGCGAGCAATTACTACAACCTCCACCACAAAGGAGGCAACACTTTGGCACAATTCAACACAATTACCTTAGGGATTATATGCAAAGTTGGGGATCTTAAACATGGGTAATGATAGCCTTTGCTTGATTCAAGGAAAAGAAAGCTGTTGCATGGAAAGGGGGCTCAGGTACTGGTAAATTGAGGTTCATTCAATCACCACATAGTAGCACAGCTAGCACCATCCTACGGTGACCTCCAACTGCCATTATAATCATCCCAATTAGTACCTCAGTACCATTCCAATTCCTTTCATCGGGAACAAATCTTTTTTTCAGATTTCTGCCGCAAATTTGCTGCCCTCTCTTTAAAAGAAAATCCACCAGCCCTAACCTGTTCCCAAAATCTCAGGTCATGAACTCAAAGGCAAAGCAATGGAGACTGACCAAATGCACCAGATTCACAATGATTTGCACTGGGCTAATCCTGGGAGGCCTGTGAGCATCTCAGCTTTGCGGCCCCTCCATTACACCAGATTCAAGAACCAGGAAACGGGGGCAAATCCAGAGATTCTCTGAGTATCTGTAACTTGCCCTCCAGCAAATCTTTGTGAATACCATTTGCATAGAAGCATCCCGGCTATGCTCCAGTAATCTCTAGGTTTGATCCATTGTTATGCTTTGTGAACTAGGTGCAAATCTGAGGTGCAAGGCAAATCCTTGTGTGCTCCAGTGCAAATTATTGCAAACCAGGCCCTGTGTCTGCTTTGCAGGGTCAGCAATGGATACAGTCTGAGGAAGATGGGAGTAGAGCAGGCTAGTGAGCCCGACTAATGCAAGGGACAAGAATAGCTCTACACCAACCCCAATCTGTGGATAATGTGATCAGACAAAAAGCTAAGGCAGACTAACACAGGTAGCCTATACGAAAATAATAGAAGGCAGCTGGATCTTTCTCCCAAGTTGAAGGACAACACTTAAATAGACAATACATTATTATGCCATGAATCCCTTATAAGCTGACATATTGTTGGAATCCCCTTTCTGTTCTCTGCTCACTAAACCCCATTACAGGAGAGGAAAAACACAGTCTCTCCCCTTCCAAAAAAAGCATGGCTGTAAACAAGATTGCAGAGGTCAAGTAATTGAATCTTACATTCTTTTTCATTCCTACCTTTGAGAGAATTGTTGTCCAGTCACTCCTCTTCCGCTACCACCAATTTATCAGATGTTAATGCACAATATATTGAAATCTGAGGTGAGGATGTAGAATTAGGAAATTCAACAATCCTGATCAATACAATCTATGAACAAATAAATACATTCACTGATCAATTGGAAATCTGGACATGGAGAGCTCCAGGAACCTGTATATCTTCCTCTGAGAGTAGTGGTGTGATACAGACAACAGTGATCATGTTTGCCAGGCCTTTTGTAAGCCTGCCTCCCCCATCACCTGCATCACAATGGGGTGACCACCTCAACATCAAGCTAGCATCTCAACAGGGTCAGGCATAAAGTGTCATATCCCAGTGTCAAGTAGCAAAGTGAAATCTACTATTGGGTAGGCTGTAATAATTATTTTGAAGCATGACTGTTTGATTAAATAAAAGAAAGGTGTGCAGAAAAACGGAGTTGTGCTATTTCTATGATTGCCATGTGTAATAAAGAGGTACGACACCAAAGTAGCTTTTACGAGAGCTTTATGTAAGGCCTCTGGAGGTTGGAACCGCCAGTGCTCGAGTGAACATCTACGTTCTCCGGTGAGAACGTAGGAGCGCATAGGCGTTCTATAGGGACACAGATTAACATTCCGTATGTGTATAACATCATAACACCATGTTAAAGAAAGGAGGTAGAGTGTTTCAAATGTCAATTATGGGGTAGATTCTGTTTTTAACGATCTTGCGCCTTATTCACGAAAGTGTTTTCAATGGGGAACCCCCATTGAAAAACACCTTGTAAATCAGGCCCTTAAACTTGTCGCATCAACGTTTTCTGGAAAGGCAAGGGATGATGGAGCTTTAGATCACTTTTTGTTTGACTGACATGAAATGACAATGGAAAACTCTAATGAAAAGTGACAGAGTCAGATTCTGATCAAACTGCTAGTTTGCTTTACAGTAAATAGTAGAGTTAGAGCAGTAGGTAGCAAAACCCCCAAGAAGACCTCAACCTCCAACTCCCAGCCTCAGCTCACCAGTAGAACCTCAGGCTAGAAGTAAATACAACAGGTTACACAGCCATTGTTGGGAACTCCACGTAGAATGTTGCTCACTGAGTTCCACAGCAAATGCTGTGAAGTCCATGTAGATTGTTGCTCATGGAATCATTCCGCAGTACTGACCTGGAAACAACCAACCTAATTATAGAGCAGCACTATACACCCTATAGTTAAGGCGAAACCTATCATTCATAGGAAATGTAAACATTCTATGGCTAATACCGTTTCAGCCGTACGGTGGATCAGCGTGACATTTGAAATTCCTACCTTTCGTGCAAATCCATTTTATGGTTGAAAAGATATAAAGGGTCAAAAAAAGGGTGTGTTTTTCACTTTTCAATTAATTTTCCCACAGGGAAAACGTGCAGTATTCACTCAAGCGCACAGCCCAAATCACTGGACAGATTTACGCCAAATAAGAAATAAGTTGCACACAAAGCATTGAAGGGAATCATTTGGTGGTTTGGTGGAAATTCATACAGTAGTTATTTGTTTTATTTGGTGTAGAGCAGGCTGCCCAAAAAGTTAGTTCTATCTCCCATGCTACATTGCTGTTGCCAAGCTTTATTATTTCTGAAAATCTGTCATTATGAAATTCAATAAACAAGTTCTCAAATCGATATTGGAAAGTGCCCTAAAATTATATAAGTGGTGTGAGTAGGGTTGTTTTGGGGCTAGGGAGAATGTGGGCAGTGACTCTCTGCCTCATCACATAATCCTACTACCGCCAGCTCAATCTTCCTCATCACAGTCCTTCAATACCACCATCTCACTGTTTCTCTTCCCAGTCCCCCAATGCCACTATGCCACTCTTTCTTGCCACAGTCTGACACTGCCAGCACCTCACCTTTCCTCATCACTGTACCCCACTACCACCACCTCATTCTTCCTTGTCACAGTCCCCTACTACCACACCTCACTCTTCCTTGACACAGTTCCTCACTTCCACCACCTGACTGTTCCTTGTCACAGTATCCCACTAACACCATCTCACGAGTCCTCATCACAGTAACCCACTACCACAATGTCACTATGCTCATAACGATACCCTACTACACCCAACTCACTCTTCCTCATCTCCGTCCCCAACTACCGCACTTCACTCTTCCTCGTCACAGCCCCCAACTACATAACTTCCCTCTTCCTTGTCACAGTCCCTCACTAGCCACACGTCTCCCTTCTTTATCACAGTGCACCATTACTAATCCCTTCTTATCAAGTGGACACAAAAAGAGATTAAATACTTCATAGTGATCTGATTTCAGTTATGTTATCAGAAAAATAGACAGATTTACCGATGGTGGGTGGTATTGCATAACAAAACCCTTGAATGCAATGGAAAAAACATAAGTTAAGTGACATTCTTTGTGAATAATATGTTCGCATAAGCATCTCAGCTATGCTACAGTCATCTCCAGATGAACTCTGAGTTTAACCGGGCCACGTCATATACGTAGTGTCCAAAACTTTAATTTCTTAAAACATGCAGTACAGGACATTTAATTAACAGGTGGTTTATCGTTTGTACCTCAATGTCATCCAATGTTATGCTTTGTGAACCAGGTGCAAATTGGAGATGCTCAAGGGCATCCCCTAATGTGGTCTGGTATAAAGATGTGAGTATCAAACACCATAGCTCCTTTGCTGGGACAGCAGTGGAGCGACTGTGGAAAAAGCATTCAAAGAGGCAGCCTGAATCATGACATTGCAGTTGGCAGTCAAAGAGAACAACTACATTAGGGACTTCACCATATGTGACGGTACAAGATGGCAGTAAAACAGGCTGCTGTACTCCCACAAACCAAGAATAGGTGTACACCAACCCCCATATGTGACTAATGTGGTAGGGAAAAGAACTGCAGAAGGCTAATGCAGGTACCCTATCCTTGAATTATAGAAAACAGCTGGATCCTCCCTCTAAGTCCAAGCACAACTCCTAAATAGACAATACATCACTATTCTACAACCCCTTTATAAACGGACAGTGCAGGGATCCCCCTTCCCTTCCCTTCCCTTCCCTTCCCTTCCCTTCCCTTCCCTTCCCTTCCCTTCCCTTCCCTTCCCTTCCCTTCCCTTCCCTTCCCTTCCCTTTCCTCCTCTCCTCTCCTCTCCTATCCTCTCCTCTTGTCTCTTCTCCTCTCCTTTCCTCTCCTCTCCTCTCCTCTCCTCTCCTCTCCTCTCCTCTCCTCTACTCTCCTCTCCTCTGCTCTCCTCTCCTCTCCTCTACTTTCCTCTCCTCTCTTCCCTTCACCAAAGTCTTCAGTGTTATTCTTGGTCATGGAGCCTCCCCGTGGAGGCCATTCATCAAGGCCTATATAGCAATTTTTCTTCTTTGTTCAAAATGTAATAAATGCACTGAAGTTTGTAGTGTATTTTGTGTAGATTTGGGGCCTGGCTCTGAGAATTTGGCCATGGTTCAAGCCACAATTGGAAGAAACCCAGCTTGCTCCCTTTCTTCTTCTAACATGTAGCAATCCAACAAACTGAATATTCACATGTGAAAAATGAAAATTGAAAAATCACTGTTCAACCATCATAATATCAAAGTTCATCTCTGAGTCCACCAGTTCTTATAAATATTTTACATATTTCTTCCCAATGGAAGTATCCATAGTCCAGTGTCTTACTTTTATACTTGAAGTCAATCACAAAACAATCAAACAAAACAAATAGTTAAAATAAAGTATTAACATAACAGATTAAAATAATTAATTAAAATAATAAATATGTGGAACTCCATACTCCAGGACACTTGTCTGCCTCTGATATGTCCCGACCAGCAATGTCACATCACTTGATTCATTCAGGGCACTCTTCCATCCTGACACTCTTGGATCCCTTTTCAGTCCTCTCTTTTGGCATTCCGGTTACTTTTGTCTTCTCCCGGAGGCAGGCATCATTTGATCTTCATCCAGGGAACTCCAAGGCTCCATCGTCTCCCGTGTCCTCTGGTCCCGTGACATCCAAGCCAAAATGTGTTAATCAATAGTCTTAATCAAATAGAAAAGAAACAAATTAAGTACATAGCACAATACTAACTTCACCCTTTTGCCAAAAATAAAACATGCTTTGCAAAACATTTCACCCTTTTCCTCTCGCCTTATGAAATTAAGCACATGTTAGAGAGAAAACAAACATACATACAGCATTGATCGTTTCCAATATATTAATTGTGTAGAATAAAACCAGCTTCAACCCTCTTTCAATGATCACCACATATAGTTTTTTTTATATATACATTCTATTACCATAATCACTTCTACTTTTATTTATCTGTCATTGTTCTAAGAATAGACACATGTATCTCTTTTGATGTATTTAAGGGGCTTTATCTGTTTCTACACGCTCAAGCCTCTTAATCTCGTGTCTGGGGTGCCAGGGTTTAATTTGGTTTACATGAACAAACTGTTCTGTTGCTGTTTCACCCTCAGTTTTCAAAGTTTTATAAACCACGGGAGAGACCTTATCTATAATTCGGAATGGCCCCTGCCAGGCTGCCAGAAATTTAGAATTTTTCTGTTTACTTTTTCCAAAATGAAATTTATACACCTGATCCCCCACACAATACTCTTTCACTGATGTCTTTTTTATCATAATATGACTTTGCACTGTCAGCAGCTCTTTCTAGGTTCCGCTGCACAAAAGCAAATGCATGTTGTAAATGCTTCCTCAGCTCATCCATGTATTCATGAACTGTAGATGCACACATAAATGTCTGCTCATGTGTTCTGTATAGCAGGTGTTGTGGCAACACCATTTTCCTACCTGTCAAAACCTCATGCGGGCTAATACCTGTTGCTTTGGTGGGAGTTGATCTGATTGCCATCAAAACCAAAGGTAAACGTAAATCCCAGCTGGAACCTACTTCTGCTACAAACTTCTTTAATATGTCCACAACGGACCTATTACAGCGTTCAACTTCCCCAGAAGAAGCCGCTCTATATGCAATATGTAATTTCCTTTCCACTCCCTGTATTTGCCATCCCTTACTCATTAGAGCGCTTGTGAAATGACTTCCTCTGTCTGATTCTATTCTTTGCGGTAACCCAAACCTTGAAAACACATGATTCACTAGTAATGTAGCTGCTGTTTGTGCACTACAATCTGGTGCAGGAATACACTCAATCCATTTTGACATCAAACACACCACACTCAAAATATAACGGTTCCCCCTGCTCAACCTCTTTACAAGCCCTACATAGTCTATTTGCAAATCTGACCATGGAAGAGTTAAGCCTCTTTTCATTAATGGGGCTCTATGCATTGGTGAAGCAGGTTTAAATTGGGCACATACTAGACATCCTCTAATATATCATTCCACATCTTGGGACATATGTGGCCAGTAAGCATAATCTTTCAGTATCTGCAATGTTTTTTGTGAACCTCTGTTGCCTGCAGTTATTGCATCATGTGCATGGTGTAGCATTATCCCTCTGAATGAAAGAGGCACCACCCACTGTATTTGTCCTGTTATGGACTCTCTAATCATGAGTACATCCTGTAGTCTAATTAGTTTTTTATTCTTTAATAGCACCCTCAACTCTTCTTTTCCCCTACAATCATTTTCTGTTAAAGGGTTTTGTTAAGGATCTATCAAATGATTATAATAGATTCCCAATATTCGATCATCCTTTTGTGCCTTAATCAGATCTTGATCTGGTGTATCATAACTCCATTGTACCACTGGTTGATCTATCTCATTTGGTGTTTTAGAGCATGTTACTGCATCAAGTTGTATTTCACCAAGTAAATGTTCAATAGGTAGCAATTCTCCCATCACAGCCCCAATTTTAGCCAGGTGATCTGCCTTATCATTCCCCTCCTTATCCTCCATGGAGTTTTTAAATGCCCACGCATTTTCCTCCAGTATATTGTTAAATCATTCTCTGATACCAATTTTTCTATGGCTTGTATCATTTTTCCATGTTTAAGTGGCTTTTTGTTGTATGTAATCATGCCTCTCGCTTTCCAGCCAGGTAAATATTCCACAAAGCTATTTTGTGCATAGTCAGAATCAGTCACCAGGACTATTTCACTAAATTTATTATCAACTGCAGTAGCAATTGCTTTATAAATGGTTGCCAATTCCACTACTTAACTGCTCCTAGCTCCAATTCTCATCCCTATGTTGGGGATGCCTTCACATTTCAACCAGACATTTCCTATTTCTGACACTAATCTTTTATTACTGTCATTTTCAATGTGAAAAGCACAACCATCAACATATACAGTTGGCAAATCCTTGCATGTTTTTTCATCAAAAGCTTTGTGTGGTGATTGCTCAAAATCCTGTAAACTAGATTACACTTCTTCTTCGTTTGATACATGTTCAGCTGCACAGTCATGTAGATCTGCTAAACCTTGAGCATTTGGGCTTTTTTTTATTTTGGCCATATCTCTCTTCTACAGGAAAATCCTGTAATGTCAGCATCCATGAAGTGATTCTGGACTGTGCTAGATTACCTGACCTAATTCTTTTACTCACTAAAAACTGCAAAGGTTGATGATTTGTCTCAATAATCACCTTTTCTCCTTGAAAAATGGGGCGGAAATGTTGTAGCGCCCACACAGTGGTCAATAGGGCCTTTTCACATTCATTGAATTTAATTTCAACTTGAGAAAACGCCTTACTTGCATAAGCAATGGTTTTGTGATTCAAATCATGTTGTTGTGATAACACAGCTGACATACAATGTTCAGAGAAACCTATTTCTATAAAAAAAATCCCTATCCTTTATGGAGTATTCTAAACATGGTGCCTTTACAAGACATTCATTTAATTTAGCCACTGCCTCAGACTGCTCTTTTTCCCATTTCCAGGGTGTATTCAGCTTTAGCAGTGTAGTCAATGGTTGAGCGATTTCAGCATAATTTTCAATGAACTTCCTGTTATAGCCTGTCATTCCTAATAAACTTGTTACCCCTTTTACATTTTTAGGGTCTCTTAGTTTTTGTACGACTTCTATTTTCTTCTTTTGTGGGTTTAGTCCATGTTCAGTCACTTCATGGCCTAGAAAATTCACTTTTGTCTTGCACCATTGTGCTTTTTATAAAGATACATTGGCGCCTGCTTTCTGCAATTGGCCAAGAACATGTCTTATTTCATCAAAATGGCTTTTCAAGCTTTCATTTTTTATCAGGACATCATCCACATAAACTATGGTTCCTCTTTCCTCTGCATCAGGCATAGCTTTTCTCAAAAATATGCCAAATTCACTCCCACTATTGACATACCCGAATGGAGTTCTAACCCATGCGTATTGAGTCTTATCAAATGAAAATGAAAATAAATTCTGTATCTCCTCTGCCAATGGCACGCACCAATATCCAGAGGTGAGATCTAATGTGGTAAACAATTTTGAACCATGTACCTGAGCTAGGCCCTGATCAATGAATGGCAGTGGCCATCTGGACACTGGCACTCTTTTATTTAACTCCCTCAAATCTGCACATAGCCACCATTGACCATTCGGCTTCAACACACCTAAAATAGGTGTTTTGGATGTGCTTTGAATAGGCCTGATGATTCCCCGCGACTCCACATTTTTAATAATCTCTGCCAATGATTCTAAACATGCCAGTGGTAATCTATACTAGCGCACAAATACTGGGCTTCTGCTACACCCTTCCGGTAGCGTGGCCACATGTAAATCAGTGAGACCGCAATCATAAGCATCTTTTGCAAATACATCTTTAAGCTCCATAAATATCTTCCTCAGTTCATTTCTATCCTCATTGCTGTCACATGCATCCGCTGATAAAATCTGCTCCTCTACCATTTCGGAAAATTCTGGAAAATGTTCTGGGAGGGGAATCTCGGCGCTTTCCTCTAACTGTGTGGCTGTGTCTCTCTGTAAATCTGCCACTTTTAAATGTTTTGGCATATCAGCTTCCACTTCAATGGGTGGATTTTCTATTTCATTTTCATTTAAGTTAAATGTTATGCAATCCTCTTGACGACAGCACACTGTCTCACTTGAATCATAAGGGTACACAGAATGAATTCTAAATATTCCTTTGGTCTGAGAGTCCAGGTATTCTGGCAACTCACCCTTGGCATCTACATACTTTTCAGGGATATTTCCAATCACCATGTTATTTAGATCTGCTGTGTAATATGATTTTTGTATGGCCATTCTTAATGGGGAGTTTTCCTCTTAATGAATATCTTGACAACCTTTATTATTCACCATCATTTTTACAGACCCTTCACCAATATCTACCAATGAAATGTATTCATAATCCAGGCCTTGCTGTTTTATGGATTCATTCAAGCACACAAATGCATCAGAATCTTTAATCTGCTGTCCCTTTTTGCATTTAAGTGTTATTGCAACCTGTTTGGTGAATGCGGGGATAATAGTATCCTTCCTCAGCTGTAATACATGTACATGTACAATTACACAAAATGTAATTTTTTGTGAACCTCTGTGCCTGCAGTTATTGCATCATGTGCATGGTGTAGCATTATCCCTCTGAATGAAAGAGGCACCACCCACTGTATTTGTCCTGTTATGGACTCTCTAATCATGAGTACATCCTGTAGTCTAATTAGTTTTTTATTCTTTAATAGCACCCTCAACTCTTCTTTTCCCCTACAATCATTTTCTGTTAAAGGGTTTTGTTAAGGATCTATCAAATGATTATAATAGATTCCCAATATTCGATCATCCTTTTGTGCCTTAATCAGATCTTGATCTGGTGTATCATAACTCCATTGTACCACTGGTTGATCTATCTCATTTGGTGTTTTAGAGCATGTTACTGCATCAAGTTGTATTTCACCAAGTAAATGTTCAATAGGTAGCAATTCTCCCATCACAGCCCCAATTTTAGCCAGGTGATCTGCCTTATCATTCCCCTCCTTATCCTCCATGGAGTTTTTAAATGCCCACGCATTTTCCTCCAGTATATTGTTAAATCATTCTCTGATACCAATTTTTCTATGGCTTGTATCATTTTTCCATGTTTAAGTGGCTTTTTGTTGTATGTAATCATGCCTCTCGCTTTCCAGCCAGGTAAATATTCCACAAAGCTATTTTGTGCATAGTCAGAATCAGTCACCAGGACTATTTCACTAAATTTATTATCAACTGCAGTAGCAATTGCTTTATAAATGGTTGCCAATTCCACTACTTAACTGCTCCTAGCTCCAATTCTCATCCCTATGTTGGGGATGCCTGCACATTTCAACCAGACATTTCCTATTTCTGACACTAATCTTTTATTACTGTCATTTTCAATGTGAAAAGCACAAACATCAACATATACAGTTGGCAAATCCTTGCATGTTTTTTCATCAAAAGCTTTGTGTGGTGATTGCTCAAAATCCTGTAAACTAGATTACACTTCTTCTTCGTTTGATACATGTTCAGCTGCACAGTCATGTAGATCTGCTAAACCTTGAGCATTTGGGCTTTTTTTTATTTTGGCCATATCTCTCTTCTACAGGAAAATCCTGTAATGTCAGCATCCATGAAGTGATTCTGGACTGTGCTAGATTACCTGACCTAATTCTTTTACTCACTAAAAACTGCAAAGGTTGATGATTTGTCTCAATAATCACCTTTTCTCCTTGAAAAATGGGGCGGAAATGTTGTAGCGCCCACACAGTGGTCAATAGGGCCTTTTCACATTCATTGAATTTAATTTCAACTTGAGAAAACGCCTTACTTGCATAAGCAATGGTTTTGTGATTCAAATCATGTTGTTGTGATAACACAGCTGACATACAATGTTCAGAGAAACCTATTTCTATAAAAAAAATCCCTATCCTTTATGGGGTATTCTAAACATGGTGCCTTTACAAGACATTCATTTAATTTAGCCACTGCCTCAGACTGCTCTTTTTCCCATTTCCAGGGTGTATTCAGCTTTAGCAGTGTAGTCAATGGTTGAGCGATTTCAGCATAATTTTCAATGAACTTCCTGTTATAGCCTGTCATTCCTAATAAACTTGTTACCCCTTTTACATTTTTAGGGTCTCTTAGTTTTTGTACGACTTCTATTTTCTTCTTTTGTGGGTTTAGTCCATGTTCAGTCACTTCATGGCCTAGAAAATTCACTTTTGTCTTGCACCATTGTGCTTTTTATAAAGATACATTGGCGCCTGCTTTCTGCAATTGGCCAAGAACATGTCTTATTTCATCAAAATGGCTTTTCAAGCTTTCATTTTTTATCAGGACATCATCCACATAAACTATGGTTCCTCTTTCCTCTGCATCAGGCATAGCTTTTCTCAAAAATATGCCAAATTCACTCCCACTATTGACATACCCGAATGGAGTTCTAACCCATGCGTATTGAGTCTTATCAAATGAAAATGAAAATAAATTCTGTATCTCCTCTGCCAATGGCACGCACCAATATCCAGAGGTGAGATCTAATGTGGTAAACAATTTTGAACCATGTACCTGAGCTAGGCCCTGATCAATGAATGGCAGTGGCCATCTGGATACTGGCACTCTTTTATTTAACTCCCTCAAATCTGCACATAGCCACCATTGACCATTCGGCTTCAACACACCTAAAATAGGTGTTTTGGATGTGCTATGAATATGCCTGATGATTCCCCGCGACTCCACATTTTTAATAATCTCTGCCAATGATTCTAAACATGCCAGTGGTAATCTATACTAGCGCACAAATACTGGGCTTCTGCTACACCCTTCCGGTAGCGTGGCCACATGTAAATCAGTGAGACCGCAATCATAAGCATCTTTTGCAAATACATCTTTAAGCTCCATAAATATCTTCCTCAGTTCATTTCTATCCTCATTGCTGTCACATGCATCCGCTGATAAAATCTGCTCCTCTACCATTTCGGAAAATTCTGGAAAATGTTCTGGGAGGGGAATCTCGGCGCTTTCCTCTAACTGTGTGGCTGTGTCTCTCTGTAAATCTGCCACTTTTAAATGTTTTGGCATATCAGCTTCCACTTCAATGGGTGGATTTTCTATTTCATTTTCATTTAAGTTAAATGTTATGCAATCCTCTTGACGACAGCACACTGTCTCACTTGAATCATAAGGGTACACAGAATGAATTCTAAATATTCCTTTGGTCTGAGAGTCCAGGTATTCTGGCAACTCACCCTTGGCATCTACATACTTTTCAGGGATATTTCCAATCACCATGTTATTTAGATCTGCTGTGTAATATGATTTTTGTATGGCCATTCTTAATGGGGAGTTTTCCTCTTAATGAATATCTTGACAACCTTTATTATTCACCATCATTTTTACAGACCCTTCACCAATATCTACCAATGAAATGTATTCATAATCCAGGCCTTGCTGTTTTATGGATTCATTCAAGCACACAAATGCATCAGAATCTTTAATCTGCTGTCCCTTTTTGCATTTAAGTGTTATTGCAACCTGTTTGGTGAATGCGGGGATAATAGTATCCTTCCTCAGCTGTAATACATGTACATGTACAATTACACAAAATGTAATTTTTTGTGAACCTCTGTGCCTGCAGTTATTGCATCATGTGCATGGTGTAGCATTATCCCTCTGAATGAAAGAGGCACCACCCACTGTATTTGTCCTGTTATGGACTCTCTAATCATGAGTACATCCTGTAGTCTAATTAGTTTTTTATTCTTTAATAGCACCCTCAACTCTTCTTTTCCCCTACAATCATTTTCTGTTAAAGGGTTTTGTTAAGGATCTATCAAATGATTATAATAGATTCCCAATATTCGATCATCCTTTTGTGCCTTAATCAGATCTTGATCTGGTGTATCATAACTCCATTGTACCACTGGTTGATCTATCTCATTTGGTGTTTTAGAGCATGTTACTGCATCAAGTTGTATTTCACCAAGTAAATGTTCAATAGGTAGCAATTCTCCCATCACAGCCCCAATTTTAGCCAGGTGATCTGCCTTATCATTCCCCTCCTTATCCTCCATGGAGTTTTTAAATGCCCACGCATTTTCCTCCAGTATATTGTTAAATCATTCTCTGATACCAATTTTTCTATGGCTTGTATCATTTTTCCATGTTTAAGTGGCTTTTTGTTGTATGTAATCATGCCTCTCGCTTTCCAGCCAGGTAAATATTCCACAAAGCTATTTTGTGCATAGTCAGAATCAGTCACCAGGACTATTTCACTAAATTTATTATCAACTGCAGTAGCAATTGCTTTATAAATGGTTGCCAATTCCACTACTTAACTGCTCCTAGCTCCAATTCTCATCCCTATGTTGGGGATGCCTTCACATTTCAACCAGACATTTCCTATTTCTGACACTAATCTTTTATTACTGTCATTTTCAATGTGAAAAGCACAACCATCAACATATACAGTTGGCAAATCCTTGCATGTTTTTTCATCAAAAGCTTTGTGTGGTGATTGCTCAAAATCCTGTAAACTAGATTACACTTCTTCTTCGTTTGATACATGTTCAGTTGCACAGTCATGTAGATCTGCTAAACCTTGAGCATTTGGGCTTTTTTTTATTTTGGCCATATCTCTCTTCTACAGGAAAATCCTGTAATGTCAGCATCCATGAAGTGATTCTGGACTGTGCTAGATTACCTGACCTAATTCTTTTACTCACTAAAAACTGCAAAGGTTGATGATTTGTCTCAATAATCACCTTTTCTCCTTGAAAAATGGGGCGGAAATGTTGTAGCGCCCACACAGTGGTCAATAGGGCCTTTTCACATTCATTGAATTTAATTTCAACTTGAGAAAACGCCTTACTTGCATAAGCAATGGTTTTGTGATTCAAATCATGTTGTTGTGATAACACAGCTGACATACAATGTTCAGAGAAACCTATTTCTATAAAAAAAATCCCTATCCTTTATGGGGTATTCTAAACATGGTGCCTTTACAAGACATTCATTTAATTTAGCCACTGCCTCAGACTGCTCTTTTTCCCATTTCCAGGGTGTATTCAGCTTTAGCAGTGTAGTCAATGGTTGAGCGATTTCAGCATAATTTTCAATGAACTTCCTGTTATAGCCTGTCATTCCTAATAAACTTGTTACCCCTTTTACATTTTTAGGGTCTCTTAGTTTTTGTACGACTTCTATTTTCTTCTTTTGTGGGTTTAGTCCATGTTCAGTCACTTCATGGCCTAGAAAATTCACTTTTGTCTTGCACCATTGTGCTTTTTATAAAGATACATTGGCGCCTGCTTTCTGCAATTGGCCAAGAACATGTCTTATTTCATCAAAATGGCTTTTCAAGCTTTCATTTTTTATCAGGACATCATCCACATAAACTATGGTTCCTCTTTCCTCTGCATCAGGCATAGCTTTTCTCAAAAATATGCCAAATTCACTCCCACTATTGACATACCCGAATGGAGTTCTAACCCATGCGTATTGAGTCTTATCAAATGAAAATGAAAATAAATTCTGTATCTCCTCTGCCAATGGCACGCACCAATATCCAGAGGTGAGATCTAATGTGGTAAACAATTTTGAACCATGTACCTGAGCTAGGCCCTGATCAATGAATGGCAGTGGCCATCTGGATACTGGCACTCTTTTATTTAACTCCCTCAAATCTGCACATAGCCACCATTGACCATTCGGCTTCAACACACCTAAAATAGGTGTTTTGGATGTGCTATGAATAGGCCTGATGATTCCCCGCGACTCCACATTTTTAATAATCTCTGCCAATGATTCTAAACATGCCAGTGGTAATCTATACTAGCGCACAAATACTGGGCTTCTGCTACACCCTTCCGGTAGCGTGGCCACATGTAAATCAGTGAGACCGCAATCATAAGCATCTTTTGCAAATACATCTTTAAGCTCCATAAATATCTTCCTCAGTTCATTTCTATCCTCATTGCTGTCACATGCATCCGCTGATAAAATCTGCTCCTCTACCATTTCGGAAAATTCTGGAAAATGTTCTGGGAGGGGAATCTCGGCGCTTTCCTCTAACTGTGTGGCTGTGTCTCTCTGTAAATCTGCCACTTTTAAATGTTTTGGCATATCAGCTTCCACTTCAATGGGTGGATTTTCTATTTCATTTTCATTTAAGTTAAATGTTATGCAATCCTCTTGACGACAGCACACTGTCTCACTTGAATCATAAGGGTACACAGAATGAATTCTAAATATTCCTTTGGTCTGAGAGTCCAGGTATTCTGGCAACTCACCCTTGGCATCTACATA
This sequence comes from Ambystoma mexicanum, assembly GCF_040938575.1. Taxonomy (NCBI): domain Eukaryota; kingdom Metazoa; phylum Chordata; class Amphibia; order Caudata; family Ambystomatidae; genus Ambystoma; species Ambystoma mexicanum. The sequence continues at coordinate 63,981,288 of NC_090937.1, forward strand.
CTTTTCAGGGATATTTCCAATCACCATGTTATTTAGATCTGCTGTGTAATATGATTTTTGTATGGCCATTCTTAATGGGGAGTTTTCCTCTTAATGAATATCTTGACAACCTTTATTATTCACCATCATTTTTACAGACCCTTCACCAATATCTACCAATGAAATGTATTCATAATCCAGGCCTTGCTGTTTTATGGATTCATTCAAGCACACAAATGCATCAGAATCTTTAATCTGCTGTCCCTTTTTGCATTTAAGTGTTATTGCAACCTGTTTGGTGAATGCGGGGATAATAGTATCCTTCCTCAGCTGTAATTCAATTGAATATGGGACCACCTGTGCGCAATGATAAGCTCTTCTTTTATCTTCGAATTCAGGTGCCGGCCCACCTAGGCGTGACCATATTTTTTGATTAAGGAAATCTAATACCATACACATTCTGTGAATTATATCATTGCCCATGTAAAATTCATTTTGTGTCCCACTCACTATCCAAACATTATGGTGAATTGTCTTCTCTCCAATACTAATCTTCTACATGCATCTTCCTGAAATTCGGTTTTCAAAGTCTGGACTGTCCAAACCAGAGACATATTGGTTTTCAATTCTAAATTTCGGGATCTCCTCCCTCTCCATTATTTTTTGCAACAATTTCTCATTAATGAAACTCCTTTCCTGTTCAAGCGCTAAAGTGGATTTTGTTGTTTTAGAATAGTCATTTACACCAATGTGAACCCATGGTTGGTCATCTTTCATGTGTATTTCAGCAAGAGTGGTAATGTGTTTTTCTGAATCTACTTTAGGAGCAGTATTCTGTTTGCATGTCTTCTCTTTTAAATAAAAACGTAATGTGTGCTCATCTATGGCAGTCTGCCATTTTTTTCTTGGGTCCAAGTATATTTGTACAGGTAGTTTTTCATTTTCACTCTGCATTTTGTCTTGACACATTAATATAACATTGATGCTAGGTATGCAACTATTCTGGAGATATACCTCCACTGCATCATTTGTTTTGGCAACGGTGTGACATTCATTTATATTGCTGTTTTGTGATTTTAGTTTCTTAGGTCTCAATGGTTTTTTATTTAAGGACCACAGTACTCCATTCACCCCATCTATGAGAGGAGACAATCTTTTCAGGCAATCTGTTCCCATCAGAAATGGAATTTCACAAATGGGTATGACTAATACCTCCTGTTTCATTCTGTGTTTACCTATCTTTATATCAACCTCAGTGATGCCTATAATAGGCACCTCCTCCCCGTTAAAATTATGCACTGGACCTTGATTTTCCATCACTGTGATCTGATTCTGTGGGGATCTCCCTTCATTGATACTCTTTACCAATTCTTTATACATAATTGTGGCCTGTGCGCCAGTGTCAATCATTGCAAATGTATTGCATTTTTCTTCTACAGTGATGGGAGCATAATACCTGTCTTCAACTTCCTCTAACACACATAAGAAGTGCAAATTCTTACTGATTTCAGGGCTCACCTTTCTCAGGCCTTTTTCACTTTTGGCTAAGCACATTGGTAAATGGAAAGACATTTTGCCCATTTCTGTGTGAGAGACTTTATTCATTTCTCCATGTTCAGAGGTTTTTTGGAGTGTGGCCACTGTTCGCCCATCCATCCAGGTATCATCAGAGGTCACACTACAATCCTCCAACTGAACATGTGTAACAACATCTTTTAGCAATTTGTCATTGTCTAATTCTGTGCATTTGTGATCATTTAGGGGCCGATTCATGGAACAAACGTGTGCGGAAAATCCCAGCGCAAGCAGGCGCAATTTTGGCACAAGCGTGAGAAAGCAAGCGCATGCGCATGAGTGCGATTCAAGGAACGCGCTGCGCTTGTTTCCCACTGGTTGTGCGCCAAATCGGTGCAGGTCGCACGCGGGCACACACGTCATCAAACGGCGTGCGCTACGCGCACAGCAAAAGCACACATAGCACAGCGCACACAACAAAAGTAGGTGGAACAGTGGGCGTAACACGCGGAATGGGGAATAACGCGTGAAAAAGAAGGCGTAACTGGGGAAGTACTGCAGGGAACTACACGGAACGCCCACACGCACGCGAACAACCCGTATTCATGGATACGAATACGGGAAACCCGCGCACGGCAAAAGACGCACACAGGCGTGAATGCATCCGCCACACGAAGGCAGGCGGAAGTGTCTCCGCGCACAGTATAAAAGTGTGCGCAAACAACAAACACGTATATACAGCTACGATGAATGCCCCATTTGTCGCAGCACAGATCGTGGGACACCGCAGGAGGAGGAGAATAGCCAGGGCATGCATTTTTTCACCACGGACAAGCCTTTTTGGGATGCCTGACAACCAGGTCTACGGCAGGTATAGGTTTCCACACCGTATCATCCTAGACCTGGTCAGGGAGTGGGAAGATGACCTTAGATCCCCCACCCTTTGCTCCCAAGCATTGAGCCCCTTGGAGAAGGTGCTCAATGTCCTGCATTTTTTGGCCGCTGGGTCATTTCAGCGGACTACTGCCATAGTGGGGGGGGGTCTCACAAGCCACGCAGTCACGCTGCCTACACCAGGTCTTGGCAATCATGACAGCGTGCCCCTCAGTCCGCAGGCACATATACATGCCCAGAACACCCGCAGAAAGGCAGGCCATTGTCCTGGACTTTTACATGGTGGCACACTTCCCCAAAGTGCTTGGTGCCATAGATTGCACCCATGTGGCCCTACGTCCACCTAGGGCCACTGAGCACATCTACCGAAACCGCAAGCACTGGCATTCCATCAATGTACAGGTGGTATGCGATGCAAAGGGAATCATCACCTCTGTCTATGCAAACTACCCTGGCTCCACCCATGACAATTTCATATACAGAATGCCTGCCCTGAGCTGGGTCCTGGAAGCTGGGCAGCATGGCGACACATGGCTCCTAGGTGAATACAAATGCCCTTGCACATGCATGCATGTCACACACACACAAATAGACAAACCCCATTAATCACAACCATTATCACCTCTCCAGGGGACAGTGCCTACCCTCTGAGCAACCACATGATGATGCCAATCCGGAACCCCACCACACCACCCCAGGTAAGATACAAAGCGGCCCATATTGCAACCAGGGCCATAGTGGAGCGCACATTCGGAGTGCTCAAGTCACGCTTCCGCTCCGTTGACCGCTCTTGTGGGCAGCTACTCTATGCACCCCCAGTAGTGTGCAGGATCATTGTGGCAGCATGTGTCTTGCACAAAGTTGCAACACGGCAGGGCGTACCGGTGGAGGTGGTGGTGCCCCAACATCCCCAACCACAGGCACAGGCGCTGCCCATGGGTGGGGATAGGGCACGTGGCGAGGAAGCCTGGACCCAGCTTGTGGACACATTTTTCACCTAAACTCCCACCCCTGCGGAGTGCACACAGGCCTGGCACATACCAGGTGACAATCGATGATGACAAAGAGACAGTCAACTGTCACAACCTTACCACCCTGAGATTGTTGCCATGGAAGTGCCACATTGTGTGCATCCCTAGCTACTTAAACACAAACAATCCTGTGTGACCAAAAGGCACACATGCAAGGTGTGAATCACACACACCTGCAAAACAGGCCATGACTATCACTGGTATGTCACTCAAACCCTCCCAAAGCACAACATGACATGGCAAGCAATAGCCATACACCAACGCAGTACCAATAAGGTACACATTGCTATGTGAAAAATGTAATTTGGCATCAGACAATGATGCCGGACATGTAATCAGATGAAATGACTGATAAACAACCTCCCACCCAAAATAAGTCATACCCAAATGCATTCCAAAAGTCAAAGTTGTAACATAACAATGAATGCCTGTCTACATGCACAATGTGCATTGCAAAATCAACACTGCAGCTTCTGTGTGGCGTGTCCACCTCCTGCAACACACTGCTCAGTGCACAGCACAGTTAACAGCCATTGCGTGTGATGCACACCCTGAGCATCACATCTAAGCGACAAACCACATCAAAAAGCAAATTAGGCATGTACATGATCCACAATTGGTCATAGGACATGTGCTGCAGGGACACAGTGGGCACCAGAAGGAAAACAGAGTGTACACGTGGACATGGAAGGGTGGTTGTACATGTAGTGCATTATTGTGCGAGTGTGTGGGTCAGTAGGGACATGCACTCAACATATGCATGTGCAATGAAGTGACCATCAGTGTCCTCTACACATCACATGTGAACATTCACCATGTGTACACCCCAGCATGTCAACCCACAACTATCCCCTCACACCTGAAAGGTAAACACAACACATGAACAGACATTGATCAGCAGAACACATCATGTACATAGGATACCACAATTACAATGTCAGGGCAAGGCAACTGCAAGGCAAGGCAACTATCACCAACAAAGCACCACCCCTCCCTCACAAATCCCCATGACCCACTGAACAACTGCACCGGGGTTATGGAGCCTTTGTCCTTGAATTTCACCTGGCCACAGGATCACCCTTCCCCTTTGTCACCATCTCCCACCTTGTGTGTAAAAAGTTGCCTGCACCCTCAGAGTCCACCTTGATTTGCAAAAACACTACATCCAAGAGAACACAAAGCAGGCCAACACAGAAGCCAAGCAAAAAGCCTGCAGGCAGAAAAACTAACCAGAACAGCCTCCAGTAGATGACTTGAAGTAGCAGTACCTCACAAAGGCCAAGTACTACCACAATGACGTAACAACCAAGGTAGCACAGTAAAACAATGTCACAACAGGATGTGTACCATGTGTGGTACATAACATAGAATGATGCACCACAAACGGATGTGTACTGTCACTGCTCCGTGTACAGGCGCAGGAGTGGCACGAACCAACCACCCCCACCGTGGTCTGGGTGGCTGCAAGGTCAAACTCACACAGGCCTCTGAGACCCTGGTGGGGAAGGAGGGTCAGGTATATGCAGTCGGGACAGGGTTTGGCATACTGGATAACCGGAATGAGGGGCAGGAGAGGGGAGTAGGATTGACAGGGGAAAGTAGGGAATTGCCAAGAATGTAGTAGTCACATTAACACATACACAATGATACCAAACGTGTTCATCATGCAAATAGCAGAAATTCACTGAAATGGAAGTCAAAGAGAAACTTATCTCTGGGGTGAGTGCTGGCCTCCTGCCTGCGCACTCTCAGGTCTGGTAACAGGAGCACTTCAATGCTGCAAAGAGAGCCATAGTTAAAAATCTGTGCGTGCCCATAACACACAAACACATCACCAAATATGCCCCAAAGTAACAAACTACTCTACAAACAGACAATCTGGTGTGGATGCTTCGTACCCATAGGTAACATTACCCCTGTGATGGTTCATACACAGTCAATGCAGTAAGTCAGGCGCCGGTGGGTGCGTGGCAAATGGAACACCAATGTGTCACGAATCACACAACATGCAATGTTCCCTGGGTAAGCAGACAGATGCATATAGCAAGGTTTGACTTCAGAACAAGTCGTGTTCCACCATGACCCAAATAAAGTAGGCAGCGCATGTTTCAAATTCTACATGGAAATGAAATGCACTGCACCCGAGTCTGTCCCTTGCTGTCTGTCCCTGTGAGCTGCTTCTTTCCATGTCTCAGAACGCTACATGGGTGATACAAGTACCTCAATACACCATGATGGACCGGAGGGAATGTGCCACTGCCCCTGCAGGTTCCCCAGACAAGCTTACAATCAACTAGCCATGAGTCCACCAACACATCTCAGCTGTATTGTGCTTTTCAACACCAATATTCGTCCAAGCTCACCCTCAGTGCTGCTACTAAGCATGCATGTGCAACTGGCGTGGTGGAAGGTTTGCTGTGTTGTGGCCCCCCTGTGCTGCTCACCTTGCCTGGAGTCCCTTGAAAGATGTCAGCAGTTTTAGGATGTATGATTGCAATCCCTGTCCCTCTGCTTGCGCACACAAGTGCATGTGGGCACCACGAAACGTGACCAGATTCCAGACGTCCAATGGCCCATGTCTACTGGCAAAGGTGGTCTGGAGGCTCATCCCCCTGCAGAAAGGGCATGAAACACATGATTAATGCATTAGATTCATCTGTGTGTGTCTCTTCAGGCATCACATCACTGGACCATGTCAGAGACGTACATCAGAAATCACACCATCAGTCCGTCTTTCAAAGCCAAAGTGTGAAACACACTATCTATGGCATGAATTGCAACAAGCACATGGACAGTAAAGATAAGAAACATACTACACAATGCATAGCAATGAATGTACACATGAATCATAAAACACCCCATCTAGCAAAAGCAAAACAGTGGTCAATAACACCCCAATCATCCCCACTAGGGGTGTTAACACAAGTTCCACAGAAGCAGATATGCCACAGATATGACAGTCCAAAGCCCTTGTGCAATAGGCCGAACCAGCCTTGCGAGCCCATGGATAAGGGAAGCAGGAGTGGCATATTTGAGTCAAGGACCCCAAGCAGCAAACACATACACAAGACAAGCCTGAAGGGCCCAGCTGGAACAGACAGTGGATGCTTTCAAAAAGCCACAAAGCACCACACTGTCACATGAAAGCACAATAGACAAGCAATTTTAAACTATATTAACTAATTACACTATGAAAAACCTACATTACCTAATTAAACTAACTATCAAACAGAAATTTAACTAACTAAACTAAAAGAAAAATCAAAAATGGCCACATAAGACCCAGGGGGGGGGCACCCAAGAGGCGGGAGGTACAGGGTGCTGCTCAACACCCACATGCGATGATGCTGAGCCAAAAAAAAACCTCCATGGGCTCAACGCCTGCACAGCCTGACCTATGTGGGAGATAGGTGGTCGTCCCAGTCTGGCTCATCCTGGAAAGGAGGACGTGGCACAGTAGCCTGGCCACGCCTAGCCGCAGCTTGCCCCTCGTTGGCAGCAAGTCTGCCGGACGGGTGAGCCTGGTTCTGTGTGGCGATGTGACGTAGGTCTGCATGCAGAACCTCACGTGATACACGTGCTTCCTCTTGCAAGGTAGCACGTGTAACACAGAGTTCCTCCTGCAAGGCCTGGCTGGACAACCGCTGCACCTTCCGGCAAGCCTGTAGCTCAGCCGAGATGGTATGCTCAAGCTGTGCAAACCTCTCCTCTGCCTGCTGCCTCTGGGACATCATAAGGACACCCAGAGTGGATCTGAGGGAAGCATACTCCTCCCTCAGGGCATCCATGTGCACCTCTGCATGAGCAGCAATTGCTTGACGCAGAGACAACATTTCAGCCTGGCGTGCCCTGTCTGAGGCCGCCATGCCCAGCCTGAGCGAGCGGGCCGTGGACCGTGCCGCCTGCTGCTGGAGAAGCACTTGCCTAGCAGGGGGGAGCACAGATCAGGCCACACGCTCCATGCTCTCCGCGATGTTCTCCATTGCTGCCCCCTGCCGTTCTGAATTGGCAGTCATGTCTTGCTCCCACTCAGTATACAGCGGTTGCGCGCGGCGACCGCGTTGCTGGGCTTGTCCCCTGCGGGACCCAAGGACTGGGTGTCCTAATCATGTTGGCACCGCCCGCGGCTGCACGACTACATGCCCCTGTCGACGTGATGTCCCAGGCAAATCAGTGGCTGGTGTGGAGGGTGACCCTGCGCCCCAATCCACCACGGGCAGAGGTTCCAAGACTGTCTGACCCCTCAGTGCAGGTGTCGCGGACAGAGGAGTGTCTACATCAGAATACATCAGAATCACTCACCCCTGACACATGGACCTGATGCTCATCCAACTCGACATGCACCTCAGAGTCGTCATCAGGGCTGGACTCATAGGCAGCCAGAGACAAGATGGCCTGTAGCACTTGGGGGTTTTCGTGGCCTGCCACCCCACGACCCCCACTTGTGCCAGGTTGATGGAGTGATACCAACCCTGTGCCTGGCATGACAACACCATCCTCCGGCTCCATTGTGTCATCATCTGAAAAATAGAGAGAAAAAAGGTCACTTCACATGTCAGAAGCACACAACACACACACACACCAAAACATCAGGCAGACATGTGACACACAAAATAGAACCTGGCATGCATGCTGGGTCAACTTGGAATTGCTTCTGTGATCAGACCTGTTGAAGAGTGGCAGTTTGCATTGAAGTGGGTATATGCAGTGCAGCCAATGTGTATGTTACTCACTACCTACATGTACAAGTACTTCATGGTGTGTGTCAGAAAATGTGAAGGCAGTGCAAGGTCAACTTCAGGCATCACATGCAATGTGCATTCAATGGGTAGCATATCTACAAGCAAAGCACCCCTCCACCCAAGTGCAAAAGCATGGATGCCTAGCATGGTATCAAAAGGCTGACCATAGACCTGGGTATTGACAGGCAGTGTTGACTAGCATCAACAGCTTCATGTGAGTCAAGTGACAACACTGCAAATGATGATGGGACAGTAAGCAGGACACATGATAAAACGTCTGGAGGCCACCCACGTGTGAAGAAGACACTACACCAGTTGGACAGAGTCATTGGCCATTAAACAGGCTGAGGCCTGTGACCCACCCAGATTGTCAGACCCTAAATATGTGTGCAACGCAGTACTGAGCCACAGTTGACATGGGAAGGCTGATGAAATGCCATGCAATGTATGTCACCCAGGACTTGTATTACAGTGATCATCCAGTCAAGGACACATAGGGGCATGCGTGCAATGCACATGGAGCATGAATGGGCACTCATGTCCCTGCGGGGCATCTGACCTCTGCACAGTACAATTGAGATGCCCTGCATCAAGTACTAAGGCTGTACCACACAGCATATGTCTGGCAGATTGGTTGCGGGAAGTTAGCATGTACACAGGACGCATTAACAGGGAAGTACCCAACGGCAATATTGAAGCAGATGAGTGCAAAGGTGGAATTGGGGTGCAGAGCGGGGGGTGGAGGGGCAAGGGAGCATGCCTACATGGAGTACCCGCATGCAGGCAGAGGACACATGCACGTCAGTCATGCTATGACATCGTGCCTGGGCTGAGAGGAAGGTCACCCCACGCTACATGCAGAAGGGCCAGTGAGATGGAACATGGACCGGAGGGGCATACTGGTAACCAGCATGTGAGTAGGGTGCAATAGTGTTGATGCGGACAGACTCTGACTGTTCCACGTGTCCACCATCCAGCAGAGCAGACATGCATCACGGAAGCATTGCATTACCTGCACATCCGAACCATGTACACGTCACATGTAGTGGCAATCATGCACAACACATCCCACAAGTAAAACAAACACGCATCAACACTCACTGGACTGGGCATCAAAGTCTGGCATCTCTCCCACTCCTTCGACCGATTCAGCTGGTATGAACTCTGCAACAAGTGACTCATGCGGAGTAGGACTTCCTCCTCTGTTGCAGGCCCACCGCCAGTCATCAGAGTCAAGTTGTAATTTGAGGCAAGCTTAGCCTTAGCGCTGTGTTTGATGTCATTCCAACGCTTTTTTTACTCTTGCGCCATGCGCACCTCATGGCTGAATGCACTGACATGTTCCGCAACATGCTTCCAGTGGGTATCACGTTGGGCAGCCGTAGTCTGACTAATGGCACCCATTAGCATGTCACGGCTGTGGCCCTGCACGTAGCCCACGAAGAAGTCCAGTTCCTGGTTGCAGAAAGGCTTCTTCCTCGACATGCAGGAGGTCATGGCTGTGTGTGGGGTCCCAGCCTGTGGTGCAGGTGCAACCTTCCTCCTCTTGGATTGTGGCTCAGACCTTGGCTGGCTAATGCCACCCTGACTAGCATGGCCAGTGGGTTCGGTGGATTGAGCCAAGACTTCTGTCAGTGGCAGCTGGGTGCCCTCTAATGGACCCTGCACAGCAACATCCGCTGCGGCAGGGTCATTGACTGCAACTGTCCTGGTTGGCAGACTCACAACCGGGGTGTTGTTGGGTGCATCTGCCCCTGCACTTGCCAACACCCGGCTGTTTGGGGCAGCAGATGACATAACTGCCCCAGGGACACGTGTCTTGGTCAGGGCAGCCCTGCGTGCCCCTACGGTTTCCCTCCTGGCCTGTTGGAAATCTTCCCAGGGCTCCTCAAGTGCCAACGCAGGCTGCGCTGGCAGACCCTGAGCCTGGGTGGCGGTGTCCACAGCTGCACCTGCAGCTACCACTACCCTTGGGCCCGTGGCAGTCGATGGAATGGACTGCCGGGTCACACGGGTGCCAGTGCCAGATGCAGAAGCTGCATCTCCCGGAACCACAGGGGGTGGTGGCATGACTGCTCCGACACATGGCATGACATCATGCTCAAGTGGCGCACCCATGCCTCTTCCCCCTCTGCGGCTGCACTGGACACCCTGGAGTCCCCCTACTCCCTGGTCACCCCGGCCCATCCCTGACCACGCCCGCCACGAGGAGGAAGCCCAGCTGAGGCGCCCCTCATCTTTGGTGTCCTCCCAACCATGGCACAGATGTAGTAGTGCCAGCACAGACGGAGTAGTGCCAATGGGAGGTGTACACCACAATTGACCTGGGCAATTGGGATGAAGGGGGTGGGAAGCAAGATTTTAACAGCCCCCCTGAAACTGCAAGGCTGTATGTGACCCCGGTGATGTAGTGACGAGTCACGCAACGCTCAGGCACCCCAAAACTGCTGGAAAACCGTGCATGCAACCCTGCAGCCTACGTGCGTGGAATCAACCTCCCACAGTATGCGGTGGCACCCAGTAACACGAAAAATGCATACGCGTGGGACTCGCAGGCTACTATGACATCAAAAACGGTGCGATACACAGGGGCACCGGCAGTGGGAAAAATAGCGTGCGCGACTCACCGTCTGACTAGCGTGATGCAGAAAAACACGCGTAGCCAATACCCCACCAAAAGAAGAGATACGTCCTTGATAGCTGTGAAGTTGTGATGGCGCGCGAAACAACACGAAGCAGCAACACACGTCGGTCTCCAAGAAAGGCACGTACAGCGAACTGCTGGCCCCGCTCACCTTTAACCCATGCTGAGGGAAACGCCCATGCATGTCACGTCACTTACGCGCGTAGGCCATTTCCTCGGATTACACGCATTCACGCGGGGACGTGCATTTTTTTCACGCGCGCGATAATCCACTATGCCCACGTCACGGGGGAAACGCCCATGCACGCCCGCGCGCGCCACGTCACAGAAGCGCTTACGCGTGAAGGGCCTTTGGACCAATAAAATCGTTGACGCGCTCATGCGCTAAGGGCCTTTCCTCGAATTACACGCTGACGTGCAATTTTTTCACGTGCCAAATCACTCCGTATCAAGCTGGCCACGCAAAAACACACAGAAGACCACGCTCCTGCCCTGAAGGCCATTTTCCTGCCCCTCAGAGCCCCGAGCATGCTCCCACCTGCCATCTGCTGCTGCCTGACTGCCTGCTGCCCACGTGCCCTGCTATTTGGTGCCTGTACATCAGCTATCTGCAGGGGTCCAGTTGCTGTGTCCACCCCTGCTGGAACAGAAGACTCCCGACTGGGATACCATCACTCCACAGCCCAGCCCCAGGACCCAGTTGCCCACCCACGCCTGCCTCGGGGGGCAGAGGGCCACCAGCTTCAGTCAGAAGGAAGTTGGTGTCCTGCTGGAGCATGTCCTGGGGCATTATTATGCCCTCTTCAGAACATCACGCGCCAACAAGGAAGGACGGGATAGGATCTGGGACGACTTTGTGGTTGCCATCAACGCGGAGGGGGGGGCAACCCACAACATCAAGCAAGTCATGAAGTGCTGGGAGGACTTGAGGTCCAGGACCCTCATAAAGGCCCAGCGCCTCGTGGAGGGGGGCCGGGGCAGCATGAGTACCATCCAGATGAGGGTCCTGGAACACGTAGCCCCAGCGCTCCACGCACAGATCCTTCAGAGGCAGATCCGTCTGGAGTTGAGCAGTAAGTGGCCAAGCATTGCTGTGTGAGACAAGGCATGTTGCAGGGTGCTGGTTGTCTGATACTTACCTGTATGTCTGACATAGGCCATGTACGTATGTGTGTGTGCAGGGGCATCATGGTCATGCATGTGAGACCAGTAATGTGTGAACCACATGGTAGGTGCATGTGTTACAATGCAACATGCGGAGCAGCATGCGGAATGCACACATTAATGCATGCCTGTCTCTGTTATTGGACATGTATGGGGTGTGAGAGATGGGTGCTGCAGTCATGAACATGTATGGTGTCCATGTCTGTGTGTCTGACTTGCGTGTCTGTGACTTGTAAATGCCATGGATGCATGACACATGTCTGTGACAATGTTCAGATTCACTGATGCAGCCTACTCATCCTTGTATCCACTGTGTCTGGGGTGTACAAGGCCAGATGGATGAAACTACGGTGAAGTGTGTGCATGTGATAGGCATGACCCATGATGCATGTGAGTTTCAAACCAGCATTGGATGTTTCAAGAGTCCCTTGGACATGTATGCTAATGTTCATTGCATGCACCATGCCTGTTACTGCATGTGTTTGCCTGCACTGACCCATGTGTTGTGGAGGGACATGATGGAAGTGATGTTTGACAGTGCCACTCATCTGCTATTGCTTCCTGTCTAGGGGACCATTGTACAGTACCCTGATGCTTGTGTTCTATGTCTCCCTCTACACAGCGGCAAGTGATGAAGAGGGTGGAGATGGCGCTGTGGAGCAAAGCGGCAGGGATGCCCCCACCGGCCGGCGACACAAGGCCCAGTCACCCTCCCAGAATTTACCATCGTCCGGGACCGAGGGGACTGGTGCTGCGTCTGCCACAATGGCTGCAGCAGAAGGGGTGGGTGAGCCCCCACTGGGGCTTGCAACGGTGGAAGACAGTGTGGAGCCATCCAGGTTGGTGGTTTCCACAGAGGAGGAGGAGGCCGCTACTGAGCCGCACATGGGGCCTGGCGGGGGTGGTACCAGTGGTGCAAGTGGTGCAGTCTAGGGGCAGGGGCAGGAGGCAGCACAGGTCGCCGTGGAGGGGCCTGTGCATGTCACTGTCCCTGACACTGTGACTGCACCACCATGCACCAGCAGGGATGACCCATCCCAGGCCCGTCCGCAGGTAGGGGGGATGTCCATGTCATCTGACACTCCTCTACCTGCGGATGAGGGGACCCCTGGCCGTATGGAGAAGGCCCTGATTGGTGTCGCGTTGCGCACACGTGACATTTGTGATGGCGTGCGTGCTTCCCGGGGGGAGCACGCACGTCATCACGAAGAGCAGCGTGCCGACGTGGCCCAGTTGGGAGTGTCCATGGTCGGGGGTTTTGTACATGTGTCGGCCACTCTGGCGGCCCTCTCCTCCTCTGTAGAGACTATGCGCCAGTCATTCTCCATGCCGTCGTCCGGCCCAGATGCCACAAGGGCCCCCTGTGGACCTGCCCTGACCAATGCAGCCAGCTCGGCGGGGATCCCATCCCTGCCACAGTCGGGAGTCGGAGGTCCAGCAGGGGTGGACACCACAGCAACTGGACCCCAGCAGATGGAGTATGTGCCGGCATCATCGGGCAGGGCACGTGCACGACTGCGTCGGTGGATTGCATCAGCCTGGATGCCGTTGTGCTGGCAGAGGCAGTTGCATCGGAGGCAGCGGCAGGCTCAACGTGGGAGGCATCATGGCTCGGGGCCATCTACATGAGAGGGGCAGGCATCGGCCAGAGGGCAGGAGGACCCTGGAATGGGAGTGTCTTCCGTGTGGCAGCGGTTGGGCCAGCAGATAGGTGCAGAGCGGCGGCGGGCGGAGGAGGCACGGCACACAATGGTCAGGGCGGAGAACTCCATGCGCAGGGCGCTGAGGCGGGCTGAGTGCCTCGAGGGAATTCGCAGGGAGTTGGAGGTGGACATGGGGTTATCTCTGCGAGACCTCAGGGCCAGAGAACAGGCCCGCCTCCAAGACATTGAACAGGAGTTCGATGATGCCCTGGCCCACGACATCAACAAGTGAGCCGTTGGACTTGCCCGCCGCCATTGTATATAGTTCATTAGTGTTAAGTTTCATTTCTTTTTTCTTTCATTTGGGGCGCATGGACTATGCCCCATATTTTTGTATATAGTTAGTAATTAGGTAGGTTTCATTGTAGGTTTCATTTATGTCGTTGGGCTCATGGACCCTGGATTTGCTATTTGTACATAGTTTTACAGTGGATTTTTCGCCTTCATCTTTTTTTTTCTTCACCATGGACCAATGGATTTTACGCTTTTCATTCCCTTTGGATTTGCTTTCTTGGACGGTGACTTTGGACACATTTTCATTTGGATTATTTTGGATTTGCATTTTATTTATTTATCATTTTTTGGGACATGCTGCATTTTGATTATTATTGGCATTATTGTGTGTTTTGATTTCATTTCCTTCATTTTGACTTGAATACATTTCTGTTTCTTACTTCAATGTGTGGTCTTCTCTCATTGGTTTCATGCATGTCACAATGTGGGTTTTCTCAGTCATGTGTTGCCATTGTGTGGGTCAGACAGACTTGTACTCATGCGCATACTGCTTATTTGTGATCTATCATGTAATGGGGATTTCAATTTGGAGTGAATGTAAAGCTTGGGTGTTTAGACTGGGGTGGCGTGGGGTGGGATTTGGGTGGACATAAGAGCCAGGGATCTAGATTGTGATGACGTGTTGGCTGGGGGACATGTGTCGGGGCCTGCTGGCAGGTGCCTGTCAATGCTGGGGGGGTGGGGCTGCAGGGGGAAATGAGTGGGGGTCTGCTGGCAGGTGCCCCTCACTGCTGGGGGGTGGGGGTGCTGGGGGACATGTGTCAGGGCCTACTGGCAGGTGCCTGTCAATGCTGGGGGTGGGGGTGCAGGGGGAAATGAGTGGGGGCCTGCTGGCAGGTGTGCCTCACTGCTGGGGGGTGGGGGTGCAGGGGGAAATGAGTGGGGGCCTGCTGGCAGGCACCCCTGACTGCTGGGGGGTGGGGGTGCTGGGGGACATGTGTCGGGGCCAGCTGGCAGGTGCCTGTCAATGCTGGGGGGATGGGGGTGCAGGGAGAAATGAGTGGGGGCCTGCCGGCAGGTGTCCCTCACTGCTGGGGCGTGGGGGTGCAGGGGGAAATGAGTGGGGGCCTGCTCGTAGGTGCCCCTGACTGCTGGGGGGGTGGGGGTGCTGGGGGACATGTATCGGGACCTGCTGGCAGGTGCCTGTCAATGCTGGGGGGGTGGGGGTGCAGGGGGAAATGAGTGGGGGCCTGCTGGCAGGTGTCCCTCACTGCCGGGGGGGTGGGGGTGCAGGGAGAAATGAGTGGGGGCCTGCTGGCAGGTGCCCCTGACTGCTGGGGGGTGGGGGTTCTGGAGGACATGTGTCGGAGCCTGCTGGCAGGTGCCTGTCAATGCTGGGGGGGTAGGGGTGCAGGGGGAAATGAGTGGGGGCCTGCTGGCAGGTGCCCCTGACTGCTGGGGGGTGGGGGTGCTGGAGGACATGTGTCGGGGCCTGCTGGCAGGTGCCTGTCAATGCTGGGGGGGTGGGGGTGCAGGGGGAAATGAGTGGGGGCCTGCTGGCAGGCCCCACTGACTGCTGGTGGGTGGGGGTGCTGTGGGACATGTGTCGGGGCCTGCTGGCAGGTGCCTGTCAATGCTGGGGGGGTGGGGGTGCAGGGAGAAATGAATGGGGGCCTGCCGGCAGGTGTCCCTCACTGCTGGGGGGTGGGGGTTCAGGGGGAAATGAGTGGGGGCCTGCTCGCAGGTGCCCCTGACTGCTGGGGGGTGGGGGTGCTGGGGGACATGTGTCGGGGCCTGCTGGCAGGTGCCTGTCAATTCTAGGGGTGGAGGTGCAGGGGGAAATGAGTGGGGGCCTGCTGGCAGGTACCCCTGACTGCTGGGGGGTGGGGGTGCTGGGGGACATGTGTCGGGGACTGCTGCAAGGGGCCTGTCAATGCTGGGGGGGTGGGGGTGGAGGGGGACACGAGTGGGGGCCTGCTGGCAGGTACCCCTGACTGCTGGGGGGTGGGGGTGCTGGGGGACATATGTTGGGGCCTGCTGGCAGGTGCCTGTCAATGCTGGGGGGGTTGGAGGTGCAGGGGACATGACTGGGGGCCTGCTGGCAGGTGCCCCTCACTGCTGGGGAGGTGGGGGTGCTGGGGGACATGACCAGGGGTGCAGGGTAGTCCCCTGTGGTGTGTGCTGCCTGCAGGGGCTGTGGAGGGGGTGGAGGGAACACCTGGGAGGACCCACACTGCGAATTCACGTGTAGGACTCCCCTTGCACCCCCGAAATATATGCGTTCCCTGCTCTGACAGCAAAATCACGTGTAAAACTTCCCACGCACCCCTGAAATACACGTACCCTGCTGAAATCGCGTGTGAAACTTCCCGCGCACCCCTGAAATACACGTACCCTGCTGAAATCGCATGTAAAACTTCCCGCGCACCCCTAAAATACACGTACTGTGCTGAAATCGCGTGTGAAACTTCCCGCGCACCCCTAAAATACACGTACCCAGACAATCGCGTGTAAAACTTCCCACGCACCCCTGAAATACACGTACCCTGCTGAAATCGCGTGTGAAACTTCCCACGCACCCCTGAAATACACGTACCCTGCTGAAATTGCTTGTAAAACTTCCTGCGCACCCCTGAAATACATGTACTAAGGTCAATCGCGTGTAAAACATCCCGCACACCCCTGAAATACACGTACCCTGCTGAAATCGCGTGTGAAACTTCCCGCGCACCCCTGAAATACACATACCCTGCTGAAATCGCATGTAAAACTTCCCGCGCACCCCTAAAATACACGTACCATGCTGAAATCGCGTGCAAAACTTCCCGTGCACCCCTGCAATACACGTACCCAGGCCAATCACGTGTAAAACTTCCTGCGCACCCCTGAAATACACGTACCCTGCTGAAATCGCGTGTAAAACTTCCCGCGCACCCCTAAAATACACGTACCATGCTGAAATCGCATGTGAAACTTCCCGCGCACACCTGAAATACACGTACCAAGGCCAATCGCGTGTAAAACTTCCCGTGCACCCCTGAAATACACGTACTCTGCTGAAATCGCGTGTGAAACTTCCCGCGCACCCCTGAAATACACGTACCCTGCTGAAATTGCGTGTAAAACTTCCCGCGCACCCCTGCAATACACGTACCCAGGCCAATCACATGTAAAACTTCCTGCGCACTTCTGAAATACACGTACCCTGCTGAAATTGCGTGTAAAACTTCCCGCGCACCCCTAAAATACACGTACCATGCTGAAATCGCATGTGAAACTTCCCGCGCACACCTGAAATACACGTACCAAGGCCAATCGCGTGTAAAACTTCCTGCGCACCCCTGAAATACACGTACCCTGCTGAAATCGCGTGTAAAACTTCCTGCGCACCCCTAAAATACACGTACCATGCTGAAATCGCATGTGAAACTTCCCGCGCACACCTGAAATACACGTACCAAGGCCAATCGCGTGTAAAACTTCCCGTGCACCCCTGAAATACACGTCTCCTGCTGAAATCGCGTGTGAAACTTCCCGCGCACCGCTGAAATACACGTACCCTGCTGAAATCACGTGTAAAACTTCCCGCGCACCCCTGAAATACACATACCCAGGCCAATCGCATGTAAAACTTCCCACGCACCCCTGAAATACACGTACCCTGCTGAAATCGCGTGTGAAACTTCCCGCACACCACTGAAATACACGTAGCCTGCTGAAATTGCGTGTAAAACTTCCCGCGCACCCCTAAAATACACGTACCGTGCTGAAATCGTGTGTGAAACTTCCCGCACACCCCTCAAATACACGTACCCAGGCAAATCGCGTGTAAATTTCCCGCGTGCCCCTGAAATACACGTACCCTGCTGAAATCGGGTGTGAACCTTCTCGCACACCCTTGAAATACATGTACCCTGCTGAAATCGCATGTAAAACTTCCTGCGCACCCCTGAAATACACGTACCCAGGCCAATCGAATGTAAAACTTCCCGCGCATCCCCGAAATACACGTACCCTGCTGAAATCGCGTGTGAAACTTCACAAAAACCCTAGTAATACACGTACCCCGCTTGCACAGGGCCAATCGTGTGTGAAACTTCCCGCAAACCCCAGTAATACACGTACCCCGCTTGCCGTGCTGGTACAGGGTTAGCGCCGCCCTTTGCTGGATTGGGGATTTTGAAGGCTTTTCCCTGCGCGAGGGACATTCTTGGGGGCGTAACTGCCACTGTGCGCCACGGCTGGTTTTGGTAGCTAAAATCCATGAACACGCTGTGCGCGGAAATGGATTTTAGCGCACGCGGCTGGCGCAGAGATTCGCACGCGCACACTGTGTGCCAGCCGCGTGCGCCACTTGTGCGCTAAATTCTATGAATTACCCCCTTAGTGTAGTACCAGCCCTTTTAACCTCTTCAAAAATATGTAGCTCAAAGAATTCTTCAGGTGATTGACATGTACCCTCCTTTTGAGTATTTATTTTTACTGCCTGTGTTTGGTTATTGTTCTGATTGCCCAGGGAAGGAGTTATAGCATTGCCACTTTCTCCCTGTTCACTGGTATTCCCCATGCATGAGTCATTTTTCTTAAATCTGTCTCTTTGTTCTTTTGGAATTTCAGGTTCTCCTATTTCATTTGTACAGGTCTCCAATGTTTGATTTAGCTCTAGGTTAAACCGTACCTCTATTTTAGATGTATTTGCAATGTCTGTCACATGTTCATTTATTGGTACTTTCACTTTTAAATCATTAGGCATCTCAGAGTCATTATGCATAATTACATCAGAACAATCTATTTTCTTGGCATTGCAGATATCATAAGTACTTTTCAGAAATCCCCTGGTCATTGCTATGGCCTTCTGCCCCCTCTTTTGATGACTGTTTTTGTGCTGTACAGAGCTTTCCTATTTGCTCAGCTAACATTTTCACTTGGGCCTCGAGACACTGGAATCTTTCCATCCCTCTAGAATCCTCTCTCTGTGGCCTAGATCGATATTGGTTGTTTTCCCCCTCATTGGATCTATTCTGATACCTCTCAGGTGAGTGATTTCTATTGGGGTTGTTCCTGAACTCTTGATTCATATGTGGAGGGGATCGGGTTGCACCCATCCTCTGGTTGTAATCCCCTGGTGGGGAATCATTGTACTGACGTGGAGCATAATTCATATTCTGCCTCATGTCCTGTCTCTCATGTTGTGGGTATTGACCCATATGTTGATTCCCATTATCAGCAAATCGATCCACATATCAGAGTCTATTTTGATTACCATATATCATGGTATTGGGATCAAATCTGCTCTGTGTCCCCAATGTCTGGTAGGGACCATCATTTCTTTGATCCTGATTTTGTCTCTGGTTATTGTTCATACCTGACATATCAGGCCGATAGCCTGCCCGGGGCCTATCTCCTAGGTACCTGGGGCTGATGTAACTCTCCCTATTACTAGGATCATGTGATTGAAACATTGGTACAGGAAGTGATGATCTTTGTTGATTACCCCTTTGTTCAGGTGTCAAAATATTTTTACCTGGACTTTGAGCAGACTCAAGGGGCATTTTGGCTGACCTGATTTCCATCACTGTTGCTGAGGGTTCTTTAGATTTTAGTCTAGTGTCTTTCATTTTATCACTTTCTCTACCCTGACAATAGAGTACTTCATATAGTTTTGTGCTTTGGTGCACAATCCACTCAAGGGACTTGGCACGATCAAATTCACGGACCAGTTGTGATATAATGTCTTTCTGTAACCCATAGAAGTATGCAGTTTTAAACTCATTAGAATTGGGGGTCAAAGGATACATCAAAGTGAGAAAATGCTCTTTTTAAGTCTTGTAAAAACTGGCGAGGGGATGTATTAGGCCCAGCAGTGATTGTGTAAGCGACTTTCTTTGCCTCCTGCAATGACTGGAAAGGAGAAAAATGACGCCTAATCTCTTTTTCAAATTTTGCCCATGTCATATTCTGCTGCTCATTCAATCCCCTTATGATACTGGCCGTGGGAGCATCTAAAGTTAAATGAAAATACTGCCTGTATTGTTCCTTAGGTATCTGGAGGGCTTTAAAAATTTCATGAACCGCTTCTAAGTGATCCTCTATGCAGCATTACCCTCCCTTTTTAAATGGTTTGATCAGGGCTTTGATGGATTTCATTAGCTTTATGCGGCTACTTGTTGCAATGCATGGAATTGCACTACTTGGTGATTCAACCCTGCTTCCAGGTGTATGAGATTGGTGGCGGCCCCCAATGGGAGTATAAAATCCACCAAAGGCGCTGCAACCAAGTTCAGTCACCGGCCCAGTCACAGGGGCACTGGCTCTTTGGGTAGAAATAGAATTCACCTCAACTCCATTGAATGTGGTGCCCTGCGTCTATCCTGGGACCTGGGAATGCACATTTGCTGTTCCAAGTCCTTACACTTTTTAAGGAGCCTGTCTGCTTCGTTTTGCAAATAGTTGTTTTCATCACTCATTTTATTAATTACCTCCTGCATGTCACACATTTGCATTTGGCATTCATTAAATTCTGTGTTTCTCTTGTCTCTTTCTTGACACATTTTAACCATTTCCTGTTCTGCATTTTGGAGATCACTTTCTTTTTCATAATGTTCTTTTTGTAAAATCTGCATTTCTGAAACCATCTCATCTTTATCTTGTCTAATGTGGTCCACCAATGCCTTTAAGTGTACCAATTCTTGTTCACTGTCCTCAAACTGTTTCTTGCTTTTGGACAATTGAATATCAAAATCTCTGCATTTTAACTGCATGTCTTTCTGACATCCTTCTAATTCTGCTCTTAACATGTCCTCCTTTTTACTTGCCCCATCTAGGTCAGCCTTTAACCTGTTAATCAGCTTGGTATAATTTTCTTGCATTCGCAGGGAACTATTAAAAATGAACCAGATCTTGGCACATAGCCATATCAAACAATCGTTCTCTGCATGTTTATCGGCTGCATTTAATAACCTTAGAAGGCAGACCTGAATTATGCTGCCTTCTGCAAAAATATTGTCTACTTTTTCTTTCTGCACCTCACCATGAATGCGGTTATGCCATTCTGAGGCACTTTTTGATGACCACGTCCCATGTGCATATAACTTTGCCTCTAAATATTGCACTAGCTCTGGGAATGTGGCTTCCATTTGAGACATTCTGAAATTCGTTTTTAGTGACACACTGCTATTATGAAATGGGTTCCGTTTAATGTACAGATGGCAGTGTGAGATACACCTGCCACACCCAGTAGATGCTCTATGATCACTTTCCCGGCCTGCAAAGCACCATACATATGTAGGGTATTTTGTGTAGATTTGGGGCCTGGCGGTATTTTCTTATCGCCTAAAATAATGGTAATTTGGCAATGACTACTCCTTGCAGTTAGATTGGGTTTGGCTTTATAGTGGTCTACATTTTGTTGGTGGTATTTTGGTGTGCATATTTTTCTGTTTTATTCATGGCCCCAATATACAAAACCCCTTCTTTTTGTTTAGACTGTTCGTGTGATCACTAGAGGCCTTGGACCTGCATTCACGGATACCACAATTTTCACCAATAGCATTCACAAACCCCTGTGGTATTATCACTAATTTATTTACATTAGTGAGATTATATTTCCAGAGGCCACTCTCTGCTGATTCATGTACGCTCAGCAGACTATTTTATTATATTCCACTCAGAAGCCACACACACATACCCTGAGTGGAATCACGTACACAACTATTTATAATTGCTAATGGCATTACTTTATCTGTGTAGGAAATCTGACACATATAT
This sequence comes from Ambystoma mexicanum, assembly GCF_040938575.1. NCBI lineage: Eukaryota > Metazoa > Chordata > Amphibia > Caudata > Ambystomatidae > Ambystoma > Ambystoma mexicanum. Next base: position 64,002,961 of record NC_090937.1, read on the forward strand.
TACCTAACTACCTACATATACTACATATACTACATATATGTAGTATAATTGAGCGTATTTTGGAGTGCAGCGCCAATGCATGGGATCACATTATTGCTGTAATGTGGTACAGCAAGCCATGTGTTGCCAGTGTACATTTGGACATGTAAATGAAGACAGGCTACAGATTTTGAAAGCACATCATTTTTTTTTCTCACTTGAAATGCCTCACTTACAGGAGACCACATTAGATACCCGATTGACTAACTTAATTAACAAAGACTAACACCGATTCTAACTCATTAACATTATAATGTGTTCTCCATGTAGAAAAAGGAGGCAGGCTGAGAGATTTTTAAACGTGTATTTAGATTTTTTTTTCTTTGCTCTGTTCATTCTACTAACATCTTTCATTACAATCATACAAATAACACATTGTTATTCAACAATAAAACAGTGCGTTCAGTTTAAAATCTAAACCTAATTTGAAAACAGACCAACTGCAGTACATTAGGCGATCTTAAATTCTACTTAACCTGCTCAGATTATCGAGCTTCCCTGTTGATGTCACACCAAACCAGTCATGATCAAGCGCTATGTGCATAGATGTATTCTCTGTATTTAAACAGTAGCACCAGAATGAGTCACTTTTTATATTGTCAAAATTCACTATGAAATTACCCAGCAGCTTCATGTAAAGTGAACCATGCTCACGACATTCTGTAAGTATGTGGCGTGCCGCTTCTTCTTTACCAACCATACCACATAGACAACATATCCTTGCGTCTTTAGGAATAGCACGTTGTGGACCAATAGTCGCCAAGACTGGTAATTTATTTACCATCAGAAGTAGAAAAAATCTATGCATCGCTGGTGATGGACATATTTTTAAATACCTGTGTGGTTCTTCAAATGTATGGAACTGTTTCTCCATTACTTTATGATAGAACTTCAAAGTAGCCAAATGGGTGTAATTGGTGGTCCAATCCCATTGCTCTAATATAATAGCAAACTTCTTTTGCAATACTAGGAGATCTTCACCACAGTTTGGGCTCCATCCTATGGATTCAAAGATCTTAGTCACCAGCCGTGTACATTTACTATTAGCATTAATGTTGATTTCCTCTCCCTAGGAGAAGGAGAGTAGCACAGCGGCAACGCGTTTGTCTTGGAAGCAAGACAATGCAGCGCAACACAGGTTTGAGTCGGGATCCCACGCTTAGAAACCACCCGCTGGTAATGAGTGCGCTATAAATAAACAATAAAATAGTTGTAATAATTCCCATCTTGGAGCTGATCTAGATTGTAACTCTTAAAAGGGGTCCCTAGGGAACCCTGACGTCTATGGAAACAAGGCGAGTCACCACACACGATAGAGACGCCAGATACGAGGTTGTATTCCCAAAGCTAGGGTTTTATTGCAAAGCAAAAGTCTCAGTTGGCCAACTCGGTCTCACGCCCCGCGACGTGTATCTCTAGACCTCGAGGGACGCAAGAGAGCGAATTACGTACATCAGTTACATATATACAAAATGCATATCAAATAATCAGCTATGACATGTTTAACACCCCCCCTTTATTGGGTTTCTTTGAACTTGGTGTGATGATGGACATCTCCAACCACTACGACACCTTCAAACATCTATTCTAGTAACAATTTGCAATTTGTGAGTGCGAAGGCATCTTTCGGTTATTGAACACAGCGCTTCTGTTCTTGGAAGCGAACTACATACGGGGGGGAGTTGCATTCCGGACCTTGCTATCTATCAGGTGCTATATCGTCCTGGGAGCCGATATGCTCTAGCAAGCTCAGCAAAAAGGGGGGCCGTAAGAAAAGCATAATTCAAGCCTTCAGCGGTATTATTCTAACATATTCTACCATATAACGAGACTGGCTGGCAGCTGTGAAATGATTAAATGCCCTGCAGCTCTGCTTCAAGGCTACATTCGGGAGGGAGCCGGGCATTCTTCCTGGCGCTGCCTACGTTTGTGTTTCAGCAAACTCTTGTTATCCTCTCGGCCCTGCGGCCTTGTCCTTTTCACATACAGACAACAATGTTTCACAGTCGAGAAGTGTAAGCGGAAAATATACTGCAAATCAATGGGAACAGAAAGCAATGAGCAATGGTTAGAAAACAAAATGGCGATTCTTGTTACATCAAAATGGCCGTTCATTGGCAAACTCGAAAACCTATATTTTGTCATATCGTGCATGAGACGGTTGGCCCATGGCCACCAAAATGCGTTTGCGGTCTCAAAGTAGAGGTATCTGTATTTCTAGACTGACAACCCCTCCTTTGGCCGTATGCCAAACGTCTCATCTATTTATTGAAACCTCCTCTAGTGATGATGAATCTGAAGTACTTATGTCTGAGTCTTGTATGCTATCGTGGACATCATTGTCTTCATCAATATCTATTGCCATCAACTCTTTTACTGCTCTCATCTCATTTGGGTCTGGGCTAGTTCGATCATGAGGTTGTTTTTTCTTTGTTATCATATGCATGCATCCTTAAGTACATCCCTCAGTTACCTCTGCGCAAACTATGGGTAAACAATGTATACAACAACAGCACGTTAGGAATATTCCGAACACCACTACTAATATTGAGATCAACTTCCATCCCCAAAATCGTAGCATTCCCCAAAACCAAGATCCTATTCCCCAGCTCCCTTCTCCAGTAGGGAGTTCAGAGCTTAGAACGTGCATTTTCTTTATTGCTTCAGAGATCGTGGGGGAACAGTCATCGACATAAACGCAACATGCTGATCCCACTATTTTGCAAATTCCCCCACGATCAACCAGGATCACATCGAGAGCCATTCTATTTTGCAGCGTCATTAACCTGATTCCTCTTTCTTCCAACATCATGTTAAATAATATATCTGTTGTTGTGTTTATTGTATTCTTTAGGATTCTGGACAGTTGCCTTATATTATAGGAGTTCACTATCTGTCCTAAGAATGGAAGGAATGATTTCGCTACATCAGTTGCTATTAAAACACCTTCGTCAGTCCTTTTGACTCTAGTTTTGGATAATCTTGCTATGGCTGCTGTTTCTAAGAGGAATACTCCTGGGAACAGTAGCCCCAGGTAACATGTACCTCCCCAGTTTCTGGGAAACCAAGGGTATGCTTTCTCTCCACATATAAAGTAAACTGGATCACCTACGTATACTGGTTCTATTTCCCATTTTAGTACCACTGTATTCATACAACCAGTATATGTTCCGACTGAAAAAGAGCCT